>NC_140583.1:94272011-94916170 GCF_964204655.1 Triturus cristatus
AGGTCCAACCACAAACAATCTGTCTTTTTTGGATTGAGCCATAAATTGTGCCACCATCTAATGCTATCAGCACTCTGAGGTGAATACTGCCGACAAGTGCAGACAAGAGAAGGGGCTTTATCGAGGCGTACTGCTGATATTTTTAAGATTACCGAAGCAAATGAAAATGTGCAATTTAAATTAAAATTTATTTTCTTGCTAGTTTATCTTTTTATATTTACGCAGCGAAAAGGGTCAAGGGGCATGTTTACAATGCACTGCAGCACTTTTACGCCACTGGAGATTCACTTTTGTGTAGCTCGGGAGGCGCAGTGTGCCGGCTCATATTTACAAGGCCACGCAAGGCCACCCCGCTTGACTTTTCTTGGCCTTATAAATATGGAGTAAGGCAATGCCTTACTCCTGTGTAGAAGGGGTGTTGCATGAGTGTTGCTGTAGGTGTTTCCATGCAACACCCATGGGGGCTCATTTATGAGCCCCTGCGTCACTTTTGCGCCGCCGGTGCGTCACTTTTTGTGACGCACCAGTGGCATAAAACATGCGCCATGTTGCGCCATATTTACAAAGTGACGCATCTAGGTAGATGCGTCACTTTGTAAACCCCTGCGCCACATTATACCTGCGCCAGGTATAATGTATGCAAGGGGGGCGTTTTGACGCAACAAAGGGTCGTAGAAGTGACGCAGTGAAATCTACGAGATTTCACTGCGCCACTTTTAGTGTGCAAATGCGTCAATTTCTTGCGCCTGCCTCACAGCAGGCGTAAGACTGACGCAGGCCCTTTCACATGGGGCTTGCCCCATGTGAAAGGACACATTGCTGGAGTTGCGTCACTTTTGTGACACACTCCAGCGATGCGTCACTTTTGCGCCTACAGATACGTCAGAAATACTGACGTATCTGTGACTCCTTGCGACATGATGCGTCATACTGTAAATATGACGCATCACTGGAGTCGCAGGGAGGGCGCAGTGAAAAGTGGCGCATCACTGTTTTCACGCAGTGATGCGTCATTTTTCATAAATGAGGCCCATGGTTTTTGACAGTGACCCACATTTACACCATATCATAAATCTGGGGCAGTGCCAAAACTAACGCAGGCGTAATGAAGAGAAGTGTTTCAATGTCTCCTCGTTTTCTCCTCTTTCCATGTGTGCTGCAGAATGAGGAAAGTGCCTCCTTTGATTGTTTTTGTGCAGGCAGGTGGCCCAAAGTGCACAAAAACAATCATGCCAACAACATAGACACAGATGCCTGCATTGGCTCTCGGCTGTAGTTTGTGTGCTGGCAGAATTGAAAGGAATGAGCGTATCTTGTAGACATGGCATATTCCTGCCTTTTTCTTTTGACGTAGGACAGTGTAGTTATAAGGCTTGCAGTGCTGCCCTATGACAAACTATTGTAGATATCCCCCAAGTCTTTTAATGGCTATCAAGAGTTTCAGCTGTTTACAGCGATACATGGTCTTATGCAGCATAGAATAAATATTATGGAACATTGAATTAAAGTGAGTTTGTGTAAATACATTTGTTACATTTGTATTACCCATTTCATTTCTAATTCAATATGTCACAATGTGTACAACACGTTTCTCCTAATAGACCAATTCCCTCCACGCCACCCACTTCCCAAAAAGCACTGGAGCTGAGCTGGGTTGGCGTAGAAACTTCCCTCCTATTTCTGGGTCTCCTAACAACCATCAGTTAATAAGTGAACATAGAAAGCCAGTTTAATGTTGAGGAGGCGATTAGGAGCTGAAACAAAATACTACATGGAATGCTGCTGAGGCATTTTGAAGTGGAGTTCTGCTCCACATATGGTTCTCAGCTTCTGATTCTGCCTGTACTTTGCACTTGCCCCCCCCCCCCCAAGAGAGAGAAATTTTACTGTAAGAAACTGGGTTATTAGTTTAGAGGAGTGGACACCTCATTCAAGTAACAACCACAATCCTTGGTAGTGGAACCACAAAAGTGTGTTCAACAATCTGGTAGCTTGGCACAAAAGCAGTTAGGTTTAATTTAGAGGCAATGTATAAAGGATACATGCAGCACTCAAAGAGTAATGAAGTGAAAACTCAACGCAAGAAAAGTCCCAAACCAATTTAGAAGAATAGAAACAAAAATCCAATTAGTAGAAACAAAGATATGAGTTTTTAAAGGTTTTTAGTGAAAATAGCAACAAAAAGCTCAAAGGGCAACCCACAGTTATCTGGTTGTTTTAGACCGGGTAAAGTCACAAATTCAGGCAGTCTGATATGGAGCGAGGGTCAGACACAGGGACAAATTTTGTCCAGCTGAAGAGTTTACCTTCTCAAGTTCGCGCACGGAGCTGGTGTGCAAGTTGTCTTGGTTGTAGAGAAGTTTGTTGTTGATATGAGGAGCAGGTAGCGTGATGGAGAGTCGCTGCTTTAGGACGAAGAGTCAGTCATCGCTGGAGCATCGGATTGGTGGTTGTTGTGGGCTGTCGGGGCAAAGTGCAGGTTTCACTGGAGCTTTGTGTTGGCGGATGTCGCAAATGGTTGATCTTTAGCACAAAGGGGTCACTTGGCGGTCGAGAGGGGCCCAAAACTAAGGAGTACACTCTGCTGCCACCCAAGTGTCTAGGACCGGGGTGATACCTTTTGGGGATCAGCAATCACTCCATCAGAAGTCAGCAACAGGGCTCAAGCCAGTCCAGACACGTCCAATTGGTGATGATCAGCTGGACAGTTGCAGGGAGGTCTCTGGAAGCTTGAGTGTCTGAGTAGCTCACACAGGAAGTCAGCCAACAGGGTAACCTCCGTTCAAGGAAAGCAGACCCAATCTTCATTCTTCAGACAGCAGGACAGTTCTTCAGACAGCAATGCAGTACTTCTTCCGAATCTTCTACAGATCCAGAAGTGGTCTGGTGAGAGGTTGTAAAGGTGCAGCTTTTATACCTTGTGCCAGCTTTTGTGTGGGAGTATTCCCTGGCCTACCCCCAAAACTGGTTCTGATCTTTTCTTTCTTTTCACCTGGTTCTGGCTCCAAACTTTCTAGGGTGACAAAGGCTAGGGCAGGCCTGGTATCAGGTTCCTTTGTGTGTGCTGTAGGTAGGGCTCTATGAAGTGTAATCAGGGCATGGTACAGCTACTCCCCACACATCATGTCAGGAAGGCTAACTCCCCTCACACCTAGGCCTCCTTTGTGCCCATGTCTGGAAGCAATACACAACCCACAACAGGAGAGCCATTCACTGTCATGTGACTCAGGACACTGGAGGAAAGGCACAGTTGGTTTGGCCAGATCAATGCCAACTTTCTGACAATTTACGGCCTCATATACAAACCCCTAGTTAGTTCATGAGATCTGTCTGTGCTCTCCATCCTCATCTTTTATAGTCAACATGGTATAATTATTTGAATGATCTGCTAATAGCCAGGCTAGTGTTTTCCTTTGACGCCTACTCCTGGCCTCTCTATCAAGAAGACTGGATTCCCTATAAGCAGTATCTTGGTATGACATTGATGTCAGGTTCTGCGCTTTTTGCCTATCTTTTTTTTTCTACAGACAGGATAAAGGTGCCTACAAGGAATTTATTCTACTGCTTGTTTATATGCTGATTGAGAAAATATCTATAGTAAGCTCTAAGCAGTAGCCTACATTGAAATATTTATAGAAACTGATTACCTATTTGAACATGAACAAATCAGTATACTGATTCTATACTTTAATTACCCAAGCGTCTATTGGGTTCCACACTCCCTCCCTTTTTCAGTCACTCTCTTTTGTTTTCTGTCATAGCCAGTTTATGCTCTAAGCCATTGAGCTTGTCCTCTAGACTGTTCAATGGACCTCTCAGGGCTCTGACTATGCCAGCCTGCTTGACTACACACCCCTCTGATAATAGTTTTTAAGGCTTTCCACAGAGTGGCACGGATATCCACTGATATTTTTGTAACCTTAAAGTATTCTTTAATGGCATTAACTACTTCAGATTTATATGCAGATCCTTTAATACACCAGAGGGAAAACGCCACTCCCTCACCCATTTTGTCAGGGTTGGGACAGTAAAAATGAGCAATTGAGGTGAGTGGTCAGATGACATGTGGGACAAACATGTTAGAGTGGTGACCCACTCTAGTGCGGATCCAGAGCATAACCAAAATTCAATCCTTAAGTGTTGATCATGGACTGCAGAGTAGAACAAAATACCTTTGTCCTCATATTTTTCTCTCCAAACGTCTTTCAGGTACACCATTTTCCTAGTAATATTTTAGGACATCACATATAACCTATGAGGTTGCAAGTGTTTTCCCAGATCTGTCTTTTGTGAGTCTAAGACTAAGTTGAGGTCAACACCCCAAAGAATGTGTATGACCATGTATTGTCTACATGTGTCAGTGATTTCCTCCGCTGATGTGTTGAGCCATGCAAATTCACAAGTGATGGGCTGGTCATTTAAATGTCCCCTCACAATTATGGATCTGCCGGGGGTTGAATATTGATCATTGGTGTTTATAATCAATTGTTCTGTGGATTAGTATAGGTACTCCACAATGTAGGCGATATATTACACAAATTATCTCTGTTGCCCCCATGCGCCTCTGAAGCATGCCTGGTCATTGTGCAAAAGTTGAGTTTCCTTCAGAAGTGCCACTTTCACATCTGTCTAGGTCAACCTGGACCATTTTAATCTTTCCTGAAGAGTTATGCTCCCTAATATTCCAGGAGATATATTTGTATAAGTCATTTGTTTATGTGTCAGACAATTAATTTAAATTATTTATATTGGTATGTATGGTCCCACCAATAAAGTAGGAGCGTGCCTAAACTTATATAGCATTCTTCCTATGTATTTTAACACTCTAACGACAGTTGTTTTATTTATTATCCTGCCAGTTGGCTCATTCCCTTTCTTACCCTCTCCTTCCACCCCCCGCCATAGTGGCCATGTGTTCCTTCAGTACATCCTGTACCCAACATAATGCCCATCGGAAAATCCATATCAGGAAATACATGCTATCTTCACACCCCAAACTACTGCAACTATGATTCATTCATTCATTGATGCAACTGTGCAGATGGGTTGTAGCCAACACCAGACCCTCCGTCAAGAGAGTAGCAATGTAAAGTATACCTACATAACAAACATGCATTTACATCTTACCCTGGCCCCCAGTAGGAGGGTTCAATGTGATAAATATAAGACCACAGTAGAGTCACACAGTGAAAAAGTACCAGAGCAATAGAGTTCCTAATGGTGGACAATGTTCAGTCCTTTTTGTTTATATTCTCTGGCGATCTCAGAAATTGTGTCATATGTGAGGGGGTCCCCTTTCTCTACTTCACTATAAACTGCACAGGTTTATGAATATGTAGGTCTACCTGGTTATTTAAATGCTGAGTCACAGCATGGAGTACTTGACTTGGTTATCTTGGAAATAGCGCCTAACCTCCTGCACTTGTATTGTAAAATCATGAGCAAAGGAAAGGCAGGAGCCCTCATAGGTTATCTCTCCTTTTTGTGACTAGTGTACAGTGTCTCTATCTCAATTGCTTACGATGCATCCAATAGGGTGTGGTGGTGTCACTGGGATTGGTCTGGGTGCCAGTGCTTCACTGGTTCTGTCTATTATGAACACTGATCAGAACTCATCTTAGTCTAATATACTGTGAAGGAGGGCTTCCACATACCCTGACATGTCACCAGTGTTTGTGGACTCCTCAACTCCAAGTGTTCTGATCATTTTGCACGGTGAGCACCAAGCTCTGGATTTCTTCACTCAGATATGTTGCCTGCTTTGAGCAGGTGAAATGCCCATGTGCAAATCTGCATCAAAATAGCAAAAAGGTGTAGAAATCATTGCAGAGGCATCGATCCCTCTGTGCTATTCCTCACCCTCTGGTAATCAAGAGTACTATCCACACTCCAGAGTTACATGTGTCTGGGGGAGCAGACCTACCATAACTGTGGGAATAGTTCCCTCTTCAACTCTTTTCACGCCCGATGATGTAAAGGGTCCTGCGGGGACCCTGATGAGATGTTCAGTGCTAGATACTGAAATCGTCCTCTCTTAGAGTCTTGAAGTGTTCTAAGACCTTCATCGGATTGATTCTAATGGGCGGTGTCATACTTGAAATGCATGGATGGAGTTGTGCCTGGTTGTGCATGGTCAGTCGGGAGAGATGAGTTGTAGAGGTGGTATCTAGTCCATTTATGATTTTACTTATTTTCTTCTCAAAGAACATTGCCAATCTATCACAAACACCTTTTGAGGCACGGACTTGGTTATTTAGGCATTCTGGTTGAGAGAGTTCCTGCATTATACACTTCTAGCACTGTTGGAGGACGTCAAGATAGCGTTAGACAAGTATTCTGCTACGGCTCTGGTAATTTCTATCTTATATTTACGCATGGCTTCTTTTAGAGCTATTTTGTCCTCTTCCACTTATAGTTTCCTTCAATTCCTCTCTGCTGTTTTGCAGCACACTTTCAGTTATTTTAGCTCTACCCTAAACCAAGGGGCTGACAGTCTGTGATTTGATTTTTTTTATTCTTTAATCGGGACGATCAGGTCTGTGGTGGTTCTGATCTGATTACAAAATTCTAAATAGTTCTCTTCCACTTAATTATTTGTGTCAAAAGGGAGATAGAGCGCCACGTTATTCAGAAAACTGTAGGGGTTCATCATATTCACTGTTAGTCTGCACCCACATATTAATCAAAATTGTATTAAGGTGCGACTTAGAAATGTATTACTCAAATCTGCTTATAATAGTATGATCAGATATGTAACCATGCTTTTCATGAAGAGCAATGTCGTAGTTTACTGCAAATGTATTTTAGTCAACGCATAATGATTAGTTTCCATGTAATACGATGTATTAGGTTTAAAACGTGCACCATATTAAAGTCTGCACATGTAGTTTGCTTATTCATATATAAAGTGTAATGAGGCTAATGCTTGTAGTGTGATTTTAGAAGTGTAGGTTTAAACTGTGTAAAGGCCTGATCGCATATATGTTTAAAGAGAAAGGCCTGTTCATTTTTTATGTTAGCTAAATATTGTAGGCCGAAATTGATTTCCCTTGGTAAGGCTCTGGGTTTCAGGACGATAGAAAATGTCGGAGAAGTGGAAAGTTTCTCGTTCTCATGTTTCTGTTGCAGGTGCAAGGACACTTAGCTCGTTAGAGAGACTAGGCCTTTGTTTTAGGAGTTAGGATGGTATGAGAAGCCAATATGGGAGTACACCGGAATGTAGGGATGATACTTTTGGCGGAGAAGGTGCCTGGGACCCAAGGTCAAGCTAACCGTCGTTGGATGGGATAAAAGTTTCACTGGAAAAGTACTGGAAGGAGACCTGGCTGAAGAGGTGTGCCGGAGGGCGTGTTCTATGCTTTTGGGATTTTGTATTAGGGACAGTGCCCTGAGGGTTGAGCAGTTGAGGCTTAGATGGGAAGCCATAAGGAGCATCTTAGAGCGAGCTCTGACTAAGTGAGTGCACTTCTAAGGAAGTCTTCACTTCTGACACCTTTTACTCTCTTGCCTGGGAGGGAAAATGCTAAGTAGGGATGCCACCTTAGAGATAGAGTAGGGATAGACTAACTGATTTTCCTTTTAGGCTAATGACTTCTAATGTAGAGACTGGAGTAATTATCGCATTTCTGATGTTATTGGAATTCATTATTCTTCTTATTCTGAGTCGGAATGTTCTTGGGGATGGTTGGCTACTGCCGCCAATGGATTCCCAACTTCTCCTTTGAAGCAAAGCCTTTACAGAGGCTGACGCACAAGGATGTGAGTGATCCGGTACCATGGGACAACGACTGTTTAATGACGTTTTTAAGGCTGAGAGAGGCTATGTGTCGCGCTCGAGCTTTGGGAATGCCTGATTACAACAAGGCTTTCTCGCTGTTCTGTTACGAGAGAGAAGGTTGCGCATTGTCAGTTTTGACTCAGAATCATGGAGGTGGCCGTAGACCAGTTGCCTACTTTTCAGCTACTTTAGATCCAGTAGCTTCTGCGTTGCCCGGATGTCTCAAATCTGTTGCTGCCACAGGGGTCAGTATTGAAAGGTGTGAGAGTATTGTCATGGAACATCCACTTACAGTTTATGTACCACATTCTGTTGAACTGTTGATGACAAGGACCAAAACACAGCACCTCACAAATAAAAGATAAACACGCTATGAGCAAGTTATACTTGCTGCAGAAAATGTGACGTTGAAGAGGTGTTCTGTTTTGAATCCCGCCACACTGATGCCCATTCCAAATGCAGATGGTGAAGATTGTTAGGACCATGATTGTCTCGATGTGACTGAACTATGCACCAAACCGAGACCAGACATTGTTGATGAACCGCTCCCTGATCCTGATGAAACTTTTTTTGTGGACGATTCGTGTTTGATGGACAATGTTGGTCGATTAAGAGCAGCGTTTGCTGTATGTACCATCATTGGAGTTGTTGAAGATGCTTGTTTAGAGGGAGTACACTTCGTACAAGTAGCTGAAATAATTGCTTTGACCCGTGCCTGTTTGGCTGCTGATCATATTCGGATAACAATTTACACTGACAGTCAGTACGGGTTCGGAGTGGTTCATGACTTCAGGCAGCTATGGTCACAGAGAGGTTTCATGACATCTTCAGGTTCGCGCATCAGAAATGGGGAATATGTGAGACAATTGTTGGAAGCATTACAGTGTCCCAAGGAAATTGCGGTTGTCAAATGTTCTGCTCATAGTAGAGGGATTCATTTTGTTTCATTGGGTAATAACTATGCAGATGAGGTTGCCCGTTTCTGTGCAGAACAAGGATGCATATTTACAGGTGGTTACACTGGAGAATCCATGAAAGAACTGAGAGCAGCAGGATGTTAGGCATGGCAGACACTTGGGAGGAACTAAAACAATTGGAGGATGAGGTTACAGACCAAGAACAAGATGACTGGATAAGATCAGGATTTGAGAAAGGAGATGTGGATGTGTGCGTCTCGAGTGATGGTCGAGCTGTGTTGCCTGAAAGTTTGTTGAGCCCAATGGCCAGATTGATACATGGTGCAGTACATCTTGGCAGGGATGCAAGGGTGCGAGTGTTTAGACAAACGTGGTACAATCCAAAGTTTTGTGCAGTGGCTGAAGCTGTATGTCAGAGGTATGTCACGTGTCAACAGATGAATGCAGGAAAGAAGACTGCTGTAACTTTGAATCACATTGGGAGGTCAGGAGGACCTTTCAATAGAATGCAGTTGGATTTCATTGAGATGCCAAAGTGTAATGGGCTGAGGTACATTCTAGTTGTGGTATGTGTATTTTCAAGGTGGGTGGAGGCTTACCCAACACGTAGATGTGATAAACTCACTGTAGCTAAACTGTTGTTGAGGGAGCTCATCCCGAGGTTCGGTTTTCCGACCTCTTTGGAGTCAGACAGAGGGACACACTTCCAAAGTGAGATCATGAAATTGCTCTCTGCTGCCTTGAATGTGGATGAGAGACTACATTGCAGCTACCGACCAGAGGCTTCTGGGATTGTGGAGCAGGTTAATGGAACTTTGAAAGCACGGATGGCAAAAGTGTGCACTTTGACATCTTTGAAATGGCCTGATGCACTGCCCTTGGTTCTCATGAGCCTTCGGATTCCAGATAGGAGAACGGGGTTATCACCTCACGAGATCCTGATGGGGAGGGCAAGGCGATTACCAGCGATACCTGCTACTGCTCTAATTAGCATCACTGATGACTTAATTCTCGACTACTGTAAGGGACTGGCTGACGTAGTCCCTTCTGTGCCTCAGCAGGTACAAGCAGCGACTGTTCCAGCCTCAAGTGACCTGTGCCACGACCTGTGCATGGGAGATTGGGTGCTGGTTCGCAAACACGTGAGGAAAAGCTGCCTGGATGTTCGTTGGCGTGGCCCGTACCAGGTAATACTGGTCACGAACACGGCAGTGAAGTGTGGAGGGTTGCCGAACTGGGTTCATGCCTCCCATACCCGCAAAGTTCCAGCACCTTTGGAAGAAACAGCCCCTCTCGTAAATGAAAATCCAGCTGAGGTGGCAGGGCCATCTGAGAGGGCAAGTCAAGCTGTGATGGTTGCTGATGCAGTTGGTTGTACACTGGATCGAGCTGAACAGGGTGGTGTCAATCAGAGCCCCGAATTTGACTCGGACGGAGAAAGCATTGCTGTGGGTGGAGTAGACTCAAATTCAGCTGAAGAAGGAAGTATTGCACAGGGTACCCAGAGGGAGAGCCGAAGTGCCACGAGAGCAGAAGAGGTTTGGCCCGTGAGCCAGAGGCGGCTGAACCTGAGGTTGGCATCTGAAAGAGATTTTTGCCCCAGTCTCTGAAACGTCTGAATCTGAACAGAGTGACGAAGATCAAGCTCGAGGTGGTCCGAGGAAGTCCAGGAGAACAAGAGTGATGAGTCAAATATACGCCTCACCGGAGTGGACATACGTTGTGACTGATGCCAGGAGTGGTGAGCTCGGGGAGGCTGAAGTCCTTGACGTTGGTCAGTGAATTTCCGAACCTGAAAGTGGATGTGTTGCTGTTGGTTCCGGGAGTGGAGATCGAAGGAATACTGACTCTCACTATTCCGAATCCTCCACATCTAAGCAGAATTCGTGAACTAATCCTAGAGAAGCTGGTTTTTCCATCATTTGGTTATGTACCACCGCATCTGGAATTAGTGTGGCTTCGCCTTGAACTTTTGCAGCATGTTTTAGAGATTCTGGGAGCTGATCTTATTTTGGACCGAAAGTGAACTTTGTTGTAAATAAAAGTCTATAATGAAGATAACCTAGGCCCGAGTGGAAGAAGAAAAAATTTAGGGACATTCAGTCAAGACGACAAAAGAGGGCTAGGGGAGTCTTTTGTGGACTGTTTAAATAAGGAACTAAAATTGCAAGGGGATTTCCAGCTCTTGAAGTATCGTTCAAACTGATTAGCAAGCGGCGTTTTGTGGAGAAAAGAGACTCTTAAATGTTTGCTGCTGAAACCAAGAACTTTGAGAACTTTGCGAGCTCATGGATGCTGGAAATACTCATCGTAGATCCAAGCTAAAAGAGCTTTACTAATCGAAGAGAGTCGTAGATTTCATATAGATTTGTCTAGAAGCGATTTTAAGCTTAATGCATATGCGAGGCTGCTATATGAGTACGTGGATGCGATGGATGCGAAAGACTGTTACGTGTGCATGCAGTTACCTGCCACAGTGGACGAGGGTATCAGATATCATCATCTTCCACTGTTGTATGGAATTTCTTGTAGCTTGTTGCTTAGTATCTTCTATGACAGAGGTCAGTTTGAGTATTTCTTTTCCAATTACGATGCAGTGCTTCCTGAAGTTCCAGCTTATAAGCATTGAATAAGTATGATTATTACAAGTCAGAAGACAGACTCCGGAAGTATTTCATACCGTCTTTGGAACTGGATACGGCTTATGCTCATCGGCATAACTTGACCTGTTCATTGTTAGATGTAGAGAAGAAATTTGTAGATCAGGTAGAAGATAGATATAGAAAACTAACTCAAACACGAGATACAGGAGACAGTCCAGTAGATTGGACTGATGAGGAAAGATTACACAGATCTAAAGAGAGTTATGGTCCCTTAGCATTGGACAAGGAACAGAGAGGGAAGCTGTGTGTGAGACGTTATCAGACCTATTATGAGTACATGTGATCATATTTTCACCATGGAAGATTCTGCTAAGAACTTTCTGCAAGGCTCAGTGCAAGGGATTCCAACTGTTTATTATGTGTATGGAAGGAATGCCTATGTCAAGTTGCCTGCGAATTGGTATGGTACATGCTATTTGGGAATTATCTTCCCGAAGATCTACCATGCAGAGGATTTGGAGCTTCTGGAGAATGGACAGCATTCGAGAGCAAGGAGAGCCGCGAGTGCAGGGATTGTGATTGGAGACATCTTTGGAGCAATGATACAGAGCTTGGGTGTGGTCCTAAATGATGTGAAGATCTGAAGACTGGCAACTGTGGTTGATGAGTTGTCAATGAATACAGCAAAGTCATTGATACTTGTGGATGGAGAGATATTATCGATAAGGACGATGGTTTTGCAGAACCGTCTTGCTTTAGACGTATTATTAGCAAAAGAGGGCGGAGTCTGTAAATTATTGAAACTTCAGGAATGTTGTACGTATATTCCAGATAACAGCAAGGATCTGGAGAAATATATAGACAACATTACCACAATCCATCATGAGATAGAGGATTTGACCGAAGAGGGGGTGTGGGAAAAGATCGGTAAAGGATTTGGTCGAGTGGGAAGTTGGTTTGCCAATTTGGGGAAAGGGTTCCTTGGCTTTGTGCTAAAACCCCTCAAGTACTGTTTAGGTCGGTTCTTTCTCCAAGGGAATTGTGAAATGGTATGATGACATTAGTCATCAAAGGGGGAACTCATAGAGCGCCACGTTATTCAGAAACCTGTAGGGGTGCATCATATTCACTGTTAGTCTGCACATGTTAATCAAAATTGTATTAAGGTGTGACTTAGAAATGTATTACTCAAATCTGCTTATAATAGTATAATCAGATATGTAACCATGCTTTTTCATTAAGAGCAATATCGTAGTTTACTGCAAATGTATTTTAGTCAATGCATAATGATTAGTTTCCATGTAATACGATGTATTAGGTTTAAAACGTGCACTATATTAAAGTCTGCACTTGTAGTTTGCTTATTCATATATAAAGTGTAATGAGGTTAATGCTTGTAGTGTGATTTTAGAAGTGTAGGTTTAAACTGTGTAAAGGCCTGATCGCATATACATTTAAAGAGAAAGGCCTGTTCATTTCTCATGTTAGCTAAATATTGTAGGCCGAAATTGATTTCCCTTGGTAAGGCTTTGGGGTTTCAGGACGATAGAAAATCTCGGAGAAGTGGAAAGTTTCTTGTTCTCATGTTTCTGTTGCAGGTGCAAGGACACTTAGCTCGTTAGAGAGACTAGGCCTTTGTTTTAAGAGTTAGGATGGTACAAGAAGCCAATATGGGAGTACACCGAAATGTAGGGATGATACTTTCGGCGGAGAAGGTGCCTGGGACCCAAGGTCAAGCTAACCGTCGTTGGATGGGATACAAGTTTCACTGGAAAAGTACTGGAAGGAGACCTGGCTGAAGAGGTGTGCTGGAGGTCGTATTCTATGCTTTTGGGATTTTGTATTAGGGACAGTGCCCCGAGGGTTGAGCAGTTGAGGCTTAGATGGGAAGCTAGAAGGAGCATCTTAGAGCGAGCTCTGACTAAATGAGTGCACTTCTAAGGAAGTCTTCACTTCTGACACCTTTTACTCTCTTGCCTTAGAGGGAAAATGCTAAGTAGGGATGCCACCTTAGAGATAGAGTAGGGATAGACTAACTGATTTTCCTTTTAGGCTGATGACTTCTAATGTAGAGACTGGAGTAATTATCGCATTTCTGATGTTATTGGAATTGATTATTCTTCTTATTCTGAGTCGGATGAGACTCCTGCATAGAATCTCATTTGTATTAGTGCCCATTTATTTTCTTCACCTTGTTTTGAGGTGTTTGTATGTGCAGTTATTCGTGGTTGTAATAAATTCCTAAACATTTAGATTTGGAGTCAGTGGTCCTTTCAGAGAATAAATTCAATTATTGATTATGTGTTAAAAATTGACTTCCTCCCCTCTACACTATTTAGCAGATAAAAAGATCCTGGCGACCTGAGAAGATTCTTGGTGATGGTGAGGTAGATAAGAATTCAACGTCATCAAGGGCTCGCGGTGTTGTGCATAGGTTTTTCCTTAGCTATTCTCAGGAGTTTATTCCATTCTCTACCATGACAATTGGTCTTAGTAGTTGTTATCTGCAGGGCCGATTTTAGGTTTTGTTTGGAAAAGTTTACTATATAATGATCTGTCTAACATAGAGGGAGAATGCTCTCTATGATTGCAAGATTTTTGGTGGAAAGGATTAAGTCTAATATGTGTCTACCCAGATGCATCAGTTCTGACACCAATTATTTTAATCCTAAATTCTTGCAAGATTGAAGATCTTTCAGAGCTGGGCCTGGATCTCCAGTAGACCAGAGATTAAAGTCCCCAAGGATCTGGAGTGGGTGAGCGTCATATTACTAAAGATGTTGATCAACTACTGTAGGTAGGGGCTGACTGGACTTGGAGGGTGGTAGCACAGAATACCTGTGAGCAGTTGCCCTTGCTATTCTTTAAAGAGAAGCCCAAAACGTCTGCACCCAATGTTTCACCAATGTCAATTGGGGCAAAGTCCCAGTTTTCTTTATAGATCAATCCCACTCAACCCCACTTTCTGAGGACCCGAGGCTTGTGAAAAACCTTATAACCTGGTGGACAGACTAGTCCCAGCTGAACTCCTGAGTCTGGGGAGGTCCATGTTTCAGTCAGGAATAAGGCATCCATATCATTTGAGTCTAGTAATAGGTGACTCTCCGTATAATGTTTCACCAACGATCTGGCATTTGACAGACCACATTTAAGAATGTTGAAACCTTTTTCCTTATTAGATAAAGTTAGAGGATTGGTCCTAATGGGGTTGGTGGTGGTTGCTACCAGGTTACCTCATGGTAGAAGTTGTTTCCTGGTGTCCTGCAAGTGGCCCGGCTTCTTGGTAGTTCTCTGTGATCCGGCAGCATGGCTGGTGTTGTGCGCAGCCGGTACACAGACACGCTTGCCTTTGGCGCATCCGCGCTTGCATCTGCCTTAAGTAGTGAGGAGTTTCCTCCTATTCTGGTCGACTAGTTTGAGCCAGTGGTTTCAAGTGACCAGTACCAGCACTTAATCAACACTGGCGCTTTTCATGAGCACCAGTTAAGGGCATATTCATTTATGGTAGGCACAGGGAGATTACGTGATTTGCCCAGAATCACAGTAAACACAGGATGGTGAGCCGATGCCGAAAATCTAACCTGGTTCCCAGTTCCGAAGTAGATGCCACATACTTTCCCCACTTTCATGCTTAGTAGTTGGTTCTCTTTTAGGCGACACTAACAGGAGAAATGGGCTGGTGCAAGCTGCCTCCTGGCGAAAGCCCCAGTACTTATTGTTTTACAAATAAACCACTGGAGTAAATATACCCCAGCCCCCCATTAAAATTAATTGTGTTTAGAAACATTTGCCCAGTTCTAGTCATTACCTCCTGCAAAATAGCACTTATTTTAACATTTTTACCAGGATTGATTCAGGGTTGGTTGTGATTTTCAGTTCAGCCCCGGGTGGCTGGAGGGAAAGGGTTCAAGCAGTGGTACTAGCACAGGAAGAAGTGTTCTTTTAGTTTTGGTCTCTGGAAACTGTAGCATATTTTTATCACATCAAGGGCCATATTAACAAGCCCCTTGGACCACCGGAGCGTCACTGTGAATATGTGATGTTACAATCCGGTCGTTACAACGCGGTTGTTACACCGCGGTACATTACATCGCAGTTATTACAATGCAAGACGTTACAACGACTTGCGCTAGAGGCGCTGGACTTAGGAATAGTCTGATTAACTATACCAACTCCAGCCTACGTAACAGTAGGGAAGGTGTTGGAATAGTAAATCATACTATTCCTTGGTGTATAGCGCCATCCAGCACAAGTCGTTGTAACGACTTGCGTTGTAATGACCGCGATATAAATGTATCGCGATGTAACGACCGCGTTGTAAAGGTCGTTCGCCCGTCACTGTATCAATGCTCCGGTGGCCAGCCATGGCCGCTGCAGGTAAGAGCGGTAGGGCGGTGGGGCCGGCTGGGGGGGTATTGGAGTGACGACAACAAGGGAAAATTCAATAAATAATGAATTTTCCCTCGTGGTCGTCTCTCGAAATCCCCCCAACCGGCCCCACTGCCCCACCGCTCTTACCTGCTGTGACCACTGCTGCCGATGGTGCAGGTGCTGCCCCATATTTACAAGGCCCACTTTTATGCATTACACTGCATGAAAGGAGTGTTCCATGGGTGTTGCTGTGGGTGTCCCCATGCAACACCATGGATTCTGACGCATTTCCAGATTTACAAGGTTTCGTAAACCTAGGAATGCATCAGATTCTAAAGCGGGTTCAGGGGACGCGCAAAAGTGGCTCAACGAGGAGAAATACCTTCATTTTTCCTTGTTTGTTTCTATGTGTGCTGCATTCTGCAGAACACATAGAAGGAGGAAAATGCTATTATGATTGTTTTTGTGGAAGAAGGTGTCCCTTCCTGCACAGAACCATCTTCCCTGCATCATGGTGCAAGCATGTCTGCCTCGGAGCTAGGCAGCCTATAATGCGCCAGCGCAGAGGGAAGCATAGGTATGCCTTGTATTGTTGTACATACAACGCATCCCTGCACTTTCCTAATGATGCAGCTCAGTGCAGCAAGATGACTTGCAGCATCATTATCTTGTAAATATGCCCGAAGTGTTTCATACTGAAATAATTAAGATCAGGCGCTAAAGTGTAGAGTTTAAATTTATTCTCCAATGGTTCATCTCACAAGCCTCCAAGGAACATCTTAGCTGCCACACACTGGCTAACCAAGGCATCCCACACCAACATTCAAGGTAAAGAACCAAGCTGCCAAGAGGTGGGGGTGGATAGGGAAGGTACCAGGAGGGTATAACTACATAACCAATGAGGTAAATACAGCGCATCCCCGTGTTTCTTAAAGGATTCAGTGCAGCTGAATTGCTTGCAGTGCCACGGTGTGTCATTTTTTTTTAATATGCCCTTTTATCTGGTTGGTCTCTGCACTTTTTTTGCCCATTCCTGCAAAATTCTTTCATGTCTTCCATTACACTATTTTCTTTCATGCACTTTTCTTCCTCATCCTTCAGCCAAATCAACAGACAACACAAGCTTGTCAAACGTATTTTCCTCTTTCTCAGTTGTACATAACAGCATCCTCGAAAGGCTGTCAGGCATAAGTTCCTTGTTTCAGACATGTTCTCTACTCTGAAGTTACAGCTAAGCACAGGTGTAAAACGCCGCTCCATTTGTGGAATTCGACAACTCAGAACATGGAGTTACTGTTAAACTCTGCATTCCACAATAGAGGGGAGATTTTTTTTTTTGGTCCGCGCACTCAAAATGCAATTTCGCACATGTGGGAGTGACATGTGGGAGTGACTTGCCGGGTGCACACAATCACCTATGAAATTTTCAGATCATCTCAGAGCATCTCACGGATGCCACGAGATTTGTTAGCTGGACTCATGCTCCTGCAAGATTTTGCATTTGCTAACACGTCATTCGGGTGCGCCAGCGACTTCCGGTGGAGCTTTTCTGCTGTAAGCGATCCCGAAAGTGCAAGATCTACTGCGGCTGCAATCTGGGGAAGATTCACTCCTTGTGCAGCATCAAAATCTTCTCGAACTCACGATTTGGAGTTAAAAACCTCCTCGCTATGAAATTTGGCTGTGGTTTTACGTGCGAGGAGTCATTTAAAAAATATATTTTACTTGTTTTTCAACTGGAAGGTAGTGCCCCAGAGTCTCCAACTTCCTGTTCCTGTCCAGCAAGCTCCTCCCAGTGCTTTGTTCATCTCTGATCACTTTTCATTTGGATTTGGAGCTGGAAGGATCACTCTTTGTGTCTGCTGCATATCCCATTGGATTTAAGGATTTTGAATCTGAGATTTCACAAGTAAGATGAACAACGGGTGTTGTTTGTTCGATTGGGGCCATGCACTTGGATTTATTTGTACTTTTAATTGATTTTTTTAAATTTACTGTGTTGGGTGGCCTGTTGTTTCATTAGGGGCCTAGTGATTTCTTTGAATTTAATTTTTCTTCTTTTGTAAAGAAAAAAAGGTTTCACAATTTACTACATGTTCTACTTGATTTTTAATACATTTGACATTTTAATTGAATATGTGGCGTAGTATTCTGCCAATTGGCCTTTCAGCTAGACATCCCAGTGCTAGTCATGGGTGTATATAACAGCTTCTGTGGTGTTTGCAGCATTTAGGTTATGGATGGATTTGGATTGAAATACAAAATGTGCTTTTTTGTGGTATTTCCTGTTTTTTTTCATGAAAATAGAGTATAGGAGTCAGGACTAGGGAACAAGCCCCTATCGCCACGGAACCGTCAATTTTAGTGACATTTCCGTGGCGATAGGGGCTTCACCTTATTTACAAGGCAGCGGTAAGTCACTAAATGTGACTTACCGCTGCCTTGTAAATAAGGCCCCCTTTCACGCAGGCTTAGTGTGGAAGGGGTGGGAAGTGGACGTTGGGGTGGGCGTTCCACCACAAGACCCATTGATTTTGATATTGCCTTCTATTTACAAGGGCAGTATAAATAGGAGGCAGCGCCAAAAGTAAGACCAGGGAAAACCTGGTCTTAACTTGGTGAAACAAGGAAAAATGCTTTATTTCTCCTCGTTTTTGCCTTTTCCCTGTGTGCTGCCTTGTGCAGCACACAGGGAAAAAGCAAAACGCCTTGGATTTTTTTTGTTTAGGAAGGTAACTTTTCCTGCACATAAACAATCTTTTAGAAAATGACATTTTGTAACTCCATGTGTGTTGCATTAAGCAGCACACATAGAAATGACAAAATGGCATTTCAAGATTGTTTATGTGCAGGCCTCCTGCTTCTTGTTGTGACCATGTGACGGGTGGCCATTTTGTGTAGACGGCCAGTGTGTTTTTGCCATAGGCCTGCATGCGTTCTTTATTCTAGGCCTTCAGCTCCTAATTAAGATTGTGACCATATGGCTGGCAGCCACTTTGTGCACGCAGCCAGTGTGCTTTTGCCATAGGCCTGCGTACATTTTTTGTTGTAGGCCTCCAGCTTCTTGTTGTGATTATATGGCTGGCAGCCATTCTGTGTAGTCAATCAGTGTGTTTCTGCCATAGGCCTCATGCATTCTTTGTTGTATGCCTCCAGCTTCTTGTTGTGATTGTGACCATGTGGTTGGTGGCCATTTTGTGCAGGCAGCCAGTGTGCTTTTTCCATAGGACTGTATGCGTTCTTTGTTGTAGGCCTCCAGCTTCTGGTTGTATGACCATGTGGCTGGTGACTATTTTGTGGATCCAGCCAGTGTGCTTTCTCTATAGGCCTGCACACCTTCTCCTTGTTCCCAATTGTTGATAACAATGTGACACTGGTTGGCAGTTATTTTGTGCGTCCAAACAAATTCAGCCCTTTTTGCCATAGGTTGCACGGTTGGTTGAGCAATGAGATAGCACTTTAATAATAACTTATTATTATACCTTTGAGGATAACTTCACTTAAATTTAATGAGTTATATTTTTCTAATTTTATTTTAAAATTAAATTGTAAAATATTTTTTTCATTTAAAAAAAAAAAAAAGAATTGTATAATATAAAAGAAAAAATTATTTGTTAATACCATTTCTCAAAACATCTTGCTTCAATCAGATCAACCCCATGTCTACTGTATACGCACCACAGCATTCATTGTCTAGGGATTATTCCTTCCATTGTCATTTATCAGGTGCACCTCCCTCAGACTCAGTGCCAATATCACAGGTCGTGAGTGATGTCACATGCCGCACATGAAGCAGTTTCATCTGTATGTTGTTATTGCTGTTTTTGCTCTCTCTTTATCTTCCTGAGTGGTCAGTCATCATGAAAGTAAATATATGTTGGTGTGGTTTTCCGTTTTACGAACGAGTAGATATATTTACACTGTATTGTTAATTGAGTGAGTAACAGTAGCGACCACACAATAAATGATATTTTTTTGTTTGTGTTACTAATTGAACAGCAACAATGCCACGTCTCACTGATGTCCTTCTTGATTCTTTTCTTTTAGGCAAAAGACACACAGATGATCGGACAGAATGCAGGGCAAATCAAACACTCACCCCCATTCAATAGATCTGGGTTAAATCCATCATTTTCTTGCACACCATGCCGCCCCAGTTTAGACCCAGCCATATGCAAAACAGTCTTGACCCTGTGCCTCATGGGAACAATCTAGCCCGAACTGCGAAGCCAAGTCCTCCCTGGACCGGAAGCCAACATCATGGGATTGATTTCGGGGCATTACCCCTAATCAGCCAGGCTAGCTTGAATCCAGTGGCACAGTGAGCCCGGGACCCAGGTCTGGACATACCTAGCACACTTAGTACGAGAAAGTAAAAGGCACAGTGATGATGAACGGAATGCAGAGCAAATCAAAAATTCACCCCCAGTCAATAGATCTGGGTGAAATCTAGGCCTGGGCGAAAATTTCGTTCCGTTCGCGGAAATTGCGATAATTTGACATTTTCGCGTTCCGTGGATAGCGCGAAAATGTCAAAAATTCCGGTTTCCGCAGCTTGGCGATAATTTGTTTCTTGCTCGCACTGTAAAATAATACATTCTCTCGCGCGCGCGATCGCCTTACCTGAATCCCTGCGTTCGCCGACAAGTTTTCTTGATCCGGTCGCGTTCTCCATGAGATGTTGTATTGTTTTTAGCCATTTGCGCTGTCTCACTACAGTTCGCGCCCGCAGTGACGTCATGCGTCGCGCGATCACGTCTTTCTTCTCGCGATCATGCACCGTGAGACAACTCAAAACAAGATGGCCGCGCCTGCAAGCAACCACATGGGTAAGTTGGCAACCCGCAACCATGCAGAAAATCCCGCGAATATGCCAGAAAAAAACTTCTGCATCTTCGCGATATTTCCGCTTGTTTGCGATAATTTTAAACATTTTCGCGATAATTTGCGAAAGTTAATTTCGCAAATTCCGCCCACCCCTAGTTAAATCCTTTCCTTTTAGGTGCACAGCAACAAGACAACAACACATCACTCAGACAGTACTGCCCGAAAGGCCCGTGCACGGCGTGATGCCTGAGTGACCCACACATCAGACATCTCTTTAACTTGTGAAGATTAGTGCCACTGCTGAGTACCAGCTACAAGATGCCCCCAAAGAAAGGTGCCACTGCTAAGCCTAAAACTGCTACCAAGAAAGTAGCCAGTGAGAAGAAGATGGCGCTTACCACCACCACCACTGGTATGTCGCCCCAGATGTTTTTTGGAAAACAAAAACTGTGCCTGCCGCACCGGCCCCTGGGAAGAAAACTGGGAGCAGCACCCCCACATCGGTGGACCCCTCTCAATCTAGGCCCAAGCCCATGTCTGTAACAGAGGCAGCCAGTCTAATTTCGGCAACTCCGACGAGCAGTGATGTTGACATTGACTTATCTCTATTGCAAAGTAGTACCCAATCATTGCAGGAAACTCAGAGAAGTGGACAAGAACAACAGCCACAACTACCAATAGTAGTTCCTCCCGAGGTAGGAGCAGTTCAAGAGATTGAGCTTCATGCTGAGGAAGAAGAGCAATCTGCTCCAGAAGATCCATTGTCTTCCAGATCTTCAGCTAGAAAAAGGAAGGTTAGTGGTGCATCATCTTCTTCCTGGATCCCGCCTCAGTCTGAGAGTGAGACACACCACAAGACGATTCAGACAAGGTTAGGGAAAAGGAAAGTTTCAGAAAGCCTTTGAGTTATAGAGGCAGATGTAGAAGAGGAAGATGATGATGAGCCAGTCATCTTGGATGTTACCCCAGCCCAAGTGAAGACCGACGTTGCCCCATCCCAACTTCCCGGGGGTGATGTGGCAGTGGCACCACAGATCCAACCACACCAACTGCCATATTTGCAAAGTCCCATCAGGAAGTAGGTACTGCAGAGCCAGAGAGTCAAACGTCAAAATAAAAAGATGAGTATCACTTGGTGGAAAGCTTAATCCTTTGCTTGTCTGCTAATACAAGCTTGCAAAGAGACACTATGTCCTCCAAACATTACATCTGTGCCACAATTCTTGGTCCACGGTACAAACCATTACTGTCCACTATAATTCCTATTTCAAGTGGGGATGTTAGAAAATACAAACATGGATAGCTGATTAAGGCAGTGAGCTAGAAAAACTACTGCAGGGAATTAGAGGCCCACTGGTGCAGGCAGGCACAAGTCCTATGGTATAGCCGTCAAGTTCAGAGCCTGAGGGGAGTACTTTTGGTTCACAGCAGCTAAAACCAACAACAAGAATCCATCAACAACACCAAGACCAGGATCATCAGCCCCCAAATTTGCAACTGAGTAGTTTCTGCTGGAAGAGCTTAAGTCCAGCGAAGAGGCGAAGGCAAAAGAGGTCAAGCAAAGTGGAGTACCAGCAATGAACATTGAGCGTATGGTCCAGGCCTATCTGGATGATGCATCAGAGGTCTACCTTGATCAAAACCCATTGGTGTATTGGTATGTGAAGAGGTGCCAATGGCCAGTGCATAGTGGTCTGGCAATAAACAGTTTGGCTTTCCCTGGAGCCATTGTCTCCCCTGAGCATGTTTTCAGAACTTCTGGTGCCATTGTCACAGTGAGAAGGACCAGTCTCTCACCCCAAAATGTGGATACATTAACCATGATCAAAATGAATCAGCACTTTATACCACCAGATTGCACCATACATGAAGTACCACAGGAAGAAGATGACGGAGACTCAGGTCATGGAAGTAGAGTGATAGATGACCTACTTCTGGGTGAGCAACCCAGAGTTTTATTTCCCATCTTGTTGGCAGAAAGAAAGGCTTGCAAACAGTGTCCTTTCAAGCATATTTATTCAGAATGCATCATATCCAAACATGTTTTGGGCAGCATTGCCCTTGGTCACTGGCGTAGGCAAATTCACGAAGCAGCAATCATTCAAAGCACACCTGCGCCTTCTTAAGTACACGCCATCTTGGCTTTAACTCGCTTTGCATTATTGTAGATGTAGTATCCACGATGTTAATTGCATAGTGCATGCTGCCAGATGAATACACTGTTAATCCCTTAGTGGGTTAGCATGTTAGTCCACTGTTGCTCACCTTCACAATGTCCAATTTCCACCAACTGGAAACACAACGTTCCCATCAGCGCTTCAAATTTCTAGCACCAGGGACCTGCTCTTCCGCAGTGGGGCCCTCCCGATCTGAGTCAGACCGTCATAAATCAACCAAAAACCCACTCTGCATTCGAGGGCCACACACGTTGTGAAAACGATTTCCCATCTTGTTGGCAGAAAGAAAGGCTTACAAACAGTGTCCTTTCAAGCATATGTATTCAGAATGCCTCATATCCAAACATGTTTCGGGCAGCATTGCATATGTGGAACAATATTTTATTTACTTTATTATGTGTGTGTGTCTGGTTGACCAATTCATCCCCACCGTCTTACTCTTAGACACATTTTATTGCCGGATTGGAGTCGGACTCACAGCTGTGTGCAGTGAAGAAGTCCCGGCTCGCCCTCCAAAGCCATTTCCCTCAAGCAAGATATTGGGAAGAGAGTAAACAAATGTGTGCCTGCCTCCAACCCTGGGCCGTAACCATGACTATCTATCCATTCCTTTCCTACTTTAGAGGGACTACCCCACATGTGACATTATTAATTGGATTTACACTGGCAACTCTCTGCTAGGCAAACAAATCGAGGAACTGCATTCTGCAATTTGCCACCAATTGATCATGGTGAGCACACCGGAAGAACAGGTAAATGCTGGCATGCATTGCACGCTGAGTGTTGTTTGTTGTGATGTGAACTTATCATGTGTGTGAGATTAAGAAGAGATGATTCATGTGGTGGCAGGAAGTGTGACAAAGTGGGTTTTTCTTTTCACGCTTAATGTGTTAGTGATGGTTCAGAAATGAGATTCACAATGTTGGTGGCCCAAGTAATGATGGCTGTTCAATGATTTTCCCCTGAAGGTTATTTTTTTTCCTTCACCTTTAAGAGTAAGGATAGCGAGATTACTTCACTGGGTCCACTCCACACAGTCCACACTGCTTTATTTTTCATTTTTTATGCTTTATACTCCTCAAAGGCTCAGACTTGACCAGTCCCATAGACAATGCAATGTTTGCAAACACAAATCTAGTCTACACAAAAATTGGCTCAACTTTCCCTTCTTGTTGTTTACTAACAAAATTGTACTACTACAGGCCAATCTATTGCATTTTTGAGTCAGGACATGGGACACTGTTGGTACAGATTTGGACACCATACTCAGAGCCAGACTCAGGAGGAACAGAGATGATGGAATGACTCAGGACGTGGGCAAGAGCATGACTATTTCGAGGACCGCCACCAGAAGAAGATGGATTTTTTCAAAATCACTGAAACCAACCGAATTGGATGATTTTTTATGACTTTGAAGAGGCCTAAAGTCAAACAACATGCAAGACCTACAGAAGTCTGTGTAGTGGTGGTGGTGAGTGGTATGACTGACAGCGGTGCATTGATTTTTTACTTGATTGGGACAATGCTATGTTGCAGGGGTGTGTGTGCTGTCTGTCTCAAATTTGAAGCAAAGTGGTGATTGGGTGAGGGCCTGTTGTTGAAGGTAACTGGAAACAGACATTTAGTCATCAATAATCACATTATGCATGTGCTGCTGTTTGGCTACCCATTATTGTTATATATTGTGTGATGATGAAATGATGATGATGATGATCAAGACAGTTTGATCAGCCGATACCGATAGTTACATTACATGCAGCCATTTGTTGTTGGATTTTTGCTGGTTGTTGTAAAATTGGCCTCACTAATTTGTTCACATGCCAGGCATAAAATGAATTAATGCAAAATCTAAAGGACTATTCATGTCTCCTCTTGCGCTTCCTCTGAGTCTTCACAGTGCACTCCTCCTAGTCCTCTTTGGTTTAACTTCTTCCTTTCTACAAGTCTTTGATTCTACAGGCCCTCTTATCTGGCGCAAAAATGGAAAACCAACGCTTAGCTTACCAGACCACATCTGCCAGGCACCCAACACTGACGGACCTCTAAAAGAAGAATCAATGCAGATGCAACTCCCAGTCCCAATTTGGCAATACAGTATAATTTGTTCTTTTAGTAATCATTTGAACTGCGTGTGTTTATGTTGTTTACTTGAATCACACAGAAAGTTTATTTGTAATATAATCAATATCTTTCAAAGCTCAGTAAGACAGATCATAAATAATCATGTAAGTTGGTCTCTCTGGGGGAAGACAGACAATTTGGTTAAGTTTAGCTGGACTTATTTCTTGTTCCTTCGTTTCAATTTCCTCCAATAACAGATTTATGATAGTTGGCTGCTCATAACCACAATGAATGTTGTCCTTTTGTAGTGTTTGTCTTTGTTCCCCTTCCCATCCATTCATCAAACCCCTAACCCTATTACCCTGGGCTGTGTGATTTATTGAGGTGTGACTTAATTACACCATTTATTGATCACACACTTGGCCCTGATGGCCTCCATTTTCAGCTGCCGGGTCTGGGCTTCAACATCAACTCAATGCAGGGTGGTGAGGAGGATCTTATTCTTAAGCTCATATAGCCCACACTGGCAATATATTATATTAGCCAGTAGCCACCACTGCACAGTGTATGATATTTTTTCAGAGGAACATCTCTTTGCCAGCATCATCATTCAGTTACTGTATTCATTTGCTTCTACGGTTAAGCCTGTCCACTTTTTTACAGTTCCTAGTAGCTCAACATTGTTCTGATTAATTACATTATTTATTGCTTATCATATTCTCTTCTTGTGTCTGAGTCTGTTCTAGTAGTCTATGCTCTGGTGACTGTCATTTTTTTTAAGCTTGCATATAATAATGACATTAACCTAGTTTTTAATTTTTATTTCAATTTGTTATCTTCCCAGCGATGAAAAGTCTCCACGCTCCGAGTACTTATCCTAGAGTTTGAATTTGCCTAGGAGGGAGTGGGACGTCGCTTCAGTTTTAATGACTTTGCCTTCAATGTTAAAGAAACGCTAGCAATACATGCTGCTACTACTACCACCACCATACCACCTAGGGTAACCATGCAGTCCTCGCTTCATCTAATCAGGTAAGAGAAGTGAACTGTGGTTGATTCATTCATTGTTGAACAGCAATAATTATATACAATGGAAATTCACCCCACACCCCGCCGAGTCCTTATGGGTTAATAATAAAAAAAAATAGCATAGTAGGTTGGAGAGACTAGGAGGAGAGAGTAGTAGGACAAGGGAGGGTACCACCCAACTATGTTGTTGTTTAAACTATCAGCAGATTTTTTAAACTGGCTGCAGCAAAGGCAGCAGTGCATAGTAAACCAATAACCCCACCAAATATTTTTTAAATGATCCTTAATGTAAAAGTATGAAAAATGTATTCCCTGAACAAATCTAAAAACTACCAAACCCACAACTGGCCCACACCTCTCCCAAACTCTAACCAATATCCAAGTAATGCAGAAGAGTAATTTAAGGAAAACCCAACAATGCCCCAGCCACCCACCCAAAAAAAATATTTAAAAAGTGGCTGAAGAGGGCACTAATGGTGGGCTAGGAGCTTTTTCAGGTGCCTGTCCATCCGTTTATGCCTGGCTTCCATATTCATCAGCCTTAGCATGATGTGGTGGTCAAATCGGCGGAAATAAGGGGGAGTAGCAATGATAGTGGAATAGCGGCGGGTGCTCATTGGACCGGGGTGACAGTGTGGTGTTGTGCCCTGGCTGGGGGCAGCTTCTGCCTCGTCATCCTCCAAGGCCACCAGCCGCAGGTACTCGGCCCTGATGGCCTCCACTTTCAGCTGCCTAGTCCAGGCTTCAATCTCCTGCCTGCTAGGTGGTTTTGGATCAGCAGCAGCAGTCACTATATATCCAAAAAGAAAAAAAAACAATTTGTAAGTAATGCTCTTAGCAAAACACAGAAAACCTTATGCCAAGGGAGGGAGGTGATTGATGATGGGTGGGTAGGAAGGATACATAATGTGTCGCGCTTGAATACAGTGAGTCCAGGGAGGAGTCTGAAATACCATCACCCCAACCCTTGAAAAAAACATTCCAGTTAAGTTAAGGTGAGAAGAACACCACCAACACATAGGAGCACCCTAGTCCCTTGTATATTCTCCTTCCCAAGTATTTTTCCATTCATCATTGCATTGTTCTTCTAGTATTTTATTTTTTATTCGACACCCTTAGCTTTGCTACTCACCATCATTCTAGTTTTACATTCTCTCAATCCACTCTACACCATTGAAACCACCCATCCAAGTATAGCCATCCATCCAGACATGGCTCTCAGTCTCACTGTAGTCTCAACAAACCTTTCCGTAACATACATTTGTCCTTTACCCACTCATGCGTCCTTACGGCGATCTAAATCAAAATAAACCACCATAGGATTTGAAATCACCCACCCAGGCAGGCATCCTTTCACACATATCCTTTCATACACCCATGGAGGCTTTCCACCAGTATACCTTTCATCCGTCCTTCACCCACCTGTGGTACTTTAGAATTTGGGACCGCGTAGGAGGCAGGGCCCTACCCCTGTCTATCCCGGTAATAGTGAACCGCGAATGGTTAATGCGGTATGTACAAGTGCTTTGTGTAACGTTTTAGCTATGAATGCACTGTGTATACGCTATTTTACATCACTACGTGGGTTCCATTTTGTATCGGTGGCCATCTTATGGTTGCCCTCACATAGGCTATGTAGCATGAAGCGAATATGGGCCTTTTAAAGCACATGTGGCTTTCTTTGACTTTTCTGTGACCTGGGCAGCTTGGCTCCGCCGCCCCAGGTCAAACTGGTCTCACGAGTTCCCCGTCCTCTGGCCACCTGTGATTACCATCAGGGCTTGACACACCATAAAGTCTTTTCATCCTACACGAGCCTCCAGCTAATCTCTTTCACACCTGACTGTTCCTGCTTTATGGCTTGTTTCCCAAAACAGGAGATGCTCATGTTTATTGGGGCCTATCGATATCTGATGTGGGATCTGAACCTTGCTGTAAATAATTACGGGCTGGCTTAACTGGAATGTGGGATGGTCATCATGACTCTGCCTTTTCGTTTGAAATGTATACATGTAATGGCCATACCATAAACTAAGGAATGTATGCCTGAGGCAGGAAATTCTGTATTTAAGGAGAAGCCCGTTTCTGTGATTTTCAGCAGTCTCCTGAGAACATACACGCTGTTGTACTTCTAGGATACCTGTAATTGGTCTGCAGCCAATAAACTGATCTTTGACTTCACCCAGAAGACTCTGTGTTTCTGTAGGTCTGAAACAGGAAGAACCCCGAAGTCATAGGGTGTGTTCCCCTGCACCGCTGGGCTTAAAATACCCAGTACTTCAGTTGGCGCCCAACTCGGCGCGATTTCAGCGGTACCGGTCCAAGCCAGAGGTTCGTGAGGAGCTTCGTGTGGAATTTCTGGAGGAAGGCCGCCACTTCATCGACCCCTGCATGTCGACGTGGTCCGAAGGTCTTTTCTGCAAGGTTCTCCGCGTCCCGACGGCTACAAAAGACTGCTGCCCTGATTAATCGCCCTGTTTTGGACCCTTGATGATTTTCGTAGAGCGGAACAATCGAGAGAGTCTTCTGGTGACGCCATCGATCATCAATATTCAGTTAAGTATAAGTGGAGCGTCTCCCAGTTTGAATTTGGTATCCTTCTGGATCATTCTGATTTGGTGCTTGCAAGTCCCAAAGCCAGAGGACTCGTGTATTCACGAGACTATCGTATTCGATAATCCTTTGACGTTTGAAACTAGACTAGTGAGCGAAGATGCCTGGTGCTAGTGTATTTGGTAATTGGTTTTGTTAGAGTTGTAGAAGGGATTTCCAGTTAGAGGATTCATGTCCGGTTCCTCCAATTGGAACTCCAACTTATGAGCTGTATGTAAAACATGGCGTGGGCCCCATTGCATATAATGAAATATGGATCCGATACACCAGAAAGGACGGTGTTTTAAAATGGCCCCAAAATGGTAGTTTCGATACAGATATCTTAGATAATTTGGAAGTAAAATTGTTTAAAAAGAAAGCCCGGACGGCGATGTTTGATTCTTTCCGCCTATGGCGAAAGGAAGCCAAACAGAAGGAAATTAAGCTAGCGAAAAGAGATAAGAGAGAGAGAGGTATGTCAGTGATGCAAGCAGCTGTGCAATTTAAAGATAATGAGGAAGAACAAAGGAATGAGCAATTGCACAGACAGCGCAAACTAGGGATTGATAAATGTTACCCTGTTTTGTCACCCCTAGTGCAAGATGAGACAGAAGAGAAAGAGAAAGATTCCCTAATGTCCCATTTGCTAAGTTCGCCACCCCCGTATGCGCAAAATGCCACCGCACCACCGCAGCTTGTAAATGCCCAACCTCTAGTAAATATGCCGCAAGTCTTCCCGCAGCCGCCAGCTCCTCCTCAGCTGGCTCCTATCCCTGCAGTGCAGCCCTCTCAAGGGCCGCCGGTTTTGCTACCTGTTACCTCCGCGCTTTCTGCGACTTTGCCAAGCACATCAACGGTTTCCTCTGGTGCTCCTTCTTGCACTACTCCGGTACCTGTATCTGAATCTGTTTTTCTTCCCTCTATTTATCCCCCTGTTGTCGCTTCAACTTCTCCTTCAGCACGACAACGACTAGCTAATGTAGTGACTAGTCTAATGTCGCCTTTTTTTGGGTCATCTAGTGCGACTCCTGCCTTACAGCGTAAGCAATTGTGCAGTCAGCTGCCTGATCCTGAAGAGAAAAAGACATTAGATCATATGGCGCCTAGGTGGATTATTTTTTCTTCACTCTATGATGTGGAGTCAGTTGTTGATGTTTTTCACCAATGGGATGCCCCGAAACAGAGGTATATGTTCGAGAAAATGTGTGAAATTCTCTGTGAGGAATTGGATGATCATGGTAGAGATCCAAACCCGCAGGAGTTATGTTGAGTGAGATTCGATTTTGGAAAAGGTATGATTGTGGGCCCCGATATAAATAGAGCAGTTGCGATCTTATTAGCCTTGAGGAATGATGATTGTCAACAGTCGTTGTTTGAACCAGATTTCCCTGTGGGGAGAAAGGGAAAAGCGCGACAATACCCCATGAGAGAAGTCCCTCCGGTATGGAAGGAAGCTGTTGCAGCTGATGCCGCTCAAGGTATTGTTGCTGCTCCAGCTCATTTTCAGCGTGTTTGGGTACATGTTCCATGGAAGCGTTCTGAGGTGTTAGCACTTAAACAGACATTGCGTGATCCCCGTAAAAACCCTGAAGGATATTATAAGGAGTTATCGCAAACTGCAGAATCATGTGTCATGAATCTAGCCGATATAGATATGTTGTTTGGGAATGTGGTTCCACAGCCCTTATGGGGGTCCATTCGTAATGTAGATCACGCTGCAGAATTGGGTGATACGTGGGCTAATATCGTTGCTGCAGACGCTAGACAAGTTGGTGGTGCAAAACCTGAGCCCCTCATAGCAGCGCTCCCTGGTAGAATTATTACCTACATGAAAACTATAATGCCTGCGATGCGTGTAAATTGGGACAAACTATCTGCATGTAAGCAGAAGAAAGATGAGACAGTGTCTGATTTTTTCACCAGGTTTGAAGAGACATTTATCGACCACAGTGGTCAAGACATGAGCACTGAAGGTGGCCAACGGTTATTTGTTGATAAATTTGTGCAGAATCTACTTCCTGAGTTGTGTAAGAAATTAAAAGACTCAGAAAGTTCTTGGGCTGTTTCTTCTTCAGCGCAAATACTGGCTACTGCACAGTATTATGAGAATAGAGACAAAGATGAGAAGGATAGAACAGATAAGAAAACGAAAGAACTTAAGACAAAGGTCCTTTTGCAGCAGGCCTATCCGCCACGTGGAGGACAGAATAATTATAGGCAAACTCAAGGTATCTATCAGCAGCCCCAACAGTTTCAGAATAGTCAGCAAATGAATGGGTATTATCAACCACGAATCCCTGTAGGTCCCAACCAATGTTCATATTGCAAAGAGGAAGGTCATTTTAAATATAGTTGCCCTAAATTAATGCAGCGTAACAGTAATGCGTATGGCGCAAGAGGTAGAGGTGGTCAGCAAGCTCCTAGAGGTAGAGGGCGTGGAAATCTTCGCCAGAACGCGCGTCCTCTTCCGCCTCAAAATACCATAAATAGCTTTGATCAGCAAGCCAATGCAACTGGTAATACAGCTCAGTACTACAATAATGACTATTATGCGGAAAACGATAATGTAGGGGATAATGAATACTAGGACAGCCGTAGACAGAGAGAGGGAGTTGTTTCAGTGCCAGTGGATCAGAGCGGACCTTATGTTAGAGTAACTACAGCAAATGTAACGGAGCCCTTTCTGCTGGACACTGGTGCTGCAAAGAGTTCAATCATGCATTCAAAACTCCCTGGCGCGCCTTTGTCTGGCGAAATGAATGTCTCAGTAGGTTTTTCTGGCGTCCCAGTTAGGAACCCGATTTCTAGTCCTATGTCTCTTTCTGTTGGACCTTGTGAGCTAAAAGCACCCCTCATTCTAACGACAGGTTGTGGTGAAAATTTGCTAGGCTTAGATTTGCTAAAAAGATTGCATGCAACGCTATATTGCTCTCCCTCAGGAGTACAACTTACATTAGGCAAGAAAGTGATTTCCCCGATGTATTTGTCTAAAAATGCAAAGCCACCTGAATTGTCATCCCTTCCGGATGCCCTTTGGGCCACTGGTCCCAAATTGATGTGGGTCTCTTGAAAATACCGCCATATGTGGTAACTTTAAAAGCCAATGTCAGATTGCCACACATTCCCCAGTATAAGATTTCCAATGAAGGTCAGAAAGTGTTGTTAGAAATTGCCAGCGATTTGATCAAGAAGGGTGTGATTGAAGAGACAAGAGGCAACGTTTGCAATAGTCCGGTTTTACCTGTCTTAAAACGAACGGACCCTTCACAGCCACCTGTTTACAGATTTGTGATTGATCTTAGAGAGGTTAATAAGATTGTTGTACCACAGTTTCCAGTTGTCCCTGATATAACTGCCTTGTTAACCATGATTCCAGCCTCCGCTGCATGGTTCTCAGTAATCGATCTAAAGAATGCTTTGCAGAGGAGAGCAGAGACATTTTTGGCTTCAGTTTAGGAGGTCGCAGTTTCCACTTTAAACGCGCTCCCCAGGGCTACTGTGAGAGTCCATCAATATACAGTCAGGCTTTGAAAGCGCAGCTTGATGCACTGGTTTTACCCAATGGCGCTACCCTCATTCAGTACGTCGACAATTTACTAATCGCCGCGGATACTGAAAAGACTTGCAAAAACGCTACCTTGTCATTGTTGCGTCATTTGTCTGCCTCCCATCACAAAGTGTCTCTCTCAAAGCTGCAATATTGTCGACAAGAGGTGACCTACTTAGGTCATCTCTTATCGAAGGAGGGAAGGAAACTGACCCCAGAAAGAATTCAAGCCATTGCACAGTTGAGTGTGCCAAGAACACAGAGAGAAGTGCGTGCTTTCCTGGGCATTACTTCATACTGTAGGCATTGGATACCAAATTTTTCCTTGTTGGCAAAACCTTTGTTAGCATTGACATGCAAAGACACACCGAATCCTATTCCATGGTCTGAAGAGTGTCAGAAGAGTTTTTTGGAATTGCGTAATGCATTGTGTTCAGCTCCTGTGTTGGGTACCCCTGACTACAGCAAGCCTTTTACATTGTATATTCATGAGAAAGATGGTTGCGCATTATCAGTGTTAACACAGCCTTTTGGCGACAGACCGCGTCCATGCGCGTATTTTTCGTCAACCTTGGACCCTGTAGCGAGGGCATTGCCAAGTTGTCTGAGAGCCACAGCCGCTGCAGCTATCTCTATTCGACAATCTGCTGGCCTAGTAATGGATAACACATTGATCGTTATGGTTCCACATGCTGTGGACACATTGCTAAATAGGACTAAGACGCAGCACTTAACTAGTGCGCGATTATCTGGCTATGAGCTGACACTGTTAGCAAACCATATACACATAAAGAGATGCAACACGTTGAATCCAGCTACATTATTGCCAATTCCAGCAGATCTATATGAGATTGAGCAACATGATTGTCTGTTCAGAACAGAAGAAGAGACGAAAGGGAGAGTAGATCTCAAAGATACTCCCCTGACTGAGTGTGATGGTACTTTATGGGTGGATGGTTCGTGTTTCAAGCTTCCGAATGGTGATACGACTGCTGCATATGCTATCACGACTTTGTACACTATTGTTGAAACTGCGCGTGTGCCACAAAATTCGGCTCAAGCAGCAGAATTGATTGCCCTTACGAGAGCATGCGTGTTGTCTGAAGGAATGAAAGTGAACATATACACAGATAGCCAGTACGCCTTTGGCGTGGCTCATAGTTTTGGACGATTGTGGAAAGAACGTGGGTTCCTGACTTCGCATGGAGCTAAGATTCAGAATGGCAAGCTGGTGAATGATCTCCTTGAGTCGCTGACCCTACCGTTGCAAGTTGCGATTATGAAATGCAGTGCGCACAGGAAAATCACTGACGATGTTGGTCGTGGTAATGCGTTTGCTGATGAAGTTGCGAAAGAAACAGCGAAAGATGTGAAGACTTGAATGTATGTTGCAGGCCCTGCCAGATGGGTTGGTGATGTTGGAATGTGTGAAAACACAATAGAGAGTGTAAAGTCCCTTCAAGCTGAAGCCACAGAGAAAGAGTTGAGCAAGTGGAGAGAAAGTATGGGTAAGTTGGATGAGAATGGTTGTTGGGTTGACCTGTCAGAACATAGGCGATGGTTGTCACCTGATGCATATGTGCTTCCAGTGGTTACTATGGCACATGGAATGGCACACATCAGTACGAAAGGAATCTGTAAGTTGTTGGCTCCAGTATGGCAGAATGCTGGAATCCCTAAGTGTGCAGAGAATGTGGTCAAGAATTGTATGGTATGCTTGAAGTACAACCCTGGTAGGGGAACCCCAACTCCAGCTGGTCATTTTGCGCCTCCATCATATCCATTTGAAGTTTTACAGTTGGATTTTATCCACATGGAAAGGTGCAACAACCTGAAATATGTATTGGTGGTTGTTTGCGCTTTCTCAAAATGGATTGAGGCCTATCCCCTAAAGGATAACACTGCTCTGTCCACAGCCAAAGCCCTTGTGAAGGAATTTTTTCCTAGGTTTGGAATGCCAAGAATGGTGTGGAGTGATAATGGGAGTGAGTTTGTGGGTAAAGTGATGAAGAATGTGTGTGAGGGACTAGGTATTAAGCAGAAGTTTCACGCTGCAAATCACCCCCAATCAGCTGGATTAGTAGAGCGCTACAACGGCGCTCTAAAACTTAAACTGGCCAAAATCCAAGCGAGCTCGGATCTTAAATGGCCTGACGCTCTGCCTCTAGCACTCCTGTCCACTAGAATGACCGTGCACTCACGAGTGGGACTTAGTCCTTATGAGGTTGTTTTTGGCCGCCCGGCCAATGTATGGGGTGTGCCAAGACCGTCGAAATTCAGTGAAATCGAACATCCGGTACTGCTTGATTACTTGTATGATTTGACAGTTAAACTGCGTGTTTTACACCAACAGGTGCACGATACTCTCCCTCCGGCCTCTGAGGCTCCAGGACACCCCATTGATCCTGGCACGTGGGTGCTCATCAAGAATTTTCAGAGGAAAACCAACGATGAGCCCCGCTGGATTGGCCCCCACCTCGTGCTACTGTCTACAAGATCAGCTGTCCGAGTGAAGGGGAAGAAAAACTGGATCCACGGCGCCCACATCAAAAGGATCCCTTTGCCTCTGCCGTATGACCAGTGGGTCCAGGAGGGTATCGCTGACTCTGAAGCAGACACTGTACCTCGTTTTGTGCCGTTCAGTGATGCACACATAAAAGGCACAACTTCAGCGCAGGAAAGTGACGATATTTTGCAAGAAGCTGTGCCACCGTCAATTCGATTGGACACTACCGAGCCTGAACTCTTGTTCCAAGATCAAACAGTACCTGGCCGTCTCCACTACAATCTGAGACCAAGGCCTATGGACAAATAAATATTCTTTTCCTCACCTTTTTGTTTGTATTTTTTGATACCATAGCTCTCCCATCTGAAGGACTTTCTTGATTTTTGTTTTTCGAACCACCATCCGGGTTCAGCCGCAGGGTCGCGGTGCCAAGACTTTGGGGTACAGGCCGAAGACGTTAGGTCGACGGTTCTGGTTGGTCTAGGGCGTTCCCTGGACTGACAGGCGTACTCCTTAGCAGAAGAAACTCACCCGCCGCGAGCGGCACGATTAGAGGATGGAGTTTTTTAAGATGGAGAGACTCACTGAGGAAATGAACTTTAAAGCAAGAATATGTAAAATAATGAAAAGCAGACGTTTTGTGTTTTTATGCCTGTTTGTATTATGTAGTATGGTAGTGTTTACTGTAGGATTTGTATTCTTCTCCTCTCAAGAGCCCATTGCCCCCACTTTACAGCCTATACCTCTTCCTACTATCTCCTCACACTCTTTTCACCCTTTGCCTGAACATGAACAAGCTAGACGATCAGAGTTTGCGAATAACTCGTTTATTCAGCTTCTGCACCAGCCCCAACTAGTCATGAATACAACAAATTGTTGGGTGTGCGGTTTAATGCCACATACCATTAATAAGGATATTCCCTATCTAGTGCTGCCGTATAGTTACAATGGATCGTCATGGGCATTCCAGACCATTTTTCTCTATGCACTAGACGCCTACTCCCCGCGACAACCGCGTTCCATCAGACCTAGCACCAATAATAAAGCTTTAATGAAAGGAGTTGCCGATATGAGCAGAGATATCGATGCATACTCATCCATTCCCAGAGAAGAGCTGAGAGCTTATGTAGGGTGGAACGCGACGGGGTATAGTATCAGTCTAGGTGAAAGACAGCAGAAAATCTCATCCCCAATCTGGGTCGTACCCCACATAGGTCGGTTCTGTTTGCAAGGTAATGGTCAGAATCCTAGAGCTCAACTGTGAAGAAGTGACTGTACTGAAACGTACACTTTTCCGTCACAGTTTTCCCCTGCGTTTTTGGCTGCCAAGGGTACATATTTTATCTGAAATGACCGAGCATATACATGGTTGCCCCCTGATTTCTCGGGCACATGTTATATTGCAAATCTGCTACCGCCAACATTTATTGCCGCCTCCGACTATCACAAGACCAGAGTTGTGAGAGGCGTGATTAGTAAGGAAGATATTGCCGGTCAGGAAGCGGGAGACTTCTTTTTGGGTTTCCTGCCGTTTTGGGGACCTATGGTTAATAGTAGGAACCTGAGACAGCTGACTCGTGTGGTTGAATCCACTGTTAATGTTACGGCTGGTGCCCTTGGTAATTTGACAGCTGAGCTCCAAGCGGATCGCCTCATGACTTTGCAGAACCGCATGGTTCTAGACGTCATACTTGCAGACCGTGGTGGGGTATGTAAGGTTATCCAATCCAGTTGTTGCATTTTCATACCAGACAACGCTCCAACAGTTTATCAAGCCATCTCCAAACTGCATAAAATATCTGAGTCCATACACGTGGATAAAGGAGATTGGTCACTGGTGGGGTGGTTCTGGGAACTGATATCTGCCTGGGGTTGGAAAGTTCTGATGGTCATTGGAATGATCTTAGCCATCCTTTTCCTGTTCTGTCTGTGTATACAGTGTGCTCCTGCGATATGTGGCCTGAGTGCTACATTATGTGTAAGGAAACCTGTATCGAGGGACGAGCTAAGTAATAGGATGATGCTACAGCAACATCTCCATGACTTCGTGAATATTGACCTAGACTCGGATTGAAATGAGTATAGTTATTGCCTATGTAAGGGCAAAAGGAGGGTCTGTCGTACTTTAGAATTTGGGACCGCGTAGGAGGCAGGGCCCTACCCCTGTCTATCCCGGTAATAGTGAACCGCGAATGGTTAATGCGGTATGTACAAGTGCTTTGTGTAACGTTTTAGCTATGAATGCACTGTGTATACGCTATTTTACATCACTACGTGGGTTCCATTTTGTATCGGTGGCCATCTTATGGTTGCCCTCACATAGGCTATGTAGCATGAAGCGAATACGGGCCTTTTAAAGCACATGTGGCTTTCTTTGACTTTTCTGTGACCTGGGCAGCTTGGCTCCGCCGCCCCAGGTCAAACTGGTCTCACGAGTTCCCCGTCCTCTGGCCACCTGTGATTAGCATCAGGGCTTGACACACCATAAAGTCTTTTCATCCTACACGAGCCTCCAGCTAATCTCTTTCACACCTGACTGTTCCTGCTTTATGGCTTGTTTCCCAAAACAGGAGATGCTCATGTTTATTGGGGCCTATCGATATCTGATGTGGGATCTGAACCTTGCTGTAAATAATTACGGGCTGGCTTAACTGGAATGTGGGATGGTCATCATGACTCTGCCTTTTCGTTTGAAATGTATACATGTAATGGCCATACCATAAACTAAGGAATGTATGCCTGAGGCAGGAAATTCTGTATTTAAGGAGAAGCCCGTTTCTGTGATTTTCAGCAGTCTCCTGAGAACATACACGCTGTTGTACTTCTAGGATACCTGTAATTGGTCTGCAGCCAATAAACTGATCTTTGACTTCACCCAGAAGACTCTGTGTTTCTGTAGGTCTGAAACAGGAAGAACCCCGAAGTCATAGGGTGTGTTCCCCTGCACCGCTGGACTTAAAATACCCAGTACTTCACACCCATGCATCCTAGCTATCAGCCACCTACAGTATATGCATCCGGCGCTTTCACACACACATCCTTCTCTTTCAGTCATATATATATTACATTTTACCCGTCCTTTCTCCTACCATTCTTCTTTCCCTTTTCCATCAACCAATAAAAGTCTTGTTCATGAAACTTTCTCTTGAATCAGATCATGCTGATCCAAAAGTTTGGATCATCTGCTTTTGGGGAATATATATTTATTACATAAAACTCCTCTTAGTCCTTAAGAAGTTTTGTAGTTAGCCATCTATCCTATCAGTGGAATGGGTAATAACTGAGGTGTTCTCATTCTTGGATATTACTATCAAAACTCCTTTTTTCTTACCATCTGCGGGAGAGAAGAGAATGTCACCCACCCATTTAAATTGTAGGGATAAAGCGTTGTTTTGGCCTATTTTAAATTGTCGCAAAAAAATTGTATCTCCCTTCTGTCTAAACATATAGTCAATGATTTTACATCTTTTAACTGAGTGAATTAGACTCCTTGTGTTAAGGGAAATTATACTTAGATTATTAGTGGATGTAGACATGTGGAATTAGTAAATGAATCAAACCTAGATTGCAATATCATAATCAAACAATCAACTCTTTTGATTACAAATCTGCTAGTACAGGTAAATACCCCAGCTTAACAGTAAACACCACCAAATATGATGATTTCTTAGTCTAAAGGAGATTTAGAGATATCGTGGAAAACTAAATGTATCAGTGATACAACTGACATTAAACCTCAAAACAGAACAAAAGCAGAAGTTAGGCTGAATTAGTTCTAAATACAACATGCATGATGCAGCAATAAACAAAAATACGTCCCTTTTCTACTCCCACGCCCCTCACATTGATTTGTAACATGAGGAAAGAAGGAGAAAGACTCCATCAGTGAACAAAATATCAAACATTGCTGGCAACTATAAAAACTAACATCTCTCTACAAAAATACTAAGAATGCACCATTATAAAGCCAACTGGTTAGTACATCGCTGGACATTTGAATATACTAGTATAGATCATTAGTCACGTTCATCACGTAATCTAAGTGTAAAGCGGACATTGAAGATATTGAACTTGGGTACTTTAATTTTACTCTAACAACAGTTGGCAATTGTGCAAAACCTTAATGAGATATACAAAGATTCTAATCATATATTCCGTATGAAAGTTTGCATTGCAGTAGGGCAAATATTTACTTATTTGGGGAAACTCCACTTGGAGTGAGAATCATCCAAGTCATTTAAAAAACTTTTTGAAGTCTAAGTCAGATTGAATAGTACCTTATGAGCCATTCAGAAGGCCTACAGTAACTTTGAAATAGCCTTTTGATCTATAGATTTTCTTCCCCTCCTAGAGGTTGTCATTTTTTTTCACAATACACAAACCTATTCTAGGATGGATCCCTAGTTAGGTTAAGGGGCCGAGAGGAACTCAATGGGGGAGTACACCCTCCCGTGGTTTAACACTAAATCACTATAGGTACTCCCAAGGTGGACCAGTCAGCAAAAGAAAACTTTGCTGTCAGCTCAGGTGTTGGTATGCCCTATTTGAAGAAAATAACACCACCTAGGCGTGGGGAAGGAAGCAAGTCCTTTTGTTATTATTTTCCCTCACACACCCTAGTGGTGTCATGCTTCATCATTGGGACACCCCGACGTCTAAAGGTCAGGGTGGGCTCGACCAATATTTCAGGGAGCACTTGATGAGATGTTTTTTTGGCCAGGGGGTATAAAGATTAAAAATCGGCGTCAAACCCCAGTATCCCTTTATTCTTGGGTTTGGCACTGATATTAAAATATAATAAAGATAAGGGTTTTCTAGGGATATTATGGTCCTAGGACCCTTTTGCCAACATGTTTCTGTCCTTAATGCCCCATAAAGGGTGCACGGACATTCATCAGGGCTTGTGCCCCCTGTGAATTGAGGGAAGAAGAGAAAGAAATTCCCTATACTATCATATGTTAAGGGCAGATAGCTGCTCCTTATTATAATGTCATTCCACAGTTGAAATCACTCCATCTGTGAAAAACAAAAAATGACAAACAACATATAAAACGCGTCAATTCTTTTTCGGCAAAGAGACATTTGCAATGTGTACGTCTCTGCCTATTCCACATCATCATACGTGAAACCACAGAAATAGAATGTGCGCGTGATTTAAGGCATAACCATTCATTGGTGTGACACACAGCAATTTTGCGAGTATCTAGGTTGTGTGGTGGAATTTTCCGCATTCTATATGCACTCATAATTATGGTGTCTGATTATCAAAGTAGCGGAAAATTACCGCATCCAAATCTCACACATCCATTTGCGTGTGTTTATAAGACAAAAGTCTTAACAGTCGAACTTCCGGTGCACAAACACAAAATTAAAACACACCACTCCCTACTCGTTCACATGTCACGAATACACTCTCACTGTAATCTTATGGTTTATGCTTACCCTAATTTAGGAGAGGGTAAAACGTCATGTGGGACCGCTACACTTAGGGTAGCCCTGTAGTCACACACTGTGTATTCATGCCAAACAAATAATTAAATTCAACCGTTAGGTTACCGATCAGATGACCCAGGAGTCGAAAAATAGCCGATCATAAGGAGATAATCCAATCCCACAATAGAGGCCGAGATATGTAAAGACAAGCAAAGAAAGAGGAAACGAAAGTAAGGCATAATGGTCACGCATCAGTTCGTAATCACACCATGTCCCACTCGCTCTTCACAAGTCCATGCATTGTTTGTTTCAATATTACTCATGCCAAATGAGGTATAGAGGTCACGCATTAGTTCGTAATCACACTATGTCCCAACTCACTCTTCACATTTCTATGCTCTGTACGTTTCAATATTACTCCCGCCACCAAGGGTCCTGCCCCGTATAAACATCTACTCGGTATGAGGTCTCATGGTCACGCATTCGTTCGTAATCACACTTTGTCCCAACTCGCTTTTCACATTTCAATGCTCTGTACGTTCCAATATTACTCACGCCACCAAGGGTCCTGCCCCGTATGAACACCTAATCGGTATGGGTTCCCAAAGCTTGGAATCACTGCTGTTGTCGTAGCCACGATTTTAAAGCTTGTATGCGGGCTTTACTTGTTGCTTCCGTTTCTTTCGAGGTACCGTGACGCCGCCCTCTGCGGAAGTAGGTCCTGTGCATGCGTGGTCTAAATAGACATGGGACTTGTAGTTTCTAGTGTCAATACGTGGTAGTGCTGGAGAAACAGACTTATTATTTTAGATACTACGTCTAAATAACTCCGTGGGAAGTTAACGCTTCATCATCTGAAGTCAAGTAATATTAAGTTCCACACTTACGGATATTTTATATTCCCATTTACAGATACAAGGACAAAGGTGTGAAGGAAGTTATTTTAAGGTCGGGTTGAATATGTGAAATACAAGATCAATTCCACATGGATACTACGCCTTCATAACTCCGTGGGAAGTTAACGCTTCATCATAACCTTACGGAACTCGTATTTATGTGATCTCTGAAATCAAATAATATTAAGTTCAATAATATTAAGTTCCAGACTTACGGATGGAGAAACAGACTTATTATTTTAGATACTACGTCTAAATAACTCCGTGGGAAGTTTGTATGTATATAATGGTGTATCCATATACAGATATACCAGGAACGTATAGTAAGATGGGGGCTCATTCTTTTATATGGTTCCTGAATATTCATATGGCATTTATATATAAGTCTGAATCAAAAGCATGATGGGGAGGAGGGGTCGTTGTCATTAAGACCCATGTATAAACATGGTGGGGGAGACGTTTCATACTAGCTTGGATGGAAAAGTCTCAATTAACGATTCTTATTTAGTTGATTCCAAGGAATGTGGTCGTTGAGACCGGTTATGTGGGTTTTCAATCTATGGACCCATCTTAGTATACGTTCCTGGTATATCTGTATATGGATACACCATTATATACATACAAATACACATTTGTATAGATGCACCCCGGGTAATGTGGTCATTGCTGTCATCCATGTGGAATTAGTCTTTGTATTTCACATATTCAATCCGACCTTAAAATAACTTCCTTCAAACCTTTTTCCCTTGTGCCTGTGAATGGGAACATAAAATATCCGTAAGTCTGGAACTTAATATTATTGAACTTAATATTGTTTGATTTCAGAGATCACATAAATATGAGTTCCGTGAGGTTATGATGAAGCGTTAACTTCCCACGGAGTTATGAAGGCGTAGTATCCATGTGGAATTGATCTTGTATTTCACATATTCAATCCGACCTTAAAATAACTTCCTTCACACCTTTGTCCTTGTATCTGTAAATGGGAATATAAAATATCCGTAAGTGTGGAACTTAATATTACTTGACTTCAGAGATCACATAAATACGAGTTCCGTAAGGTTATGATGAAGCGTTAACTTCCCACGGAGTTATTTAGACGTAGTATCTAAAATAATAAGTCTGTTTCTCCAGCACTACCACGTATTGACACTAGAAACTACAAGTCCCATGTCTATTTAGACCACGCATGCGCAGAACCTACTTCCGCAGAGGGCGGCGTCACGGTACCTCGAAAGAAACGGAAGCAACAATTAAAGCCCGTATACAAGCTTTAAAATCGTGGCTACGACAACGGCAGTGATTCCAAGCTGTGGGAACCCATACCGATTAGGTGTTCATACGGGGCAGGACCCTTGGTGGCGTGAATAATATTGGAACGTACAGAGCATTGAAATGTGAAAAGCGAGTTGGGACAAAGTGTGATTACGAACGAATGCGTGACCATGAGACCTCATACCGAGTAGATGTTTATACGGGGCAGGACCCTTGGTGGCGGGAGTAATATTGAAACGTACACAGCATAGAAATGTGAAGAGTGAGTTGGGACATAGTGTGATTACGAACTAATGCGTGACCTCTATACCTCATTTGGCAAGAGTAATATTGAAACAAACAATGCATGGAGTTGTGAAGAGCGAGTGGGACATGGTGTGATTACGAACTGATGCGTGACCATTATGCCTTACTTTCGTTTCCTCTTTCTTTGCTTGTCTTTACATATCTCGGCCTCCATTGTGGGATTGGATTATCTCCTCATGATCGGCTATTTTCCGACTCCTGGGTCATCTGATCGGTAACCTAACGGTTGAATTTAAATATTTGTTTGGCATGAATACACAGTGTGTGACTACAGGGCTACCCTAAGTGTAGCGGTCCCACATGACGTTTTACCCTCTCCTAAATTAGGGTAAGCATAAACCATAAGATTACAGTGAGAGTGTATTCGTGACATGTGAACGAGTAGGGAGTGGTGTGTTTTAATTTCGTGTTTGTGCACCGGAAGTTCGACTGTTAAGACTTTTGTCTTATAAACACACGCAAATGGATGTGTCAGATTTGGATGCGGTAATTTTCCGCTACTTTGATAATCAGACACCATAATTATGAGTGCATATAGAATGCGGAAAATTCCGCCACACAAACTAGATACACGCCAAATTGCTGTGTGTCACACCAATGAATGGTTATGCCTTAAATCACGCGCACATTCTATTTCTGTGGTTTCACGTATGATGATGTGGAATAGGCAGAGACGTACACATTGCAAATGTCTCTTTGCCGAAAAAGAATTGACGCGTTTTATATGTTGTTTGTCATTTTTTGTTTTTCACAGATGGAGTGATTTCAACTGCGGAATGACATTATAATAAGGAGCAGCTATCTGCCCTTAACATATGATGGTATAGGGAATTTCTTTCTCTTCTTCCCTCAATTCACAGGGGGCTCAAGCCCTGATGAATGTCCGTGCACCCTTTATGGGGCATTAAGGACAGAAACATGTTGGCAATAGGGTCCTAGGACCATAATATCCCTAGAAAACCCTTATCTTTATTACATTTTAATATCAGTGCCAAACCCAAGAATAAAGGGATACTGGGGTTTGACGCCGATTTTTAATCTTTATACCCCCTGGCCAAAAAAACATCTCATCAAGTGCTCCCTGAAATAATGGTCGAGCCCACCCTGACCTTTAGATGTCGGGGTGTCCCAATGATGAAGCATGACACCACTAGGGTGTGTGAGGGAAAATAATAACAAAAGGACTTGCTTCCTTCCCCATGCCTTGGTGGTGTTATTTTCTTCAAATAGGGCATACCAACACCTGAGCTGACAGCAAAGTTTTCTTTTGCTGACTGGTCCACCTTGGGAGTACCTATAGTGATTTAGTGTCATTGTTTTTCTTCATGTATTGGAGAATTACATCTGCGTGTTGATATCTGAGAGGTTTACATATTATGGGCCTTGTGGTTTCCCTTGTGATAGTAGTTGAGAAAGAATCCTATGGGCTCTTTTCAATTCAAAGTCTTTTTTGAAGGAGATTCCTGTCATTTTTAGTATCCAAGGTTCCAGAAAGCTTATGCAGGCATCATGGTCTTTCCCTTGCCATCTTTATGGAATACCAAAGATTTGTAGATCACTGTGCCTATTTCTGTCCTCCAAATAAGATATTGCTTTTTGAAGATTGAGTGTTGTGCACATCATCACAGAGAATTCCTTAATGTGAGATGTGTCTCTGTCCTCCAAGTTACTAATTCTATTTTCAATGTCTGCGATTCTGCTATTCATTTGTTGAATCTCCAGTTTCATAGTGCTAAAGTCCAATTATATCACATCGCTAGTCATTCTAGTTGCTTTTATCAGTTCATGGACTTCCTCTAGTTTTTTAAGGATCATATCCATTGAAGATGAACTATCCTGTTTAGGTTTAATAGAAAAAACCTGGGAATGGTGGTTCAGCTTTAGAACGTTTTGATCCAACCGTCATATCTTTTTCGGCCATATTGCTATGAACACTATTAACTCAGTTACCAAAGGGTTTGGGATTCCCATGTCAACTTTCAGTGCAGAAGTATTGGGGGCTGTAGTTACCAGTCGAGTAGACGGACCTTTATCCCATGTGGGACATAGGGCAGTCGGCACACAACATCATGTGACTATGACGAGATGTTGTTAGATAGAGACAATCAGTAGTACAATTGTGCCATAGACGTAGATCCATTACAGCTGTACTTGGTGCTCAGTGAGTATAACTTAGAGCTAAAGTGCAGTAGTGATTCTCATTATCAGCATTGATGGTAGAACAGTAAGGAATTCGTAGGATTTAATGATAGAAGCTACCAACATAAAGTAGGAGGAGAGAATCTCACTTTTGTTTCGATTGTACCAAAAACAAAGCCCAATTACTGCTGCAGTACAAAACCCAATCAAAATCCTTTGAAATAAAATATGCTACAAATGAAGGTCAATCCTGTGTTTGTGTACTGCAAGACCTAGTTTATTTAGTGGCGAGAGTTGATAAAACACCATTTCGATGAGTATGACCAACCCTGGTAGGGATCCTTCCACATGTAGCTCAACATTGACACCAATTAAAACAATTGGCAGACAATGTCTAAATATGATCAGTCTCATTGTATATGACAGTACGTAGTAGTGATCTAAGAGAATTTATCTAGAGTAGACACTCTCGGAAGTGAGGTGGCTTCTGCAAAACGGGAGTCCTAGTATCAGCAAACTGTCTCCCTGGGAGCTGCCATGTTCAGCAAGCATCTCATACGACTAGGGACTTCCCAAAAATTAAATGTGGAGAACAAGTATCAGGCTTGCTCTCCACTTGTTTCTCATTCTGAAAGCAATCTGGTACTAGAAAGTTCCCATATTGTAGAGAATTAGCGATCGGCTTGGCATGCGGCATGGTTTCAAAGTGTCCCCGAGTGGATCACATAACTAAAGTCACTATCTCTCCTGAGTCTTAGCCACTCCTCCAATGTGTCTAAAGTATTAGCCTACTATTTAATTAATGCAGGCTAGAGGAAGAGGTTGTAGTCAGACCAATAACAGCCAGCACGATTAGCCCCGCTCTATTTATGCTGGTGTGCCACTATAAACTAGAATGCACAAGTAATGTCATGCCTAATGTATAAAGTGCAGTAAAGCTGAGGGATGTGACAGCTAAAACACTTTTTGTAATGCACTAACCCAATTAGTGATTTGGAAAAGGATTTCTGAATTGTTTAAAAGATTAAGTAAACATTACATGATCACTATGTGGAAGGGACATTTTAAGGACATCCCCACCAAATACCAATTCCTTTAGGTATCCATAATTATTTAAGACCGAAATCTAGTAGCAAAATATGAATGTTGTACCACCAGTTTAAAATTGATTTACGCCATTCACAAATGGGGAAGTGTTCCGAGGGATCCTTTTCCGCTTTGAGAATGTTGCCAAAAACATTTTTAGAAGTAGGTAAAGAGCCATGGGTCCAAGGGACCACTGCCTACTCCTAAAAAAGTTTTAATGTCTCCCATTTTTTAGGTCTCGCCTACGCAGCGCGCATGCGTTGCGTAGGAAAAAGACCTTTAGCCATCGGCACAGCTTTGTGGGCAAAAACGTGCTCGCGTTGCATTGCTTCCAATGGCAACGCGTGCACGTCTGGCCAAACCATGTGTTAATTACAAACATATGGTTCCTGCTCGCTCCCGCAAGGGAAACAGGTGCAGGCCCCCTCCTCTCTTCCCTCCCCCTGCTGCCTCCTTTCAGCGCGAGCATGCTTGTTTCTATTCTGATTCCCGGGGGCAACTTTGAAATTTTATACCAGGGGCTTATTTTCTATTTCCGGCCAGCCCTGTGAATCACATTCGGAGAGATGGAAATGAAGAGGATATTTATGAAATGCACTATAATCCGAACACACACCACAGGCGTCTTTTCACTGCCCCTCTTTCCTTAGAGTTACGTGTCTAGTTTCCTTGCTTGTAGTGCCAGTAGCTTTCTCTTAAAAGAACCTCTCCATGCACGCTTCTTACTGCGCATAGAACAAACAGCAGGGCGTGCCATTGTGTGCAGTGCGTTAAAAACACCCCAGCCACATTAATGGAGGCAAACAGCTGACAGGCTTTAGGGGGTGTGGAGCGCGACCATCACGGGTGCTAGCAGGGCACATTACCGAACTTTCTGTGGGCAGTCCCCATACTCGCCGGGGTAAAGAACAGTAGCCGTTGCTTGATTTGTCAGCCAGTTTTCCACTGATGCATTTCTTTCGCCCTAGTGTCTGTGGTGCCCCCACTCCCGAGGGGTCTGGTCCACCATAGCGCTCCTCTGTGCCCGGCCTGCAGCTACTTCTCACAGCGCCAGCTTTTTATCTGGGACACAGGTCCATTAGTGGACTTGTTTGATTTGTGATTCGTGCGGTTCTGATGATGCAATACTCGTAAGCTTCCAGGTAGGGAATTCTTATTTTTGGTCTTTTTTTGTGCGTAACAGGCCAGGTGGGCATAACCGGCAGTACCCATAACCCTAAGCATTTCTCCCCTTATAAGGCACACTGTGCAAAACAAACCACGCAGATATACGTGTTGCAGCTTGGTGGTGTGGGTACTTTGAAGAGAAGGGTCCACCGACAGTGGGGCTTCTTCCTCTTACCTGTCCTTGTTCTGAAGTTGCTCCCTCAAAGTCCATTTGTTAGAAGATCGATATTGAAGAGGGTCTCCATTATTGATATGGGAGTGACAGATAAGCGCAGTTCCTCAAAGCCCAGGGCTTTAAGTGGGCCGGGTCCTGTCGGTGAGATCCTAAAAGGTATCTATCAGCAGCCCCAACAGTTTCAGAATAGTCAGCAAATGAATGGGTATTATCAACCACGAATCCCTGTAGGTCCCAACCAATGTTCATATTGCAAAGAGGAAGGTCATTTTAAATATAGTTGCCCTAAATTAATGCAGCGTAACAGTAATGCGTATGGCGCAAGAGGTAGAGGTGGTCAGCAAGCTCCTAGAGGTAGAGGGCGTGGAAATCTTCCCCAGAACGCGCGTCCTCTTCCGCCTCAAAATACCATAAATAGCTTTGATCAGCAAGCCAATGCAACTGGTAATACAGCTCAGTACTACAATAATGACTATTATGCGGAAAACGATAATGTAGGGGATAATGAATACTAGGACAGCCGTAGACAGAGAGAGGGAGTTGTTTCAGTGCCAGTGGATCAGAGCGGACCTTATGTTAGAGTAACTACAGCAAATGTAACGGAGCCCTTTCTGCTGGACACTGGTGCTGCAAAGAGTTCAATCATGCATTCAAAACTCCCTGGCGCGCCTTTGTCTGGCGAAATGAATGTCTCAGTAGGTTTTTCTGGCGTCCCAGTTAGGAACCCGATTTCTAGTCCTATGTCTCTTTCTGTTGGACCTTGTGAGCTAAAGGTCCAACCCCTCATTCTAACGACAGGTTGTGGTGAAAATTTGCTAGGCTTAGATTTGCTAAAAAGATTGCATGCAACGCTATATTGCTCTCCCTCAGGAGTACAACTTACATTAGGCAAGAAAGTGATTTCCCCGATGTATTTGTCTAAAAATGCAAAGCCACCTGAATTGTCATCCCTTCCGGATGCCCTTTGGGCCACTGGTCCCAAATTGATGTGGGTCTCTTGGAAATACCGCCATATGTGGTAACTTTAAAAGCCAATGTCAGATTGCCACACATTCCCCAGTATAAGATTTCCAATGAAGGTCAGAAAGTGTTGTTAGAAATTGCCAGCGATTTGATCAAGAAGGGTGTGATTGAAGAGACAAGAGGCAACGCTTGCAATAGTCCGGTTTTACCTGTCTTAAAACGAACGGACCCTTCACAGCCACCTGTTTACAGATTTGTGATTGATCTTAGAGAGGTTAATAAGATTGTTGTACCACAGTTTCCAGTTGTCCCTGATATAACTGCCTTGTTAACCATGATTCCAGCCTCCGCTGCATGGTTCTCAGTAATCGATCTAAAGAATGCTTTGCAGAGGAGAGCAGAGACATTTTTGGCTTCAGTTTAGGAGGTCGCAGTTTCCACTTTAAACGCGCTCCCCAGGGCTACTGTGAGAGTCCATCAATATACAGTCAGGCTTTGAAAGCGCAGCTTGATGCACTGGTTTTACCCAATGGCGCTACCCTCATTCAGTACGTCGACGATTTACTAATCGCCGCGGATACTGAAAAGACTTGCAAAAACGCTACCTTGTCATTGTTGCGTCATTTGTCTGCCTCCCATCACAAAGTGTCTCTCTCAAAGCTGCAATATTGTCGACAAGAGGTGACCTACTTAGGTCATCTCTTATCGAAGGAGGGAAGGAAACTGACCCCAGAAAGAATTCAAGCCATTGCACAGTTGAGTGTGCCAAGAACACAGAGAGAAGTGCGTGCTTTCCTGGGCATTACTTCATACTGTAGGCATTGGATACCAAATTTTTCCTTGTTGGCAAAACCTTTGTTAGCATTGACATGCAAAGACACACCGAATCCTATTCCATGGTCTGAAGAGTGTCAGAAGAGTTTTTTGGAATTGCGTAATGCATTGTGTTCAGCTCCTGTGTTGGGTACCCCTGACTACAGCAAGCCTTTTACATTGTATATTCATGAGAAAGATGGTTGCGCATTATCAGTGTTAACACAGCCTTTTGGCGACAGACCGCGTCCATGCGCGTATTTTTCGTCAACCTTGGACCCTGTAGCGAGGGCATTGCCAAGTTGTCTGAGAGCCACAGCCGCTGCAGCTATCTCTATTCGACAATCTGCTGGCCTAGTAATGGATAACACATTGATCGTTATGGTTCCACATGCTGTGGACACATTGCTAAATAGGACTAAGACGCAGCACTTAACTAGTGCGCGATTATCTGGCTATGAGCTGACACTGTTAGCAAACCATATACACATAAAGAGATGCAACACGTTGAATCCAGCTACATTATTGCCAATTCCAGCAGATCTATATGAGATTGAGCAACATGATTGTCTGTTCAGAACAGAAGAAGAGACGAAAGGGAGAGTAGATCTCAAAGATACTCCCCTGACTGAGTGTGATGGTACTTTATGGGTGGATGGTTCGTGTTTCAAGCTTCCGAATGGTGATACGACTGCTGCATATGCTATCACGACTTTGTACACTATTGTTGAAACTGCGCGTGTGCCACAAAATTCGGCTCAAGCAGCAGAATTGATTGCCCTTACGAGAGCATGCGTGTTGTCTGAAGGAATGAAAGTGAACATATACACAGATAGCCAGTACGCCTTTGGCGTGGCTCATAGTTTTGGACGATTGTGGAAAGAACGTGGGTTCCTGACTTCGCATGGAGCTAAGATTCAGAATGGCAAGCTGGTGAATGATCTCCTTGAGTCGCTGACCCTACCGTTGCAAGTTGCGATTATGAAATGCAGTGCGCACAGGAAAATCACTGACGATGTTGGTCGTGGTAATGCGTTTGCTGATGAAGTTGCGAAAGAAACAGCGAAAGATGTGAAGACTTGAATGTATGTTGCAGGCCCTGCCAGATGGGTTGGTGTTGTTGGAATGTGTGAAAACACAATAGAGAGTGTAAAGTCCCTTCAAGCTGAAGCCACAGAGAAAGAGTTGAGCAAGTGGAGAGAAAGTATGGGTAAGTTGGATGAGAATGGTTGTTGGGTTGACCTGTCAGAACATAGGCGATGGTTGTCACCTGATGCATATGTGCTTCCAGTGGTTACTATGGCACATGGAATGGCACACATCAGTACGAAAGGAATCTGTAAGTTGTTGGCTCCAGTATGGCAGAATGCTGGAATCCCTAAGTGTGCAGAGAATGTGGTCAAGAATTGTATGGTATGCTTGAAGTACAACCCTGGTAGGGGAACCCCAACTCCAGCTGGTCATTTTGCGCCTCCATCATATCCATTTGAAGTTTTACAGTTGGATTTTATCCACATGGAAAGGTGCAACAACCTGAAATATGTATTGGTGGTTGTTTGCGCTTTCTCAAAATGGATTGAGGCCTATCCCCTAAAGGATAACACTGCTCTGTCCACAGCCAAAGCCCTTGTGAAGGAATTTTTTCCTAGGTTTGGAATGCCAAGAATGGTGTGGAGTGATAATGGGAGTGAGTTTGTGGGTAAAGTGATGAAGAATGTGTGTGAGGGACTAGGTATTAAGCAGAAGTTTCACGCTGCAAATCACCCCCAATCAGCTGGATTAGTAGAGCGCTACAACGGCGCTCTAAAACTTAAACTGGCCAAAATCCAAGCGAGCTCGGATCTTAAATGGCCTGACGCTCTGCCTCTAGCACTCCTGTCCACTAGAATGACCGTGCACTCACGAGTGGGACTTAGTCCTTATGAGGTTGTTTTTGGCCGCCCGGCCAATGTATGGGGTGTGCCAAGACCGTCGAAAATTCAGTGAAATCGAACATCCGGTACTGCTTGATTACTTGTATGATTTGACGGTTAAACTGCGTGTTTTACACCAACAGGTGCACGATACTCTCCCTCCGGCCTCTGAGGCTCCAGGACACCCCATTGATCCTGGCACGTGGGTGCTCATCAAGAATTTTCAGAGGAAAACCAACGATGAGCCCCGCTGGATTGGCCCCCACCTCGTGCTACTGTCTACAAGATCAGCTGTCCGAGTGAAGGGGAAGAAAAACTGGATCCACGGCGCCCACATCAAAAGGATCCCTTTGCCTCTGCCGTATGACCAGTGGGTCCAGGAGGGTATCGCTGACTCTGAAGCAGACACTGTACCTCGTTTTGTGCCGTTCAGTGATGCACACATAAAAGGCACAACTTCAGCGCAGGAAAGTGACGATATTTTGCAAGAAGCTGTGCCACCGTCAATTCGATTGGACACTACCGAGCCTGAACTCTTGTTCCAAGATCAAACAGTACCTGGCCGTCTCCACTACAATCTGAGACCAAGGCCTATGGACAAATAAATATTCTTTTCCTCACCTTTTTGTTTGTATTTTTTGATACCATAGCTCTCCCATCTGAAGGACTTTCTTGATTTTTGTTTTTCGAACCACCATCCGGGTTCAGCCGCAGGGTCGCGGTGCCAAGACTTTGGGGTACAGGCCGAAGACGTTAGGTCGACGGTTCTGGTTGGTCTAGGGCGTTCCCTGGACTGACAGGCGTACTCCTTAGCAGAAGAAACTCACCCGCCGCGAGCGGCACGATTAGAGGATGGAGTTTTTTAAGATGGAGAGACTAGGTGAAAGACAGAAAATCTCATCCCCAATCTGGGTCGTACCCCACATAGGTCGGTTCTGTTTGGAAGGTAATGGTCAGAATCCTAGAGCTCAACTGTGAAGAAGTGACTGTACTGAAACGTACACTTTTCCGTCACAGTTTTCCCCTGCGTTTTTGGCTGCCAAGGGTACATATTTTATCTGAAATGACCGAGCATATACATGGTTGCCCCCTGATTTCTCGGGCACATGTTATATTGCAAATCTGCTACCGCCAACATTTATTGCCGCCTCCGACTATCACAAGACCAGAGTTGTGAGAGGCGTGATTAGTAAGGAAGATATTGCCGGTCAGGAAGCGGGAGACTTCTTTTTGGGTTTCCTGCCGTTTTGGGGACCTATGGTTAATAGTAGGAACCTGAGACAGCTGACTCGTGTGGTTGAATCCACTGTTAATGTTACGGCTGGTGCCCTTGGTAATTTGACAGCTGAGCTCCAAGCGGATCGCCTCATGACTTTGCAGAACCGCATGGTTCTAGACGTCATACTTGCAGACCGTGGTGGGGTATGTAAGGTTATCCAATCCAGTTGTTGCATTTTCATACCAGACAACGCTCCAACAGTTTATCAAGCCATCTCCAAACTGCATAAAATATCTGAGTCCATACACGTGGATAAAGGAGATTGGTCACTGGTGGGGTGGTTCTGGGAACTGATATCTGCCTGGGGTTGGAAAGTTCTGATGGTCATTGGAATGATCTTAGCCATCCTTTTCCTGTTCTGTCTGTGTATACAGTGTGCTCCTGCGATATGTGGCCTGAGTGCTACATTATGTGTAAGGAAACCTGTATCGAGGGACGAGCTAAGTAATAGGATGATGCTACAGCAACATCTCCATGACTTCGTGAATATTGACCTAGACTCGGATTGAAATGAGTATAGTTATTGCCTATGTAAGGGCAAAAGGAGGGTCTGTCGTACTTTAGAATTTGGGACCGCGTAGGAGGCAGGGCCCTACCCCTGTCTATCCCGGTAATAGTGAACCGCGAATGGTTAATGCGGTATGTACAAGTGCTTTGTGTAACGTTTTAGCTATGAATGCACTGTGTATACGCTATTTTACATCACTACGTGGGTTCCATTTTGTATCGGTGGCCATCTTATGGTTGCCCTCACATAGGCTATGTAGCATGAAGCGAATACGGGCCTTTTAAAGCACATGTGGCTTTCTTTGACTTTTCTGTGACCTGGGCAGCTTGGCTCCGCCGCCCCAGGTCAAACTGGTCTCACGAGTTCCCCGTCCCCTGGCCACCTGTGATTAGCATCAGGGCTTGACACACCATAAAGTCTTTTCATCCTACACGAGCCTCCAGCTAATCTCTTTCACACCTGACTGTTCCTGCTTTATGGCTTGTTTCCCAAAACAGGAGATGCTCATGTTTATTGGGGCCTATCGATATCTGATGTGGGATCTGAACCTTGCTGTAAATAATTACGGGCTGGCTTAACTGGAATGTGGGATGGTCATCATGACGCTGCCTTTTCGTTTGAAATGTATACATGTAATGGCCATACCATAAACTAAGGAATGTATGCCTGAGGCAGGAAATTCTGTATTTAAGGAGAAGCCCGTTTCTGTGATTTTCAGCAGTCTCCTGAGAACATACACGCTGTTGTACTTCTAGGATACCTGTAATTGGTCTGCAGCCAATAAACTGATCTTTGACTTCACCCAGAAGACTCTGTGTTTCTGTAGGTCTGAAACAGGAAGAACCCCGAAGTCATAGGGTGTGTTCCCCTGCACCGCTGGGCTTAAAATACCCAGTACTTCACACCCATGCATCCTAGCTATCAGCCACCTACAGTATATGCATCCGGCGCTTTCACACACACATCCTTCTCTTTCAGTCATATATATATTACATTTTACCCGTCCTTTCTCCTACCATTCTTCTTGCCCTTTTCCATCAACCAATAAAAGTCTTGTTCATGAAACTTTCTCTTGAATCAGATCATGCTGATCCAAAAGTTTGGATCATCTGCTTTTGGGGAATATATATTTATTACATAAAACTCCTCTTAGTCCTTAAGAAGTTTTGTAGTTAGCCATCTATCCTATCAGTGGAATGGGTAATAACTGAGGTGTTCTCATTCTTGGATATTACTATCAAAACTCCTTTTTTCTTACCATCTGCGGGAGAGAAGAGAATGTCACCCACCCATTTAAATTGTAGGGATAAAGCGTTGTTTTGGCCTATTTTAAATTGTCGCAAAAAAAATGTATCTCCCTTCTGTCTAAACATATAGTCAATGATTTTACATCTTTTAACTGAGTGAATTAGACTCCTTGTGTTAAGGGAAATTATACTTAGATTATTAGTGGATGTAGACATGTGGAATTAGTAAATGAATCAAACCTAGATTGCAATATCATAATCAAACAATCAACTCTTTTGATTACAAATCTGCTAGTACAGGTAAATACCCCAGCTTAACAGTAAACACCACCAAATATGATGATTTCTTAGTCTAAAGGAGATTTAGAGATATCGTGGAAAACTAAATGTATCAGTGATACAACTGACATTAAACCTCAAAACAGAACAAAAGCAGAAGTTAGGCTGAATTAGTTCTAAATACAACATGCATGATGCAGCAATAAACAAAAAGACGTCCCTTTTCTACTCCCACGCCCCTCACATTGATTTGTAACATGAGGAAAGAAGGAGAAAGACTCCATCAGTGAACAAAATATCAAACATTGCTGGCAACTATAAAAACTAACATCTCTCTACAAAAATACTAAGAATGCACCATTATAAAGCCAACTGGTTAGTACATCGCTGGACATTTGAATATACTAGTATAGATCATTAGTCACGTTCATCACGTAATCTAAGTGTAAAGCGGACATTGAAGATATTGAACTTGGGTACTTTAATTTTACTCTAACAACAGTTGGCAATTGTGCAAAACCTTAATGAGATATACAAAGATTCTAATCATATATTCCGTATGAAAGTTTGCATTGCAGTAGGGCAAATATTTACTTATTTGGGGAAACTCCACTTGGAGTGAGAATCATCCAAGTCATTTAAAAAACTTTTTGAAGTCTAAGTCAGATTGAATAGTACCTTATGAGCCATTCAGAAGGCCTACAGTAACTTTGAAATAGCCTTTTGATCTATAGATTTTCTTCCCCTCCTAGAGGTTGTCATTTTTTTTCACAATACACAAACCTATTCTAGGATGGATCCCTAGTTAGGTTAAGGGGCCGAGAGGAACTCAATGGGGGAGTACACCCTCCCGTGGTTTAACACTAAATCACTATAGGTACTCCCAAGGTGGACCAGTCAGCAAAAGAAAACTTTGCTGTCAGCTCAGGTGTTGGTATGCCCTATTTGAAGAAAATAACACCACCTAGGCGTGGGGAAGGAAGCAAGTCCTTTTGTTATTATTTTCCCTCACACACCCTAGTGGTGTCATGCTTCATCATTGGGACACCCCGACGTCTAAAGGTCAGGGTGGGCTCGACCAATATTTCAGGGAGCACTTGATGAGATGTTTTTTTGGCCAGGGGGTATAAAGATTAAAAATCGGCGTCAAACCCCAGTATCCCTTTATTCTTGGGTTTGGCACTGATATTAAAATATAATAAAGATAAGGGTTTTCTAGGGATATTATGGTCCTAGGACCCTTTTGCCAACATGTTTCTGTCCTTAATGCCCCATAAAGGGTGCACGGACATTCATCAGGGCTTGTGCCCCCTGTGAATTGAGGGAAGAAGAGAAAGAAATTCCCTATACTATCATATGTTAAGGGCAGATAGCTGCTCCTTATTATAATGTCATTCCACAGTTGAAATCACTCCATCTGTGAAAAACAAAAAATGACAAACAACATATAAAACGCGTCAATTCTTTTTCGGCAAAGAGACATTTGCAATGTGTACGTCTCTGCCTATTCCACATCATCATACGTGAAACCACAGAAATAGAATGTGCGCGTGATTTAAGGCATAACCATTAAATTGGTGTGACACACAGCAATTTGGCGAGTATCTAGTTTGTGTGGTGGAATTTTCCGCATTCTATATGCACTCATAATTATGGTGTCTGATTATCAAAGTAGCGGAAAATTACCGCATCCAAATCTCACACATCCATTTGCGTGTGTTTATAAGACAAAAGTCTTAACAGTCGAACTTCCGGTGCACAAACACAAAATTAAAACACACCACTCCCTACTCGTTCACATGTCACGAATACACTCTCACTGTAATCTTATGGTTTATGCTTACCCTAATTTAGGAGAGGGTAAAACGTCATGTGGGACCGCTACACTTAGGGTAGCCCTGTAGTCACACACTGTGTATTCATGCCAAACAAATAATTAAATTCAACCGTTAGGTTACCGATCAGATGACCCAGGAGTCGAAAAATAGCCGATCATAAGGAGATAATCCAATCCCACAATAGAGGCCGAGATATGTAAAGACAAGCAAAGAAAGAGGAAACGAAAGTAAGGCATAATGGTCACGCATCAGTTCGTAATCACACCATGTCCCACTCGCTCTTCACAAGTCCATGCATTGTTTGTTTCAATATTACTCATGCCAAATGAGGTATAGAGGTCACGCATTAGTTCGTAATCACACTATGTCCCAACTCACTCTTCACATTTCTATGCTCTGTACGTTTCAATATTACTCCCGCCACCAAGGGTCCTGCCCCGTATAAACATCTACTCGGTATGAGGTCTCATGGTCACGCATTCGTTCGTAATCACACTTTGTCCCAACTCGCTTTTCACATTTCAATGCTCTGTACGTTCCAATATTACTCACGCCACCAAGGGTCCTGCCCCGTATGAACACCTAATCGGTATGGGTTCCCACAGCTTGGAATCACTGCTGTTGTCGTAGCCACGATTTTAAAGCTTGTATGCGGGCTTTACTTGTTGCTTCCGTTTCTTTCGAGGTACCGTGACGCCGCCCTCTGCGGAAGTAGGTCCTGTGCATGCGTGGTCTAAATAGACATGGGACTTGTAGTTTCTAGTGTCAATACGTGGTAGTGCTGGAGAAACAGACTTATTATTTTAGATACTACGTCTAAATAACTCCGTGGGAAGTTAACGCTTCATCATCTGAAGTCAAGTAATATTAAGTTCCACACTTACGGATATTTTATATTCCCATTTACAGATACAAGGACAAAGGTGTGAAGGAAGTTATTTTAAGGTCGGGTTGAATATGTGAAATACAAGATCAATTCCACATGGATACTACGCCTTCATAACTCCGTGGGAAGTTAACGCTTCATCATAACCTTACGGAACTCGTATTTATGTGATCTCTGAAATCAAATAATATTAAGTTCAATAATATTAAGTTCCAGACTTACGGATGGAGAAACAGACTTATTATTTTAGATACTACGTCTAAATAACTCCGTGGGAAGTTTGTATGTATATAATGGTGTATCCATATACAGATATACCAGGAACGTATAGTAAGATGGGGGCTCATTCTTTTATATGGTTCCTGAATATTCATATGGCATTTATATATAAGTCTGAATCAAAAGCATGATGGGGAGGAGGGGTCGTTGTCATTAAGACCCATGTATAAACATGGTGGGGGAGACGTTTCATACTAGCTTGGATGGAAAAGTCTCAATTAACGATTCTTATTTAGTTGATTCCAAGGAATGTGGTCGTTGAGACCGGTTATGTGGGTTTTCAATCTATGGACCCATCTTAGTATACGTTCCTGGTATATCTGTATATGGATACACCATTATATACATACAAATACACATTTGTATAGATGCACCCCGGGTAATGTGGTCATTGCTGTCATCCATGTGGAATTAGTCTTTGTATTTCACATATTCAATCCGACCTTAAAATAACTTCCTTCAAACCTTTTTCCCTTGTGCCTGTGAATGGGAACATAAAATATCCGTAAGTCTGGAACTTAATATTATTGAACTTAATATTATTTGATTTCAGAGATCACATAAATATGAGTTCCGTAAGGTTATGATGAAGCGTTAACTTCCCACGGAGTTATGAAGGCGTAGTATCCATGTGGAATTGATCTTGTATTTCACATATTCAATCCGACCTTAAAATAACTTCCTTCACACCTTTGTCCTTGTATCTGTAAATGGGAATATAAAATATCCGTAAGTGTGGAACTTAATATTACTTGACTTCAGAGATCACATAAATACGAGTTCCGTAAGGTTATGATGAAGCGTTAACTTCCCACGGAGTTATTTAGACGTAGTATCTAAAATAATAAGTCTGTTTCTCCAGCACTACCACGTATTGACACTAGAAACTACAAGTCCCATGTCTATTTAGACCACGCATGCGCAGAACCTACTTCCGCAGAGGGCGGCGTCACGGTACCTCGAAAGAAACGGAAGCAACAATTAAAGCCCGTATACAAGCTTTAAAATCGTGGCTACGACAACGGCAGTGATTCCAAGCTGTGGGAACCCATACCGATTAGGTGTTCATACGGGGCAGGACCCTTGGTGGCGTGAATAATATTGGAACGTACAGAGCATTGAAATGTGAAAAGCGAGTTGGGACAAAGTGTGATTACGAACGAATGCGTGACCATGAGACCTCATACCGAGTAGATGTTTATACGGGGCAGGACCCTTGGTGGCGGGAGTAATATTGAAACGTACACAGCATAGAAATGTGAAGAGTGAGTTGGGACATAGTGTGATTACGAACTAATGCGTGACCTCTATACCTCATTTGGCAAGAGTAATATTGAAACAAACAATGCATGGACTTGTGAAGAGCGAGTGGGACATGGTGTGATTACGAACTGATGCGTGACCATTATGCCTTACTTTCGTTTCCTCTTTCTTTGCTTGTCTTTACATATCTCGGCCTCCATTGTGGGATTGGATTATCTCCTCATGATCGGCTATTTTCCGACTCCTGGGTCATCTGATCGGTAACCTAACGGTTGAATTTAAATATTTGTTTGGCATGAATACACAGTGTGTGACTACAGGGCTACCCTAAGTGTAGCGGTCCCACATGACGTTTTACCCTCTCCTAAATTAGGGTAAGCATAAACCATAGATTACAGTGAGAGTGTATTCGTGACATGTGAACGAGTAGGGAGTGGTGTGTTTTAATTTCGTGTTTGTGCACCGGAAGTTCGACTGTTAAGACTTTTGTCTTATAAACACACGCAAATGGATGTGTCAGATTTGGATGCGGTAATTTTCCGCTACTTTGATAATCAGACACCATAATTATGAGTGCATATAGAATGCGGAAAATTCCGCCACACAAACTAGATACACGCCAAATTGCTGTGTGTCACACCAATGAATGGTTATGCCTTAAATCACGCGCACATTCTATTTCTGTGGTTTCACGTATGATGATGTGGAATAGGCAGAGACGTACACATTGCAAATGTCTCTTTGCCGAAAAAGAATTGACGCGTTTTATATGTTGTTTGTCATTTTTTGTTTTTCACAGATGGAGTGATTTCAACTGCGGAATGACATTATAATAAGGAGCAGCTATCTGCCCTTAACATATGATGGTATAGGGAATTTCTTTCTCTTCTTCCCTCAATTCACAGGGGGCTCAAGCCCTGATGAATGTCCGTGCACCCTTTATGGGGCATTAAGGACAGAAACATGTTGGCAATAGGGTCCTAGGACCATAATATCCCTAGAAAACCCTTATCTTTATTACATTTTAATATCAGTGCCAAACCCAAGAATAAAGGGATACTGGGGTTTGACGCCGATTTTTAATCTTTATACCCCCTGGCCACAAAAACATCTCATCAAGTGCTCCCTGAAATAATGGTCGAGCCCACCCTGACCTTTAGATGTCGGGGTGTCCCAATGATGAAGCATGACACCACTAGGGTGTGTGAGGGAAAATAATAACAAAAGGACTTGCTTCCTTCCCCATGCCTTGGTGGTGTTATTTTCTTCAAATAGGGCATACCAACACCTGAGCTGACAGCAAAGTTTTCTTTTGCTGACTGGTCCACCTTGGGAGTACCTATAGTGATTTAGTGTCATTGTTTTTCTTCATGTATTGAAGAATTACATCTGCGTGTTGATATCTGAGAGGTTTACATATTATGGGCCTTGTGGTTTCCCTTGTGATAGTAGTTGAGAAAGAATCCTATGGGCTCTTTTCAATTCAAAGTCTTTTTTGAAGGAGATTTCTGTCATTTTTAGTATCCAAGGTTCCAGAAAGCTTATGCAGGCATCATGGTCTTTCCCTTGCCATCTTTATGGAATACCAAAGATTTGTAGATTACTGTGCCTATTTCTGTCCTCCAAATAAGATATTGCTTTTTGAAGATTGAGTGTTGTGCACATCATCACAGAGAATTCCTTAATGTGAGATGTGTCTCTGTCCTCCAAGTTACTAATTCTATTTTCAATGTCTGCGATTCTGCTATTCATTTGTTGAATCTCCAGTTTCATAGTGCTAAAGTCCAATTATATCACATCGCTAGTCATTCTAGTTGCTTTTATCAGTTCATGGACTTCCTCTAGTTTTTTAAGGATCATATCCATTGAAGATGAACTATCCTGTTTAGGTTTAATAGAAAAAACCTGGGAATGGTGGTTCAGCTTTAGAACGTTTTGATCCAACCGTCATATCTTTTTCGGCCATATTGCTATGAACACTATTAACTCAGTTACCAAAGGGTTTGGGATTCCCATGTCAACTTTCAGTGCAGAAGTATTGGGGGCTGTAGTTACCAGTCGAGTAGACGGACCTTTATCCCATGTGGGACATAGGGCAGTCGGCACACAACATCATGTGACTATGACGAGATGTTGTTAGATAGAGACAATCAGTAGTACAATTGTGCCATAGACGTAGATCCATTACAGCTGTACTTGGTGCTCAGTGAGTATAACTTAGAGCTAAAGTGCAGTAGTGATTCTCATTATCAGCATTGATGGTAGAACAGTAAGGAATTCGTAGGATTTAATGATAGAAGCTACCAACATAAAGTAGGAGGAGAGAATCTCACTTTTGTTTCGATTGTACCAAAAACAAAGCCCAATTACTGCTGCAGTACAAAACCCAATCAAAATCCTTTGAAATAAAATATGCTACAAATGAAGGTCAATCCTGTGTTTGTGTACTGCAAGACCTAGTTTATTTAGTGGCGAGAGTTGATAAAACACCATTTCGATGAGTATGACCAACCCTGGTAGGGATCCTTCCACATGTAGCTCAACATTGACACCAATTAAAACAATTGGCAGACAATGTCTAAATATGATCAGTCTCATTGTATATGACAGTACGTAGTAGTGATCTAAGAGAATTTATCTAGAGTAGACACTCTCGGAAGTGATGTGGCTTCTGCAAAACGGGAGTCCTAGTATCAGCAAACTGTCTCCCTGGGAGCTGCCATGTTCAGCAAGCATCTCATACGACTAGGGACTTCCCAAAAATTAAATGTGGAGAACAAGTATCAGGCTTGCTCTCCACTTGTTTCTCATTCTGAAAGCAATCTGGTACTAGAAAGTTCCCATATTGTAGAGAATTAGCGATCGGCTTGGCATGCGGCATGGTTTCAAAGTGTCCCCGAGTGGATCACATAACTAAAGTCACTATCTCTCCTGAGTCTTAGCCACTCCTCCAATGTGTCTAAAGTATTAGCCTACTATTTAATTAATGCAGGCTAGAGGAAGAGGTTGTAGTCAGCCCAATAACAGCCAGCACGATTAGCCCCGCTCTATTTATGCTGGTGTGCCACTATAAACTAGAATGCACAAGTAATGTCATGCCTAATGTATAAAGTGCAGTAAAGCTGAGGGATGTGACAGCTAAAACACTTTTTGTAATGCACTAACCCAATTAGTGATTTGGAAAAGGATTTCTGAATTGTTTAAAAGATTAAGTAAACATTACATGATCACTATGTGGAAGGGACATTTTAAGGACATCCCCACCAAATACCAATTCCTTTAGGTATCCATAATTATTTAAGACCGAAATCTAGTAGCAAAATATGAATGTTGTACCACCAGTTTAAAATTGATTTACGCCATTCACAAATGGGGAAGTGTTCCGAGGGATCCTTTTCCGCTTTGAGAATGTTGCCAAAAACATTTTTAGAAGTAGGTAAAGAGCCATGGGTCCAAGGGACCACTGCCTACTCCTAAAAAAGTTTTAATGTCTCCCATTTTTTAGGTCTCGCCTACGCAGCGCGCATGCGTTGCGTAGGAAAAAGACCTTTAGCCATCGGCACAGCTTTGTGGGCAAAAACGTGCTCGCGTTGCATTGCTTCCAATGGCAACGCGTGCACGTCTGGCCAAACCATGTGTTAATTACAAACATATGGTTCCTGCTCGCTCCCGCAAGGGAAACAGGTGCAGGCCCCCTCCTCTCTTCCCTCCCCCTGCTGCCTCCTTTCAGCGCGAGCATGCTTGTTTCTATTCTGATTCCCGGGGGCAACTTTGAAATTTTATACCAGGGGCTTATTTTCTATTTCCGGCCAGCCCTGTGAATCACATTCGGAGAGATGGAAATGAAGAGGATATTTATGAAATGCACTATAATCCGAACACACACCACAGGCGTCTTTTCACTGCCCCTCTTTCCTTAGAGTTACGTGTCTAGTTTCCTTGCTTGTAGTGCCAGTAGCTTTCTCTTAAAAGAACCTCTCCATGCACGCTTCTTACTGCGCATAGAACAAACAGCAGGGCGTGCCATTGTGTGCAGTGCGTTAAAAACACCCCAGCCACATTAATGGAGGCAAACAGCTGACAGGCTTTAGGGGGTGTGGAGCGCGACCATCACGGGTGCTAGCAGGGCACATTCTCGAACTTTCTGTGGGCAGTCCCCATACTCGCCGGGGTAAAGAACAGTAGCCGTTGCTTGATTTGTCAGCCAGTTTTCCACTGATGCATTTCTTTCGCCCTAGTGTCTGTGGTGCCCCCACTCCCGAGGGGTCTGGTCCACCATAGCGCTCCTCTGTGCCCGGCCTGCAGCTACTTCTCACAGCGCCAGCTTTTTATCTGGGACACAGGTCCATTAGTGGACTTGTTTGATTTGTGATTCGTGCGGTTCTGATGATGCAATACTCGTAAGCTTCCAGGTAGGGAATTCTTATTTTTGGTCTTTTTTTGTGCGTAACAGGCCAGGTGGGCATAACCGGCAGTACCCATAACCCTAAGCATTTCTCCCCTTATAAGGCACACTGTGCAAAACAAACCACGCAGATATACGTGTTGCAGCTTGGTGGTGTGGGTACTTTGAAGAGAAGGGTCCACCGACAGTGGGGCTTCTTCCTCTTACCTGTCCTTGTTCTGAAGTTGCTCCCTCAAAGTCCATTTGTTAGAAGATCGATATTGAAGAGGGTCTCCATTATTGATATGGGAGTGACAGATAAGCGCAGTTCCTCAAAGCCCAGGGCTTTAAGTGGGCCGGGTCCTGTCGGTGAGATCCTAAAAGCAGGTGCCAAAACGGGTCCCTAACGGGCTCTCCGGTTTTGCCCTCAACATCAGGGCGTAAGAAAAATCTATACTCTGCAGCAGTGCCACACTTCACTTCCTCTGATGTAACTTCAAAGAGGCTCGTTATTGTACTTTACAGTCTCATCATTTCAGAACTGATGCATTTTCAGTATTATAGCCATAATTGTTGCTTATTTATCTTATGCATCTAACAACCATTGACAAAGCCTATAGTCCTGGCTTGTTGTAGGTGGAATGTTACTTGTTGTATTATATGTCTGGATGGAAAGACAGAAGCAGCAAAATACCAGTGGGGCAGCACACTATGGTAAGCACAGATTTTTAGCTTAGGTGTGTTTAAGCCACACCCTTAATTATATCGACCACACCACGTTGAGAATCCCCCGCTCCCGCCCAGTTTTTTCATCCCACTTAAAGCCCTTCTCAAAGTCATTCACTTTTAACATCTTTAAATTTGGTGGGAATTTGGATGGCTCTGTAGGAGTTTGACAAAGGTACCATGAGATCTAGAATAAGATTCTATGAGCCCCTGAAAGAAAAAGTCGAGACTTGCACCTCATTTAGAGGCTGGTGGTAATCAGATGTTTGCTAGAAACTGGCAGTTGTCCCTTCCACCCACCTTTCACATCTTCTCCCTCATTTAGAATATGAGGTATGTGATTTTCCTGATGATGGCGCTACCACTGGATCCTCCACACCATCAGGAAAACTATTGCATGGAGCACCTGCAAGTGGAAGTTGAAGGGTCTGCTCTTTTTTGTCATCACGTTGGGCCTCCCCTCAATGTTTTTTATTTCCTCAATGTGGCAACCCCATATTGAGTGACATGGCTGGTAGTTCTAGATTGTACAAGCTGGCCACACAGCTAAAGTACCAGAGGCAGTGCCTCTTCTGCCCCCATTTAGTGACTGGCCTTCAATGTGCTAAATGATGCTATGGCACTCTCAATAACTTCTGCAAGTGTTCCATAACCCAGCCATACACCGATTTATTGCACTAGTGAACCCGCAGAACCCCTGCAAAGAACTGAAAACATTTGCTGAAGGCCTTCTATTATTCAATAATTCACAATGACTAAATAAGGTGAATGCCACTGAGTTGGAAAACAATAAACTTCTGTTATAGATTGTCAAGAAGCCCATTGTGAATGTGTATAACAATACACATAGATGATCAGTAACTCTACAAGCGCTCTTGAAAACTTACCTGACCCACGGCGCTTCTCCTGGTGTACCGCTGAGCCCTCCTGCCGCCGCCGCAACTCCATCTCACCGCGGCCGCAGAGTGCAGGACTACAGCCCCCAGGAGCCTCAGCGGCGGAAGTCCGCTCACGCAGTCAGCGCGCACGGAGGCGCTTAAATTCGAATCTCGCCCCGGCAGAGCGGGTGAACTCTACAAACGCTCTTGAAAACTTACCTGACCCACGGCGCTTCTCCTGGTGTACCGCTGAGCCCTCCTGCCGCCGCCGCAACTCCATCTCACCGCGGCCGCAGAGTGCAGGACTACAGCCCCCAGGAGCCTCAGCGGCGGAAGTCCGCTCACGCAGTCAGCGCGCACGGAGGCGCTTAAATTCGAATCTCGCCCCGGCAGAGCGGGTGAACTCTACAAACGCTCTTGAAAACTTACCTGACCCACGGCGCTTCTCCTGGTGTACCGCTGAGCCCTCCTGCCGCCGCCGCAACTCCATCTCACCGCGGCCGCAGAGTGCAGGACTACAGCCCCCAGGAGCCTCAGCGGCGGAAGTCCGCTCACGCAGTCAGCGCGCACGGAGGCGCTTAAATTCGAATCTCGCCCCGGCAGAGCGGGTGAACTCTACAAACGCTCTTGAAAACTTACCTGACCCACGGCGCTTCTCCTGGTGTACCGCTGAGCCCTCCTGCCGCCGCCGCAACTCCATCTCACCGCGGCCGCAGAGTGCAGGACTACAGCCCCCAGGAGCCTCAGCGGCAGAAGTCCGCTCACGCAGTCAGCGCGCACGGAGGCGCTTAAATTCGAATCTCGCCCCCGCGACGCGGGACGCGCGCGGGCGCCGGGCTAAGCCCGGGCAAAGGGCGGGCCCTCTGTGGCCCTCAGGGGACTGAGGGAGACGGGACGGGCCATCCCCATTGCATTCATCTTGCCGCCCAGGACAAAGCATTGAGGTGATTTCTGTATCTCATCCGTGTGTTATATGTTATCTTGCACTGATACGTGCACGGGTTAAGTGTAACATCTAGCTGTGTTGTAATACAGAGGGGTAGTCTGCAAAAAATGACGAAAGCCAGAAAAACTCCTGTGGCTACAAGATCATCCACTAGAAAAAATCTCACCCCCTCTACACCCTTGCCATCCTTAACAGCTATTGACCTCATGCTGCAGAAAACGATCAGTGTAGTAGCTGATGCGATCCAAAATACAGAGAGACGCCTCTCCTTGACCCCGAATATGTGTTTCCCAAATCTCTCAATGCATACCACTGAGCATAATAACACTGTGGAGTCAACTATAAATGTGGATGATTCACTTCTGTTGCAATCTTTCTCGGGGTTACCGAGTGGTAAAGGATGTAGAAATGAAACACCCTCAGGTCTGATCACTCTAAATAGTAATGACAGAAGTCCCTCACCAACTACTAATGGCGGGGCTAGTCCGTGTCTAGTACAACCCGGAAATATGTCAATAAACTCCCCAGGAGAGGTACTTGCTGAAAGTTCCCCCATGACTAGCATAATAGTGACAGATAAGTCTCCTTCCCCCAAAAAAAAGGAAGGACGCAATGGGAGGAAAAAAACTAAATCTATTATGAGGAAGATCTATAAACCCCTGGGTAACCATAAACCCTCAGCTAAAGATGTATGGCTTAATTTTAGATTGGCTAAACCAATAATGAGTACATCTAACATGGCTATAACATCTGCCAAACAAGATTTACCAATAGCCAAAGAAAACCAGCCAAAAACTAAAAAAGCTCATATTGATGAGACAACTCAGACTGAAAGGGTGAGTTTAACTGATACATCTCACTTGATAGATCTAGAACGGCTGGTTAGACTTCTTCTTCAGCCTATAAATGAGAAAATTACTAATATAGAGTTAATTTTAGTCAAACTCGAGAAATATCGAGATAATGATCAGATTGTCAACCCTAAATCTTCTCTTACTTCTATACAGACTGACAATACAGAAACCGTTTGTTGCAATACGGCAATTACTAACCCCACGGGAGCTAATGCTCAGAACGACCAACCACAATACATAAGAACACAAAAAGAACCATTAGTGTTGCCGAGTGTATCTCCTATGCTGGCATACTCCATAGCTGATAATGACGAGAGCGAATGGGCCGCAGAAGATTTATCCCAAGTATCACCTGCCGACCAAGTTAAGCCCATTAGGACTCCACTAGCGGTACCCTTAGCTACAAACATACGATCAACACGAAATTTCATGCAGCCCCCACAAAATAAAAAACCCATTCATATTCATCTCCCTCCGGAATCCCAACGACACACCATAGTAATGATAGGTGTCCCGCAACTAGAAAAGGATAAGGCGGAGAGATATGGGGACTTGAAAAATAAAGTAAGTCACTGGTTAACCACGCATAGACCGCTCCCCAGACACATCAGTGGTAAAATTTTAAATGTCAGGAGGGTCGATTGGGTGGGCCATAGATTTAAATCCACCGAGGGGGACTGCATCCTCGTTACTTTTGCTGATAATTGTGCAGTAAAGCACATTATTGGCTGGAAAGATGACACGATCAATAGTTTGATCCGCACTAAAGATTTAAGCTATTTTTATCCCTCAAGTGATTATGGCATTAACAAGTTGCCTATACACCCTATCATTGAGGAAAAAGAAAAGTATGTCACCTACAACCCACATTTTAACGGAGATATACCAATGAAGTATTCTTATAATACAGGACATCACAGACAGCATAGAAATTATATATTTGGGGGACCCAGAAATGTTAACCACCCAGTTGCTTATCATGAAAGACGGGAGACCCCAGATGACCCATATTGCTATCAAAATCATTTTCAATCAATACCTCCTAATACATATTACAATGTACCAACCTCAAATAGGTTTGATGTTCTTTACGAGCAAAATGGTCTAGAGGGGGTTGATTGACTGTATGCTGCAGCAGCAATGCCTACGCTTGCTGATTCCCCATTAAGTGATTTTAACCGCGATGCTACCATTTTTCATCCAAATAAAGAACCAGACAGCAATAATCTTGTAGAACCAGATATAGATTGTTTGTTACCCAGGCCTGTATCCTTTGATTGTGAGTATCGTACTATATTGCATCACCAGCCTGACGCACTTAATGTTGACCTATCTAATGTAGAACCAAAATCTTCTGCAGTAGAAACTTCGGGATTTACTGTTAATGAACAACAAAACCAGTTATCAGAATTTACTAGTACCGAGGCTCCCATGAACACAGAGAATGATGATGCTTGTAAAATGAGTTTAGTTTCCTGGAACATTGCAGGCTTGGCAGACAAGATATGCGACCCTGCCTGGCTGGCATTTGTTAAAAAATATGCGATTATATGTCTCCAAGAAACATGGCTAGAAGAAAATACTGCCTTCATCGAAGGGTATCAAAGCTTCCTTAGGCCGGCATCCCCCTCTACTAGTGGCAGAGCAAAAGGGGGCCTGGCCATCTTTATAAACTTGGCCCTGTCTTGTGATATAACTAATCACCAATATGTAAATAGTAACCTTCAAGTGCTTATACTGAAGAGAGGCAAAAATGCTTTGACTTTAGTCAATTTTTATAACGCTACATTTAGCCAAGGGGAATGTAACATATTGTTGTTGAATGAAATGTTGAAAGAGGGAACAGACATATTACCTTGTAAAGTATTGATTGTAGGTGACTTTAATGTACATCCATGCGGTAACCCTCGAGATACCCCAATGGGATCCCTCGGGTGTAACAGCATGGATGGTTTTCACTTTGATCATACTAAACGTGGCTCTCTTCTTAATGATCTACTCAATGAAAATAACATGTTTGTAGCCATGTCTTTGGTTCCAGAATCCAAAGTTTTTGATGTTCCGACGTTTAAAGGGTCACGTTACGGGTCTTTTATTGACCATATATTATTATCTGTTGACCTTGTTAACCAGATCTCCTGCTTTACTATCCACATGAATATTTACAGTGATCACAACCCCATTTCTATTAATTTGAATGGTGGTATATTTGAATTACGTAAACAATGTAAAGATAGGGGAATTTTACAATGTACAAATGGTAAACGTCGCTTGAAATGGCATAGGGTAGATCAAGAAAACTTCTACAATGATATTAATAAGTTATGTGGTGAGGAATTAGCCACCTGTGCCTCAACTTCTATGTCCCCAAAGCAAATTTTAGCCACTTTTGAAGGTGTAGCGTTAATAGTAAGCTCTATGTTATTAGTTCCAGTGAAAGGGCAAGTTGATAGTCACCCTAAATGGTTTGATCACGCATGCTCTGTGGCAAGCAGAGATTTAAGGATGGCGCTAAAAAACAAACCTAGAGATCTAGGCGAAATCAGGATCCTCCGCTACATTTATAAAAAAACATTAGATAAGCGGAAAAAGGAAATTAAGGCCAGTATTTGGGAGTCCCTGCTTGACCCAGCTGTCCTGGGAAATAGCAGCAAATTTTGGGAGATTGTCAACAAACCATTGTTTGACAACCCAAGTGATACTGCAATAGGCACTAACATCCCAGAGGCAGATTGGGTGTCCCATTTTAGTGCAATTTTTAAAAGCCATGATCAACTTTCAGATCATGACTTTTTAATCTCAGTGGAGAAGCCTCCCTGTTTCTCAGTCAACGAAGTAGAAAAGGCAATTCAAGGCTTAACTAGTAATAAGGCACCTGGTCCGGATGGCCTCCCTCCGGACCTTTTTAAATCCTGTATTCGGCTATGGGCTCCTATCCTTACGAATGTAATAAATGCAGCTGTAATTTCTGGGTGCCCAAAATCCTGGGGACAATCAATTATCGTCCCCGTGTTCAAAAAGGGTGACCGCGGTAGCCCGATATGCTACAGGCCAATATCTTTAATTAACTCCGTAGCAAAAGTGGTAGGGGGTGTGATTTTGAACAGACTTACAACATGGGCAAACGAGAAAAATATTCTATCTTCAATACAATACGGCTTCAGACCTGGCCACTCGACAGTAACCCAGTGTCTGAACCTGTATTTAATTGTAAGCAAATACACTCTAGCCCGCCAGGGAACCATACATATGGCCTTCATGGACCTATCGTCCGCATTTGATTGTGTGGACAGAGGTAAATTATGGGACATTATGTTAAAAATGGGCATTGATCAGAACTTAGTTTATGTCCTGATCGATTTGCACTCAGATACAAGAGCCAACGTCCGTTACTCACAAGACCTGAAGGTGACAGGGGACATCAGAATTAATAGGGGCGTCCGCCAAGGATGTATTTTAGCACCATTTCTCTTCAATTTGTACATAAATGAGCTGGAGGACTGTTTGTTGAGAACAGGTGCAGACTACCCCTATGTAGGCAGAAAAGGTATCCCAGTCTTACTCTATGCGGACGACGCTGTCCTTATTTCAAGGACCGCAATTGGTCTTCAGAAACTTCTAAATTCATTCTATGAATTTATGGAGTCCAGAGGCTTAAGTATCAATAACTCAAAGTCCTACACTATGAAAATAGGCCAGGGGTCACGTAAACCCAACTCTTTTCATACAAATGGGGAAAGAATTCCAAATTCCAAAACCTTCTCATACCTCGGGGTCCTCCTCGACGACCAACTAGAGTGGGGCCCAGCTATTGCTAAAAAGAAGGGTGAAGTAATACGTGTCAATGCAGCAATACTTGGCTTTGCTAGAAAAATGGGCAATAGTCCGGTGGCCGCCTTGCTCAAACTATATCAAGCCAAAAGTGTCGCCATCGCCTGCTATGGCAGTGAGATATGGGGCTACTGCCAGACACGAGCCCTAGAGGTTGCAGAAAATAACTTCTTAAAGAAGGTATTGAGGCTGCCAAGGGGCACCGGAAATTTCTCGGTACACGAGGAATTAGGTGTACCATACCTGATTGACAGAATAGCAGCAAATCCCCTATTATGTTGGTTGAACTCCTGGCTAAATGACGATATACCTCTCACTCATGCTATATTAGAAGAAGCTCTAACCTGGGAAGGTAGATTTAAGGTTCCGTGGCTGAGGTACATTAGCGACCGCCTCACTGAAATGGGGCGGCCGGATTTGTTCTCATCCCCAAATTCTATAACCAAAGCTGATGTAATTTTTGTGAAAAAGACATTCATGTCTACTAGGTATCTTGCCCGGGAGGAGGGCGAGCTGATGAAAGATAGTGTAAGGAAACACGCCCTACTAAAAACATGTTCTCAAATGGAACCATATCTATCCTGGCCTATGTCCGGGTATGAACGCTATCTCCTGACAAGGTTCCGTTTTGACTTATTTCATCTCCTGTTGGCAACACCAAGAGGAGCCCACCGAGGGCAAGTGTTACCAGCTTGCGGCTGCGACGGGAAGTCTCCGCAAGATTTGGCACACTTCTTATTTGTTTGTCCTTATTATTTAGTACCTCGGAAGTTGTATTTGAAGCCTTGTCTAAAGGATCTACAATTTACCCAGATCAAACCTGCACTTTATTACCTCCAACTCCTGAATTGTGACTGTACTTTGTTTGTATGTAGCTTTTTGAAACTCGCTATTATTTTCAGGAAAAGTATGGAAGGTTAATTATGCTGCTACTATCGTTGTATTTTTATCCCTTTTTAACTTTGTATAACTATTTATATTTTTAACCTGTTGCATTTTATGTGTTATCCTGGCTCTACAAAACTCTTGCACATTATTTTGCGTCTCACAGATGAAATGGATGGTTTCCTTTTATTTTATACCAAAGGAATATGTTATGTCTGTATGTTTTAAAATGTACTTTTATGAATGTAATGTTTTACATTCGAATAAAGATATTTGATTGATTGATTGAGATGATCAGTAAGCAGTTGTAGGGTTATCCAGATACGCCCTTCATCCACAGCCACCTTCAGGTTCTTCTCATTCACTTCTCTGCCGCTTCTAAAAGAGGGACATTCTCGATCTCACATGAGATATCAACATTCCCTCTCAGCAGTTAATCACACCGTCTATTGATAAATTGCACCAGTGATAGCACGCCCCTCAAACCTGGCATTAAGTAACCCTGCTAGTCCAAGAACAGCACACACATAACTCTGCTGATGATCCTCATCACTTCCCTGAGGTTATAAGACACAACCACGAATGCCTAAACCATACGTTCGTTCACAACACAGTCAGAACAATGAATTCGTCTTAACCAAGCATTCTTTTCCCACGCAAGTCTTTACAACGAGTTGTCTTAGGCAAAGCGTTGGTCTTTGGAACACTATAATTTACTATTCCAACTCCAGTCCGCGCAACAGTAGGGAAAACGTTGGACTTTAAAGTCCAACGCCGCTTTACCTAAGGCATGTCATTGTAATGACATGCGAGGTAAAGGAATGCGAGGATAAGAGGCATTCGTTGTTCCGACCAAGTTGCAAAGGTAATGCGAGGTTCGGCCGTCGTTGTAATTGCTGTTTCGCCTTCCCTGACAGCATCTCTTGGATTTTCATGACTCAAACCCACAAGCAGTTGTGCAATTGCACACACAAGCCTGATCTGCAGCACAGGCTTATTTTCCCTGAATGCATATAGTTCTCCCAATGCACCTCATTCTTAACCGCTCCACACATATCAATATATTTGTTTTCAATTATTTTTTAAATATAACTGTTCAAAATAGACAAAAAAACAACATACTCCATAAATAAACTTAAAATAAGCTTTATAGCCACTTTATTCGAATGCAAAAATATTTGTATTCAATAAATGTAACTAACAACAAAAAGAACCACCCATTGCTAAGGTCAGCAATCACTATCAATCAATCCCTCTTAGTTCCAAATGCGTTTAAAATGCTCTAAATTGTGTGTAATTATGTTTGTTTTACCTGAAAATACAACTCTATTTTTTTATGTTTCATAGACCCACAACTGCCTTCTTAAATACAATTTCAAATATTAACAAGCATTGGCATAGCCAATAAGTCTCACCTTTGGTATGTCATAAGTGTTTAGTTATCCAGCACAATATCCTTGGTACAACAACATTAACTGTTGCATGACTAAACACTTATAAGGTCCCAAAGGCGAGACCTATTGGCTATGCCACTGCTTGTCTTTAGGAAAAGGGGCTGAATTTTGAAAACAAATTGTTTATTTATAAGCAATCTTAGACATAGGGATCTGCTGACCTCAAAAGGCCACCATGTCTGTGACTCTAGCCAATCATAGTGGGTTCGATTTTGAGAGCCACCTCATGCATTTTAATGAGGTAGTTCGAATTGTGACCCACTATGATTCGTTATGCTGTAAACCGACTTTTTAGTATGTAGGTCAGTCTGGGTTTGCAAAGTTCATTTGAATTCACAAAAAGTTGGTACACAATTTGCGAATTGAAAATTCATCATCAAGGATGTCTTCTGGAACGAGGATTCATGTACGCATTGTATTCCGCTTTCAAACTTTAGAATTAATGCTATATTTTCTAATTAACTGAGATACAGGGACAGAGTTCAATTGAGAAATAGCCACCCAAGCCTTCTGTTAAAAAACAAAAGGAATCATTTAGGCCCAGATTTGCTAAGAGTTCACTCACTGCAGGGCAGCAAAGCTGATTCGCTGCATTGTGTGAGTTGGAGAGAGCAGAACTACATATATGTACAAAGAAACGGCGCAGTCTTGTTCTCTCAATATACTGTGGCTCTTACTGCAGCCAATCGTCAACGCACACTCCATTGCGCCATAGTACAAGGGTGCCTCCATTGTGGTTTGCCTGTGAGTGATCTAAAGTAAAATAGTGATCCCCCCACAGAATGTCATGAGGGGCCCGCGTATCCCACATTGCACATATAAATATTGGCCTTGGTCTGAGTAAGGGCCCCATGAAGGAGTAGGGACCCCCTGTAGGACTGCTGCCCTCTGTGCTGCAGGGGCTGTAGGGGTCTGTGTTACACCCCTGTGTCGAGTACTTCCTTCCATTCATGATATTTTAAACTTAATAAATTGTAGCAAGAGCCTCTTCCAAAGAGCACACTTAAATGCTTAGAAATACATGGGTGCATGGTGCTCCTCCCTTTTAAAGAATTGGCTTGGCTACCGCTACCCTCATGCAGTAGTGTGTCTTTGGCAAGTCAGCCTCAAATCAAAATCCTTGAGTCTCCTGAATTTGCAGGAACACAAAATACATAAATTGTAATGAACCCTTATGGGGCACAAGTCACCTAGTCAGATGAAGTGCACATGTACTTCAGGATGGCATGTTAGGTTAATGAATCAATAAACCCAGAAACCAATAACAACCGACAAAATGCATCACTGAGGCAAATTCGAGGTACAATAGTTACTGTCAAAAAATGAAAAGATGGCAGTTTGTTTAGCAGAGGAATTTTACAGGGTCCTTTAAAGTCTCTTCTAAAACCCACCATGACACTGTGAGTGGACTAAGGGAAACTCTCAGCTGCACCATTGTAAAGCAAGCACTAGCAAAGTTAACAGGCATGGTTTATTTTAAGTGCGAGATGTTTATTGTTAACACTGTAATAGCCAAAGAAGCTCACTGTCACCAGATTCAGTATTCACTTCACTTATGTGTGATATCTGACCACTAAACACTGCCCTTGTGATACTTTACTTCATCATTTTGAAACAGTGGATGGATTAAATATCTGGTCATACTTTTAATGGTCTACTATCTGAATTTATGAAGAATTATTCATTATATCACACAGCATTTAGTAAAGTAAGTACTGTTTTTAGAAATGTTAGTATTTTGACTAACATTAGATTTATTTGACTTCCTAGTTAATCTACCATTGAAACTACTGCTGCATTTCTTAACGTTCATCAAGGTTCATTTTAGATTTTTTGGGGTTTGCAATTTTTGAAAACCATATGCTTAATTAATGCCTCCACATGTCCTCCTCTGAGGTATTCCACACTCTCACCCAGACCTTGTGCAATGGGTATTCACACACAAAGGGTTCCCAACTCACATTCTTACAAATCCTCCCATACTGTGAGACCAAATACCCGAGCCCTGCAGCCCAGCAACTCTCTGGCCACCAATGGTACAAACTCTTGACTCTCTTCAAGTTCTGAAGTTCAATAGTACAAGATATAGCACAATCACATTAAACTTTGTAGAGCAGTAACAAGATATTTAAACTGGTCTAGGTATTTCAAAGCATTCCAATTTCATAAATACCTGAATTCTAACTTTGGCTGTTTAGCCTCCTCCCACAGCAAACACTTCTTAGACAGCGTACAGACCTACATGACAGCACCAACATCAGAACAAACTAATAAAGGAAGAATATTTTGCCACTCCACCGTCAACACCCTCACCCCATTTCAAGCAGGCAAATTCACTTCTGAAACTGATACATAGAGTTTGGTTTTCTAGACCCCCTGGCACTAAGGACTCAGTCAATGTGCAAACTTGAATCCGAAAACCGTCTGTGCTGTAACCATTACACATCCAGCAACATCTAAGCTAGCTGGTTTGGGTAAAGCTTAATCGCATGAGATGTTACTGAGACAATCAGTGGAACTCCAAACCTTCTTTTGCTAGGGAATAACACACTTAATAAACACTAGCCCACCCGGGATATGATTTAAATATTTATCTTAAAACTGAAACCCTAATATAGCGTACAAAATATGAACAAATGATATGGCAGACGCAATGGTCACAAAAAAAGCGTGACTGATGGATGCCACTCCAACATGATTGCTATGATTAATACATGAAAATCCTTGCGTCTTTCTGCTATTTCTATGTGTTTTTTATTAGATGGTACACACCCTCATACCTGTTTGAACAATGAGGGTCTATATTCAAGTAAATAGCAAGGCCTGCTATACTCATCTCATGAGATCGGGTTTACTGACAACCCAGTGCTTGAAGGCTTCTGTTCCACATTAGATGTGTTCCATGTGGCCTATCTCAGTTTCGCCTGGTGTGAAGACTACCCTCTGCCCTTTAGTTTCCCTGCTGGATTTTTATAACAAAATCATGTTTTTATTAAGATATCCTAATGGAAACAACTGATGGAAACTGGCCTGATTGCCTCAATTATTTATTGTAGAATAATGTTTTTTGTTTGGATAGCAACGAAATCAATACAACTAGTTATCAACCTTCTGAAAAATGGTAGAACTTATTAACATGCAAACATTACAATGAAGCATTCATAATTTCGATAAAGACTTGCAAATATATTCATGTAGGATTGATTATCATACAGCAGATCACAGTAGTATAAATCAAAGTGCACCACCTGGCTAGATTCTTCCCTGGGAGGGATTACCTTGTGGTTGTAGAAAGCAACCTGCTATTGGAGAAAAGATTTTGTTTTATTTAACATATATGATTTAACACTGGCATTGCTACAAAGAATAAAGGATTGTTTTAAGGAGTTTCTTTAAATAAGAATATTTCGGGTATAGATTCGGAAAAGGCTTTTGACCGCATGAACTGGTCGTTCATCTACCACACTTTGTCCTAGTTTGGTTTTGGGCCCACATTTATCTCTTATGTCTCTTTACTATATACCTCACCAAACCCTTCATTTTTAGCAATGGATATATTTCTAACTACTTTACTTTACAGAGAGGTGTCCGCCAAGGTTGCACTCTTTCCCCCACTTCTATTTATTCTTGCTTTAGAACCCTTTCTCGCTAAAATTAAACAAAACTCCAACATACATGGCTTCCAACATGGCAACATCCATGTTAAAATGAGTGTCTATGCAGATGATATTCTGCTATATATGTCTAACCAGAACAATCTATTCCAGCTTTCATTGCAGAGGTCAATACTTTCTCTTCAATTTGTGGTTATAAACCAAATCATGATAAATGTGAAGGTCTCCCTCTTAACATTTTATGTTTTAAACAAGATTTTATTCCCACTCATTTTTCATGGAACCCCCAAAACATTAAATATTTGGGTCTTTGGTTTGCCCCCTCTATCAAACAGACTTAGTGCCAGATGTAGCACGCGAAATAGCAATCGCAAACGCTGAAATTCGCAGAATATCAGCGTTTGCAATCACAATTTAGCTGTGTGCCATGTAGGTAAGCAAATACCTACTTGCAAAATAAGGAATCGCAAAAATTGTGATTCCTTATTGTGCACAAGCATTTAGAGAATCGCAATTTGCGATTCCCTAAATGCTATGCTAGTAGGCCTCGCAAATTGTGATTTTGCCTTAAGGAATCGCAAATTACCACCAACTTCAAGTTGGTGGTAAGTTGCGATTTCCTTTAAAGAAGCACTTTTTTGTGTTTTTTCAAAGTGCCATGTGGCGCACATACATGCCATACATAGGAATGAATGGGAAGCCATTCCTTATTTGCGACTCGCAATATGAGTATCGTCAATAAGGAATGTGTAGGGATCGCAAAAAGTATTGTGATTTCTACCTACATAGCATTTTGCGAGTCCTTAATAGCTATTCCCTAAAAATCGCTATTAAGGACTCGCAAAATGCTACAATGCTACATCTGGCCCTTTATCTCTAAACATAACCCATGTTCTTTCTACAGTAAACACTTCTATCACTAAATGGCATCCTTTATATTTATCTTGGTGGGGCAGACTTGATACTATTAAAATGATGCTCGCTCCTAATATTTTTTATATGATTTCTGCTATTCCTCTTCACCTTCCTTCTTACTTTTTCGAAAAAGTTACCTCTATTTTAGCTACCTTCTTATGGAACAAAAAGAAATCACGTCTATCCCTATCCATGCTCAAACGTCCTAAATTTCAGGGGGGAGTCAACTTCCCGGACTTTCAACTTTACCACAATGCTTTTCAACTTAAACAGCTTTCTAAATCCTTGAATCAAACCACATCCAGTTCCTCTCCACTGTGGAAGGACATCAAACTCTCTTTCTTATCTCTTTTCTCTTTCAATGAATTTCTTACATTCACCCACAAAACACGATTTTTATCTTCGCCTATATATAAAACTACTCATAAGCTATTTCAATCTTTCTTGACTTCTCACCTCTCCAATAAGGATCAATTTCTTAACTCCTCCATTTTGCACAATCGCCTTCTTAAATTTAATGATCAACCCGTTTGTAGTGTGTTACTTTAAGAGCAGGTTGTTCTGTAAGTTCTGTGACTATGCATAGAATGTAGAATCTGTAGGCTGCAAAGGAAGGCTGTGTAACTGTTCAGTTGACAGTTACTAGTCTTCAGTGTTGGATGGGGTCTCTAATGTCTTTGAATCAATAAAGACTATTTACCCTACATCTTCTGCCTCCTGCGTTCCTGAGAAGATGGATCCTACACCATTTTTTTGGAAAACTTGGTGAGAATAAGGTTTTCTATGAATCCATCAACTCTATTTGAATGATTCTCTTCTCACTTTCTCTGAAGCTCAATCCCTCTATAAATTAACAAAATCCTTTTCTGCCAAATTCAAAATATTGACCCAAAATGTATCTTTCTCCCTATCTTCAATATCCTCTGTATCAATTCCTCTATCTTCTCCTCATAATATTCTCCCAATTGTAAGTATCCAATCTAGTGCCTCAGCTATATATACATTTCTGAACACGCCTCCTGAGCACAGATCTAAAACCAACATAGAACTCCAATGGGAGCATGAATTCCACACCTCATGGTCCACTGCCTTCTGAGATAAAATATGGTTATAAATTTGTAAAACTTCAAGATCAGCTAGTACTACACAAACACTTTTCTTTATTTACAACCGACTTCTGTTTACTCCAACACTCTTACATAAGTTTAATTCCACACTTTCCTCTATTTGCTGGTCATGTAACACTCCTCATGCTGACCTAAACAATATGCTTTTCTCTTGCCCTTCTACTCACCAATTCTGGTTGAGGGTTTGGTCTCAAATCAATGTAATCTTCCACTCTCACTTCTTTTTTTTACCTATAGTCATATTTCTGGGCACATTATCCGAACACTGGCAAACACTTTCTTGGAACACAATGTTGTTGACTTATTAATTGCAATTGCTTTCCAACAAATAACAAAAAATTGGAAACAGACCACACAAGTTTCTTTTCAAGCCTGGTGGTATAGTGTTTGCTACAATCATCTACTCGATCATGCATTTGTCTCTCCTATGTCTTTACTCCTGAAAAGAGAATACATATGGTTTCCTGTAACTACTTTCTTAGACACTTCAGCACAAAACTGTGCCCAACATCACCCATTATTGGAAGAAGTTCCCAAACCACCAGAAATTGTTTTTCAATGATATATCACTTATTTAATCATTTAAACACACTTATTACAGCCATTAACTTTTAAAATGTTTATGTCTTTTACATTGTATCACGCTCTCCTAATTCTATAATACATATTTAATCACGTTATTATTATTTTTTTCCTCTTTTCTTTTTCCCTTCTATCTTCTCTTACTTCTATATGCAATTATTTTGATTCTATTCCATTTTCATATTATGATGTTAATCTGCTTATTGTTAATTGTCATTTACTACTCTCCCAAAATAAAGTTCTTTGTTTAAACTTAAAAAAGAATATGTGGGGTACGGTATGGCCCGAACTTAGACAAAGGAGGAGGTGTGTAATCATTGTACATTGTAAAATATTTTCACTAATTTAAAGCGTGATGAAAAGAGAGTAAAAATGGTTTCGCCTGAATCACCCCATGGAGTTTATGAACTTCTAAAGCCAGGATGAGAAGGAATGAGTCCCTGTTCCTATGTCAGCAATTCTATAAATTAAACAGTGAGACACGCCTTTTTACAAACTTCAGCGTTCTTATACATAATTATATCGTGAATCCTAGAGTCCCACCTTTGTGTTTCTTGTCTATGACCTAAATATTGAACATTGTACCCTTTAATGCTAGTCCAGTTTGCTGCTTCAATGCTTGCGCGTGCTCGAATGTTTCTATTCACAAGGGACCTAAATTCAAACTCATAAATAAATCAAATCTATAACTTGTTTCTATGTTATTCTATTTCAGATCGTGCACGTATTGAAGCCTTCACCATTTGATGTCTTTGATTTGGCATAGAGTTTTTAATTTTGCTCCTGGCCAAATCCAGTAAAGCAGAGACTTACACACAAATAACAACACTCCGAACCGTGAATTCTCCAGAACTATAATTAGCATTTCACAGATTATATTGAAGCAGAATCCTAACCTACCTTACGTTTGCCACCGACTAATGTCCCCAGCAGAGAGAATTGGCTGAACCCTCAAATGGCGAAATAATTAGCATCAGCCATTATAAACCTCCCGTGAATTTACATACCAAGAACCCGGCATTGCTGAATGGGCATTAAAATGTCAGGATGGACAACTTATACCTGCTTAACATTTACTGATACAATCAAAGGGAAGCACTTTGAAATCTGATATTTACTTTCGTAAATATAATGAGGTAAAGAGCAGCGGCTTTAAATTAGAGGCGAAACTGTGTTTCTTATTTTTTTTATTTATTGGAAACCTTGCAAACTTTTTAGGCATGGATGTGTTACATCTTCCAGGCGTGACACCCGGGCAAAACTGTACCCATGCTTTGCCCAGGCTGTGTCACTAATAGTCGTAGACACTGGTTTGGGCCAAAACATTGCACCCCTCGAGGCAGGTGTGATGAGGAGAAAGTTTTCATTTATACCTATTTTCCAAATTTGCATGTGTACTGCACTTAAAGCACACATACAAAGTGGGAAAGTCTTAAAGGACTGTGTTGGACTTAGCCCTTCAGGCAGGTTCACCCCTAAAACTTTTTGCTTTTTATTGTGACCTGGTGTTAGTGATTTTTGGCTTCTGCGCACTTTACCACTGTGTCCCAGGGTAAAGTGCGTGCGTGTAGTGAGGTTGGCCTGCCCTCCCATAGGAATGCATGGGGGAATGTATGAGTCCCTGGTAGTTCCTGATGCGTGGGGAGTGCAGGTGCGAGTTTGGTATCTGCGGACTCGTGTGATGAAATGCTGCGTGATGATGTGTGCGGCGTCAATGTACCTAGTGAGGAAGTGCCACTTCTAGAAGTTGGCATTTCTGTGTGCAGTGTGAGATGAGTGCCTTGTCTGGCGATTGGCTGGCTGAGGTCATGTGATGGGCTAGGGAATCCCCAGAGTCAGGAGGAGTCACCCGGTGGTGAATGGGGAGATCAGCAGCCAGATGGGTGGGAGGAGTACACCTGGGACCTGAATAGGGATGGGCTTTCCCCACACAATGCTGGCCGCGCCCCCTGTGGTGCGACTGATGACCCTGGCCTGTTCTGTGAATAGGGAGAGGGGCTGAGCAAAACAAAGTGCTCAGGAACCAGTTGCATCTGGTTCGCCCCTTCCCTGCACCTAGAAACAAAGGAAACCTGTGTATAAAAAGGGGCTGTGACCCCTTACAAAATGCTCTCTGCTGTGCTGATCCTGACGCTGGGGGCTGCTGCTGCTGGGCTCCAGGAGGAACCGCCACAAGGGACTGCCTCCCTGCTGGAGGGCCCTGTGTGCTGACCTGCCTGAGCCCAGCCTTGTGCCCCCTAAACTTTGCCCTTATTGGAAACAGTGCTTTGCTCCTTATTGCTGGGAGGAGCGCTCCTTTGTTCTGACCTTGGACCTTTGGCTGTTATCCCTGGGAGTGCTTTTCAAGGAGAGAGCTGGTGGCTTTGCCCTAGCGCTTGGAGAGCCCTTCTGCTTCGCATCTGCAGCGCTGGACTGCCTCGCCTACAGAGGGAGTCCCGACGTGGGGATTCACCCCGCAGTTGCCTGGTACCGTTGCGGGTGCCCACCCCGCTCATCGTGACTCTCTTTGCACTATGCGGGAGCCTACCCCGCTTATTTAATTGTTTGGTTACGCGGGTGCCCACCCCGCTTCATGCATAGCGAAATCGCGGGTGTCCACCCAGCATTTGTTGATTTTCGGGTGCCCACCCCGCTTGTGCTGCCAGGACCGAAGTAGAATCACCACCGTTGCTCGAGCTCCAAATAGACTGCCGCATCGGAGCGGCCAACATGAAGTTAGGTGGGACTGCCCGGGACTGCCTGGTTGGGGGCGGGCCACCCGGAAGCTGTGCGGGCCGCCCAATCACAGCGTGGCCTTGGGAAAGGTCCTGGAAGTGCTGCATACCCAAGCGGGTCTCTCGTGAGGAGGAGAGAGCCCCGCCGCCACCGGAGACGTCGGAGCAGTGCATGCTCCATGCCAGCCGCCCCCACCGCCTGAAGCGAAGCATAGAGGCGGCCTGTTGGTGTGCGGGGCTCCCGTAGCCACGAGGAGAGCCCCACAGGTCTGGCACGTGTCCTGGTTGCTGTGTTCAGGAAACCAACTGAAGAGCGACCAGCAGGAGGCTGCCCCAACAGAGCTCCTGGGAGTAGGGCTTCAGGTGGGCCGAGGGTAGAGTGCCCCTTTGCTGAGCGAGCCTCTCTAACATCTGGGGTGATTTTATTTCAAGAGCCTCAGAGCGGTGCCCCCCCTGGTGCCTGGGCTCATTTGACTTGGGGGCCTTGTTGGTCTTCAGAGCCTACACGGCTCCAACGTTGGGGGCATGTGTGTTTAGGAGTCCCCCGAGTGGGGCTCCCCCCGCGCTAATTTCTTCTGGGAGACAGAGTTACTCCCAGAGCCTAGGTGGCTCCAGTACTGCATATTTGTTTCAGAGCCGTGTGGCTCCAACGCTGGGCATATTTATTGAAAGAACCATTGAGAGCCCAGGCCTCCCTTTTGATGTGCCAGCCTGCACAGCTGCCCAGCAAGTAGTGGGCAGCTGCAACGTTTAGGCCTGGTCCTTTGCGCCTTCTACCTTGGCTGCCTGCGCAGCCCAGCCCTGACATTTTGGACAAAGGGCCTTTGAGCCCCTGAAAGGCCAAGTTGGCCTGGGGACAGTTTCCTGTGTTGTGCCCTCACCTAGGGTACATGGTCATTTTTGCAGGTGTACTTTTACGCAATGTGCATTGCCTCTATGCTATGTTTATTTCTAACTGTGCCTATGCGTAGGAGAGGGTTTTTCCTAGTATAGGTTATACTAGTAAGTTCATGGTTCCCTGCGTAATATTTTCCTAAGGTGGTTAGGGTTGCGTAGGTGGTACTTACCTGTTACCAGTGGTTACTGGTTGTGCGCTACATTTTCTAATTGGTGCTACAGTGATTATATGTGCTATGTTCTAAAGTGTTGTTCCTACAAAGTGCTAATTCTACAACGTGCTAGTTCTAAAAGTGTGTATCCCTGACAGTGGTCCATGAGGCCCTGTCCCATGTAGATAATTCCCCTGTAAATTCTGCCCGTGCCAGTGGCACATTGTAAAGTGTGTATTTATTATCTAATGTGTTTGGTATAATACAAAGGCTATTTTTATATATAACCTTGTGTGGAGTTTCTTTTGTGGTGGGCCTTGGGTGTTGTTGCTGGGTGCGCGCGCAAACGCTTTACACATTGCCTCCGGAATAAGCCTGACTGCTCGTGCCAAGCTACCAAGGGGGTGAGCAGGGGTTATCTTTGGCATGTAACTCCCCAGCCCTGACTAGAGTGGTGGTCTTTGCCTGGCTTTGGCGCAAGCCCTAGCCAACCAGAAATCCCATTTCTAACAGACAGGAAGTATTAGAAGTGTCCTGATCCAGTATAGAACGGGTGCTTTATACAACCCACACACCCTTGCACTACGGCGCAAGGGTGTGTGCGTTGGTTCATTGTAGCCAAAAGTGGGAAAGATAAAAATGCACCATATCGTAGTAGATTTTTGCTTACTTTTCAGTGCAAATTACTTGGCCCGGGGCAAATTATTTCACAACGTAATTCAAGTAATTTTGAGAATTCTATATTATGCTTGTTACACAAAATTCCCAAAATGACGCCGTTATGCCACACTGCGAACATGCCATTTGTAGTCAAAAATACCCACAAACACACAGGAAAAACATAGCGCGAGCAGCTGTTTTTGCGGTGCTTTTGTTTACATTTGTTTGGACACATTTCACACTAAATTACAACACAAGAAGGCAGATTTTTATTTCATGTACTTTCACATAATTTATGTAATTTTGCAGGAAATTCAAGTAATTACGCGACAGCAAATAGGCACATTTCACACACACCTTCAAATTGCCTCTCAGTCCATCTCATCTACACACTTTCTACAAACAAGATGGTTCCCAGATCGAGAGGAGTCAGCCAATTCTATAAGGGTCCTACAAATGTGGTACTTCCAGAATCCTCCCGGTTTTAGTCTTTCTCCAAGAAGAGAGTTAGAGTTCAAAATCCCTGATGGACTTTGGCCTTGTCTCAGGATTGCTTTAAGATGTGCACAGATGGAAGCACAGTGAGCCGACGCAGGGCAACGCTCCCAAGCTGCTTGACTCTAAAATGGCCGCCGTCCACGAGAAGACTCTGGGGCTATGAACGGAGACAACCCAAGGAGCTACAGCACGGCGTGGCCCCTGAGACCACTAAAGGGCATGCCCTAGGCTGATGAAGTGAAACCCCGAAGTCACATATCTGGGCAAGGACCGACTTGGAGGAGGCATTAAGGATTCCTGATCATAAGATGGCTGCCAAGCTACACTCCCCTTACTATCCTACCACCCTCGCCAGCTCCACCAGCCTGTCTCAGGACTCTAGACTTTTGGTCCCTTCCTGATTCTCATCTTTATCCGACGGAGTCCGAAATGTATGACCGATTCCCGGTGGAGCTGCCCCGACAGCTATAGGGGAGACAGGCTCTGGCACACCGCTATGACCATCACCTATCCAGCCGGACCTCGGACTTATGTCTCGTCTTTTTCTCCGCTGCTGACTCCCTCCCGTGTACTCCCTGCTTTCCCTGGCCTTTTTTTTCCTCTCTTTTCTGTGGATCTTGTTTTTCATGGTCGCTAATAACTCCTGTATTGAATTTGTAACCTCTCTGAAATGAATGTGATCATTTTTGTAACTTGTAACACGATGGTTCCTTATGTTAAGCGCTAGACCTAGTTTTTTGGCCGATGCCCGGTGGAGCTACCGGATAGCTATAGAGGAGATTGCCCCCTTGGCCGTCACCTACCCAGACGGATTTTGGGCAGACTTTCCTTCGTCTCGCCTTCGCTTTCTCCCTCCCACCCCTTTACCCTACCCCCTATCCTCCTCTGTGCTACATTTTCTCCTCCCCTATGCTTTTTAAATGTGTTTCAGTTTAGACCTAGCTATTTGGCCGATGCCCGGTGGAGCTACCTGATAGCTTTAGAGGAGATGGCCCCCTTGGCAGTCACCTACCCGGCCGGACTTTGGGCAGACTCTCCCTCATCTCTCCATCCTATTTCCCTCCTACCCCTTTACCCTACCCCTCTCCCTTCTAAGCCCCATTTATCTCGTCTTTACGCTCTTGAAATGTTTTTCTAGTAATTGATTGAACTGGTAACTGATGTAATTTTGTAACTTTGTGGAACCTTATGTAAAGCGCTCTGATACCTTCGGGTCTAGCCAGCACTATATAAAACTCAAATAAATAAATGTGCGCTGAATAAACAAGGGAGGCACTGCAAGGGGCTTTAAATGTAATTCTTGCAGTGACACGCATCCCCTCCACAAGCCTTTCCAGGCCAGGGGACCTTATCCCATAGGGCTGTATTAATTTTTAAGAGAAGGGGGTGCATGGCTCCCTTCCCTGAGTTTGTAGGGGACCCTGGGACCCCATCCCCAGAGCCTAATGTAGGTGCCCAATGCCCACCTGGGGCACCCACAACAGACTAGGTTGAGGGTAGCTGGCTTGCCTGCATTTACCCATCCTGTGCGCAGTGGCAGCCAGAACTGCCCTTTTCTCTGCTTGTGTCAGGGGGGAGGGAGAGCAATATATGTTTACTTGTAAGTAAGAGTGCCGGCAGGGAAGCAAATGTGTGCTCCCATCCTGTGGGAGCATTTTTGCAGATCCTGCCACAGATGTGCATACATGTCAAATGAGCCGGCCTCAGAGGATGTGGTCCTTGGGCCTTTGTTAGCTCAGGGAGGGAGGTCATGCGCCCCTTCCCTTTATAGACACGGGGTACCCTAGGGTCTGTAAAAGACCCAGAAAAGGGGTGCCACATGCCCCCTCCACTTTCACAAATATAGTGAGTCCCGGGGTAGTAATCAGCTTGAGAAGCCCACGCCCCCTCCCCTTCTTAAAAATGTGCTGAGCCCAGGGATGGGGCCCCGGGGCTGAAATCATCTCCGGGAGAGGGGGATTTGCCCCCATCCCATTTCAATAATGTGTTGGGCCCCTAGGGATGTGCCCCCCAAGACATTAATCAGCCTGGCGATTTGGGGCTACGTTTTTCTTTGTGGTACTTTGCATTTACAAAACTATGCTAAGCCACTGAAATCAATGGCTTGGAAAACACCAAAAAGAATGTTGCATTAGGGCTGTGGCACAAAGGTGATGCAACCCCAATGCAACATCTTTATAACTCCCTTAGTGGCATTGGAAAGCTTTATAGCACAGCACAATTATCAGGGAAACCATTATTCTATTTCATGTCTGTTGGAACTGACCCTTTCTGGTTGGCGAAGGCAAGACCCTAGACAGGCAGAACCTACCACTCCTGTCAGGTGCGGGTGATTACATTGGGCCTGGGCGGTAAATTCCGTTCCGCTCACGGAATTTGCAGAATTTGGGTAATTTCGCGTTCCGCGGAGAACGTGGAATTGCCCAAAATTCTGCGTTCCACGGTTTTGTGGAATTTTTTGCTTGTTTGCGTTCTCAAAATGCGTGTTCACGAGATATTTTCCCCCGAACACGCAAACAGCGTTCGTGAACAGGAATAAAGCTTTGCGAACAAGCAATTCCGCGTGTTCGCGGAATTTCTGTGTTCTCGCGGAGATTTTTTACCATTTCGCTGAGCTTTGCGTATCGCGACTACGCAAATTCCGCCCACTCCTAGATTACACACACTGTATAAGCTGCGTTCACCCTTGGGTAGCTTATCACTGAGGCTTACCACAGAGGCAATGTGTAAAGCATTGGCACAGCACTCACTCACGATAAATACCTTGAGCATCTCAAAAGAGACTTTACAAGTGATGGTAAATAACGTTTGTATTCAACACACATAATAATCAGCATAACATGAACTTCCTGTATTTCTGGACGTAAATCACATTTGGAATTATTACTAGCAGTACTAGGTCAAACCATGTTCATATGACATCATCAATGTACATGCTTGAGAAAAATCCTATTCCAAACCCGCCCCACAGCACCCTTATGCGGTGCAACACGTTGTACACCCCAGTCCCACCCTAGCAATTCTTATAATTCAATACCACGCAGTTACAGGGTGCACCCTTGGTCACAACAATATCAGAAATATGTACATACACAGAATTATACTAATAAATATATTACTTTTTAGCAGTACCGCGGCCCCAGGCGACGCGGGTAAAATGAAATATAAGGCAACACCACAGGCCTGTGTCGTGAATCAGAGGCAGCCCACAGTCTTTCACTCCCACACACACACTCACTCCGTACTGATACAAGGTGCAACAAATATCAGGCAGGCCCGTATTGAACGCGCTCACACACATACACATTCAGCACCCTAATGCAGTGCAACTGATACCCAGCAGATCAATTGATAACACACTACAAACCCCATGGTCCTAAGCCTCCCTCCACCCTCCAACTCACCCCAACTACCCTACACCCACAGATTGGAGACACTCAGTCCTCCCCTTGGGCACTAGGCCGCATACAGTCGAAGTCACCCTTAGTCGGGGTCCCAGGGAAGCAGGTGGGTGTAGGTAACAGGATTAATTAGTAGGCAGTTGACAAAGGGGGTGTGGCAGCCACAGGATGCAGAGCAGAAACGAGCTGATGGCAATAGTTGTTCACACTAAATGGGTCCACAAGGTCCCTTCAGCCCCAGCCCAGTTCTGCAAAGCACAGGAGGTGTCACGCAGTCTCTCGACCACTTCCGATCATTCTCGGAAGTGAACCTCCAACTCAGCCAATTACTCTCACCACCCAGGCCCGAGCTGGGCAATATTACCTGGCAAAACAATGCCGTCTGGGAAGGTCGGGTGCGGAGAAGGCAGTTGATCCACCGTACTGAGCGCCAAAAAGGGAACAATCGGTGAATGTAAAATGAAGCAGGGGTACCTCTTGGAAGGAGAAGGCAACCCGTCAGGTGAAAGTTGATCAGAGATGCTCCCAGGGTATCCGGGCACAATGTCTGGTGTATGATGACATGGGTCGCACCAGACTGTTCCGGTCATACAAAACGAAGCATTGCAATTTTCTGTACCTCCATGAAAATGAGGCACAATATCTGGTGAACGTTGCTACTGGTCACACCAGACAGTTCCGGCCACACACACAATAAAGAGTTTCAAATTCTGTACCTCCCTGGAATGAGAGACAACATCCGTTGAACATTGATATTGGTTACACCAGACAGTTATGGTCGCACACACGAGGTAGAATGAGGCACTACCACGGTTATGCCCCCACCTCCAAAGGTTGCAACCTGTGAATCGGACACTGCATGCAATAAGCATGCAATTGACATGTCGCACAAGAGAGATGTGGCATGGTTGATGAAATGGACCACGCTTGACCTCTCATCAGGTGAATCTACTCCCCACCAACAAGACACCTATCAGTGCTAAGGTCCTCACAATGTGGGGACCAGACGTCTCTGATGCGGGCAAGACGTTGGTGCTCCGCACAAATCAATCCAGTCTCCATGCACAATTCTTAGTTCCACATTCACCCCGCACTAAGAGTTGGGATCCAGCAGACAAAGTGGACACCTGAGAGGGCACTGCATTCCAGGTGTCATAAGTAGATGGTGTGAGTCTCTCGTCTGAGATCTGAGATCTTTGATGTCCCTGTGACAGGGGGCAAGTCAACCAGCCCCTGGACAGCATACTTCAGGGTGCCACACAGCAGCAGGAAGTCGGCAAAGGCTCACCACTAGCCAGGAAAGGCACACGGTCCTTTTCAATAGAGTGAATCTTCCTTGTGCACAACCGATTCCTCAGGCAGTGTGCACCATGTAACTCCAGGTTCTCTTGTCCAACCTCCCCACAAGTGCATCTCTGCCCTGCTGAAGTATGGCACCAGCAGTTATACTGTAGCATGCCTTTGAAGTTGGAGGGTCTCCCTTTGAAGCACTAATGTCCCTCTTAAATTTCAGTCCTGTCTGCCATGAGCCCGTAGACTGCAGATCTTAATTTTGAGTGGGGTCATGATCTGTGTCAAAACCTCGTCCTCCAAATATACAGCCAGTCCTGCAAATGGCAGAGGTCTGTTATTCCAGATTGCATGCCCAGTGTTTTATAGTTGTCATTGGGGAATGCCCAGATGTGCTCCCCCACCCTCCACGTGAACTTGAGCCAAGCACAAAGACACACACAGAGTTTTGGAGCAGACACATGGCCACTTTCTAGTAGTGGCATTTCTGTGAGTCATGACAAAGCCACCTTTACAATTGGAAGGGGGTGTCACTGCAAATCCAATGATAAGAAGCATAATGGGGCTGCATGTTGCAGTCCACTATTGCAGCCTGAAGTAATTGCAACCCTTCCCCCATGTTACCCTATTGGAAGAACAAACCTCATAGGTAGTGAAATACACATGGGTCTTCCTCATTACCAAGGCAGGGAAAGTATGAACGTGCATACATAGACCTGCAATGGCATGTTAGACACATGTTTAGAAACACCATTGGTGCAAAGCGCACACCAGCCTGAAATGGCAGGGGGACACATGTTTAGAAACACCATCTGTGCAAATGCGCACATCAGTCTGCAATGGCAGAGGCTGGACACATATTTAGAAACACCAGGTAAGCACCACTTCCTAACCTGTGCGCGCACACTTTCACACTCCATTTACAGTGGGAAAGTGCCCTACGCCCCTAGACCACAAAAAGAGAATCAGCAAAACCCAGGAGGAGAATGCAAAAGGTTTGGGAAAATGCTTCCAGAAGGGGTTGAGGTCAAAAATATCCCATAATTATAGTTACTAAATCAGCTGTGTGGAATGATGTTTTGTGTCTCTCTGTTATAACTGTGAGAGGGTTAACAGCCCGGTCAAATGGTCCAGGTCTGATATCATCCAGACTCACTATCTGAGAATATTAGGAATTAACCCAACAAATGCACAGATTTCTAACCACCCACTTACATTCATCTAGTCACATTTTCCAACCTACACATATTCATCTTTCCTCCGAAATTGACCCAAGTGTTCATTCTAGCATTTAGACACCAACACATTAATAAACACCCACCTCATTCACATTCGCCTACCAAGCAAAGCACTTGCATTCACCCACCCTCCGCTGATTTACTCAGTGAACATTCAGGTTATGCTTATACATACAACGCATTCACCCACACACTACAAGTCAGAGGGTTTGTAGCCCTACTCAGCCGTCTCACATTCACCCACCTACCTTTACGTTTTAACTACCCATCTGGTCACATTTATCAACCTAATCACATTCACTCACTCACCCACCCACATTTACCTACATCCACCCCCTGACAAGCTCTGCCCATCTACTGTTACCCACATATCACTCAGATTCCCCAAAACACATTAAGCATCCACCCTTCTATTCATCTAACTCAAATTCAACCTATCACCTACATTCACACAAACCATTGAACTATTTCCTACTCATAATTATAGTACCACTCAACTGACCGGCATTATCATACCCATGCACACACATAAAACACACACACACACTGTGTCACTGAGAAAGAGCTAAACATAGCTTTGTCTACGCTTGATTTCCCTAGGATCCCTCACTTGAATCCTAAGAGTGTCACTTGTTCAAAGGAAAAGTACTTTAATATACACACAATTAACAAAATTACAAATAATTACAAAAGGGTAGGTAGAAACAACACTTAGAACCACTCCTAAAGGGGCCTCACATATTAACCAGGTTATAAAATATGAACCCTAAACAAACGACACATTGTGCAATTAACCCCTAAATATAGACTAGACCCATTCGCTTTGAGGTACCTTAAACCAGTTTTGTACCAGCATGTGCTATCCTCCCAACAATGATACCCCCTAACATAGGCCTATAGCTAGGCTATCTTGTTGTTATTAAAACCTATAATAATATATAATACCCCACCAAAACAGAAACAGCTCTTATCAGTGGAAGCATATGAAAACTGATAAACACCTACATAACCACAAACTAAATATCATTCAAAGAAAGGAAGATGAGAGAGAATTAATTATGTTTATCTCTTTCTGAAGGTCCAACACAATGCAACTTTGGTATGCAAGGTAGCAGAACGAAAGATTATTCTGCTCGAGTTTTGTTGTTTAGGGATATCACTAAAATATTGTTCCTTCCATTTTTTGTGCTTGGATTAAAGGTGCACAGTTTTGAAGTATGTTTTTGTTCTGATGTAATGATTTCAGACACTGTAGAGGATCTAGGTATATGGAAATCATACTTGATCTTTTGGCTATGTCTAATTCATTTCCTGATTGGCAAAATGGCTGTCTCATACAAATCGTGGCCAATATGTACTATCACATTTAGCCAGAGACACACAATGGGTAAAATCCTTTGATATATCAGCCCCCTTTTCTGACAAGTCCATATTGATAGCAGGTCACCTGCTAAACACACAGGCTTTGAATGAATGAATAAAAAGTAATATGTAGAGAACAAAAAAGACTTCAAAAGATCCTTAAAGTCAGATTCCTTCAGGTTGCCTGAAGTGGTTCTGGAAAAGTGCTCCAAAGGCTAGATTCCAAGAAGGAGAAAGATCTGCCCCCAGCTTTAACTTTGTACATCCTGGGTAGGCATTGACCTTTTGGTTAAGAGTGTGTAGTAGCCTTACTGGTATGTATTTATAACCTTTCCAGAATGCACAGAGGACCTTTTTGTGGAATCCCCTTTGGGTAATCACAAGCGCTTTTAGTTTTATTCTCTGCTTGATGGGTAACCAGTGGTGTTGTTTTAGACCTTGATGAATGGATTGCCTTTTAGGGATATTTAATACAAGGGGATCAGCAGCATTCTGAACCCGCTGAAGCCTATCTAACAACACCATAGGGGCTTCTCGATAAAGGACATTGGCATAATCCACTCTTGATGTGATTTAGACCTTCACAGTGTCTTTCTGGGTAACCCTTGGGAGATATTTTAAGGTCTTAATGATTTAAGAAAAGAAAAGTAAGTGGCAGCAATAGCCTGCACCTGTGGTTTAAATGCTTGAGATGTGCCAGTTGAACCCCTAGATTTTTAGCAACTGATGTGAGGATGGGAACTTTACTCAATTCAGTAGGCCGTAGAATCCTGATGTCTAACGGGGATGAGTCATCAAACATTCATAATTCTGATTTATCTGAGTTCAGCTTTAGGCAACAGCTAGGCGGCCAGCTAGCAACTGCGGAGAGACATCACTGGAATAAGCGGCTTTAAACACTCATTGCAAGATGCAGTGGCAGATTCCTGTGAACAAAGTTCTATCACCATGCACATGGGAAAGTGGTGAAAATATAACTATTCACGTGCCAACAAAATTCATGGATTCTATGTGTCCTATTGTTAAGTGTGATACGTTCAGGTAATCCTGGCTTTTTACCTAACTACACTTTACTGCTGGAGTTTTTGTGACCATATTTACAATGTAAACAACAAGGTTTCACATCCCAGAACACAATGTGATGTCTGTTAAAAGACCAGGACTGACTTAAAGTAAGATATTTGACATGGGGACACTTAGCAGGTCTAAATGTTCACACAACAGCAGCACTCCTAAAGTGTAGCCAAACAAAGAGTGTCGAAGCACAGTAGTGTGCATACATAAAGTATCAAGTTTCAAATGCCTTAAAATGCAGGACTGCAAATTAATCTAGTGTAATTCAACATTTTAAACGTTTTAGAAGGTGCGATGCTGTAGCAGGGTTGACCACCCCTACAATTCCATAATATTCAATAAGGAATAGGTGAATGTCCCCCAACTGTGTCCCAGAATTTGTTTATTAAAACATTTTCTAACTTGTTTAATCCACTATTAGTTCTGGAAACCAGACAGTGTCCTTCCAGAATGAGTGTGAGAGGTAATGAGTTGTTGGAGAATGCAATGAGATAGAAGTGAGAGTGCAATACACAGACTTTTTATGCTTAAAACTATTTGACAGAAGTTCATTGGACCCACTGCCAATGGGAGGACACTACATACCCTGAATTATGTCTCCTTCAAATTAAATATGTGATTTAAACAATCACTACAAAAAACAAAGTGTTTACTAAACACTGGAGAACCATAGTTTTTGTATACTTTGAGGGTTTGCAGGTGAATAAACACTGACAAGCCCTAATTTTAAAAGGTTTGGCAAAAACTTAGAAACACCACTGAAATCCACAAAACATTAACACCTAAAACAGGACAGCCTACCTATAGGATAACAGGCAAGGACATAAACTATTAAAAGGTCTGGCCCACTGCGTTGGGAAGGATACTCATAATTATACCTTCAGGCCTATAACCTTTCCCAACACATGTTCAATTATTAAAAACCAACACGTACGTTTGGTTTTGTTAGGAAGAAACACCACTTGCCAATAGGTACAATAAAGTCACGTTGGACACTGCCTTTCACAATCAAAATATGAAAGATTCTAATTTGTACACCTGGTTGCATGGCATCTATGGGATACTCTCAGGAGAACTACCAGAGGGTTGAGCACAGGTTAATTTAGGCTTGCCTGTGGCTTCACCCTGACGAGGATAGTGGTTGCTGCTTGAGTAGGGATTCACCTCCTTCGACCAGTAACCCACTTTCTTACACCCTCAAATCCCTTCCATATTTATTACTAAGTAGTAAGCTGCAGTGGAGCCCCATCATCTCACCCACAGCCATTGTTTTAATACTATTTTACATATTACAAAAGGCAATTTGTGCATCAAAACCATTATGTTTACGGGAAGATGAGTGGTGGAACGCTTCATTGTAATCAATTACTTTGTCAGGAATCTATGGGGCATATTTACAAGGGCATTGCGCCACCTGAGCGTACCTTTTCTGATACTCCGGTGGCGCTATGCCCTGCTTCATATTTACACTTTGAGTGGCTTAGCACCGCCTAGTAAATATGGGCCTCCTCACCGCTGTTTTATGCGTCAAAGGGGTGTGCAACGGGTGTCGCTGTGGACTTACCCACGCAACACCCATTGCTTTTGACACTGCCCCAGGTTTACAAGGGCCTGTAAATCTGAGGAAGCACCAAAAACTAACGCTTCATTGGAGGATTAGAACTTGAGCTTTTCTGTTTCTGTAGGTGTGCCAGTTATCGATAGGCAACAGCATGTTGATGCCAATTAAATATCTTAGAGAAAACATGACCCCTTAGCATACCGAGGACAGGCCACCTCTGGCCACTTCAACCTGCCCTTTGGTAAACCAGCCACTGGAGTTCAGATAACATGCACTTTTTGTCCTGAAGTTGGCATTCCTTGCCCTCGCCTGGAAGCATTTTGGATGCTGTTGAGGCGCTAGGGAGGTGTGACAGGCAGACAATCTGTAATGTCATTGGTGATCAATGGATGATTGACGTCACTTCCGCGAGCTTGGTCAGGCATTTTGTGAAACCGGCGTCCATTTTTATTAGCATCACTTGTAAACAAAATTCTCTGCTGTGATAAAGATTGCACAAAGACATATTTCACAGAATGCCTTCCTCTGCCCCAAACCTGGGTACGTTTATGGCACTTTGATTTGTTTATGCAAAATCACTTGTTGCACATAAGGCTTGAATGCATGATGTTTTCAGTAAGGTTCAGCCACCTGTCTGTTCCTGGCAGCAGTACCAATTAATGAGCACAGACTGTTTTTTTTTCAGCTTAATGATTTTGTCTTTGGAGAACATTCTAGATCAATACATTAGATCACCTGTGTATGGATCCAGTCCCCTCGGTGTTGGACGGTGTTCAAGAAATGAAACAGTGAGTGGTTTAGTGCAGGGCTCTGGACATCCCTTGTCCTGGGAGACAGCTAGAGAAAGTCCAAGAACCCGCAGAGCTAAAATCCATATGTGAAAATTAGCAGTGCTTGTCAACAAATGAGTTATAATGGTATTAAGGAGCAATTACTCTGCGACGAATTTATTGCGCTCTGGGCAAACTTCCAAAATGACTGAGGTTGGGAAACGCGGTCTACAAAGCTAAACACCTGTGGCGCTTTGCAAATGGTGGGTGGTGAGGCTGCACGTGTGCTGAAAGTGCTTTTTCATGGAGTGCATGCAGAGTCTGTGCATATGTAACACTGTATGTAAAAATAGTATTTTTATTTGCTATTTGGCAGAAAGAATTTGACACAAGTATGAGTAGAGAAAGACGAATTTTGAAAGCGTAGGGAACATATGTATTGCTTATAAATCATTGTAAGTGTGTCAGAAGTGTGTCAGAAAGATTGTAGCAAGAAAAACCTAATCGATTAATACTATTTAGAAACAAAATATTTTATACTGAGATTTTGACTTATACAAAAAGAAAAAGTAACACAAAGATTTCGACTCACAAACAGACCTGTGTTTCAAAAAGTGTAGCCATCACAGAAGAATGCTTTAAATCAGTCATTATTCCGTGTGTTCCATATTATATTCCATTATAAGGAAAAATCCAGCAGATGAAAGTGCCCCACTTTTTCCACCAGAGCAAAGTTTTAGTGAGATTGAAAGGTGTGTTAGTTTAAATTGTGCAAATAAAACAAAACATGATAACAATCGTTGAGAATATGGGGAAATATCAGCAACAACCGGCGATAATTATTGCTAAGCGCACTTAGCGCTAGGATAATTATCGCCGGCTAATGTGGATTTTTATCACTGAGATAGCATGCTATTAGCAACGCTTATCTCAAAAGTGATAAAAATCCTCACGCTAACTGCCAAACGTGAGATTATCGCTGGAAACCCAGCGATAATCTCACGAAGTTTGGCGTTAGCTTGATGATAGGGCCTCACACACTTAGCCATGATATCCACCTTCCATAGGATATCATGGCTAAGTCAGTCCTGAAGCAGGCGTAAGGAAAGTAGCGATAACAGGGGTTATCGCTACTTTTCTTGCCGCTATGCTTCATAGCGTGGGGCTTGATGATAGGAGAAATGTCGCTTAGCGACATTTCTCCAGTCATGTCAGGTCAGGAAAGCCCACTTTGCATCTCATTAGAGATGCAAAGCTGGGCGTTAAGAATCTGGGCGCTCATGCAAGGTTTCACGCGATAGCGTGACCTTGCTAATTAGGCAATAAAATTATCGCCGCTTTTCGCCTGAAAACGGACTCAAAAGCGGTGATAATTTTATATCGCCTCGTTGCTGATATGCCCCATAGTGATTTATTAAATTAAAGTCTTTGACTGGAAATGAGCATGTAGGTCCAGGAATAAGGGTCCGAGGCACAAGAGAAACTGTGAAGAACAACTTTGCCAATTATTTGCTAGAGTCTATGCAAGCGCGTCCATCAATAATGTGGTGCTAGAACAATTTACAGAGTGGGGATGCTACCCTCACTTTTATATCACTGAAATAATAGAAACTGTGAAAAATCCAAGAGTCCCACAAAGAGCCAGTGTAGCAAATGTATTCAACAGGAGAGATGTAAGAGTGCAAAAAGTAGCTGGTGGTGCATTTTGGACCACACAGTTACAAATATATTACTGAAGCATTGTGTGCTTGCTCACAATTATTCAAAGAAAGCGCATTTTCCTTTAAAATGAAACTACATTTGCACAGGTATACAGTTTTCACTCATAAAACTGTGTGGCGCACCCATGATAATGTGAAGAAATTGGGTTCAGTGAATATTTATCAGTTGAACAAAACCAAGTAAAGTGTCTTGATTTCTTTTGATCCTTTTAAGATCTTTGGGGCATATTAACAAGGGCTGGCGATAACATTATCGCCTCTTTAGCGTCCGTTTTCGGGCAAAAAGCTGCGATAATTTTATCGCAATATCATCAAGGACACGCTTGCACGTGTTTCCTTGACTTAGCACCCGTTTCCAGCACACCTAACTCCGCATCTCTAATGAGATGCAAAGTGGGCGTTACTTGGCGTACCCCTGATGGACTACCTTGTAAAATATCGCGAAATGTACATCGCGATATTTACAAGGATGCCCACGCATGTTTGCAGACGTTAGTTTTTGGCGAAAACCGCATTTTTTGCCAAAAACTAACGTCTGCAGACTTAACTATACTTAACAACGGGAGTGGATTATGCTGACAGGACCACAGGGTCGTATCAGCAAAGTTATTGCCGTTTTCCATGGAACATCACTGGAAAACCAGTGATGTTCCATGGAAAACACCGCTATCGCTGGGAAATTATCGCTATTGCGATATGCGTTGTTAATACAGCGATAGCATGGCGATAATTGCCAGCGATAGCCGGCGATAAAAAAAATCTCACTAAGAGCGGCCTGCAATAATTATCGCTGCCGCTTGATAATATGCCCCTTTGTTTCTATCACACTTCAAATTTACAAAAAACTGCCTTTATAAAGTAATTTTTTTTTTTAATGTCACTGCTTGTTACTACCAGGTTCAGGAAAACAGGTGGTAAAGGTTTTTCCTATTTGGCCCCCTTTTACTGGAATCAATTACCGACACATCTTCGAAAATGTTGAGAATATTTTTCTTTTAGAAGACTTCTTTAAACAGAACTCTTCTGAGTTGTGGTTTTCTGGTCTGTATTGTCTGCTTCGCTTTCCGTAGCGCGGCGATACCCCTTCGGGGGTGAGTCATGTGCTTTATGAATTTAAAATATAGATAAAAATACATTTGAGCTTTCTTAACTGCGGATATATTCTGAAATATTTGTACAGTTCATTAACAGGTGTATACATTTTGTTGTGTGTTGCAAAAAATATCTTACAACCTTTTATTTCACACTACAGGTACCACAGTAAAATGGTCCCAAAGTTAACTTTACAAGAAGTAAACACCAATCTACTTGATAACAGAATTAGCAGCAAATTTTCAGACGACGTAGCCTTACATTTAAAATGTGTCTTTGAAGCACAGCAAATGTGACAAGATAAACGCAAAATTGAAAGACAACTTTATTGCTTAATCACCTTTTGAACTCTAGTATGAATATTTTGGGAGTCCTCCAGCACCCCCCTGTACCTCTACTTCCCTCTATGCATGCAAAGGGCTGCAAGTAGTGCAATATCACAGAAACATAGTAGAGTTCAAGTAGAGGTGGCGCAAAGATGCATCCATCTGAAGAAATGTGGCATACTAGAACTTACATCGAGCTCAGTGTACAAACATGGCATATCTGACAAGAAGACAACATACAATTATCTGCAAGGTAAAATCAACTTCACATAAAAAGACAGGAGCACAGCACCATCTCAACACACTTGCAAAAACGGATACCCCCAAAGTCCCATCACAATGTTTATAATGCTTGTGTCACCACATTACCTTTTGGTGCTCCAAAGGCTGATGTTCCAAGGTAAAATGTGTGCCAAAGTGCTGGACAGAGTGATGAGAATGGCTAGTGAGCACAAAAGAAAACAGCAAGCTCTGGCAGGGACCTATTGATAGGGGAAGCAGGATTAGAAGGGGCAGTGAGGCAACAGTGCGGGGACAAGAACAGCTTAATTGGGTCTGAGTGTCATACTCTCGGGAATATACTCCCCATTGGGTTCAAGTCCTGCTTCCGTTAACCATCTATTAATAATTGTGTTACTTCTCAGAGAATTACATCACTCATTTGGTGTGGGTCCAATGCCTTGGAACACAGTTTCTCCCATTGAGTGGGAGTCTAGATCTTTGCTAGACTTTGGTGCCGATCACGATCCGGTGAAAAAATTCCCCGTACGACTCGTATCCGGTCTTTTTACCGTACGAATCGTACAAGTGCCGTACAAACTGGCAATTACGATTCGCATGGTAAAAAGTCCATACGAATCGCATTGGGAATTATTCCCCACACGTCCTCGGGTCGGAAAATGTGTCCGACACGTCCACGGATGATTTACCGTACAAATGTGAAAAGTGAAGTCCGACCGCAGAATTACGATCCATCCCGTGCGTCCGATGTTACAACCGAATGGAAAAAACACCGTCCGCACCGAACTCCCATAGCAACCATGGAGACATGTGCCCGCATACGTGCCGAACACCCCCCACAGCCCCCGTATGTACGCGCCGACCCCCCCCAGCCCCCATATGTTCGAGTCGAACCCCCCACCCAGCCCCCGTACGTACGTGTCGAACCCCCCGTGTATGTACACCCGTGTACGTGTCGAACCCCCCCGTGAATGTACACCCGTGTACGTGTTGAACCCCCGTGTATGTATACCCGTGTACGTGTCAAACCCCCCGTGTATGTACACCCGTGTACGTGTCGAACCCCCCGTGTATGTACACCCATGTACGTGTCGACCTCCCCGTGAATGTACACCCGTGTACGTGTCGAACCCCCCCGTGAATGTACAACCGTGTATGTGTCAAACCCCCGTGTATGTACACCCGTGTACGTGTCGAACCCCCCGTGTATGTACACCCGTGTACGTGTCGAAACCCCGTGTATGTACACCCCTGTACGTTCGAGTCGAACCCCCCGTGTATGTACACCCGTGTACATGTCGAACCCCCCGTGTATGTACACCCATGTACGTTCGAGTCGTACCCCCCGTGTATGTACACCCCTGTACGTTCGAGTCGAACCCCCAGTGTATGTACACCCGTGTACGTGTCGAACCCCCCCGTGTATGTACACCCGTGTACGTTCGAGTCGAACCCCCGTGTATGTACACCCCTGTACGTTCGAGTCGAACCCCCGTGTATGTACACCCATGTATGTGTCGAACCCCCCGTGTATGTACACCCGTGTACGTGTCGAACCCCCCCGTGTATGTACACCCGTGTACTTTCGAGTCGAACCCCTGTGTATGTACACCCCTGTATGTTCGAGTCGAACCCCCGTGTATGTACACCCGTGTACGTGTCGAACCCCCCATGTATGTACACCCGTGTACGTTCGAGTCGAACCCCCCGTGTATGTACACCCCTGTACGTTCGAGTCAAACCCCCCGTGTATGTACACCCGAGTACGTGTCGAACCCCCCCGTGTATGTACACCCGTGTACGTTCGAGTCGAACCCCCCGTGTATGTACACCCGTGTACATGTCGAACCCCCCCGGTGTATGTACACCCGTGTACGTGTCGAACCCCCCGTGAATGTACACCCGTGTACGTGTCGAACCTCCCGTGTATGTACACCCGTGTACGTGTCGAACCCCCCGTGTATGTACACCCGTGTACGTGTCGAACCCCCCGTGTATGTACACCCGTGTACGTTCGAGTCGAACCCCCCGTGTATGTACATCCCTGTACGTTCGAGTCGAACCCCCCGTGTATGTACACCCGTGTACGTGTCGAACCCCCCCGTGTATGTACACCCGTGTACGTTCGAGTCGAACCCCCCGTGTATGTACACCCCTGTACGTTCGAGTCGAACCCCCCGTGTATGTACACCCGTGTACGTGTCGAACCCCCGTGTATGTACACCCGTGTACGTGTCGAACCCCCCGTGTATGTACACCCGTGTACGTTAGAGTCGAACCCCCCGTGTATGTACACCCCTGTACGTTCGAGTCGAACCCCCGTGTATGTACACCTGTGTACGTGTCGAACCCCCCGTGTGTGTACACCCGTGTACGTTTGAGTCGAACCCCCCGTGTATGTACACCCGTGTACGTGTCGAACCCCCCGTGTATGTACACCCGTGTACGTGTCGAACCCCCCCCGTGAATGTACACCCGTGTACGTGTCGAACCCCCTGTGTATGTACACCCGTGTACGTGTCGAACCCCCCGTGTATGTACACCCGTGTATGTGTCGAACCCCCACCCGTGTATGTACACCCCTGTACGTGTCGAACCCCCCGTGTATGTACACCTGTGTATGTGTCGAATCCCCCGTGTATGTACACCCGTGTACGTGTCGAACCCCCACCCGTGTATGTACACCCCTGTACGTGTCGAACCCCCCGTGTATGTACACCCGTGTACGTGTCGAACCCCCCGTGTATGTACACCCGTGTACGTTCGAGTCGAACCCCCCGTGTATGTACACCCCTGTACGTTCGAGTCGAACCCCCCGTGTATGTACACCCGTGTACGTGTCGAACCCCCCGTGTATGTACACCCGTGTACGTTCGAGTCGAACCCCCCGTGTATGTACATCCCTGTACGTTCGAGTCGAACCCCCCGTGTATGTACACCCGTGTACGTGTCGAACCCCCCCGTGTATGTACACCCGTGTACGTTCGAGTCGAACCCCCCGTGTATGTACACCCCTGTACGTTCGAGTCGAACCCCCCATGTATGTACACCCGTGTACGTGTCGAACCCCCGTGTATGTACACCCATGTACGTTCGAGTCGTACCCCCCGTGTATGTACACCCCTGTACGTTCGAGTCGAACCCCCAGTGTATGTACACCCGTGTACGTGTCGAACCCCCCCGTGTATGTACACCCGTGTACGTTCGAGTCGAACCCCCGTGTATGTACACCCCTGTACGTTCGAGTCGAACCCCCGTGTATGTACACCCATGTATGTGTCGAACCCCCGTGTATGTACACCCGTGTACGTGTCGACCCCCCCGTGTATGTACACCCGTGTACTTTCGAGTCGAACCCCTGTGTATGTACACCCCTGTATGTTCGAGTCGAACCCCCGTGTATGTACACCCGTGTACGTGTCGAACCCCCCATGTATGTACACCCGTGTACGTTCGAGTCGAACCCCCCGTGTATGTACACCCCTGTACGTTCGAGTCAAACCCCCCGTGTATGTACACCCGAGTACGTGTCGAACCCCCCCGTGTATGTACACCCGTGTACGTTCGAGTCGAACCCCCCGTGTATGTACACCCGTGTACATGTCGAACCCCCCCGGTGTATGTACACCCGTGTACGTGTCGAACCCCCCGTGAATGTACACCCGTGTACGTGTCGAACCTCCCGTGTATGTACACCCGTGTACGTGTCGAACCCCCCGTGTATGTACACCCGTGTACGTGTCGAACCCCCCGTGTATGTACACCCGTGTACGTTCGAGTCGAACCCCCCGTGTATGTACATCCCTGTACGTTCGAGTCGAACCCCCCGTGTATGTACACCCGTGTACGTGTCGAACCCCCCCGTGTATGTACACCCGTGTACGTTCGAGTCGAACCCCCCGTGTATGTACACCCCTGTACGTTCGAGTCGAACCCCCCGTGTATGTACACCCGTGTACGTGTCGAACCCCCGTGTATGTACACCCGTGTACGTGTCGAACCCCCCGTGTATGTACACCCGTGTACGTTAGAGTCGAACCCCCCGTGTATGTACACCCCTGTACGTTCGAGTCGAACCCCCGTGTATGTACACCTGTGTACGTGTCGAACCCCCCGTGTATGTACACCCGTGTACGTTTGAGTCGAACCCCCCGTGTATGTACACCCGTGTACGTGTCGAACCCCCCGTGTATGTACACCCGTGTACGTGTCGAACCCCCCCCGTGAATGTACACCCGTGTACGTGTCGAACCCCCTGTGTATGTACACCCGTGTACGTGTCGAACCCCCCGTGTATGTACACCCGTGTATGTGTCGAACCCCCACCCGTGTATGTACACCCCTGTACGTGTCGAACCCCCCGTGTATGTACACCTGTGTATGTGTCGAATCCCCCGTGTATGTACACCCGTGTACGTGTCGAACCCCCACCCGTGTATGTACACCCCTGTACGTGTCGAACCCCCCGTGTATGTACACCCGTGTACGTGTCGAACCCCCCGTGTATGTACACCCGTGTACGTTCGAGTCGAACCCCCCGTGTATGTACACCCCTGTACGTTCGTGTCGAACCCCCCGTGTATGTACACCCGTGTACGTGTCGAACCCCCCGTGTATGTACACCCGTGTACGTTCGAGTCGAACCCCCCGTGTATGTACATCCCTGTACGTTCGAGTCGAACCCCCCGTGTATGTACACCCGTGTACGTGTCGAACCCCCCGTGTATGTACACCCGTGTACGTTCGAGTCGAACCCCCCGTGTATGTACACCCCTGTACGTTCGAGTCGAACCCCCCGTGTATGTACACCCGTGTACGTGTCGAACCCCCGTGTATGTACACCCGTGTACGTGTCGAACCCCCCCGTGTATGTACACCCGTGTACGTTAGAGTCGAACCCCCGTGTATGTACACCCCTGTACGTTCGAGTCGAACCCCCGTGTATGTACACCTGTGTACGTGTCGAACCCCCCGTGTATGTACACCCGTGTACGTTTGAGTCGAACCCCCCGTGTATGTACACCCGTGTACGTGTCGAACCCCCCCGTGTATGTACACCCGTGTACGTGTCAAACCCCCCCCGTGAATGTACACCCGTGTACGTGTCGAACCCCCTGTGTATGTACACCCGTGTACGTGTCGAACCCCCCGTGTATGTTCACCCGTGTATGTGTCGAACCCCCACCCGTGTATGTACACCCCTGTACGTGTCGAACCCCCCGTGTATGTACACCTGTGTATGTGTCGAATCCCCCGTGTATGTACACCCATGTACGTGTCGAACCCCCACCCGTGTATGTACACCCCTGTACGTGTCGAACCCCCCGTGTATGTACACCCGTGTACGTGTCGAACCCCCCGTGTATGTACACCCATGTACGTTCGAGTCGAACCCCCCGTGTATGTACACCCCTGTACGTTCGAGTCGAACCCCCCGTGTATGTACACCCGTGTACATGTCGAACCCCCCCGTGTATGTACACCCGTGTACGTGTCGAACCCCCCAGTGTATGTACACCCGTGTACGTGTCGAACCCCCCGTGAATGTACACCCGTGTACGTGTCGAACCCCCGTGTATGTACACCCGTGTACGTGTCGAACCCCCCGTGTATGTACACCCGTGTACGTGTCGAACCCCCCCGTGAATGTACACCCGTGTACGTGTCAAACCCCCGTGTATGTACACCCGTGTACGTGTCGAACCCCCCGTGAATGTACACCCGTGTACGTGTCGAACCCCCCGTGTATGTACACCCGTGTACGTGTCGAACCCCCCATGTATGTACACCCGTGTACGTGTCGAACCCCCCGTGTATATACACCCGTGTACGTGTCGAACCCCCACCCGTGTATGTACACTCTGTACGTGTCGAACCCCCCGTGTATGTACACCCGTGTACGTGTTGAACCCCCTGTGTATGTACACCCGTGTACGTGTCGAACCCCCCCGTGTATGTACACCCGTGTACGTTCGAGTCAAACCCCCGTGTATGTACACCCGTGTACGTGTCGAACCCCCCTCGTGCATGTACACCCGTGTACGTGTCGAACCCCCGTGTATGTACACCCGTGTAAATGTCGTACCCCCGTGTATGTACGAACCGTACCCTCACCCGCGGACGTATGGAGCATACCCCAGGCCCCAACACCAGCACCTTCACACAACATCGCGCATGTACGAGTCGTACCAACCCAGACACAAGGACAGCACTGTACAACCAAATGGCCGAAGTACACACCATACACACGTTAAAAACGCACGTACACAACCAGGACAAAGCAAAACAACACAAGAATACACCATTCGAATGGCACAAAGCCACTAAACATGTCCAACAAGCTCAAAAACAACACAATCACTGACCTGCAACTGCCAAAATCCAAAACAGAGGCCCAAAACACAACCACTCCTTATAACACACCCACCCAAACTTCAAACACAGCCACACCCACCAATGGACCAATAAAAAGGGCCCACACACACAAACCATGAGCCTTTGCAACAGACTCACTGCTGCCAGACCCCACAGACAACCTACAGCACCATACTAGAAGCTTGACCACACCTTACACTTGCACACCTTCACACACACACCTTCACAAACACCCCCACATCACATTCACACACACACCTGCACAACCACACCCACACACCCACAACCATCCACCCCCCCCCCCCCATCCACACCCACACCCTTCACCATGCCCACTAACAAGAATCCAAAGTTCACTAGCCGAGAGTTGGAGGTCCTTGTCGATGAAATCCTCAGAGTTGAGCCACACCTCTTTGGAACATTGGTCAGACAGACCACCATTTCTGAAAAAACATCCATGTGGCAGACCATCGTCGATGCTGTGAATGCTGTTGCGGACACCAGAAGGACCAGGCATGAATGCCAAGCCAGGTGGTACGATCTGCGGAGGAGGGTCAGAGCCAAAATGACGGACGAACACAACCAGGCCAACGTCACTGGAGGAGGGCCCGCCCGCAGACCCGTACACTACCATCCCTGGGAGGAGAGGGTGATGGCCATACTGCCGGTGGTGGCAGTGGATGGATTAGAAGGAGTCCGAGACCCGGGTGAGTACACAAACAACTCACCTCACATGGGGGGAACGTCATCCACAACCAAACACACAAACAGGCACGCAACCACCCCAAGCTATCGCATGACTCAACCACACTCCATGAACATGCACATGCCACTAGCGCCACCATGCCCCATGCACCCAGCTGGACAATGTCAAGTCACAGGCCACAGAAAACAGCAACACAAGACACGGTAACCGGGATGGCGGGAGTGTGGGCCCCAAAAATCACATAGTGCAACTCAGAAGCAGACAACAATGCCCTCTGCCCATATGGCCTAGGACACAGCCAGACAAACAGTGTGTCCCCACACAGGAAAGACTTGCCAGCAAATGGCGGACGCCTTGCATTAAGACATGGGGGTGAAGGCACTTTTTGCACATGACAGCAGCTAATGAACAGCCAACACTGTGAAAGAGTGGCAGCACACACCACCAAAGCAGCAGCGCAGACACAGACACTACACCCAATGGGTGCCTGGAGATCAGAAACAAACTCACATCAACAAGCCAAGGGCCATTCAAAGATCTGCTAACAGTCTGTGCCCAGGAAGCTGGGCTGAGGTGACAGAGGGTGACACACAGATGGAGGGAGAGGGGGACAGAGAGGGATGGAGACACAGGGAGACGGACAGAGGGAGGAGGCTCACACACGGAGGGAGGGAGAGGGGGACAGAGAGGGAGGGAGACACAGGGAGACGGACAGAGTGAGGAGGCTCACACACGGAGGGAGGGAGAGGGGGACAGAGAGGGAGGGAGACACAGGGAGACGGACAGAGGGAGGAGGTTGACAGAGGGAGGGAGAAAGGGAGACAGAGGGAGACGGACAGAGGGAGGAGGCTGACACACGGAGGGAGGGAGAGGGGGACAGAGAGGGAGCGAGAAAGGGACACACAGGGAGAGCAAATCAGCCTTGTGGGGTGTGGGAATGTCTGCTCGTCAGCAGGTGGAATGCGTGCATGTAGACAAGGGTGGCCAGTGCCAGAACCCCCCCTCTTCTCCATGGCTAAACACAGGGCCATGTCACAACCTGTGCACGAGCACAACGACAGCTACCAGCATTATCTAAGTGTGTGGAACCACTCCATGTGCCCACGTACAGTGCAACACAGAAGGCGCCAATGCATGGCTCTCCACACCTGCCCACTCCACTGCTGACTGCAGTCACAATTGACGCAGCAAGTAAGACTGTGCCACACATAGGTAAAGTCGCAAAAGCTGTGGCCAAGGGACATACCCATGTACAAGTGCACTGTGAGTGGAATGCAAGACATATCCAAATTCCCAGAGGAAATGTGCCAACTTAGAAACCAATGAAACATGGATGTTGCATGGAACAAAATTAACATTGTCTCTCTCACACACAGGTCAACGTCGTGGATCACCCCCCAACACTGGGGGGGAAGACACACAGGATCCGGCTCGGCGGGATGACGAAGCCACCGGCAGCGACGACTCTCACCACTCTGTGGACGAACCCGACCCCGACCAACCTGGCCCCTCTGGTGTCCAACGACCTGCAGCACCTGCGTCAGGTACAACTGGGCTAACCACCACCCCCACTCCTGCCACATCCCAGGAGACACCCAGGATCCCTTCCCCACCACCACAATGCAGCCAGGCTGGCCAGGAGGAACACGGTGTCCCGGGCACCCAGGAGGAGGCAGGCGACAACGCCAATGCCACCCCTCAGGGGTCCCGGAGACCCGATGTGCCCACAAGGGCAGGCCAGGTGCAAGTGGGCAGGGGTGGTGGGAGTGGAGGACGGCGGAGGCGCGAGCCTGACCAGTTGGCTGGGGAACCGGTATATTCCCATGTCCGAAACATCCTGGACACATACCGGCAGGACACCACGGGCATGGCCCAGGTTGTGTCCATCCTCGAGGGGATCAAGACCCAGCAGGCCCAGCAACATGCGGAGCAACATGCCTGTCTACTGCAACACCAACGGAGGATGGAGGACAGACAGACTGAGCTCGTGACGGTGTTCACAGGAATTCACAGTACACTCCGTCGGATGGCCGACAACATGGGCGACCCTCCCTGTGCCATCAGGCGTAGAACATCACCACCCACAGGGAGAGATCAGGAGGAGGAGGAGGAGACATCCGACGGAGCATCCCAAACATCGTCATGGCCTGCTTCTGATGCTCCCCGCAGGAGGGCGGGTCGTCCAAGGAAAAGACTGTGAGGGTCGGCGCAACAGCACCATCTCCCAGGACACCTGGCCTGGCACCTGGCCCACTGGAGCAACAGCAGCACAGCATCAAAAGACATTCTCTGCCACATGGACTTGCCGGTCACTGTCTGACCAATGTTGACAAAGACTGTGGCATGGACTCTGAGGATTTCAAATGGCAAGGTCACCAACTCCCCAAGTGAACTTTGGATTCCACACACCCGGAAAGCCCCTCATGTCAACCCCCCCCCCTACCCCAACCAAAATAAAAAGTCACACCATAAAGAGAAGATACCTACTGATTGCATTATTACCTTACATGTGTCTTGTAAAGTCTAACTATGCCTGAGTTCTCATTTGACTTCAACCATCCACACCCTGGGGCCTGAGTCTGGCACAGGACACACATGGGTCACATTGTAGTAGGCAAGACAGACATGGAGCACCATACACACCTGTGATGGGCCCAACCAGCTGAGGGGGTGGCCGCACAACCCTGCCAACAGACATATTGAGTACAGCTACAGCCATGCGCAGAGGTCAGGGATCATGTGGAGTGTCCTGGGGGGCACCCAGGTATGTGTGGACAGGTGGCAGAACCATGTCCTGCAAGCTTGAGTCAGGTGGATGCAGTGAATGGTGGCCTGGCCAACGTGGGATGCATGGGGATGGCACATGTCACAATACCCACACAGTCATTGACTACATGCACAATACACAGTCTAATCCCACACAAACAGCTTGCATCTTGCTACCCGACACATAGACACATAGCCACTATCACGGTAAAACATGCCAGACATGCCGGATGCACCATGGCAACACACCAGCATTGACTGAGAAGAGGCACCTTGGAGGCATAGGGACACCTTTATTTGTCATGTATTCTGGATTGCAGAGGCAACTCGGAGTACACATGAACGGGTAATGTGGAGTTACATGTGGGTCCAACACTGGAACCCCCCTTCTGCAGCCCAAATTCGTGATAGCCATGGAACTGGCACACAAGTGTCGGCTAACAGCTAAACACTCCCTGCTGCTCACGGAGAGACTGCCATACACCATTGATCCGCTGATGTGGAAGTCCCACAGCATGTCAAGCCAAGGCAAACCGTATGTGTCCGAGGGCAGTGTAACACACATTGATGCCATCATCACATTCCACAATCCCATCATTGATGACTGTCAACAAGTCTGACCATCTATTCAGGTGTACCCAGCTGCATGTAATGTGTACCATGGTGATGCGGCATGTCTGCAGAGGAACCAAACATCGACAGGGGCAGTCTGCATACATCGTGAAAAACTGCCACACCCAATACACCCCTGATGCATCCCTTACCCTAAGGAGACTTCCAAACTTGTCCGTGCGTGTAACGCTGAGTCAGCACACGATGACGTGTCCATGAGGAATAGCAGTGCCACAACAATGTAACCAGCAGACGGAATGCGCAAGTACCTGGGGATATGAGAGACAAAAGAAGTCAGCCACAAAAAGCACAGCCACTTGCATGTGCATGTACTCGACACATGTAAGGATGACAACATGCTAGGTCACAATTATGACTGGGGAAATACACTCATCACTGGCACCATCACTCGAGTGACACATCCACACACACCTCTAACTCACGTGGCATACATGCAGATGGACACACATCGCAACACATGCCACACGGGGACCAATGCGTGCACACTCAGACACTGGTACTCACCACTAAGCAAAGAAGTCGCGTATGAGCCGACTCCGGATGTCCTCTTGCGGAACCACATCCTCCACATCACTAGCCCCATTGCCAAGACCTTCGTCCTCCACGGGTGGATGGTCCTGATCATCTTGATCCAGGATGAGTGGCACAGCTTTCTCAACTGCCATGTTGTGCAGCATGCAGCAGACCATGAAGATTTTGCAGACCTTCGCCGGGGCATATGGGAGGGCACCGCCGGTCTTGTGGAGGCATCGGAATCGGCTCTTCAGGAGGCCAAACGTCCTCTCTATCACTCGCCTTGTCCGGCCATGGGCGGTGTTGTAGCGGAGCTGGGCCGGCGTGATGGGGTTGCGGAGAGGTGTGATCAGCCATTGCATGTTGGGATAGCCAGCGTACCCTACATGGAAACCACATGGACATAAGTAGGACAGGAGAAGCGGTCGTGCTGGAAGTCTACGCAAGATACAGGACAGACAGACTGTACCCACCAACAACACATGCTCGTTCGTTGCACAGCTGCGTCATCATTTCAGGCATCCTGCTATGCCTCATGATGTAGGCATCGTGTGCTGATCCAGGAAAACGAGCACAGACATGTGAAATCACCATGTTGGACAGACATACCACAAGGGCATTGATGGAGTGGTAGTGCTTGCGATTCCTGTACGCTACCTCCTGTGCCTGTGGTGGACCCAAAGCCACATGTGTCCCATCTATGGACCCAATTACATGGGGCATCCCTCCCAGGGCATATAATCCACGCTTGACCCCAGTCAACATTGCAGGGGTTGGGAAATGGATGAAGTCATCCAGGTGAATCAACATGGCCTCTAAGAAATCATGCAGCACACGGCAGAACATGCTCTGGGACATGCCACCAACATGAGCTATGGTATTTTGAAAGGTACCCGTGGCAAGGAAATGTAGGGCTGCCATTACCTTCAGCTTGGGTGTCAGTGCCGTAGGATACCTGTGCAGCGGTTGCAGGTGTGGTGCCAGTCTCGCCGTCAACTCCAGAATCAACCGTTGGGGGAAGCGGTAGCACCGGATACAGTCATTCTCCCGCATGGCAGCCAAGTCCGGAATTGGTCGGTGAGGAGGCGGCGCTCTGCAGTAATTTGGAAGTGACAAGGAAGAGTGAGTGCACCACAACAACAATTTATTTGTACTGAGCACATGTTGATCTGTCAATACACATATGCTACATAGGGAGTCAGGTATGTGCCACATGCCCTGGACACGTATGGCTGCCAGGTGACACCCCTACCAAGACCAAGCTACACACGGAGATTGTGAACCTCCACATGCCATGGCATGGGATTAGCTGTGTCCCAGTGTAAGTGAACAGCCAGACGCAAGACAGGAGTGACATACATCCACACATCAGCAGAAGTAGGATGTCGATTGCAGAGACTGGTAGCGGAATACTAGAGCCACAGGTCACATGACATTACACTAGGACAGCCCACACACCTTGCCATGAAGGTGTGCATGTGATGACTCACCACACATTCATAGAGAGGATGCAGACATGTCCTTGTTACGCTACTCCGTGTACCATGCATACATACGCACCTCACATCCAATACCACATGTGCCATGGTGTGCGGAACAGTGTGCCATGTCAATCTACACACAGACACATGGTGGTGGCTGCAACAGCTGCTGCTTTTGAGGGAGCTCCAACATCAACCTAATGGGAACCCCACACACATACATGACATAGTCACATCGTGCACCGTGGGTATTGACATGTCAGGTGTGGTAACCCCTGTACCGGGCCTCAGGGGACACTTGCGTGTGTTGTTGTCCGTGCCATGCCAGTGACGCTCATCCCAAGTGTGCAGTACGACATGCACACATGTCAAAGGAGTCAAGGGCATGCCTGGCACACATTGCACCGTCACACATTACATGTGTACACATCTCATCATACATCTGGTGCCTTCTCCACTCAGGAGTAATGTGCCACATCACAGCCTTTCACACCTGTGCCCCACACATGTAGTACTGCCCAGACAATGCCTTGATGTCCATCCATGGACAAGTATGTCAGCCCTATTCCTTCCTGTGTGCTGCCTGTCACCACTGTGATGTGTGAAAAGCACCGTACTTTCGCAAAAAGGGCCTGTGTACATTCCCGTATCACTATGGGAGTGCTGCCGTATGTGTACCCCTAGGGATTGTGAGCGCACAGGCGTGGGTACGGTCCGTACCACCATGAGTACGCATACGCGAGAACACCCATAGTGAGACGGGCCGTACACGCGTGTGTACGCTCCGTACCACTATGGGTGTTCTCGCGTATGCGTACTCATAGTGATAGTGAGCGTACAGGCGTGGGTACGGTCCGTACCACCATGAGTACGCATACGCGAGAACACCCATAGTGAGACGGGCCGTACATGCGTGTGTACGCTCCGTACCACTATGGGTGTTCTCGCGTATGCGTACTCATAGTGAAAGTGAGCGTACAGGCGTGGGTACGGTCCGTACCACCATGAGTACGCATACGCGAGAACACCCATAGTGAGACGGGCCGTACAGGCGTGTGTACGCTCCGTCTCACTATGGGTGTTCTCGCGTATGCGTACTCATAGTGATAGTGTGCGTACAGGCGTGGGTACGGTCCGTACCACCATGAGTACGCATACGCGAGAACACCCATAGTGAGACGTAGCGTACACACGCCTGTACGGGCCGTTGCTATGCATTTGGGGTGCCCTAGGGCCCCGGAACGCACCGTACCTGTGTGTGAAGCTCCAAATTACATAGGGGACACATGAGGGACAAGTATAAAGGCCAAAATGCATGCTGGTTGTCATGGAGACCAAGTTTAAAGTTTGAATTTTTTCCGGAAGGTGCACAGCAGAAGTCAGTTGGAATGAATTTACTTTGTTGCAATGTGTTTGTGGAGTTGACATCATGCTCAAGAAAAAAACACAATAAGAACCCACTGACTGCTAGGTTTGAAGGGATTGGAGGAAACATAGGATGCAAATGTGAGTGACCAATCACTCTGTACTCCTGTGCATGAAACAGGCCATCAAGGCAGATATAAGGCAGCCAGGTCCCATGAGGGAGCACTTGCCTGCACATCTTTGTATTCCACGACCCAGCTGCTGCTACTGATTCCCTGGAACCATGTCAAGGGCTGTGGAGAGGTCACAGCCATTCACCCTGGAGGAGAACCTGGCTTTGCTGGATGTGAACCTCCCACAGTACCCCCTGCTGTATGGGCGACCAGGTTATCAGGTGAGTGCAGAGTCCACTAGCACAGACTGTGTCCCTTTTTTAAGACTGTGACTTCTGCCATTGTGTCCAGTTGTGACACACATGCCATGTCCTGTAGGGGGGGTTCCAGGGGGGAATGCCTGATGTCTCACAGCCAGAGCATGCTGTGGTGCATGTCTGCCTTCCTCACTAGCATGGTGTTTACTGTGACAATCACTGCATGGTGCATGCCACATTCTGCCTGTCTTGTCCTCCTGGGAATGTAGCCTCTACAGTCCTCATGTGATTCTGTGGTCAGCACAGTGTGACAGGTGACTGTACCCACAGATGTGTGTTAGTTCTGTGTACCTGTGCTGAGCGTGTCCACATGATGTGTTCGTACCCTGGACATCGGTGTGTGTGTAAGTCCCCTGTCATGTGGGTGGGTGCATATGTGGAGTGTAGCACCCCAGCTGCATGAGGGATGGATATACCCTGGCCATGTGATGTGAGCAGAGAGCAGTGCTGTGTGTCTGACGTGCAGAGCCAGCCCCACACCTGTGGGCCCCCCCGTCTAGTGGCACGTGTGCAGAGTGAGGTATGTCGCTGCATTTGGCAATGGCAGGTGAATGTCCTGTGCCAGTGTGTGTCTGTGTACTCTGCTGCGGTGGTGTCAGTGGCCTGTGGCATGTGACTGCTTAGAGGTGCTGCACATTATCCTGGTGTAGCTTGTGATGCACAGTGTGAGCAAGGATCATTGATTGTGTAGTTGCCCTCATTCCACCTGTGTACTTTCAATGGCACATACTGCTTTTGCCCTTCCCCAGAGGATCATGTCCCTATGACAAATGTGCAATGCGTTGGATGCATACTATGCCTTGTTGTAAACAGCAAATGTGTTCTAATATGTGTCTCTGTGACATGTGCCAGGTGTATTGATGAAGTGTCACTTGTTCATCCTCACAGGTAGGCGCCTCTGCCAAGGAGCAGATATGGCTGACCGCAGTCAGCGCCGTGAGGAGTGCGGATGGTCGGAAGCGGCGCCTGTCCCAGATGAGGAAACGCTGGCAGGATATCCGGTGCTGGACGCGGAGGATCGCACGGGTCCTGCTGGGGGACTCACCTGAGAGCCATAAGAACCGCGGGCGCCGCCGACTGACCCACATCCACAAGCGTGTGCTGCCGGTGGTATTTCCAGACTTGGAGAAGCGCTTACAGGAGAAGCAGCAGCAGGAAGGGGGCAGGTACATGTGTGTTTGTTGTGTTTCACCAGCATTTGTAAGTGCACAGTTGCATGGATACACTGCCAGGGTTTAAAGGTGCAGTGCAGATGTTAGCCACCGTATAGCTGTGCTCTCCTGCCTCCCTTCCCCTCCTTGCAATGTGTTCCCTGGTATGTGTGTAGTCACTCCTTCACAAGGTAATGTAGGCTGGCGCTTTCTCCACGTGAACTATGCCTGTAGCATCATGTGTGGGGGTGGTGTGTAACAGGTTTGGGGACCTTGGCTGTGCCCTGTCCAGTTCAGTACATGTGGGTTCCATGTCAGTTGGCACTGATGCAGAGTCCAGACATGGGAGTTAGTCTCACAAGTGTCATGCCTTACAGCGCGCATGTCCTCTGTTGTGGCCTGTGACATGATGTGCATGAGTGTGCGATACGCATAGTGCAGGGATGTTGGGGTGTGTTGCAGTCATTCCCATTCAGGACCATGGAGATGTGTTGCCACTACTGTCCTCTGGGGCATATTTTCCTGGGTGTCATGTGTGTCATCACAAAACGTGGACACTCTCAGTGTCTACAGCATAGGTTGTGCTCTGTGCAAATTGGCCCCTGGCACCATGTATATTGAGGTGAAATGCAGTACAAGTGTCCACTGTACAGCCTGACCTGATTTTCCTTGTTCATAGTCACAGTGGCCAGTGCCTGTGTGTCTAGTTGCAATCCTCTGATGATGCCCATTTGTACATGATTATTTGGACAGGCGCACCTTGGGTATTTGGCGTCCAATCTTGCATTTCTGCAGCCCCTGTGTATTTCACCCAGACTAAGAGATGTAAGTGCCACCTGTGTCTCAACAAATTGTCTCATGTAGGGGGTGGTTGGTGCGGGCCAAGCCTACATGTCAAAACCTGAAATCTCCTTGCTAGGTCTGGCCAGTGTGTGATGTTTGTCTGGACATACACTCAAGGTGCAGTGAGCCAGTCATGTTGGGCATGTTTTCAGTATTACCTATGCAGCATGTGCCTCAAGTTCATGGATATGGTCCCTGCTCATCCCTATTTTCGGCAACGCTGTGTGGTGCAGATGCAGTGCTGGATTGTCCCCAGGGCCTGGCTCCTATGTCAAACTCCATTTCATGTCAGTTGCTATTGTGTCATGCTCTCCATGGGTTTTCATTGGCATGGTGGGTGAACCAACTGTGTGTTGCATGCCCTACATCTGTACCTTGTTTTGTAGATGTTACTGATCTTTCTTTGCAGGCTATGCACTGTAACCTATGTAGATTGGACTCATGTGACATATGTATACAGGTGTGCGATTAATTGCTGTCTCTTCACCTTGCCAACAGCATCGTCGGGGGACACGGAGGGAGACATGAGCACAGACGGTGCGGAGGGACCGAGCACCTGTGCCAGCGTTGACATCGTGGCTGGCACATTGAGTGGTACTGAGGCGGAGGAGAGTGAGGCCGAGGACCTGTCCACTGGCACCACCGAAAATGAAGCGGACGGGTCAGAGGATGATCTCTCCGAGTGGGCGGAGGCTGCACCACCAGCTGACTGTGGCACAACATCGCACCCCGCCCCCTCCATTGCCATCAGCCACCTCCCACTTGCTCGTGTCCCTTCCCAACGTGCCCGGTCACCACATGTCTCCTTCCTGCCAGGCACCGCACCCCCTGCCCCTGTCTCCACTGCTGCCGCCAATGCCGAGTCTGTGGACATCCAGCAGCAGTTGCAGATTGGTCAGGCTGCGATCCTTAATGTCCTCCATGACCACAGCCAGGTCCTCAACAACATGGAGGCATACTTGGAGGGCATTCACTCATCACAGGCTGACCAACGCAGCTTGCTGAGGTCGATAGACTCGACACTGACTGCAGCAGTGGGTCTCCTGCAGTGCTTCATCCAACCCCCTACCCCTGCCCCATCCACACTTCCCACTCCCATGCCTGTCCCACATACACCCAGATGTCAGCATGCACCCACCACGACGGACACAGGCACCACACCAGCAGGGAAGGTCACCCGCACACCTCCTGGCACGCACACACAGGGTGAAGTAGGCACACCCACTGGGTCGGGGGGCAAACGTAAGACACGCAGCCAGAGTGGGAGTCCGCATTCCACCCAATCCACTCCCTCCAAATCCCCTCCCCTCAGCTCTCCTGGCCACATATCACACAAAGACTCCTTCATGGTCGCTCTATCCCTGAGCCCCACAGTGACACCACCCCGCAAGCGGTCAAGGGAGTCCCCGGTCAGGGTTGTTGAGTCTCCCCCCCTGTCTACGCCCTCCCCCAGTGGCGCTGCGACCCATCCCTCTGACCCCCCCCCCTCCTTGGGGCCTGTGGTTCCTTCGGGTGCAGGGGATTCCCTGGAGGACCTTGCTAAGGTGTGCAGCGAGATCCTGGCCTCCGCCTTTGGCCCTGCCCCACCCCCTGTGGTGGAGTCCTCCATCCCTGCACCCACGACGCCTACCCTTCACCCTCCTGTCCCTGCGGTGCCTGGTTCTTCCCCTCCACATGATGCCCTCACCCCTGTGGAAGACGACGGAATCTAACTGTGCAGGCAAGCTTGGGGACACGCATCCCACTGTGTCCCCCATCCAGCTGTGACTTCTGGACTGCCCTATGGGCTTTGTAAATATTGAACTTCCTACAAACAAGATTTATTGGATCATGCTGAATAAAGCTATTTATTTTTTTCCCTTGGAACACTACTGCTTTGCTGGTATTGCTGTTGGTGGGGCTGCTACATGGTTTTGGGTGGTGTTCATGTGTTGGGTGTGTGGGAAATGTAGTAGTGTGCTGGTCATAGGGGGGACCCTGGGATCTGTGTGCCATCACACGGTGTTAGCTAGGTTTCTCTGTTCATGTAAGCAGTTGCTGCATGGTGAAATTGTCCAAAGGTGTATTCCTTCCTCTGTGTACCCTGACATCTTCCCTGCAGGGTGTTCCCAATATTTAGCGCTGAGCTGTGTGTACATTAGCTGGGTGTGTGACGGACTCCTTCAACTTTGCACATGCATGCTGAGCGATGTCTCCACCTGCATCATTCGTGGCATCCTTGGTAGTCATTGTACTTGTGTATGTGGACGATTGACATGACTTCATGTGGACATGGTTTCTTTTCGGCGCTATGCATGCGTATACTCCCAGCCTCGCACACATGTGGTACATGTACTGCAGGGTCTTTGTGCACCTGACTGACATTTGTGGGCATGGTATCTGTGGCTAATCCACCCTTTGCGTTCCATGGGCACTGCTGGGAGTGTTAGGCACCCACCCCTCCTGTGTCTGGGCACTGCTGGGAGTGATAGGCACACACCCCTCCTGTGTCTGGGCACTGCTGGGAGTGATAGGCACACACCCCTCCTGTCTCTGGGCACTGCTGGGAGGACTCTGCACACACCCTTCCAGTCTCTGGGCACTGCTGGGAGGACTCTACACCCACCCCTCCTGTCTATGGGCACTGCTGGGAGTGATAGGCACCCACCCCTCCTGTCTCTGGGCACTGCTGGGAGGACTCTGCACCCACCCCTCCTGTCTCTGGGCACTGCTGGGAGGACTCTACACCCACCCCTCCTGTCTCTGGGCACTGCTGGGAGTGATAGGCACCCACCCCTCCTGTCTCTGGGCACTGCTGGGAGGACTCTGCACACACCCCTCCTGTCTCTGGGCACTGCTGGGAGTGATAGGCACCCACCCCTCCTGTCTCTGGGCACTGCTGGGAGGACTCTGCACCCACCCCTCATCTCTCTGGGCACTGCTGGGAGGACACTACACCCACCTCTCCTGTCTCTGGGCACTGCTGGGAGTGATAGGCACACACCCCTCCTGTCTCTGGGCACTGCTGGGAGGACTCTGCACACACCCCTCCTGTCTCTGGGCACTGCTGGGAGCACTCTGCACCCACCCCTCCTGTCTCTGGGCACTGCTGGGAGGACTCTGCACCCACCCCTCCTGTGTCTGGGCACTGCTGGGAGTGATAGGCACACACCCCTCCTGTGTCTGGGCACTGCTGGGAGTGATAGGCACACACCCCTCCTGTGTCTGGGCACTGCTGGGAGGACTCTGCACACACCCCTCCTGTCTCTGGGCACTGCAGGGAGCACTCTGCACACACCCCTCCTGTCTCTGGACACTGCTGGGAGGACTCTGCACACACCCCTCCTGTCTCTGGGCACTGCTGGGAGGACTCTGCACACACCCCTCATATTTCACAATATGTACGCTTAGAACATACACGTGTGTGGGTTCGCTCCATGCATACGAGGTGGGGGTACGTGTCGTACATACACGGTTGGGGTGGGGGTACGCTCCATGCATACGGGGTGGGGTTACGGTCCAGACGTACACTATTGGCATGGGGGTATGCTCCATACGTCGGCAGGTGAGGGTATGGGTCGTACTTACACTGTTGGGGTGGGGGGTACGCTCCATGCATACGTGGGTGGGGTTACGGTCCGTACGTACACTGTTGGGGTGGGGGGTACGCTCCATACGTACGCGGGTGGGGGTACGGGTCGTACTTACACTGTTGGGGTGGGGGTATGCTCCATGCATACGCGGGTGGGGTTACGGTCCGTACGTACACTGTTGGCATGGGGGTACGCTCCATGCGTACGCGGGTGAGGGTACAGGTCGTACTTACACTGTTGGGGTGGGGGGTACGCTCCATACGTACGCGGGTGGGGGTACGGGTCGTACTTACACTGTTGGGGTGGGGGTACGCTCCATGCATACGCGGGTGGGGTTACGGTCCGTACGTACACTGTTGGCATGTGGGTACGCTCCATGCGGGTGAGGGTACGGGTCGTACTTACACTGTTGGGGTGGGGGGTACGCTCCATACGTACGCGGGTGGGGGTACGGGTCCTACTTACACTGTTGGGGTGGGGGTACGCTCCATGCATACGCGGGTGGGGTTACGGTCCGTACGTACACTGTTGGCATGGGGGGTACGCTCCATGCGTATGCGGGTGAGGGTACAGGTCGTACTTACACTGTTGGGGTGGGGGTATGCTCCATACGTACGCGGGTGGGGGTACGGGTCGTACTTACACTGTTGGGGTGGGGGTACACTCCATGCATACGCGGGTGGGGTTACGGTCCGTACGTACACTGTTGGCATGGGGGGTACGCTCCATGCATACGCGGGTGGGGGTACGGTCCGTACATATCCGTACCCATGCTGTGGAATGCTTGTGCGGGCCGTACCCAGGCCTTTGCCACGTGGGTACGAGCCGTCCCGCCATTGTTGGGGTGACGTAGGTGTGGGCGTGGTACGACTCGTACCCACGCTCTTAAGGCGTGGGTACGGGACGTACCTGTATTGTTGTGTTGCCGGTTCGCGTCGTCAAGAACTTCCGTTGTGGCGGTCGCTGGCTTAGCTGGACACGCCCCCACTCCCTCGTAGTGACCAGGGCCTGAGAGTCAGGTATGTCCAGGGCATGTGTGCTGTGTGACTTTGGTGGGGATTTTGTGGCCTGCCCCTGGTCCTGCCACCCCCCCCCCTTTCCCCCCTCCCTTTGTTGTTCTGACCTTCTGCGGCGTCTGCGTCGGAACCTGTAGAGGAGGTCGACTGCTATGAGGGCCGGGATGACACGTAGGTTCGGGTCCATGTCTGTCCGTCGCGTACAGGTACTCCTTGTTCGCGTCGTCCTGTCTGTCCGTCGCGTACAGGTCCTCCTTGTTCGCGTCGTCCTGATTTCCCGGCAGTTTTTGGCAGCCGGAAAATATTCACCGTGCGGGATGACGTCGGTGCGAATCGTGATTCCTGGTTCGTGAATGGCAGGCTGCGTGCGTCCCGACGTCACGTCGGCGCTTTCCCAGATCGCATTTGTACTTTTATTTTCGTCGGTCGGTGTTTTTTACGATTCGTACGGAAATGGTGTTTCCGTGCGAATCGTAATTCCATGTTTGTAAAGTTTTACAACCGGGTACGAGTCGGACGGAGAAAACGCTCCGACCGACGGTTCGTACCCGGTTTTTCCAGGATTGTAATCGGCACCATTGTCTCTCATTGGGTGCCCTTCTCATGCCTTGGAGCACCGCATCACTGAGCGTGAGTTCTACTTCATGATGCTCAGAGTGGATTGTAATCTGGCCTGGACGAGTGTCTACATCACAGGTTAAGGCCTCCGCCTGCTAGATGTCACACAAATGAAATAAAATGAACCTGTATTAAAACATTGGTAACAAGACATGAAGCAGTCAGGCCTAAATCAAATGGAATGTGTCAACAAATCAAGCAGGTACTACACGCTAGAAAAGGATACCCAAAGCACAGTAAAATCCACAGTCAATTTTAAAATGAAGCGACACATATTATGAGTAAAATAATGCCAAAACGACCAAAAAACAAACGGGGAACGTGAGAGATGAATTTTTAAAGCTTTAAGTGAAAATAGCACCAAAACCCAGAAAATAGCAGACTTAGCCTGTGGAAGGGGTACACTGGGACATAGGCACTAATTGTGGCTGACCATAAAGAAACCCTGGTCGTCTACAACAAATGGATTGGTCCCATGGAAAAACCGGAAGGCAAATCATTTAAATATGCTTTAAAATCCTAATCCACAAAGGGACTTTGTCATTTTTTTGAAGTAAAAGGAGTAATCCCTCTGAACAAAACTGAATTTGAGGCTGTCACTGTGGAACTGCAGATATCTGTTAAAGGCTGGTCCCACTAAGGCTTTTGAGCTTTTGAGTTTTTTACTTGAAAAGTTGTGTAAATCCCAGAAGAGAAGGAGATTTTGCTTTTTTTTCCAGAGATGCTAGAGCCTTTTTCAGGGGGACAAAATCTAAGTTTCATTGCAATACCAAGGAATTGCTGGTTTGGTACTTTTTGTGGCAGGTCCCCTTGGCTTTGGAGCAAATGGCTTGAATAGTTTCTTAACATGTTCCTGGTGCCAAGCACACCACTAAAACCCCAGGGTCTCATTGAAGGCACCCAGAGAGTCTCAGATTGCAGTTAGAGGCCACCAGCAAAGCCCAGTCCAAGATCCAGTTAGAACTGATTAACTGGGAATTATAGGGAAAAGGGCACTTGCAGTCTTTTGTGTCCCTGCAGCCACACAGGAGGTCAACCAACTGACCCTTGGAGTCCTTGTCCTTGTCTGGTGTACAAAACAGAGCAGATCTGGTTCTTCAGAGCTCCTCACAGGTCACAGGCAGCAGATTTAAGCCCCTTCTGTTCTTCTTCAGGTCCCCAAAAAAATACTCTTAAGAAGGTTCCTGGAGATGTTACATGTATGCCAGGCACTAGCTAGTAGATTAGGCCATGGGTTATTACCTATTTCCCTTACTGCAAATAGGCCCACAATGCTATGTGCCAGAGCATTTTCAAGATGGTGAACGTCTTCTGCTACACAGAACTTGGGCTCTGAGATTTGGGGGTGTGTAGGGGAATGCACTATCATACTCTACAGTGTTCCTACACATCTAACATTAAAAATCAGTTGAAAGTAGGCCCTGTACCCCCAGCCAACTTGGAGACAAAGGTCAGTAGGAAAAAGACAGGGTCCTGCATCACCCAGACAGGGGATACACATGAACTGTAATAACAATCTGTTTGCTACCTTTCAAGGGTGCCAAAGTGTTATATAACGTTAACTGTGTTAATCTTGTTGCACTTTTCTCGAGCGCTGTTGTGGGAAGATCAATATCCCTGGAAACGTCACCACCCACGTGACTCGGGGCCACGCCCCTCCCAAGTAGCTACGCCCCCTCCTTATTACCATGCTCACCTCTCGGAAGCGCAGCGGACGAGTGCAGCGGGCACACCATTGGCACGCCGAAGACACGCCAAAGACTAGCCCGTCTGTGCCCGTCCGTGCCAGGACGGGGCACGGGGCAGAGGCCACCGCTCCCCCTGCACAATCCAGGCTGGTAAGATCGTCGTCGGAATTGAAAGCTCTACGCCCTACCCCCAATCCTAGGTGCACAATAGGTAACCTCCATAAAACTGGAATACGCTCCTGCGCTAACTGCAAACTGACCACCTCAATATGTCAACCCCATCCTGACACCTCCAGAAGACACAGAAAACGCAAATTACTGCGCAAAAACGAGCCTCTAAATTACGTGTTTTATAGTACTAATTGTCGTTCACTACCGAAACATAAATACGACATTTTTAACCTTTTAGCTGAAAACAATCCCAGTGCCCTCTTTTTAACTGAGACCTGGCTGCACGATAGTGCCGGACCGGACGTTGCTACCGCCCTCCCTGACAACTACGCCATTGCCAGAATAGACAGGAACAAACAGTTAGGTGGCGGAATAGCAATTATTTTTAATAGAGATTTAAAATGCACTCTTGAACCAGTAGCTATTCCAGACTGTGAAGCGGGCCTTTTCAAAATTTCCTTGAACCCGAATTTCACGATGTCAGGCCTTTTGATTTATCGTCCCCCAGGAAACCCCTCTCAATGGGTATCAAATTTAGCCAATCTTATCACCCCTCATTATATTACCTTAAGTAATTTTTCCCTGCTGGGCGATTTTAACTTGCATCTAGAGGACCCCACCCCCCCCTCCTGTTCTAACCTACTTGATGACTTGAAGGCTCTAAATCTGTCCCTGATCAACTCTAGCCCTACTCACATAGCTGGCCATTTGCTGGACCCTATAATTTCCAACATCAGAGAACTAAAATGTCTCGCCACTATGCCCATATGCTGGTCTGACCATCATCTAATAAAATTCAGCATTACTCTTCCACCCTCCCTCAATTTGCAATATGACTTCCCAGACACATCTAGGAAAAATTGGAAATTAGTGAACTTAGAATTGCTAAATTCAACACTACCTAGCGGCTGCAGCACAAAAGTGGCTTAGCGATGCCGCTAACAAATGCTTGCCCTCTTCTTGCATTAAAGGGAGCAGACACCGCCACCCGGCTCCATGGTTTAATGATAGCCTAAAAACCGAAAAATCTAAATGTAAAGCGCTTGAACGCAAATGGCGTAAAAACTACGCCCCTGACGCTAAGAAAAGCTATCATGAAGCCAGGAATTTTTACCACACGGCCTGCGCAAAAGCAAGAGCTGCATTCATCTCAAAAACCATCTTGGAAGCCACTAATATGCCAAAAACCCTATTCAACAAAGTTAAAGAATTGGCTGGTGCTCACACTACAGCTGCAGCACCTCCACTAAACACTCAACAATGCCAGGCGTTAGCATGCTTTTTTACTGAAAAAATTGATAAAATCATCCTAGATATCAATGCTAACAATAAAGAACCACCCTCTTCTTCTGACTCAGAATTAACTCCCCCTTGTGCCAACATACTGGAATCCTGGCCTGCTCTCTCAGTAGATAAACTGAAAGTGATTCTTAAGACCATCAAATCCGGCTCCCCCAGGGACCCTATTCCAATCAAAATCATTAAACAACTTGGTGATAGTTCCTTGGAAATCATTACAAACCTTCTGAACTCCTCTCTTGACCTTGCCATTGTCCCAGCCCTATGGAAACATGCCATGGTTACGCCTCTTCTAAAAAAACCTACTGCAAACCCGGAAATCCTTGCCAATTACAGACCCATATCCCTGCTCCCTGCGTTCTCCAAATGTCTGGAGAGGCACGTGCATTCTGTTCTATCTACTTTCGCAGAAGAAAATTCTCTTCTGCACCCCTCACAGTCGGGTTTCAGGGCCGTTTTCTCCACAGAAACCGCCCTGCTTGGAGTCACTGAGCACATTCGTAAGCTCCTTGATCAAGGTCAGACGTCGCGCTCGTGCTATTAGATCTGAGCGCGGCCTTCGACACCATTTCCCACAAAACTCTCGTCAAGGAATTGCACAAAAATGGTGTACGCGGAAAGGCACTGGATTGGATCCGGTCCTTCCTGGCAAATCGAACCTTCCAAATTACCTCTTCACGAGCCTCTTCGGATACCCTGTTGGCACCCCATGGAGTGCCTCAGGGGTCTATTCTTAGTCCTCTGTTCTTTAATTTATACCTTAGACCCCTGGCCGACCTTGTTGAACAATCTGGTCTCACTCTTATGAGCTATGCTGACGACTCCCAAATCATTTTTTCCCTATCCGAATCCTGTCCTAACTCCCCTTCTCTACTCAAAGCAGGACTCCTAAACATCCTGAATTGGATGACGAGAAACCAATTAAAACTCAACGGTGACAAGACAGAGATTCTGGTTCTGGGAAAACATCAAGATCTGTGGAATCCCTTACACTGGCCTGATCAGATGGGCGCTCTTCCTACCCCGGTGACCCATGTTCGAAATCTGGGATTTATTCTGGACAACTCCCTTTCCATGAATCAACAGGCCAGTAAAGTTACTGGTCTATGCCTCACCATAGTCAAATGGTTGAGGAAAATCCTCTGGATACTGCCTCTTCCCACGCAGAAGACCGTAGTCAATGCCCTCATAACATCGAGGCTTGACTACGGCAACATTCTGTATCTGGGCGCCAACAAATCAGTAGTCGGCCGACTACAATTGGTGCAAAACGCAGCAGTTCGTCTATTGTGCAATATTTCTAAAAACTCCGGAGTCTCGAGTCACCGCCGGGAACTCCATTGGCTTAGGGTTGAAAACAGAATCCGCTTTAAAGCCCTGAACTTTATGTTCAGAATTAAAGCGGGTACGGCACCTAAATATCTTCTAGCCCTAGCCCACCCCTACACTCCCAAGCGTAACCTTCGATCGCAGTCGGCAGCCTTTTTCTGTGTGCCGAGATTCAAACGGGCGAGAGTAGGTGGCAGATCTTTCACCCATCTGGGATCATCCCTCTGGAACACGCTCCCTCCCTTCATCCGAAAGGAGGAAAATTATGCCAGGTTTAGAAAGCATGTTAAGACCTGGCTATTTGAACAATAAATCTCAATAGCCAATACCCTTTCTCCTGTCTTCTAACTAGCTGTGTCTAGGCGCCGGGAAACCCTTTTTGGGTAGCTGTTGCGCCCTACAAATTGAAAAAAATAAAAATAATAATATAATAATATATGTGCTTGAAACAGACCTGTTAAGGAGGATTTGACACTGTGATGTCACAAAAATGCCCACAGTCCTCAGCTTGTCTCTTAAGCTGAGTTTAGAAGTCCTAACTTGGAAGTTTCTGGAGAGCTAATGCAAATTAGCCACCAGCAGTTTAAGGCACAGAAAACATAGCTTTCTAAAAGTTACCTGTCCCAGATAGTTAATAAAAGTCTAAATTTACAATTAGAATGGATTTTTATTAAATATGAAAGTACGTTTAAATGTAGTCATCAGCTGGTACAGGTCACAACTGTTATAGATGAGTGTGTATAATCTTTACTTTGACTTTTCCTATGTGCCACACATGTTCCACTCTAAAAATTATGCAACCTACCTTGTTGGCTACAAGGTGCGCTTAGGGGTGTTTTATTTATTGTTTAAAATCATTATTTAAAATTGTGATTTTGACTGGCCTGTGCAGCATGGTTTATCTGAGTAGAATTTCTAATCAGAGAACGAGAGGGTAGAAAGAATAAAATATGTAGAGGGTGAATAATGTCAGAAGACAATGAAAAGAGGCAGTGGGGTAACATAAAATTGAGAATAATAAATACTAGCAAAATAACAGGAGAGAAGGATGAATAGAGATTGTGGGTGTTAGAAATGGGGGTCTCTAGTTGGCACTGCCTTTTACCCTGTCCAAGTAGGGGCCTTAATTCTAGATAGGGTAAGGAAATTGCATACCCAAGATAACCCCTGCTTACCCCCTTTGGTAGCTTGGCATGAGCAGCCAGGCTTATCTCAGAGGCAATGTGTAAAGCATCTGTACACAGTACCACAGTGAAAACACTACAAGTGGACACCAAAACAGTTTAGCAAAATAACCAATCGTTATCTGAATCAAACCAGACCACAATGACAATAATTCAACATACAAGAGTAAAGATCTCTCAGCCGATCTTTCATTCACACGGCAGGTGCTGCGTTGATTCTTTGGACCTACCATGGCGATGCATTGGTTTTTCAGCCGCACACATAGAAAAAAATAAAAATGAAGAGAAATGAAAACATTTCTCCTCATTCTGCCTCCCAAACACGATCCCAGGGGTGGCGTTGGATTCGGATGCATCCCCAGATTTACGATATCTCGTAAATCTGGAAATGCTTCAAATTTCATGGGTGTTAAGTGGGAGCATCCACAGCAACACCCATGGAGAGCCCCTTTCACGCAGTGTTCTGCATGAAAGAGGAACATATTTACTAGGCCATGCAAAGCCACGTGAAGTGGCTTTATGTGGCCTTGTAACTATGCCAGGGCACACTGCACCACCGGAGCATTAAAAAAGTGATGTTCCAGTGCCGCAAAGGGCCTCATAAATGAGGTTCAGAATGGTAAAGTAAGAAAATGCCCATATTCTAAAAGTGGCATGTTCAAACAGACAATTTAAAAGCCCTCTTCACAGAAAGATGTGTCTTTTAATTGTGAGTTCAAGGAGCCCAAACTCCAAATCTCCATCTCTTCTCAATTGGAAGTTACACTTGTAAGAGGTTACAAGTCAGCTCCAATGACAACCTATGGGACAGATAGTCCTTGCCAAAGTGGAAAATGATATTGGCAATATTTCACTCAGGACATGTAAAACCCACTAGTACATATCCTACATTTCACAAACAATGCAACCTGCCCAATGGTCTACATTGGGCCTACCTAAGTGGTGCCTTACATGTAGTAAAAGGGAAGGTTAGGGCCTTCACGAGTGGGTGCATTTGCTAGGTCGACATAGCAGTTCAAAACTGCACTCACAGACACTGCAGTCGCAGGTCTGAGACATGATTACAGGGCTACTCATGTGGGTGGCACAATCAGGGCTGCAGGCCTACAATTAGCATTTAAATTACAAGCCCTGGGCACATTCAATGCACTTGACTAGGATCTTACCAGTAAATCAAATAAGTCAATCATAGATAACCAATTATAATCACAATTTACACAGAGAGCACTTGCACTTTTGCACTGATCAGCAGAGGTAAAGTGCCCAGAGTTTAGAAACCAGCAAAAACGAAATGCAGCACACAGTCTAAGCAGTAGGTCAGAAGCAAAAAAGAAGGGGAACAACACGCCAAGGATGCCAGGTCTAACAGTGGGGGCAGACAGAAGTGGAAGAAAGGAAAACAAACAAGGAAAGTCTTATATTACTTGATACACAACAGGAAAAGCACTTTAAAACAAGTCCACAAACATGGCCTCACCAGCCTGCATCCCAGCCCGAAAGCTGGCAGCAACACAGATACAGTGCAGGGCAGCCAAAGGATAGTGTACAAGGCAGAAATATGTGCAGGGTGGGAGAGGCAGTGATAACAATCCAATGTTGTGGTTTGGTGTGCTGAACGAAGTAGGGGCTGGCTGCCATTGTACAGGAAGATGGGCTGTAGCAAACTCATAAGAAAACGTAAAGGAACAGGGGCACAAAAACACTCAATTGCAAAATGGTGGCTTCAGCGTGAATGGAGGGACAGATGTTAAAATAGAAGATGTAGGGAAGTGGTAGCATTGGCGACACTATTTGATGTAAGACCTTGGAGGAAAACTTGAAGCAGGGCCACCAAGGAACAGAGTGGGTGATTGACTGCCACATCTACAAGCATGTCTGATGAAGGGAGAACAAAATAATTTTTTGGACAGTAGTATTTACAGGATATTGTCTGATGATATTGGCTAGGAAAGGGTTTGCAAAGAGTTTGTTGTATCAAGAGAGGGTGTGGAAGAACACTGTGTTACGTATTCAATAATATCCCTAGGTGGAAAGACCAGATCCTGTTTTCTGGATGAGGAAGCCTCAACCATGTAATGTGACACGCTTCATCATTGGCTTCCTCACCCCACCTTAGTAATATGGCACTATCAGGGCAGACTCAAAATCCTTAGTATGAGGGAGTGCTTGCTAAAATAAATTACTGGATAATAACAGGAGTCCAAATAAAGACACCATAGGGTAATCCTATAGGAATTCCCTTTCCTATTAGTGACCCTAGGTATGGTTAAAATAATGGAGACAGTGTTTCTGGGCACTTTAACCCTCATATCTATGATTGCTTGCTGAGAGGCATTGTGACCCTCACAACTGTCACCCTACCAATATGTTTCTGCCCATATGTCAGCCTAAAACACAGTCTCGGGCATTCAGCAGGGCTAACAAAGGTAGAGATAGTGAATCCCTTCTAACTGACATAACACCTCTATATGTAGGTGTCATAAGGAATTCCTACCTTGCCTGCAAGGAGATGATCACGTAGAGAATAATATCATAATAAGGGTTGGTTGACACAATTCAAATAGTGATATAAAGTCAGCACACATAATCCTATAAGTGACACTGCAAAGTGAAACACACTACACATATGACATTGTGGTTCTGTCAACACAAAAAAACACATGCACTCAATCATGCATCTTAACTTACCCAACTTGGGCAGGTGCTTTACAACATGGTCAGTTGTCACACACTAATATTTTGTTAGTTAATGACATTTCTAATCCAAGGCTGAATCCCTATTCAAAAACGTGTTTCATATTGATGAAATAATCAGGATGGCCAATTATGTTAATAAAAGGCTGCCTATGGTTATAAAGAAGGGCCATCGGGTAAGTAAAGTAGTATGTTACAGTATGTTGATTCTCTCTATTTAGCTAGCCTACATTTTTTCTTAAAACCCAAGGAACGGGTGATAGCACATCATGCCTGTGTCTGCCCAACTCAGGGCTGACAATTGCAGAGTCCGTCCGTTTACCTATTCTTCTATCCCTAGTCTGCCGAACATAGTAATAATAATAATAATAATAATAATAATAATAATAATATCTTTATTTGCGTGATTACTTAAAACCATTGCAACAGTAAAACAACAATGCTAAATTTCTCTATGTTGTAAGACCATAATTAAAATTAGGTTAAAACCGAACCAGAAACAGTAGAGAAACAGTAATAGCCAAATTATCTGAGTTAAAAACCTTGGTTGTATGCCAGCATTTGCAGTCTGTTTTAGCCGAAGTGGCGTTCTGACGTTGTTAAAAGGATTAGTTAAAATTCAAAAGAGTCATAAACTACAGTACTACTGAATAACAAGATTGTTGGCAATGTGTGAAGCCTGTAAATTACACGTTTTTCCTCCTAGGTAGCACGTTCTGGGACCACAGAGTGTTAGGTGGGGCTCACAGCAGCAAAAGTGGGCAAGTTGCAGAATCAGCAGCGAATGAGGTGACTCTCTTGGTTGCTGAAACCGTAGTGGCTGACACTTAGATGCCTATTGTGGGAGCCCAATGGGTCAGCTAGGTACTGGTGTAAAACATTTTTTCCACTATACCCATGAATTGGACCAGACGGCAGACTAGCTGGACATCCCACCCTGCAAAACATGCTTTCGCTGCCTGCCTGCATGTTCTTATCCCCTTGTTATTTCGGGCAGGTTTTAATTTAAGTCTGGGTTCCTTATTAGTCTAACGCATATGCACAGTAAATGTGGTACATCCTCTTTTGATTCTCCACATAATGGACAGTTGGTTGTTACCTGTGGTCGTTTCCAAGGGGGTAAATGGAGCAGTGATGGTAGGATACCCAGCCGCAGGCGAAGATATTTTTCCTTTGTTGCTTTCGCAAAGCCTGCAACTAAGTAAGATTGAGGAGAAGCTCTGTAAAATAAACCAGATGTGTGCCCTTTTCTTTAATGCAGCTTTGTCCGCCACTGGGGACATGAGTTTTACATTTTTATTTACTATTTTTTAAGCTTTTATGGGACCCAGTACTCTCCCAGAGATCTTGTAGGGCCAGACAGTCTATTAAGTCTTACAGATCATTGCCATGCTGCCTTTTTTAAACTTCAGCTCATTCCAAAGATGTGCATAAAGAGACCCAGATTCAGCTCCCTTGATTTTGTACCAGCATTTGGTGAAGACACCTTTGCATGCTATTTGTTGGTTCCGCGGGCCAAATTCTAATCTTATTTGTGCCGGCAAAGTATATTTAGGTAGATTGAATATTATTCTCATGGCCCTGGCTACAGCGCTGTCCAATGTGCCTGCGTCGCTTCCTCGTAGGCACCCGCTCCCATAGGTAATAGTAGGGATGAGCTTTGCTTGGATCACTTTTAGCAAAGGCGTGAGACTTGGGTCAGTTATTTTGAGTTTAATCATTCTTATTGCAACCGCCGTTGCATTACGTCTTCTTGTTATGGCTTCTTTTTGTTTTAAGAATGTACATTTACAGTCCATTATCACGCCCAGGTGCTTTTCAACAGTTTCCAATGGGAGTCCTCCCAGTTGCCAGTGGTGTCTGTGTACATTCTTTTTCTGATTTATTCCCATCACTTTAGATTTATCTAGATTAATACGTAGTCCGTTGTTGACAGAGAAGTTGTACGTGGTATCTATTAAGTGTTGTAGACCACCGGAGTGCAGCTGATCAGTACGAGATCATTAGCGTAAAGTAAATTTGAAAGGGTAAGTCCTCCCATTTTTGGGGAGTGGAAGTTTCATTTGTCTAGCTCGAGCGAGAGGTCTCACATAAAAAGATTAAACAAAGTTGAGCCAGAACACAGCCTTGTTTCAGCCCCTTCGTCATTGGATTCTTTCTGGATAGGCGATCGCCTGCTCCCAACTTAATTTGTACCCACGTATCGGTATGAAGGAGAATCAACTGAGTCAGGATACTCAGTGGGATTTTTCTTTTGAATAGTATATCCCAAAGTTTCTTCCTGTCAATGTTATCAAAGGCGGATGAATAATCAATGAAGCAAATGAAGAGTGGCAAGTTGGCCTCTTTAACAGGGTCTATCAGAAGGGATAAGGCAAGTCTTTTTGTTGCTGTTCCAGTGAGTTTTCAAAATCCCGTTTCATTGAGAGGGATTATTGCCATTTTGGTCACCCGATCTGTAAGTTCTTACAGTAGAAGACCAGCATAGTATTTGTGTCATTGTCTATTAAGGTGTGGTTAAACAATACTCTTTTCTTTTTGTGTGGACTACGCCAAGGTTTTTGGTAAAATTTTCCCAGCAAATTAAAATGCTGTATACAGTGATTTGCTTTCCTCCCAAAGATCTTTTGCCTCGACCAGAAATCTATCCAGATTGTGTGTTTTACATTTAATTCTTCTACGGTTGACTGTATACGTTGAACTCGGATCCCCACTGGCTTGGTTAGTGTTATGCCTTGTATAGTCATAGTAATTTCTTGTGGTAAATGATCGGTGAGGTCTAATGTTCCTATCCGAAAGTCTACGCTTTTACTGATCAATGGTAGTGATACAAAAGTATAATCTATTGTTGTATTAGGTAATGCGTTATGAAAGGTTGCCTCTGGCGGGCAGTTCCCTGGGAAATGTCCATTTAATACCTCCAGGATCAAATGTTCTAGTATTTTTGCTAGTCTGCTTTGTTTGCCCCATTTGCAGTCTTCTTGATGTGGGATGCCCCATGCTAAAATTGCTATTCCACTAGGTGGTCCCTATTTAGGGGCCCGAAAGATGCATGTTGTAGTTGTCTGTTACAGTAAGATATGGGGTGGACTCCTCTGAGAGTATCCTCGTTAATTCAAAACCCAAGAGTTAGTCCCAGTTTTATTTTCAAGTGGATAGAGATATATATTAACCAGTATTAATTGTTGGTTAATGTTGTCTCCACCTAAGTACATTTTGATTGCTTTTATGGCATTGGTTGTTGTCGTTTTAGTGCCCAGTTCCGTGATTGTATTCATACTCTTGATTGAGGTGTAGATTGTGAGACCTCCTTTTAAATGCCCACATTTTACACTTCTAGAAGCTGGGGGATAGTATGTTTTATAGCTTTGTAGTTGATATGGTTGGTCTAGCCAGGTCTCTTGTACAAGGATGAGGACACATTTTTTAAAATATAAGAAGAGCTGCATGTCCGTGATTGTATTTCCTAATCCATTTATGTTCCTAGATCATAATCACAACTGAGAGGTAGCTGTTGCAAATTGATTCATTCCCTGCCAGGTGTTCTTGGTCCGTGAGTTGATTGTTTTTGCTATGCAGGTCCAGTCATCTGATCTGATGCTTCCCCTTAGTTGCAGAGGGCTCCAGGTTTTAGTCTCTGTTTGCTATACAGAGGTGCTTCATGCTCCTTTAAGCATAGCTTAAGTCTTCCTCGTGTTATGCATATGCATGAGCCTGCAGCCTTCCTGCTCATGTTGGTTTTTGAGCAGAGACTCTGCATAGCCAGTTTTTAGGTCGGGTTTTATTCAAATCTCCCATGCATTTAGTTGGCATTCCTCATTCATGATTCTCTTTGCTATTTCCTGTGAGGTCCAGATTGTCTTGGTCTGACAGATGTTTTGAATCCTTGAACACTATAGACTCCAGATCTCGTGTGCCTATATCTGTCAGGTTGTTGATGGATTTTAGTAATCGCAAAACATTCTCTCTGTTCAAGATGTCGCCCCGGCCTGTGGACTTATACTCAGGGATGAGCAGGATGGTACAAGTCTTAGGCTCCTCCTGGCAATGATGGCTTAGGATGGTTGCTAAGGCTGGCAATCCAACCTGATTCAAAGGAATTATTTCTGTAGAAGTTGAATAAATTTCAGGGCATATCAGCAAGGGCCGGCGAAAATTATCGCTAAGCGCACTTAGCGCGAGGATACGCCAGCAACGCTTATCTCCAAAGCAATAAAATTCAGAGCGCAAGCTGCCAACTGTGCGATTATCGCTGGAAATCTAGCGATAATTGCACAACTTTTGGCGATAGCTTGCTGATAGTGCTACACATACTTAGCCATGATATCCACCTTCCTTATGATATCATGGCTAAGTCAGTTTCAAAGCAGGCGTAAGGAAAGTAGCGATAACAGAGGTTATCACTACTTTTCTTGTCGCTATGCTGCTTTGCGTGAGGCTTGATAATAGGAGAAATGTCGCTTAGCAAAGCTGGGCATTAAGGGAAAGAGCGAAGAAGCATGGATTCACTTGTTAGCGTGTCCTTGCTAATAGGGCGTTAAAATTATCGCCGCTTTTCGCCCAAAAACGCAAAAGTGGCGATAATTTTTTATCGCCTCGTTGATAATATGCCCCTTCAGTACTTAGAATGTTTGAGCTGCAATAGTTGACCCCATTTTGGTCCCCCTCAGTTTGTCCAGGGATGTGGTTGGCCTGGCAGTCATTCCTACTTTTCCCACCGGGTTCTATGCACTCAGTATTCATTTGGATCAGCTGGCTAGAAGAAATTTCCATGACCTCTGAGGTTTTCGATGCCCGGGTTAACCTTTGTGCCGAGCTTTTGCCTGTTGTGGTATCAGTGCCTGCTTGACAAAATGCCATTATGTTAGTATTCTTGTTCCTCCCTTTCCTCCTCTGTTTCCGGCGATGTTTTATTTCATGCCATTTTTCACCCGCTTCTTCCCTGATGGGCAGTGGCAACTGCTGACTGCTAGTTCAATTGCCAGTTGCTGTAGGGCACCAGTGGACTCTGCATCTGGTTACCCAGTGCTTACTTCAGGGTGATCCTTGAAACTTTGTTCAAGGCCTGTGCCCACTCCTGCACCAAAGGCCTTTTCACTGGTGTGTTCAAATACTCCTCCAATGGGTGGTCCGATCGGCGTCCCCCTGCATTTAAGGGGCTCATTGCAAGGTTTTTGCTCCTGGTGCGGTTTAGAATTGCCCTCGTGAAGTTAAAGGTTACTCCTGTGGTGTCCTTTTCTTGGCTGGCATGGTGTTCCATTCTTACGTTGTTTGTTGTCTTTTTTATATCAGAGAGGAGCTCCTCATCAGGGATGGTAATGTTGATTGTTTGTCGACAATAGTGAAGCAAGTGCAAGGTGGCTGGATGTGTTTCGGCTTGTACCCTCTTGATCATGTTACTCATATCAGATAGTTTGCTGCCAATGTTTGAGACATATATTGCCAAGGAATTGAGAAGAGATAATTGGATGTCCATTTTGTCTGAATGGTACTGCATTGCTTTTATTGAGAGTTGCAAAGTGTTTTGCAGAGAAGACCATGAATTTTCTGTTCCTGATGGCCTTTCCTCTGTATCCCTGTCTCGATGGGCTTTGTTGCTATCTCCCTGTGGTATGTCTGGGGAGTATTAGGTGTAAATGTGTAAATCTTTGATTGGTAGCCAGTTCTTGTTGATTTGATAGGCGAGACGCAGTCTATTGCTACTAAGACCGTGTGTTCTAATGTGTCATGCACTTCTGTCGTTGCATTGCCCAGATTAGGTTTGCTCTGCCCTTTGCACTTTGTCTTCCTTAAACTAGTCGTTGAAGTGGCTTCTCGCCTTTCCTTCCCAGACCTCATGATGTGCCTGAGGGTTTGGAGGGTTTGGAACAATTAACCCCCTTACGAAAATAGGGTGAATGGCCAGCCGGTTGATCTTCTAGTTTCTTGCTCTGTTCTTACTCCATACAGAGTGCAGGGAGTATTCAAAATTGGAAGCTATTCGGTGTATCTCTATTTGCCCTGGTGCTTTGTGTCAATCACTGAGTGGAGTGTGCAGTGTAATTCAGGGAGAGAAGAGGAGCGTAATTCAGGGGGTGCTCCAACCAGGTGCTACTGACTCTGTCTGTCTGTCTGGGTGTCAAACTATGGCTATAGCTGTGCAGCTGTGCGGCTGTGTATCAGTACTGCATGATGGAGGGGAGGCAGAGGTAATGATCGGGGAACCAGGGGCAAGGAGCATGGAGCAGGAAACCGGGGGCTAGGAATTATGAGATCAGGCGTCTGCCTTGAGCCTCCCTCTAGCTCGCTCTAGCTCCCAAATGCACCACCCCTGGTTCCTCCTGCAGCTACCTCAGGGGTGATCCACCAAGCCTGTATCTCTCAGCCCTCTCCACCACTCACCTCACCTCACTTAAGTTTCTAAGTAGCTGGTTGCAGGTTTCAGTGTTCTACATGGTCCTTCATGGTCCTTCCTTGTGTTCCTCCACCACCGTTGCAGTGTGTTCCCCCCAGTAGTCAGTGATTAGAGCAGTTAAGTACTGTTAGCAAGTGGCAGTTAGATGGTGATGGTGATGGTGGTGCTGGCTCTAGTGAGTGGCTTACCAGGCATGTTCGCTAGCCGCACCCGGATCTAACCTGGCCACCTCCTCGGACTGCCTATGGCTCTCTGTCTGCAGCCGGGTACCGGCTGCTGACTCGCACTTATCCCCATTACACTTTCGCACTTTCCCCTGTCCTCAATGATCGTGAGCGATGAGGTGTGGTACTGCAGGCTGTAAAGGACCTGTATCTCCGACCGAGGCTCTAAACTCCTGTGTATCCGGCCAAGCTGTGAGGCTGTAAGACCTGCGGGAACCTGCATGTCGGTGTTTCAGTGTATCCCTGTTCCCTGGGCTCGCTTGTCTCCGCTCCGACTGGGGTGTGACATCAGAGGGCTATGCAGGAAATCACTGTCAGTCTCTCCTGACCCACTCACTGTCCGCGCAAGATGTAAGGTCTGTCGAACATAGGTTAGGAGCCATGGGAGATGCTGCTAAAAGCTGTGGTGGACGCCACATTAGAGCATGGCTTAGAGTGTGTACACTACCAATGGAGAAGCCTTGGTGGCTCACTATTTGATAGCATATTTTTACACGCAAAGGATTCACACTATTGGACAGAGTATTGTGACATGTCATGATAATTATGGGAGATATAGTTCATATGGGGGTGTGGACAGATGGGGAAACTATTGAATGTCGTGTCAATTCAGGCAAAGAAAGGATCATGGAAGGAGCAGTTCAATTTGACTAAAACATAGTTCATCTCATTTAGGGGCATATCATCAAGGCCCCGCGATAAAATTATTGCCGCTTTAGCGTCCGTTTTCGGGCAAAAAGCAGCAATAATGTTATCGCCCTATCACCAAAGACACGCTAGCGCATGTTTCAATGCCTTTGCACCCGTTTCCGCAAAGCCCATCTTTGCATCGCTAATGAGATGCAAAGTGGGCGTTCCTCCCCAAAAGAACGTGAGAAATGTCACTAACAGACATTTCTCCTATCAACAAGCTGCATGCTAACCTGTGTAGCGATAAGAAAAGTAGAGCTAACCGCGGTTATCGCTACTTTCCTTACGCCTGCTTTCAGTCTGACTTAGCCATTATATCCAATGGAAGGTGGATATAATGGCTAAGTCTGCCCTGCCCTATCATCAAGCTATCGCCAAACGTTGTGAGATTATCGCTGGATTTCCAGCGATAATCGCACTTTTGGCAGCATGCGCTTGGAATTTTATCGCTTTGGAGATAAGCGTTGCTGATAGCACGGTATCTCAGCGATAAAATCCAGCGATAGCCGGCGATAATTATCCTCGCGCTAAGCGCGCTTAGCGATAACTATCGCCGGTCCTTGCTGATATGCCCCATAGTTACTAGTGATAAACTGAATGAAATTCCACCTCAAAAAGGTAGCCAAGATAAAGATGAGTCTTTCTGTATAACGGAAAGGATCTAATAATACCAAGGTCTCAGGAAAAATATAACTTAGTGTGAAGAATAAAGACTCAGAGGAGAACAAAGAAGATGTAGTCACCTCCACAATCTACACTGCAGAATGCATATAGATTAATCACACATAGGAAATATTAGCTCCTTCACAAGGGAGGATTTGACCAAAGGATAAAAAAGAGAAATCAAGATGCACAGTTCCTAGTTATTCATAATCAAAACCCTACATTGTTTAATCTCAAGTCGATGGACTATTGTTCAATCTCTAATGTTTGTGGTTCAGCAAGAAGATAAATCCATTAAACATAGCAGAGTTACAGAGCACCCCAGGTGTGAATAGGCATATTTAGAAGAACTTAATGCCGCCATAACGTACATTTTTTGACCTTAAGGCAGCTTTTTTGATCACCTTATTTACAAAGTGCCGCTAAGTGCAGTTAGTGGCACTTTTTCAGAGTGAAATTTAATTTTAAGATCACCACTTCTGTTAGCGGGACTTAATGAAAATGAGATGTAAGGTGGGTGTTCCTGTGCAAAAACTGCCACTAACCCCTCTTTGCGATTTTTACAATGAAATTTCTGTCTGGCGATAACTCCTCAAAATTGCTGGTAAGTCCAAATAGAGGCAGTTTTTTAAGACCAGAAAATAGCTGGTCTTAAAAGTGGTGCAAACACTTTGGGCCTCATTTCAGAGGATTTGTTGCTGGACAGCACTGCAAGGAATGTTGCTGCGCTGCCCTCTGACAACAAAATGGGCAGGAATGCACACAATCAGTAGGATACTTACCTGGGCCTCAATCATGAAAAGTGTTGCATCGCTGTGACAAATCAACTTGCAACACTTTTCACAGCGAACTTCTTGTGACACCATGGATGCGGGGTATATGACATATGCGTCTGGAATCCTGACATATTTATCAGTGCTAATGTCACACATTGTTGCAGTTGTGTCACAAGCATGATGCAACTCCAGCAATGCATGGGGCCAGCCTAACCCTATGGCACTGCGTCACCCTTACTCCTGCCATTTGGCAGGAGTAAGGTTCTGATGTAGTGGCATCCTAGAATTGTCGCAGTGAAATCCGATAGATTTCACTGCAACACTCCTAAGAGGCTTTGTTGTGTTGGAATGCCCACCCTGCATACATCATACTTGATGCGGATATTATGTGGCACAGGGCTTCACAAGGTCACGCATATGCCTAGATACGTCACTTTGTAAATACTATGTAACTTGGTGCAAGATTCACGCGACAAGTACATCAAGAAAATGACTCACCAGCAGGGTTAAACTGTCAGAAGGGGATCATGAATAAGCCCCCCTGTATTTTTCCCCTACGTTGACGCACAATGACTGCCATATGCCAATGCAGGCACCCTTGCGCCATGGTGAAAGGGTGGCTGTGTTGCAGAGTTGATTGATGTTGTGGCTCCATCTCTTCTCGAGATGTCTGCAGGTGCATCTGGACTAGTGAAGGGCAGGTGGTGAACCAATTGGCCTTCTTGGAGTGTTGTTTGCCTAGATTTTCTTGAGGGGGGTCTGGGTGTCGGCGCAGTTAGAGATCTATCGGTGGAAGTTGTCCGCTGCAGCGTTGGTGTCTGTAAGCGTTGGTGCAATAGCGGTGCTGAGGTAGTTGAGGAGAAGTTCTACTGTGGGTTTGACCCAGATGCAGCTGGGAGGTGTAATGATGGTGGTGGTGTATGGTGGGCGTGGTGAAGGCATGATGTATACAGTGATGGACTGTCCAGGAGAGTTTGGTGGTGTGGCTGTAGTTAAAGTTTCCTGCAAGCGGAAAAGACGGGGTCGAGCATGTGTCTGTCTATGTGGGTTGGTGCGGTGACTAGCTACTTGAGTCCCATTTTGTGAGGTTCTCCAGGAGGGTGTTGGTGTTCTGGTCACTGGGGTTGTCCAGGCGGAAGTTGAGGTCTCCGAGTAGGATGTAGTAAGTGGATGCGAGAGCCTGGGGTGCGATGAGGTCTACAATAATAACACATGAGCAGCCCTGAAAAGGTATCTCAGACTTGACACTGCAGTGTTGGTACGCAGTTTTAAACTACCATGTCGACCTAGAAAGTGCACCCACTTTCCATACCCTAACCTTCCCTTTTCTTACATGTAAGGCACCCCTATGTTAGGCCCAAGGTACCCCTCTGGGCAGGGTCACTTGTATGTGAGAGGTAGGACTTGTATTGATGTGTGTGACATGTCTTGATAGTGAAATATCGCCAATTGAATTTTTCACTATTGAAAGGCTATCTGCCCCATAGGATAGAATGGGAGATACTTTGTAACATCTTACAAGTATAACTTCACATTGGGACAATATGAAAAAATAAAGTTTAGGCTCTCTGAACTCAGAATTCAATACCACATATTTTAGTAAAAAGGGTTTTTAAATTGTGTGCTTGAAAATGCCACTTTTAGAAAGTAGGCATTTTCTTGTTTAACCTTTCTGTGCGCATCTGCCTGTTTGTGGATTTATGGTCTGGTTTTGGAGTGACAGGGGCTGGAGATGTGCATTCACTGTAGACTGCCACTGGGGGGGTTGAGGTGTGCCCGGCCCTTCCTGGATGAACCAGAGCTTAGCTGGATGGGGCATAGATGCATTTAGAGTAGTGGGAGGATAATTCCTTACACCTGAATAGGGCCTGTCTCTGTTGCATAATACTGTCTCCCCCCCTGTGGTGATTCTGCACCAGTGAGGACAGAACTGGTTTGGACTGGGCTCAGAGACCCTTGCACAAAGATAACAAAGACAAAATGGGGTATAAGTAGTAGACCTTAAACCCCAGAACTTTAGATCACTTCTGGACACAAGAGGAACCTTTGCCAAAGAAAAGAGCTGAAGCGCTGTGAGGAGGAGTACTGCCCCTTTCCTGGGTGCTGGGTGGGGTTTAACTACTGTTGCTGTTTCTGCCAAGGAAAGGACAAAGATTAGAATTTTGCTGTGAACCTTCTTGAAGAAGAATTCCCAAGGGCCTGTGTGTGCTGGCCACCTGTTCTGAAGTATCAGGGACACAGAGACTTCACCCCCAGCTCCCCTGAACTCTGCTGCTGAGAATTCTGACCTGCCAAGAGGTGCCTATTCTATTTCTGGGCCTCTGGAGGTTGTTCCTGCTGTTGGTAGCACGAAGAAACCTGAACAGCTGAGAAAATCGTTGCATCGCCCTTCTTGCAGCTGTTTTCCCCATGCAGCACCGCATTGCAAGAGGAATCTCCGTGCACCACTGCACCACTGCAAAGATAATACAGCGCCTGTCGCAGTTGTAAGAACCGATGCATTGTGGGATCACGCTGAAGAAACCGATGTAGCGCTGCTTACCGCAATGATTGCCAGCGCCTCCCGGGTTTCCAAGCACCTGTGTGGCAAATTTTTCCCAACGCATCACCCGCGGAACAGAACAGTCTTGGAATCGACACATCACTTCCCCCTACAGTCCGGATTTGATGCATCACTTCTCTTGTATGCAGCAGAACTGTCACATCGCCTCCCCAAAGACTCAGGAACTAGTGCATCTCTTTGTTTCTCGATGCTTCCTTTCTCTGCGGCTGTTTGGCCTTGTGAATTTTTACGCGTCTATAGGTACTTTGTGTAGAATCACGCATCCATCGTTTTCTATGGACCAAGTTGCTTGAAACTTTTTAAATGTCATATTCTTATTCGTCTGCTCGTGCCAAGCTACCCAGGAGATGAGCAGGGGTTATCAAAAATATGTATCACCCTTACCCTGACTAGAAGCAAGGGTCCCTATGTCTGCCAACTAAAGACCCCCATTTCTAACAGACATTTTAAGTAGTCAAGCAGCACATTATCCTGGTTGCTGTGCAGCCAGGGATTGAAGAGCTATACAATTTCTACACACTGGGTCATACAGTCTGATTCAGGAACACATGCTTGCCTCAGGAAACATTTATGGACACATTTAAAAGCTTTTTCATGCACAGGCAGAGGGACAAGTGCCTCCATGCAAGTCAATAGCGCTATAACATTCTTTGTGCGACTGCATCACGAGAATATTGCAAAGCCTGAACAATCAGTGTCAGGGGGAAAATATGCCAAAGTCACACAAAAGATGGACGGAATGCAGAACAAATCAAAACATTCACCCCCAGGGACGGGTATGCCCAGACGTGGGTCCCGTGCTCTACATGCCAATGGAATCAAGCTATCCTGGATGAAGAGGGGTGAAACCCTGAAACCGGTCCTTGGATGCTTGTTTCCAATCCAGGGAGGAACTGGCTTGGCAGTTCAGGCTGGACTGTTACCATGAGGCACAGGGTCAAGACTGATTTGCATATGGCTGGGTTCAAAGTGGAATGGCATGGTGAGAAAAAAACGATGTATTTAGGCCCAGATCTCTGTACTGAGGTGAATGTATGATATTGTTCTGCGTTCTGGCCATCAACTGTTGTTTTTGCATTTGTCACCGCGAGTGGGACGGGTATGCCCAGACGTGGGTCCCGTGCTCTCCATGCCACTGGAATCAAGCTATCCTGGCTGAAGAGGCGTGAAACCCCGAAACCGGTCCTAGGAGGCTTGTTTCCAGTCCAGGAAGGACCTGGCTTGGCAGTTCGGGCTGGGCTGTTCCCATGAGGCACAGGGTCAATGATTTTGCATATGGCTGAGTTCAAACTGGAATGGCATGGTGAGCAAAAAAACAATGGATTTAGGCCCAGATCTCTGTACTGGGGTGAATGTATGACATTGTTCTGCATTCTTTCCATCAACTGTTTTTCATTTCATTTCAAGGCTTTATTTCGACTTATATTATCATAAAAGCAAACATACATAAACATTTCCAATAGCATGTACAAATACACAATCCAAATTCAGGATAATACATACGAAGGTCAGACCACAATAAATTATATCCCAGCTATGCTTTTAAATTTTAAAAACAAGACATATATTATAAATTAATTTAAAAGCCAGATTATGTTTTAAAACAGTTCCTAAATACATATTAAAAAAGGGGGAATAGATAAAATTCATGATATCTAGCCAGGCCAGGAAATGGTGTAACCAGCTTGTATACGTTACAGCTTGCAACCTTTCTGATTCCTTATGAGATACACGTTAAATAGGAATCTACTTATGCTAAACACTATTGGTTGCGAGGTATTTGACTTAAGTATGCGTTCTGCCTCTTTAAAGGACCTGATCCCCATATTTTTACATACGGGCGTCATCTTCTTTTACTTTTTGGGAACAAAGGGTACACAATCCTCTAACATCATTACCCCCCCAGCTACTAGTATTTACAGAAGTCTGCAAGACCCCATATCTAAATTGTAAATATAATGTTTTTGCCAGGGGAGGTCTTATCTCGTCCATAAATTGTTCGAGTACAGGAGTATCCTTGATAATCAAAAATCTCTGAGTCAATGTACCTAATAAGGAACTAGAAAGTAGTTCATCCTTGATATATGTCCAAAAAGCAAATTTCACAAGTTTTTTGGAAGATGATGACATATTCTGGGGTTCTTCCGAAAAATGGGAGAACCCTAACCTGGTAAACCACTGGGAAATATGTTTTAGCCATGCAATGTTTTTATACTCATCAATTCTAATTATTTCCATCAGTCCACTCTTGTAGTCACTCAACTCAGGGGTTGTCCATAATCTAACCCAATATAGTAATGGCCTTAGTGTGGCTTGATGATCTGTCCTTTTAAGGTTAATATCCATAAACACTGGAATTATCGGGGTTCTTGTCGGTATTTTAAGCAACCTGCATATGAAGAGATTTTCTTCCTTCTTAAAATTATTTTTGCAGGAATGTCCCCATACTTCAGCGCCATATAGTGCTGCTGATTGAACCTTTGCTTTAAATAATTCTAGTGCCGGCGTAATCGCTTTAGATTGACTACTGCCATGCACCTTTAGGATAGGTAATACATTTTGTTTCAAAGTTAATTTACTTTTTTCCAACTGCCCCTTCCAAGAAGACATACTATCCAGCGTAATTCCCAGATAATTAAAGCTCTCCACATACTCCAATTTTTGGTTATTTACGGCCAAATTCTTTCTAAAAGATTACTGAGGGTTTATGGACATATATTTTGTTTTTGATGAGTTTATTTCTAATCCCTTCTCCACACAGTAATTGTTAAAGGTATTTACTAGGTTTTGTAGACCCCGTAGGGTTTGTGAGATGAGGATTGTGTCATCAGCAAAAAGTAATGCGGTGATCACCTCGTCTCCTAATTTCGGGGAGTCGTGTTTGCAATCTCTTAAATAGGTGGGTATATCATTAACATATAAAGAAAAGAGTGTGGGCGCCAACACACAACCTTGGCGTACACCCCGACCTACAGGAATAGCTTTTGAAATTTCTCCTCCCTTACCCCATCTAACTCTAGCATAATTCCCTGTGTGTAGTCTAATGAGTTCCTTGAGTAGCTCACTAGGAACTGCCATATTCTCAAGAGTAGACCACAGTAGTTTGCGAGGTACAAGGTCAAAAGCGGCCCTCAAGTCAATAAAGTCAATAAATGCTACGTACAAACTGCCCTTCCTTATGTTAATATATTTCCAGCAAATGCACATAAATCTAAATACTTGATCAACCGTGCTGGTTTTTAACCTAAATCCTGCCTGGTATTTAGATAAAATCTGTGCCCCCTCTATCCATATTAAAAGTCTATTTAAAATATGTCTGGCAAAATTTTTTTGTAAAAGATCTATTAAACTTATAGGGCGGTAATTGGCCGGATCATAACGATCCCTTTTCTTAAAAATTGTTACAATTTCAGCCCCTTTCCAGGATTCGGGAATTGTTGTTCCGGCCACTATAGAGTTACATAGAAAATTAATATAGGGCCCCCAAACTTCTATATCATGTTTTAGCAGATCGCCGGGGATTTTATCAGGTCCAGGAGCTTTGCCCATTTTAATGGCCTGTAGCGCCTCGATAGTTTCTTCTAGACTAAAGTGCAAAAGGGTATTATCAGTTGTTATATTGATCTCCTGGTCCTCCATAGCCATCCCCTCATTGATATTACAATATAATTTAGAAAAATGATCACACCAGGTTTTTTCATCGAGGTAGATATCCCTGGATGATCTACCTTTTTTATTTCCTTTAGAGATTAAATTCCAAAATGTGCCCTGATCTTTCCGATTGGCCGCATTTAAGAGGTCATCCCAAAGGGCATCGTCCCATGCTTTTTTTGCTTGGGCCAATATTTTATTATATGCCCGTCTACTATCTTTAATGCCCTGGGGATTCTTTAATTTAACAGCCTGAATCAGGTTAGTCTTGGCTACTCAACAATCCTTATTATACCATTCGTTTACTATCTCTAAGTGATTATCTTTCTGATTCAAATCCTTTTGATCGATTTTACTTAAGTGAGGAGTGAGTGCATCTACTAATTTGTGATGTAGATCTAAAACATCCTGAGTGCCTAAAGCGGGCATTTGGCATGCTTTAAATGTATCAGCAAAGGTATTATAAATATTTACCATCGTTTCTTCCTTAGCCAAAATATAGGGCCATTTTATAGCACGCCTCTTGTTTGTTACCTGAAATTCCCCGGTGGGGCTATTTAACATAGCTTCCATGCTTATGTTAGATATAAAAGGCTCTGGATGTAACCATAGTTGGAAGGGGAAATGATCGCTGTTAGAAATGGGGGTCTCTAGTTGGCAATGGCTGGCCACTGTCCCAGTAGGGACCCTTCTTCCTAAGTCAGAGTAAGCAGCCTACACCCTTTGACAACCCCTGCTCAACCCTGTGGTAACGTAGCACGAGCAGCTAGGCTTATCTCAGAGGCAGTGTGTGAAGCATTTATGACCATACACAGTAATACAATGAGGAACACTACAAATGGACACCACTCAAGTAGTTATGAAAAATAGGTATTTTTATATAGACTTAATCACAAGACCAATAACAGTAAAGATCCACAATACTATAAAAATATAATTACTTTAGAAATGCTGCAAGGAAAAATAGTTCAGGATGCACAAAATGATGTTTAGTTCAAGGCAGTGGTCTCTGCGACCCTTTTACTCACAAAGTATCTGGTTCCTGGAGCAAAGCAACAAAAATGTTGCTAAGGAGTTGTAGCGAGAAATTTCCTCACGCTAACCAGCGATGCGTTGAATCCTTACCGCGAGGGAGGATGATGCGCTGGGTTGCGGGCAGGACAAAGCGACAAACTTCCTCACGCTAAGTCGGTGATGCGATGAAATCCTTGCCGCGAAGGGAGGATGATGCACCGAGCCTGTTGCGTGTGCGATCTTGCTGCGTTGACAAAGATGGCGCTCCGCGAGGCAGCGACGGTCCGGATTCGATGCGGGGAAAATGGCGAACGCTCGGCGTCCGCGCTGCGATGATTCTGTTGCGATGATTTCAGATAGCGGGCGTTTTCAGGCCCGCAGACAGGTGCTGCGACGATCTTCGGATAGCGGGCGTTCTCAGGCCCGCAGACAGGTGCTGCGACGATCTTCGGGGTTAGCGAGCGCTCGGCGACAGCGGAGCGGCGATTTTTCTCATGCTCATCAGCTGCAGCGGCTCGCTAACGGAGGTTAGCGACGATTTTCAGCGCTCTCTTCTCAACAGTAGAAATAGAGGTCCTGGAACACACAGGAACCTCACCTGCAGATAGTAATCCTCGCTGGGAGGAAACAGGAGGCTGATGGTGGAGTCTAATGGGCCTGAGACTCCAGCAGGAGGCTAGCTCTCTCCTAGCCCTTGGGTAGTTGCTGTAGCAAAAGAAATAAAAGTCCAATCAAAGTTCCTTTCCTCTTCTTGAAGTCCAGTAGTAACAGCTGCAGGCCAGTCCCAGAAACAGCACACAAGGCACAAGGACAGTCCTTCTCTTGCAGATTCCTGTAGCCACACGGACAGAGGTTCTTCTTGTTATCCAGGAGCAATACCAATTGTAGGGGTTTGTGCACAAATATTTATACCCCCAAAGTCTTTGTTCTTAGGGGTCCCAAGCCTCTGAACCCAGCCGGAACCAGTTTTGCCCAGCCCTGGAGCACTTTGTTGATCAGGCTGCATCCTTCCTTTCAGAAAGAGGGGGTCTGCCTCAGACACACAGTGGGAGGTGGAGCCAGCTTTCACCTTGCCAGGCACAGCCCTATTCAAGCGCAGGAGCTACCCCTCCCCTCACACCTAGACAGGTCGCTCTATTCAACCCAGGTCTGACTCAGCCTGCCCTGTCCCTCCAAAACCAGACAGCCAATACACATAATAGCAGAGCAACTGGAAGGCTTAGGCAAGAAAGTACCTATACTCTAAAAGTGGTAGTTTCAAACACAGAATATAAAAATAACCTTCACTAAAAGATGTATTTTAATATTCTGAGCTCAGGCATACTAGATTCGTTTTTCTACCATGTTCTGTGGGTCAGTTAGGACTATAGGATGTAATAGCCCAGACCTCCCATTCTGGCCTATGGAGAACAGGTAGCCTTACAGTAGTGAAAAACGAAATTGGGTGTAATTCACTACTAGGACATGCTACATACAACAGGGCATGTCCTACCTTACACATACAATGCGCCCTATCATAAGTGAGGCTTACATGATGCCAAGGGAACGGTTAGGGGCTGGGAAGCGGGTGCACTTCACAGCCAAGATGGCAGTTCTGGACTGCAGGCAGACACTGCAGTGGCAGGTCTGAGACACACTTTACACGCTGCTTCTGTGGGTGGCACAAACCAGTGCTGCAGGCCCACTAGCAGCATTCGGTTTACCAGCCCTGGGCACACACCGGCCACGCTACTAGGGACTAACAGGTAAACTGAATAAGCCAATCATGGATGTACCAATTCATATGTCATCTTTACAAAGGGAGCATTCGCGCTGTGGCACTGAATGGCAGCGGCACAGCGCCCAGAGCATCTATAACCAGCAAAAACAGAGGAGACACAGCGAAAAAAGGAAGGGAGACTCACGCCAATGGTGCCAGGTCTAACAATCGCTCTCTGTTCTATGATCTATTTTAAAATCAATTATTAGAAACCATAGGCTCATGGAAACCAATACAAAGTCTATATGTGACCTATAGTTCCCTTTACCAAATGTTGTAGCCGCTGGTCTATCGGACTGGAAACGGCCATTACATGCCCTTAATTCATGGTTCACTGACATTTGTAAAATCTGCATAGCTGCTATAGAATTTTTGACTGTGCCAGTGGACTCCAAAGGCAGGACATTATTAGCTGTGTCCTGGTCATCAAATAGGATGTCCAAGCCCAGTACTGGTTCATATTTGAAGTTAAAATCTCCTCCGACAATTATCTGTTCATTTGGACTTAAAGTGTCTAAAAAAGAATCAAGAAGTTCTACCACCTTCGATTCTTTATTAAGAGGGTGCGGTCTATTATATATATTTAGTAAATATATTATTTCTTTTCCCCTTGTTACTATTTTTAAACCCAATAAATCAGGGGAAGAAATCGTCAGTAGGGTAATATCTAACTCCAAGGTAACCTTTACCCATACCACCAAACCCCCAGACGCTCTTCCTCTTACTGACGGAATTGCGCCGCAACAAAATGTTTTGTATCCCGGTCTATGCGGTGTTTCTATAGCCCAGGTCTCCTGAAGGAGAACAATATCGTACTCCTCAATATAGGAACACCAGGCTTCATCCTGCAGATTCCTGGCTAGCCCTGCTATGTTCCATGATGTTAGTCTAACAGATAAAGGTTCTACTACGCTATCCACAGGGCTGCTTGGAACGTTAGTTCCATCAAGTGACGGCTTTACAATATTTATCCCCACATTCTCGATATAACTAATGCCACATTGTCCAGCCTCACCCAGACTAGCATTGGTAGTTCCTATATTAATTTGGGGCTCAACAATTGCCATAGGATTAGAAGTTGGGATATCATGGAACAATATAGGAGTCTCCATCTTTGTTTGTTTGGGCTCTGCGGTAGATTCCACAGTGGTCAAAATCACGTCCCCAACCTGGGTGGCTATCTTAGCCTCAGCATCTAGCTTATTGACTGGTGATAGTCAATCATTCTGATCCAGGGTACTTAATGCCAAATACCTATTATTTGTGTTGATCTGAAATGATAAGCATTGGTTAAAATTTTGGGACGTATTTGGGATATTAGTCTGGGGAGCCCTAGCTAAATGACTATAGAAATATCCTAAAGGATGTACACCCACACTATTGCTGCTCTAAGTAATACAGTCGCAACATGTTGGGGATGTTTGAAGTTTACAATTATGCAATCGCCTTTACAGGTCTTCCTGGTACTCCCAATCCAGGGAACCCGTCTAGTTGATAATATCTGGTCTGAATAATTGACAGGGAACCCACAATTATTGTTCAGCCAGGACACTGTTTTCCGTTTGGGAGAGTAATGCGATTCATTTCGTGCATTAGGCTGCGTGGTGTCTATAGGTGGGACATTTGAGAGTACAACAACGTATGGCTCACACTGTGGGGGTAGGTTAGTAGAGCGCATTTTCTTTGCTCGGGCCGACGTCCATCCTGGACTAATTAAAGCTGCTGTTGGTGGGGTGATTTTATCCGCCATTCGGCTATCTACCCTAGGATTAAGTGGGGGGGCACACTCCTTTGATGGGAGTTGTACAATATTTCCATGTTGTTCCACTATCCCAGCTTGTGGATTATTCTGAGCATCAATTAATGTAGATAGGGAGCCACCTAATCTAAGCACTTCTGCAGATAATAAATCTATTTTGTCAACTTGTGGTTTGACGACAGCTTCTAGTTTATCCTCAAATACCTTAATAATACGGGACAAACTTTCTGTGCTCATATCTATGTTAGTACCGCAATTACTGGTCATAGTTCCCTTATGACAAAGAGAACTTTTGTGAGCAGCTTCAGAAGATAGCTTATGCTGCGCACCCCCCTGCTTGGGTAGCGTTTTTCTGCACTTCCTTACCGCTCTTTTTACGGGGGAGCGCACTAGTGGGTTGGCTCTCGATTCATCCAACAAATTCAGAGATGATGCATCAGGGTCTACAGACATGAGTAAAGGACATTCTGATAATATAGGAGATTCTGTAATGCAAGGAACTCTGTTAACAAACAATCAGTAGCAGAAACAATAGGTGCAGCAGCGTTTGGGATAGTAGTGGCGACATTACTCAGAGAAATTAATTCCGTAGTATTAGCACGGCCCAATGATTTTCTTCTGTCATTGTTAATTTTGCTTACTACCTTCACAAGATAGTTATCCATGGTAGATTTGTTTTTAACCATGGATAGATTGTGTGGGGCACGTTTTAGTTCAAAAATGAGAGCCAATTGGGAACTAGCTGCAATAAACCTGATGTTTGGTAGATAGTCACCCTATTGTTGTGAATACAGTGCTAGGAATATTATTTAGCAATCAGCACAATTAGAAACAAAAACACAACAAATCCGGCTTTGGTATCTCAGGGGAAGAAGCAGCAACAACCACAACCCTCTCCTTTCAACTAACATAAAATAAATGTCTCGAATCAGGGGATAGTAGCTCCGTCCTCGAGCCAAGATCTATTTATGGGAGATAGAGGGCGGGAACCAAAGCAGCAATTTAGTGAGTTAGTAGCAGGACACCGTCTACAAACGTCCTCGTGGGCCAGCTTCCGAGGTTATACAGAGCACAGTACCACAGGGAATACGGAGGCAATGATATATAGCATGCTTTGGGGCGAGCTTCCAATCATACCGTATACACTTACATTAAAGGGGTGGCCCAGCCCTGCCTCTACCGGCCTCGGACGGCCACAGACGGCCCGCCCTTTGCCCGGGCTTAGCCCGCACGCGTCCCGCGACGCGGAGGGAGCCTGTCGGTTAAGTAGCGCCTCCGGGCGCACTGGTAGCAGGAAGTGACGCGGGATGCGTGAACCAGGAGCAGGGGGTGATGGGAGCTGTAGTCTCCCCCAGCCGCGGCCAACGTGGTGAGTAGCGGTGAGGGTGAGACACAGCGTGGGCGTACCGTGCAGGTTCCGCAGCGTTTGCCAAGCAAGTCCGCTTCCAGGTAAGAATGAGAAATGGCCCCCGCTCCACCAAGGGAGCCTGTCGGTTAAGTAGCACCTCCGGGTGCACTGGTAGCAGGAAGTGACGCGGGATGCGTGAACCAGGAGCAGGGGGTGATGGGAGCTGTAGTCTCCCCCAGCCGCGGCCAACGTGGTGAGTAGCGGCGAGGGTGAGACACAGCGTGGGCGTCCCGTGCAGGTTCCGCAGCGTTTGCCAAGCAAGTCCGCTTCCAGGTAAGAATGAGAAATGGCCCCCAACTGTTTGTTTTTGCATTTGTCACCCTGAGTGGGACGGGCATGCACAGACGTGGGGTATCGTGCTTTCCATGCCACTGGAATCAAGCTATCCTGGCTGAAGAGGGGTGAAACCCCGAAACCTTTCCTAGGATGCTTGTTTCCACTCCAGGGAGGACCTGCTTGGCAATTCGGGCTGGACTGTTCCCATGAGGCACAGGGTCAAGACTGATTTGCATATGGCTGGGTTCAAACTGGAATGGCATGGTGAGCAAAAAAACGATGGATTTAGGCCCAGATCTCTGTACTAGGGTGAATGTATGACGTTGTTCTGCATTCTGTCCATCAACTGTTGTTTTTGCAAGATATGCGAAACACAATAAGATGACACAGTTAGAACACCTCCCGATGAATAGTATTTACAAAAGCCCAATTGTTTGAGCAGGGCATGAACCTTGCTATATATGGCTGTCTACCAAGCACCAGACTAGTAGTGATCTGTTCATGGACTGCCACCCATCACTGCGTTGTATCTCAGTCTCAAAAATAATTTGAGTGTATTACCCTGTCTCCACTTTAAATGAGGGCTTTGATGTCTGACTGATATTTGACTCCCATAGCTCCCTTTCAACCCCCTCATAAATACTCCTCACTTTCCATAGATGGACGAGATGAGAAATGCAGAGAGGGGGTAGAGTGGAAGGCATAAGATGTGGCCTTATAGGCAGGGCTGCCCACGTTTGAACTGTGGATTTATGTTTGATTGCCTGTGTCAGTGCAACACCCTGCGATTTTCAGCAGACTATTTGGCACCACATCGAAGTGAGTATAGTAACTTGTCCTATGCCTTAAATGGTGTTCACTGCCATGGTGTAATCAAGACTCAGTTTCAAATGTGTGACCTACCTAACCATGGTGGAGGCCTGAGGCAGCGGTCAGCATGGCCCATTCACCGAGTGTCACCGGCATAGGTTGGATTGCCCCACTGGCCTGCGTAGTTCAGGTTCAGTGGCACCACGTGTTGGGATACCTCTGTGTATGTGACCCAGGTTTCATCTGGAGTGAGCCACATCTTCCTCTTACTCCTCTCCGTGCGACCACTGGTGTGGACTCTGCCATTCGTGATTTGTGCCTATGTGTTGGATGTGGGACCTACTGGTCCGCAGGGTAGTCCTGGTCCCTCATCCACGTATCGCTGGCTGGCATTTAACAGGGTTAGTGGCACCACGTGTCGCCGACTGGCGTTGAACAGGGTTAGAGGCATCACGTGTCGCAAGAAGCCCATAAGGAACTATGCCTCACTGATCGAAGGGAGCCTAGTGCAGTTGCCGGTGGCCTGGATTTGGGGTCACTGCCATTTATGATTCAGGACATAGTTTCACACATGGGACCTACTGGGCCAAGGAGTAGGTCTGAGGCGGCAGTAGAGTATGTCAACGAAAAAAGACTAAAGCAGACCCGTGTCGTGGAGGCCGTGATGGTCTGAGGAGGCTGCCAAGGTCATGGGACTCGGGCCTGGGCTTGAGCCGGAACGTGGTGGGCCCTCCTTGACACACGCCGGTGTGGGCAGGTGACCAGTGAGGCCTGGCTGCACAGGGGTCGGCCTGACAGGTTCGTGGTCTGGCAGGCGCACAGCATCACAGGCAACTCCGCTCACAAGGACAGCATCGGCCTCGTGACGTGGTGAGAGGCACCGCCCTGTCAGAGACGTTCGGCTTTCCAGGAGAGGACCACACCCAGGGCTACTTGCTACTTATTCACACCCCTACGCTGGCGTGGCATAGGCTGGGCCAACCCACTCCAGTCACGCTTAGGGGGGGCATAACAGGCAAGATTTCCATGAGGTTCCCCACTGGCTGTGGTGACATGGTTGCGTCCACTGTCAACTACACTCCATACACCTGAGGTGTATGTCACCAAGGATATGGGTGTGTGCTGCATACTGCGGTCTGTCCAGCACATCTCCGCCACTCTTGGCATTGTGTACTTTCCCAATCATGGTACTACTGCATCCTTCACACATGCCTGTTTGCCACCTCTCCCACATTCAGCTGTTGTGTGGCTGAGGTGCAATGCCATTGGCGGCTCATGTTCATGGCTTGGCCAGGTGACCATTGTGAGTTGTTCTGTCGTGTCTGATGGGTAGGCATGTTGTTGTGCATGTTGGTTGTGATTTTGTGACCTGTGCCTTGCCAGAGTTGTGATTTGCATGGTTGTGGAGTTGAGGTGAGTGGGGTATTCATTTGGAACTTGCCAAGGGGCTGTGCATTTCCTTTGGTGCCATCCTGGGAACGCTGGTTGCTGATGGACTGTCAGAGGATGGAGGAATCATGCACACTGGCTGCGTATTTGAAGGCAACATTGTTTGGAGGTTCCACGGTGTTCTGTTATTGCCTGCACATTGTGGTGGGACGTGTGCTTTCTGTTGCGGTGATTGTGTGTTGTGTCACAAGGGGGCACAGGTGGGACATGTGTGCTGTGGATTGCCCCCAACATGTGCGTGCATCCTGCTATGGTGTATGATCCTTGCTTGGTCACCAGCGTGACCTGCGCATTGTGTTGGACATATGGGGACTGGGGTACCAGGGTATTGGTGATGTCCAGGACAGGTGTGAGGGACTTGGATGTGGCTTGCAGTGGGACTCCTCTGACTCTGGTGGGTGTTGGTTGGGGGGTGCCAGGGGCCAACAGGGGCAGCCATGGTTGTCCACTGTGTTGGTGCCGTAGTCCTGTTGGGCGATGATGGTAGGGATGCGTGGGGTGGTTGTTCCTTTCAGCCTGTGGTGGACGGTGACATTGTCAGAGGTTGGGTCTGTGCGGCTGGTACGCTTCCTGGAGGTCCGCTGTCTTTGTCTGCACTGCGTCTGTGATGGTCCGGGGGCGGGGGGTGTTCCGGGTGTGGGTTGTGGTCGTGGGGTGGTGTCGGAGGGTGTTGTGGCCCTCTTGGGTGTCCGGGCCGCATGATGGGTAGCTCCATGGCATCTGTTGCCCTTCCGATATGGCCCTTGGTTGGTCTCCCTTTTGTGGTGCAGGCTGCCGTCCAACTTTACACCAGGTCAGAGCAGGTGTAGATTTCCTGGTGCTAACGCGCCTTATCGCCTGTTTTGTGTTTTTATGGCAGTTCTGTTTGGTCGTTGAGAATGTTGAGGTGTGATGTTCTCGAGGCTTTTGGCAAGGGAACGCCGACTCTGCATCTCATTAGCGATAGTTACGGAGGGCCTCTGTGGCGATGTTTTTTGCGGCTGCTATCGTGGGTAAACTGGTGCTGTGGGCTGTTTACACCGGCTTGTGAACGGGGAGGTATTTGTATCGCAACTTAGGCTGTGATAAAGTGCCGTTGATTCAGCGATAGTTTCTTGTGAATATGCCCTTAATCTTCCCATTCCTAAAAAAATGAATTTGATAGATTTAATTTCACTCTGTCTTAGTTTTTTTTATTCCTGGTCAGAGGATGCTTGAATAAATCATTTACATACCTCAGAACTAGTTTTAATCCACAGTTTTCCATCACCTCACTGATTTCATAAGGTGTATTTAGTATACCCTTTTCAAACTGAATGAAAACATCCCTGAACTCCCAGAGAGGGGCTCGTAGCCCGACTCTGACTAGGTCAGAGTGTAAGGAGGTTGCCCTATGATGAAGCATGCCACTTTCGTGTGGGTGAGGGTTTTATGAAATAAACTAACTTTCTGTTTTTTTCATATAGACTGGTAAAGCAGAAAGTTGAATTCCTAATTACTTGTAGACTTGACGTGCCTCCGGTATAAAATCCCTGCACTGACAGCAGTTTATACAAATGTAGAGTGACCTGATTCTTAAAACAACAAGCAAGAGGGTGGGGGTGGATAACAGGAATAATTTTTAAAAAGTGTCAGGAAGTGGACAGCACTGCCCACTCCATGTCGCTGTTTTTGCTATTGTCTGTTGTGTGAGGGAAGGGAAAAGGGGCAGGTAACAGAGAGCAATGCAGGGTGAGAGATGTGCATGAGAAACACAGCTCAATACCAAATGCACTCTCCTTGAGTCCTCATTAGAGAGGATGTGGCATAACATCCAGGGCTGCCAACTTAGGACCTGGGGAATCAGGGTTTGAGGTGCGGCATCAGCTCTCTTGTATCTATTATAAACAAGCATTTTTAAGAAAATTGAGCAAAACAAAACAACTTATAAAAACAAAATATAAAACTGCAACACACGGAATATACAAATGAGTGATTCCGTCAAATAATTTATTGATAAAAAAACATGCACAAAAAAAATAGTGCATACAACAAAAATGCACGGAACATACAGAAGAGTGTTTCCATCAAAGAATATGTTTGAAAAGACAAACATGCACAAATGCAACATTGCATTAAAGAAAGAAAAAAAACAGGTGCGCTCACTTTCACATCTGTCAACCCAGTAAACAACCACACTCGAAGGACCAGCCTCTAACATTTCAGCATAGTCAACAAGATAGAGGCACGTAGTTACTGTTCAGGATTTTAAAAAAGTGTTCCTGCGAAAAGTAAAATTGAAAATAATTGAAGCCTACACGACACGGGAAGCTGCTCCAGGGAGGTGAACGAGTTACAAGAAGGAGGGACCAGGAAGACATATTACCCAGTGGCAAGCAAGGAATTTTAAAAGACAAGCAATTAGATAAATAAAAAGCAATGGGCGGAGTGCAAGCTCATAAAGTACATACAACAGATCATCCTGACACCACAAGCGCTGTTTAGGCTCGACCTAAAAGGTACATCAGAGTGTCCCCTGTGAATAAGGCAGACAATCTGATGTACGTACATCAATGGTTTCCACTTGCTTAGCACCACTGACAAATACATGATAGTCCATCTGACTCAGAGTAGGCGGTCATCAGGTTGGCAGACATGGTACTTTGGCACTTTTGTCGCAAAGTACCCTATCTGACACAATTTAAGCCTCAAGCCCTTCCCATGCTAAAAAAATCTCCCAAATGTTGATAAGCATGAGTGAGAGTAAGCCCTAGTTACGACATGCACCAGACCCTCATCTTAATGGCTCATACACCAGATAAAAAGGCAGTGTTGTCTGGGTGGGGGAGCTGGCAGGGTTTGAGCAGGCTTAGTCTTCAGCGTAGTCCCTTGTTTGGCCTACATTCGGGTGCTCCATAAGACCACCAATAAAAACAAAGAAAAATACTAAAAAATAATAAGAGTATTTCTTTCAGCCTATGCCAAATCAAAGGCAGTGGCAGGAGCTGGATCAGCTGCAGAGATTAGCCCCATAACTCCATGAGGTGGGTAAAAATTGCGTATTTTTTATTATAATGTCCCAGATATGTGATATTCGTAGTAAAAATTAGTTAACACGTTCCAAAAATGTACTGTCAATGCACGAGATCAACAGAAGACCAGCAGCTGTTGTTTGCAGTGCTTTATTATTTTTGTGCTTTTTTAAGAGCAAAATGACTTCTTGTGTCAATGTTTCACACAAGGAAGCATTTCTTGCTAAAATATAGTACAAAATGATTGATCTGAATTTCAATTAGGTGCACATAATTTTGCAGAACGTTTGAGTAATTACACAAATTTTGGGAGCTTTGGAGAGCAGGGACCATTGCTGTAGGTTTCTAAGACTGCTTTGCCCCAATCAATCAATCAATCAATCAATCAATCAATCAGAAGTCTATAAAGAGCGCGGGGGTGCAGCTCCGGATCAGTCGAATAGCCAGGTCTTAAGGCTCTTCCTGAAGGTGTACAGGGTGGGGGAGTGTCTGATGTTGACTGGGAGCTTGTTCCAGGTCTTTGGTAGGAAAAGGCTCTTCCACCTGCTATGGTTTCACAGATGTTTGGGTTCTCTGCCAGGGTGAGGTCAGCGGAGCGGAGGTTCCTTTTGGGTACGTGGAAGGAGATTCTTTAGTTGAGGTATTTGGGTCTGATGTTGTGGAGGAAAATTGTAGGCGTGGGTGAGTAGCTTGAAGGTTACTCTCTTCGTGATGGGGAGCCAGTGGAGGTCTTGTAGGTGCTGCGTCATGTGCTCGTGTCGTGGGGTTCTGAAGATGAGTCTGGCTGTGGTGTTCTGGATGGTTTGAAGCTTGTGTAGCAGGGTTTTGTTGATTCCGGCGTAGAGGCGTTACAGTAGTTCAGTCTGCTGGTTATTAGTGCGTGGGTGACGGTCTTCAGGGGGTCTGCATTCAGGAGGGATCCACTTGAAGGTCTCGCGGAGGATGAGTAGGGAGTTGAAGCAGGTCGAGGCGATGGCGTTGATCTGGCGGGTCATGGTGAGGGAAGAGTCTAGAATGATCCTGAGGTTCCGGGCGTGGTCTGTCAGGGTGGGTGGGTTTCTGAGGGCAGGGGGCCACCAGGAGCTGTCCCACCCAGTGGGGAAGGATCCAAGGAGGAGGACCTCTGTCTTCTCTGAGTTCAGTTTTTAGGCAGCTGTCGCTCATCCAGGCTGCGACGTCTTTCACTCCTTCTTGGAAGCTGAGTCTGGTGTCTTCGGGGTTCTTCGTGAGAGAGAGGATGAGCTGGGTGTCGTCGGCGTAAGATACCATGCTGAGCCCATGCTGTCGGACGATGGTGGCAAGGGGGGCCATGTAGATGTTGAAGAGCGTGGGGCTGAGTGAGCATCCTTGGGGCACTCCACAGTTGATCTCTGTAGGTTCAGAGAGGAAGGGAGGGAGTCTGATCCTATGTGTTCTGCCGGAGAGAAAGGAGCGGATCCATTCGAGGGCTGTTCCCCGTATACCAACATCGTGGAGTCTGGCTGCAAGAGAACGGTGTGAGATGGGATCGAAGGATGCGAGAGGTCTAGTAGGCTGAGGGCTGCAGTGTGGTCCTGGTTGAGTAGCATGCGGATGTCATCGGTGACAGCGAGGAGGGTGGTCTTGGTACTGTGGTTGCTGCGAAATCCAGACTGGGAGGGGTCGAGGATGGCATTCTCTTCGATGAAGGTGGTCAGCTGGGCATTGATGAATCTCTTGCTGACTTTGGCTGCGAAGGGAGGAGAGAGATGGTCCAGTAGTTTTTCAGGTTCGTTGGGTAGGCCGAGGGTTTCCTGGGGAGGGGCTTGACCTCTGCCCGCTTCCAGTCATCGAGGAAGATGCTGGATTCAAGGGAGGAGTTGATGGTCTGGCCTAGTTGGGTGCTATGACGGCGCCTTTCTGCACTGAACCAGTTCTAAGAGGCGTTTTCCACTGTCTGTGTGTTCTGCATCATGCACCACACATAGAAAGTTGGAAAATGAAGAAAATGTCATATTTATCTCCTTGGTATGTTTCACCTCATGAGGCTAAGTTTTTGGCACTTTCCCAGGTTTACATGCTCTTGTAAATCCTGGAAGCGTCAAAATCTAGGGGATTTGCACCGGGAACCCCATACCTACCCACATGGTTTGGCTCCTAAACACAGAGTAAGGCAACATAGGATTATGCCCTGCTTTGCCTTATCCATTATGGGAGGCCTTTCTAAGCCACGCATAGCGGCTTTGACTGGTCTCATAGATATCAGTTTAATACCCACTGTCCACTTTGGGGATTGCACAAGGAGCTGCACATGGATGTATGTTCCTCCCATACAGTGGTGCCACATTTCTGGGAAATTGACCTGGGGTCCCCCTGGATAGATGGGTTATGTGCTAAGATGTGTGAGGTGCGCCAACAAATTCAAATGGAACTGCTGTTACCAAATAATACATATCAACTTCCTCACTAGGCATACCTCACACGACTGAAACAAAGCCTCTATCAGCAACTAACCTCATTTGCTTGCCAGCTCTGTTGTGCTACAGCTGGACACCGCTTTTACATTACCCTTATGCCTAGGTGCACATATTGGTGGCAGCTGTGAACTGTACCCTGACCCCACTATTTCGGTTTTGTCCTCTGCGCATCTAACAAGACCTGCTAAACTCAAAATCACCACCTGGTTCAATGACCAAGTGTCAGTGCTTGCCAAGTCTGGAACATGATGAACCGTAAGCATGCAACGACTCCCCGATTGGAGGGCTGGATAACAGACATCTTGCAGTGGACTGTGAGGGAAGGAGTAGCTTTGCTCCACAAAGTGCTCAAGGGTAGTAGGCTTTTGGCATTTGCACCACGCTGGTTGTGAAATAGGTAATGCGGGCTGAGTGTTAAGGGGAAGTTGCTGGATAGGTGTCCCATGGGAGTGATACTGGGATAGTAATTCAGATCCACTGGACTGTACTAACCAGTGAGCACAAACACACTCTGCAAGAAGCTGGGAGAGGCCTGCCTTTCTATGGTACTGTTTCTAGGTTGGATTCATTGTGGTGGGGAGTAGAGTTCTTTGGCCAGGGGTGAAGTCTGGAGCTGTGTGTTTGGATTGATGTGATAATACTCTCAGACAGAGTTCATTTTGCAATTACCATTGATAAGACATGTCATGACCTCACTGTACAGTCAGCACTCTTACGGGTTATTTCCCTGGAATGTTGATCAGTGCAGATGTACGGTTCATACCACTCTCAGGAAGAGCGTGAAATGTTGGCCAACATAACCCATGGTACGTGTGGAGGTATGAGTAATATGTGCCTTATTCCCTGCATAGCTCACAGTGGCCCATCTGGCCACCCACACCTACTCAGCCACAAGACTGCAACCTCCTAAAATGAATAATCTTATATCCTCTCAGGGAAATTGTGGTAACAAGTGCTACCCTTTTGTTTGTAAGTCAGGCAAGGTAAGGGGATACACAAGAATTAGACAACCAGAGTTTCAATTGTATCATGAGGAGGCATTGGTAACTTTGTTTCAAACAGGCGGCCTGTAATGAAGTATGACTTTGATACAAAATAGAGACACCAGCATTGTGAACAGGTATAATACTTCTACCATCATTCCATTGCATGAGATGATAGGAACACATATAATTATACTCCTACATAACCTATCCTAAGGAGTATAGGTGTGCCAATCTGTAAGATTCTCCAGAATGGGCAACCTCCACATTTTCCTGTGTTCATGTCTCATCCAGCAGCAAGTTAACTTGCAAAACGTCATTCGTCTCAGCATAGGGTTGGAAATCAGCTGCCCTCGAATGCAAGCATCATGTGTCAACACCAATGATGTCTATGTGCCCCCTGCCTATGCTGGGAGATACGTGGTTTAAATATTACACATTGAGCTTACATACAATGTCAGAGCTGTGGTCCGGTAGCATCTTGTTTATCCTACCCACCCAGGGCCCACACCCAGCAGACAATCTCACACAACACACTTGTCACACAAAACAAAGAGCTCGAACATGATGGGCCCGATTCACAGAACTAACTTAAGACAAAATCCTAAACTTACTACTTTTGGTATTCACAGAAGGCATTTAGTAGTAGTAAAGTTAGGAGTTTGTCTTAAGTCTGTCTTAAGCCTGTCCTAAGTTTGTCTTAAGTCTGTCTTAAGTCTGTCCTACTACTTTTGGTATTCACAGTAGGCATTTAGTAGTAGTAAAGTTAGGATTTTGTCTTAAGTTTGACTTAAGACAGACTTAAGACAGACTTAAGACAAACTTAAGACAGTCTTAAGACAGTCTTAAGACAAGCTTAAGACAAACTTAGGACAGACTTAAGACAGACTTAAAGCAGTCAGACATATTATTACAAAAATAATCCTGGATCCAGGGGACCAGGAGGACCACACCGGGCAATGAGAATTAGGACGAAGAGCTGCAAAGGGCTGCTCCTCCTCAAAAATGGGATGACCAATAGGGTACATTTTAACAAAAAAGAAAAAGTCCTTGGGAAATTAAAGCCGCTGTACAACCAGCCAGAGAGAAGTCTTCTCCCTGTGTCCGTTTGAGCCTCACAGGCAGGCTCTTGTTGTTCCCACGGTGGAGCTGCACAACTTGCAACTCAGGAATCACGGCCCAGTTTAAAGGGAAAAGTTTCTTCTTTCAGAATAGGGCAATCACCCACCAGGGCAAATGCTCTCAGCGATCCTGTCCAGTGTCTCAGGCAGGGCACCAGTTTTCTTCGCTTCAATCTAACAGGCACCAGAGACACAGCACCTGTACCCTGAACTCAAGTCCTTCCCTAACTCCTGTATTGCTCTGCTGGCCCACTTCTCTTTTGTTGAGGCCACACATTGCATCCAATGTGCCCAGATATCTCTTGACCAACAAAGGTGAAGACTTTACAGCCACTTTAGGACCAGGATTCAGAGGCCTGATGCTAGGTTCTCTGAAGCAACCCTTGTTTCAAAGGGGTTACCTCAAGCAAGAACAACCTCGCCATTCTGGTCGGTCTGTGACTCTCAGCTGGGCATCAAAAACTTGATCCACAATTTCTCCTCTCTGATTTGTGACCCCGTCTTTCGCCCAAAACAGTGGCAGGGGTACACACTTCACATCCCAGTGCTTCCGGCCTCCTACCTTCACTGAGGTCCTAGTTGCCAGCAATGCCTGTGCTGGTTACCTTCACCTTGACTTCAAGCTGGACTGGTGCTGACTCCCCAAGCTAGATCTGATGTCCGCGCACCTCTGACAATGGTTGTAAGGCAGCAAATATCTATTGGTGGACAGAACAAAAGGTCTTTAGACAAGGCACAGAAATAATCTATCAACAGTGAGGATAGTCTCAGAATACTTCCTAGTCTTGGGACGCCCATATATTAGCAAGGCACCCAAGAACCACTTTCATCTATGTGAGAGTGAAAAAAAACAACAGCCTGGACCTTTTGGCAAGTATAAAAGGAACTCTTTGGTGAACTGACAAGAGTAATATGTCACCCAATCCCAAACAGTCAAGGAAGTCTGTGTTCATCTACTAAATTCTGAGGAAAAGAGAAAAAAAAATACAGACATACTCCAAATCCTTACATCTGTGTATTCCTATATTATTCATCTGAAGACCCTCAAGAAAAAAGGAAATGTTTTACACTTTTACTCTTAGACTTTGCATTACTTGTACAGGACTGCAGACACTTCTAAAATGATTTCTCTTAATAAAAGCACCTACCTATTGTATGCTTAGGACCATTCTCTCGTGTTATAGGAGCAACAGGAAAATCTAAAACTGTTAATTTAACAGGGATTCCTATTACATAAAGAACTAAAACCTTCAACATAATGGGTACATTTTCTCCAGCAGAACATGTTGTGACAAACAAACTCCTATAAAACAATATTTTCCTCAAAAACGTTTGCTAAGGATCACATGGGCATCTTCCCTGCATTCTACTTTTCACAATCCAAACTATGCAACATCAGCTCTAGTAAGGATTGTCAGTTTATTTACACAGACTAGCTAATAAAAGACTAGCAATGCTCTTGCAAAACTGTATATAGCATGAGAATAACATAAACAATAATGGTGTTATCACCTGAGAATTTTAGAACACAAACTACCCACAGCTAGTTCCCCTTAAAGATCAAATAAGGGAACAGCAATCTAGACTACTCATCCTTTCATAATTTCATCAGACAGGATGGGCAGTAACATAACATTTATTTATTCATTTTATTAATGCTAACAATGTTTAAAACAGTATTACTGAATAGCCAATTAAATGTATCATGGCTATTTCACAGACAGTTTAGACAGGCTAAAAAAAAAGTGAGAAAAAGAGAGAGAAAACATAAATTTGCCTACCCTTAATTTGTAGAGGAGCTAGCCTCCTTCTCCCATTTTGACAGTAGGAAACCTGAAACAGGTTTCACTTCTGTCAACACTATCAACTTCTATTTGTAGCAATTGGGCATAAACAAAGTTATAGGAGGTAAATAGCACATTGAACTAGCTAAAGAACATGAATAACCAACCACCAATTCCTTTAGCAAATGTACAAATGTAACATGAGGGCGCATGAATTCAAACTAAATCCCATTGCTTCCTTAACTCAGCCCTAAAAGCATTAATGCTTTATATATGGCATAGCCATTCTCTTAATCAGAGCTTACATATACCATTATAATGCCTTTTGTTCATATCAGTGCACAAAAGCTTGCTTTTGACAAAAAAAAATACGCAAAACCTCTCTTTCTCTCCGAGCCCTGACATCTCGTCTTTCAAATGTCGAAATGTCAAAGCAAACCTTGCGCTGAGCCCTGCTAGGCTCCTACATGTAGAACTTCGACCTTTAACCTTTACAGCAGCTGTTCCATTTTGTGTGCAAGGGTTTCCATGCTGTTCTCCCAATTCAAAGTGACCCTGGAGACTGAGAGCTCAACAGCAAACCCACTCCATTCCTGTCTACCAGCAATTCAGAGGTAAGCTTAATAACTTCTGCCAGTTTTTTGTACATATTTATATTTGTAAGCAGTGTGCTGAGTGCTTGTCTAGCAGTATAGATGTCGGCTATTCATTCTATACTTACATATGTGCATTTACTGAAGCCTAAGGCAGTTTAAAAGCTGCTCTGATTGGAATAACCTCATTTAAATAGTGAATGTTACCAAATTTCGACTTTGATGTTTGGGGAACTTAAAAATGAATATACTACAATGTTTTTGCATAATAGTCATCCCCAGAATGTCCTCTACATATCCCAGAGATGGGGGATCAGAAATGTATAATGTATACCCGTATAAAAATTAGTTTTGAACGCCTGGGTAAAGTGACATTTCACATGTAAGTTACCCCCTATTGCTGTACATCACTGCTTGAATTCAACTTTGATGCTAGGAGTTCACAGTATCATTATTAGGCATTATAAATATTAAAAACAAATTTAATGCACCTATCTTTAATAACAATTTTTTTATATAATCAAAATATATATTTTTTTAATAAATCCAATCATTTTGATGAGTTTACATATGAAAAGCAAGCTGCATCCCTTGCCTATCATATTTAAACGCATTCATTCATAACCGTAAGCACAGAAGCCTAACTTGAAACATGAAAGCCTGCGCCACTTTTAAAAGACAGTCATCATTTAACATCAAAACCACAGATGTCCTTATTTAAAAAGGCATTAAGAAAAGAAATCCCTACTGTCAATCTGTTCTCTGTTATCCAAAATAATGAAACTATATTTCTAACTTTTAAGACAGCAGTCTGAAATGCAGGGTTTTACACCGTTTTTGCACTGATTTAAGATTTAGTGGACTTCAGCATTCTTTCTTTCTGTGGCCTGGAGTCGCAAATAACCACGTGCTGACACAGCTGCTTGTGATACCCATGCGTCGAATTCACACACCTTTCAAGCCAGCCTTTCAAGCCAGCACAAATCTATCGTTCTGTAATGTGTGTTTAGTACAGCAACAACCAACTCAATCGGATAATGTGAATGCCTTTTAATACCTAATACATAAGGATAAATGCTGTGACATTTTGTATCGTAATGTATTTATTGTAAAACACACAATTTCGTTTTTGAAGCTTTTTTTTTTATTCCTATTCAATGTGAATTCTAATTTTATCTTTAGCATTGTGGCAATTTGCACACATGTATAGTGTCTTACTCTGTCAATTTAAACGATAGCGTGCAGCTATTTAGCATATATTATATAATTCAATGCTGGATTTTTTTAAAATATATTTTATTTTAATTATATTTTGCATAACGGAATGATGACAAAAAAAACACATTGAGCTCATTCCAGACATTTTTAAAAGGGGGTCATACACTCAGAACACACAATAGAGCACGCTTAAGGCTAGCCATTCTTGCACCAAGAGCGCAATCACTACTTACTCACACAAGTACCACTAATGATAAACCACAGACATTTAAACACACATTTAACCCACAGATCAACACTTAGGACAGAAACAAAAGACAGCCCACAGACTGTACTTAAACCAAACCATTTGTAAATACTAGTTGTAAGTCATATTTACAAGAAGAGCTCTCAAAAGTAGTTCAACAACAGCCCAAAAAGACTTTTCCATTTTCAAGAAGCCAAGATACACCACATTCACTAGATTTGGCTGGCAGAACACCAAGAAAACAAAACGCTCTGCATATCACCACTTATGAATGTTACTAAGTGCACAGACCAGGATCCTTTCTATGTACATATTTAGGTCCTCGGGGTACTAGTCACCGAGGAAGAAATACGTTTTTTATACCTAAACCTAGTTAGGTACCCCCTCTAGGGGAGCCGGCTAATTCATGGTACCTCCAAGAAAGCAACACATTCTGCGACGTGTGCTAAGAACAGGCATGCAAAGAATATTGCAGCATTTACAATATTATACACAAAGTAGCACTTAACTCAAAGTGTGCCGTTCAAGTTTACAAACGTTTCTCATTACCTGGGTTGAGGGCTTTCACCCCTCATCAACCAGGCTCACTTAACTCCAGTGGCATGAAGAGCACGGGACCCACGTCTGGGCATACCAGTTCCACTTGGGGTGACAAATGCAAAAAGAACAATTGATGAACAAAATGCTGAACAATATCAAACATTCACCCCAGTACAGAGATCTGGGCCTAAATCCATCCTTTTTTTCCTTTTCATGCCATTCCAATTTAAACCCAGCCATATGCAAATCCGTCTTGACCCTGCTCCCTATGGGAACAATCTAGCCCGAACTGTCAAGCCAGGTCATCCATGGACCGGAAACAAGCCTCCCGACACCGGTGTTGGGGTTTCACCCCTCATCAACCAGGCTAGCTTGACTCCAGAGGCATGGAGAGCACGGAACCCACGTCTGGGCATACACGTCCCACTCGGGGTGACAAATACTAAAAGAACAATTGATGGACAGAATGCTGAACAATGTCAAACATTCAACCCAGTACAGTGATATGGGCCTAAATCTATTGTTTTTTTGCTTCCCATGCCATTCCAGTTTAAACCCATCCCTATGCAAACCAGTCTTTACCCTGCCCCCAATGGGAACAATCCAGCCTGAACTGCCAATCTTCCCTGGACCCACATCTGGGCATACCCATCCCACTCAGGGGGACAAATGCAAAAAGAACAATTGATGGACAGAATGCTGAACAATGTCAAACATTCTCCCCAGTACCGAGATCTGGGCCTAAATCCATCATTTTTTTTGCTCCCCATGCCAGTCCAGTTTAAACCCAGCAATATGCAAAAAAGTTATGACCCTGCTCCCCATGGGAACAGTCCAGCCCAAACTGCCAGGCCAGGTCCTCCCTGGACCAGAAGCAAGCATCCTGGGACTGATTTGGGGGTTTCAACCTTCATCAGCCAGGCTAGATTGACTCTAGTGGCATGGAGAGCATGGGACCCATGTCTGGGCGAACCCCAAAATACTAAAACAATGGATCAAACCCAGATCTGTTGACTGTGGGTGAATGTTTGCATTGTTTAGCATTCCATCCTTCATGTGCTTTTTTTGCTTTTGTAGCCCAAAGTGGGAAGGGTATGCCCAGACATGGATCCAGTGCTCACTGTGCCACAGGATTCAAGCTAACCTGGTTGATGAGGGGTAAAACCCCGAAACTGGTTCCAGGATGCTTGTTTCAGGTCCAGGGAGGACTTGGCTTGACAGTTCGGGCTGGACTGCTCCCATGAGGAGCAGGGTCAAGAGTGATTTGCGTATGGCTGGGTCCAAACTGGAGTGTCGTGGTGGGCAAAAACACATGGATTAAACCCAGATCTGTTGACTGTGGGTGAAAATTTGCATTTTTCAGCATTCTGTCCATCATCTGTTCCTTTAGTTTAATGCTCAGACCCGTGTCCTACATAAAATGTGGAAAAAGCTCAGGTGATTATATAATTTTTGTTTTTTTTACCATCATTGGCTAGATTTTCAAAAAAGTTACGGAACGCCATGTAGCATGACAGTGAGGGAGCAGGAGAGCACCATATCTACAGAGATATGTCTCTCTGCTCCCCTCTCCCTCACGCTATCACTGATTTCAGGTGGTGAGCACCAAACACACATACCTTTGTGCTGTAGTGCAAGGATGTGTGCTTAGGTTTTGTAGAGGAAGGGTACCCTTGCTGTCCAAAATACTATGCTTAGACTTACTTTCGAACATTTCCCACTTTATACGTGTGCTGCACAGTGCATCAGACATACAGAGTCTAAAATTAAAGGAGAAATAAAAGCATCTCTCAGTTTAACGCCTCCTTTCCAATCGAGCAACCTTTTGAGCTAAACCCTGTCTACTAATGTTTGTAGATAGGATTTTCTTGTCAAAAGGCAGGGGTAGTGGCATGGATATGTCCGTGTACCATCCATGTAATGCCCCTTTGGCGCTAAGTACCGGAAAGCAGGCTTTGCCCTGCTTTACATTCCTTTTAGGGAACTTTCCAGCGTAAGTTTTGTGCTGGAAAGTATAGTATAAAAAAAAGGCTTGTGCTGTTTAGTCACTTTTGTGACTCTAACCCAGCGGAAAATGTTTGTTCATCTACCCCGATATGTCATAGGTATATTTAGTGATCCATATGTACTTATGTATGCATAACAAAGTATAGTGGTTCGGCTTCTAACACATTGTAAAGGTAATCAGTTCTATATATTTGGCAGGACTCATTATTGTATCCGAATGATGTTAATGTAAGTTTCTTGATACATATTGTTAGTTTCATTCACAAACGTGTTAATGTAAGTGTATGTGTACTTTCAAGTAGACCTGAGCCCATTGACCCCATGGGGTCGGAAGACGAGAGTATGGACCAATGTAAGTTTTTGAATCATCTATCTATCTATCTATCTATCTATCTATCTATCTATCTATCTATCTATCTATCTATCTATCTATCTATCTATCTATCTATCTATCTATCTATCTACAGTGCCAGGATACCCATGGGGTGACAGTGCGCTTTATAAATAGACGTAACATATCTATCTATCTATCGATCTGCCTGTCTGTCTGTCTAACTACCTACCTACCTACCTACCTACCTACCTATCTACCTACCTACCTATCTATCTATCTATCTATCTATCTATCTATCTATATATCTATCTATCTATCTATCCATCTACAGCGCCAGGATACCCATGGGGTGACAGTGCGCTTTATAAATAGACGTAACATATCTATCTATCTATCGATCTGTCTGTCTGTCTGTCTGTCTGTCTGTCTGTCTGTCTACCTACCTACCTACCTACCTACCTACCTATCTATCTATCTATCTATCTATCTATCTATCTATCTATCTATCTATCTATCTATCTATCTATCTATCTATCTATCTATCTATCTATCTATCTATCTATCTATCTAATCTATCAATAAAATTGTTGTAGTGCAGCTCTACTCAGGCAGTGCCCCTGTACTGAGCAGACTAGAAATTCCACCTAGGCAGAGGCTGACCTCCTGATAGGCAGATTGGACCAAGCAGTTGCCAGGAGTGGGCACATGCACTGGAGCACTGGCTATCTGTGGAAGAGAGCACAGAGCCCAGATGTAACACATGAATTAACTGTTACAAGTAGTGGTAGGAAGGCTAAATGTTTGATGACCATGCAGGAAGGGCTACGTCCAACAAGGCCTTTGTCCTGGCCAGGTGTGCTGGGTCACAGACCAGCTGTCCTCCATACATTGCAACTATATTGATGCCAGATGTCTTATTGTCCTGACGACCCCCCACAGCCATACAGGCATACCTCGTCCCCACAGTATATGTCCTTGGCCAAGATAGACACAATGAGGTCATTAATAGGGTGGTGTCCATTCATATCACCCCTTTGTGGCCAACGGGAACTGTCAGCTTTACCCTACTCATGCCCAAAATGCAAATAGTGAGGCATCTGTCTCCTAACACCTGCCAACAGGAGTTCGCTTGACATGGCTCCAAAGTGGACCATGCTAGCTCCAACCCTCTCCTCTTACTTAGAGGGCACACTGGTCTTGACAAGGAGACAGGCACTGTTGCTCCAGGCTCCTCAATATGTGTTTGTGCTTTTCATAGATCATGCATCCTCACACAGCAGGGAGATTTGGAGTCCATGGCCAACCAACCTGCACACAGCCTATGGGCCTATAGTACTTTCCCTCCTCCCACAGTCTATCTGCCTGTCTGTTGTATGAGAATCTCTGTGTTATTTGGCTTGGATTCTCAAAGGTTTAACATCAGGCTAGCTTTACTTTTGTAATGCTAAATGAACGCTAAACCTTTTTTGAGATTCATAAACCAATGTAAATTGGTATTTGTGTTGGTTTGTATGGAAAAATAACCCAAAGATGTGCAAGACGGGGCATTGCATGGGTGGTGCATGGCCATACCTGTGCAACCACCTATGCTTTTTGACGCTAAACCCAATTCTCAAACATCAGCCGAAAGAGTTTAGCGCCAAACATTTACGTTTCTGAAAAGCAGGTGTTAAACAAAGAAATGTTTTCATTTCTCTGTGCTTTTCTGACTTTGCATGCCCGCTGTACTGTACAGCACTCACACAGAGTAGGAAAAGCTTTTAAACCTGCGTAGGAATAGCATTTTGTACAAGAAGGGTACCCTTCATGCACAAATCCTATGCTAGACTAACGCACACACTCTAGAGCTATGGTGCTAAGGAGTGTGTGTGACACTCGGCAGCTGAAATCAGTGCCGGCACTAGGGACAGGTGAGGAGAGAGCCATATCTCGGTAGATATGGCACTCTCCTGCTCCCTCCCTGTCCCGCAACGCAGTCCAGCATCTTTGGGTGCTGCGCTGTGTTGCCTGACACCTACGAGAATATGGGCCAGAGTATTACCTTTTTGAGTGCTGTTCCCAGATCACCTTAAGTTTCACCATGCAGGATGTGTATACCTAAATTTATCAGCATGCTGAGCCCATTTTCAGGCTAGAATTTTTGTATAGTAAATATACACTTTAGAATATTGTTCATTATTCCTATCTAGCAATGTATGTCAGGTTGCCGCCGGTTACATATAGGGTTGTATTGATGGCTGCAGAGTTACATTGACATACATCTTGATAGCAGTAGTATTGTGTAATCCACAGTGCCAGTTAGCACCTAATGGTCAGGTAGAAATATTTGCCCTGTTGGTTAGATGTTGCAACATAACTTGTCATTTGTGTGACCTTCCAGTATGTACTAAAATGTAAGTAGACAATTATTTGTTCAGTATTCTGTAAATAGTAACCTCAAGCTAACATGGATTCTGCTGCAATTAGAAATTTGAACAAAAGGAAGCAGAGATACCAGCACATGCAGGATGTGAGCACGCATTTCCGTAGGATGGTAGAGTATCACAATCAGAAACATACACAGAAACAGCAAGGAGAAGAGAATGAAGCAAACAGTGATAGCACACCCCAACATGGAAGACATTAAAGAGGAGTTTCTAAAGCGAGCACAAGTGGCACCAACAAATCCACTATGGTTTAGACACATTCCATGTAATTCTGGAATTGATCTATCATCAGCAACTGATCAACGGAAGATGCTGCTAAAAATATTTAGGATATTATGTAAGGAGGCACAGCAGATGGCTAATCGAGAGAAGATTTTTGTGTTAGTAGTGTTATGTACTATCAATCAGTGTGTTTTGTTTGGGAATCCTATTTTTTGTTGTTGATATCATTGTATGAGAATGTTGTATTTTGAAGCTATATGGTTTATAAATGTGCTAATCAGTGTTTCTACACTTACATTACCGATATAACAATGACACTTTGTTAACCTCTTCGGTGCCCGTGACGAGCTGGACTCGTCATGGGCCGCGGTGGCGCTGTGCCCATGACGAGTCCAGCTCATCACAAACCCCGCCCGCTAATGTAACGGCCGGCACAGGGCGGGGAAAGGGGCGGGCACCGAAGGGGTTAACATATGCCTTGAGTAAAGTTTAACTATTTGCATCAGACCAACTTTTCTTTGGTGTTCAAATCTTTTGAAACGACTACACATAAGTGTAGTGACACTTGGTGATGTGTGCTTGTACTTCATGAAAGTAAAGGTTTGGTACTTATCTTTTGGTTTGGGGGCCCATCTTGGGCAGAAGGGATTCAGACGCCTCTGATCTCCAGCAGAGGCCCTGCTCCATGACACAACAACTACAACTGAGTAAGATACACTAGCCATTGTAAGAATGTTTGCATGTCCATAAAATGAAGTCTGGTGCCTAGGGATCACACCATTGCCATTTGGTGTTCCAATAAGCAGAGTATTGTTGACTCATGGACACTGATGCAGAAGCCACTAACCATGTGTAAATGCCTGCACCATCAGAGAGAAGGTCCTTGTGGTGCAGGCCATGGCCTGATTTTTGAATGCCTGGGAAGATAAAGTAATGGGGAAATGCAGAGCAGATCACAAGTAGCATTTGCACATTCACGTACATTCTGCAAAGGTGTAACTTTAGGATAATAGATTAGGTAACAACTACTATGCACAGGGATCACAGCCGGATTTCCAAACACACAAAGATCATGTAGACAATTTTCCGGTAAAGTGATAATGAGGACCAAGTTACTGAGGATGTAATTGAAATTTGATAACTATGAATTCACTATCCTTAATTCCACATCTACATGCCTTCATGATATGTATGTCATCAATGTAGATATATTACTGGGGTTATGTGAAGTAGCTGTTTATTACCTATGATTACTTAAATTCACAACATATTTGTACACAATATTTGTTGGCAGAGATATTCTATCCTGTGATGTTGGTGTTTACAATGTTCAATCTTTATACCATGCGCACTGTGTGCATTTGTTGCAAAGTCATCCTGTGCCCTGGGCACCCCCATTCTTTTGATGACTGGTACTGGCTCTGCTTAACCAGGCACAGGGCCAGTGATATGGTGAAAACACAGTGAAAACACACACACAATAATGTAAACTATGTGTTAGGGTACACCTATAATTGACATGACATACCCTATACGTCCCTAGTGCATAATAGGGCAGGGTGGTTAAAACTACCTGTTAGTCCCTAGTATACAATAGAGCATGGCAGTTTAGAGGTCAGTAGCCCTTTCTACACATGCATGTGTGCACTGCTGTGAGTGTATTGGTACAACATTTTGGCATATTAGTTACCCCCGGGTCTTCCCTAGGTGTCTCAGGAGTGGAGGTACAGGTACTTATAAAAAAGGACCCTTATAAAATAGGGTTTATATGCCCTGGAGATAAACAAATTGCACATTTAACTTCCCCCATTGTAGTAAAGTGCTTTCTAAAATCGACTTTTTTGCTAGCAGCCCCTGGGAGTGAGGAGCTACATTATTTTTGCATATCTAGTACCCCTAAAGTCTCTCCAAGGTGTCCCAGTGTCCCAGGGGAGGAGGGTCATCTGGCTATAAGCATGATCCTTATAAAATATGTTTTATAGACCCTGGTGTTAGAGAAGCTGAACATTTCATGTTGCCCATTATAGTTCCCCAGCCACATAGGTTAACATTGCAATAGTTTATGAACTCATAACTATTGCTAGGAATTACCGAAAACATTTCATTCTAGAACTTAGGAGACTCGTATTGATAATTTCAACAATACACTATTGGTGAATTTATCCTAAAATATACAGAAAATAATTTATTAGACGTTCTTGTCTGTAAGCCACAATTCAGCTTTCCTGCCCTCGTATCCCTGATTGTTCAGAGTTAACATGATTAGCCAGGCTGCTTTGATGAAGTGATAAGTGACACCCAGGGAGCGAGGCTATCTGGTAGGAGAGTGCTCTGCTAAACAGGGATGCTAGAGCAGGGGTGAGGGATTGTAAACCATGCCCAGACGGCAGGATTGAGGAAGGAATTTGCAGATGCCAGGCGGAGGAGAGCTATGGAAATGAGCCAATCTCGGACATTGGTTTAACTATTCTTGCGCCTCTGCTGAGATTTCAGCCATATTGAATATTGGAGGTATAGAACTTTCTCGGAGATTATTATGCCACACTTTGGAGGATGTAGTCATGCTCTGAAGTGTTGCCCTGCACCTAATTGGAAAGGAGTGCCTTCCTGATTGACCCCAGAAAACACTTGATAAGTATCTGAGAGGGGCAACGCCTCTCAGTTCTGCTGCTTGAAACTAAGAGAAGATGAAGGGTCCATGCTGGAAGTTTGCGTTGAACCAACCAGGCCCTGCACTCCGACTAACTGCATGTGCTGCACAATCTGGAACTACAGCCCTGTGGACCTAACTTGCTTCTATAGGAATAAAGAGTAGACACCCTGCAAACTACAGGTTAACAGAGCTTGCCTGGACCATCAACACCAAGAATCCCCAGCCTGGAGTGCGTCCAGTGGATTTGCAAGGGTCTTGTCCAAGTGGATTGTTGGAACTGAAGTCTCAAACTTTCAAGGACCATCTTGGAGCTTCCAGACTCTCGGATTATGTTTTGTACATTTTGAGACCCCAAGACAAACTTCAGGAAGAAGTTCCAGAAGATTGGAGAACTTTGGAGCAACTTTGAAAAAAAGCTCCAGAGGCAGACCGACTCAACCGCGAGAGCCAAGCTGGCGACCTTCAACTGTGAGATCGACTGCCCTGCTGGTGCGTCCCGCTGAAAAGCTCTGGAGTTCCGACTTCTTGATTTTGACTTGGAGCTCCTTGGATAGCAAGCCGGCGAACCCTCACCAAGCCTGGACTGGTAAGAGCATCGAGAGATCCCGTCAGAAAAACCTCCTGGAAAGTTTCTAAGTCTGAAGGTAAAACTTTGATCGAGGTCCACCGTGAGGGATAGCTGCACAGGGCTCCATCGCAGTTCGCCTGAAACTTTGACTTTGTGCCAGTCTAGAGCAACCAGAATCCAAATAGGCGCTATGTGTTTCTATGTGCTTTATAGTGTTAAATCTTCAAAAATTCATATCTTCGGTTTCCTACATTGGATATTTTCCATTTTGGTGTCATTTTAAAGATACAAATAGGTGTGGGATTTTTATTGTGTGCTGTGTCTTAATTTTTTGCTGAATTGGTGCTTTAAATGCTTCACATACCTGTCTCTGAAGTTGAGCCTGCCTGCTGACAGCCAAGGTACCAAGGGTTGAGCATGGGAATAATTTTCGTAGGTTTATCCTAATCCCTAGACTGTGTTAGTGGCCTTATTGCCAGTGGTAGATATATATTTACCACTACTAATAAACCACTTTCCAACGGCATTTCCGCGAAGTTGTTATTGGATATGCCATTTTGATGGGGAACTTTCCACCTGAAGTGCAAAATATTAATCCTGTAACCCTTTACACATTGGCCTCTCCTGACACGAGTACAGAATATGATATCTAAAAATCAGAACACATTCACCCATGTAAGCACAAACTGCAGCCCATAGAGTATGTTATGCCCCACTCATGGCTCCAGCATGTAGCCTACATCAGCTGTCCTTCTTTCGCCACACCTGGACAACTTCAATCTTCTTCCAGAGGTGGCAGGTCATCTATTTGCAGAAAGACATCCATCATCTGTAATTTTATGCTACTTTCGTGTGAATAACTTGTGTATTTGGGGGTAACACAGCAGGTTCGCTGTCAGTAGGACAACATATGTGATGTAATCATAATAGTTTGGTGTCTTTGGCATCAAAACATTGGTGCTGCCATTAAAAAGGGAATTATTGGGCCTATGTAAGCCTTGTTAGTGGCCACTGAGCTGACCTTATTAGTTGTATCTACCTGTGTGTCTTTGTCATCACAAGTCCAAAATGTATGTTTGCCTCCACTACTGTTGTACTGGCACAGTTGTAGTTGTGGCTTATTTACGATGTCAAGTCAAGTCAAATGGTCTTTATTCGGATAAAAATATCCATAAAAGTACAATTCATCAACACCAAAAGAATATAAATACAGTTTAAAAACAGTGATAAAAACAAGAGCAATTTCAAAATTCTAAGTGCAGGTATGGGCAGAAGTACAGGAGGAGCAAATAAAATGCAAGTATATTCAATGCGTGTAGCATGTAAACATCAACAGTTATATCATTTTTGGCAAGCAACAGTCAAAAACATATTCTAAATATATTAGTGCAAGTTGTCCACCCAAATTTGAATAAATCAAACTTATCCAGACATATAATCAGGGTCATGAAGAGATGTACAGACTAACAATATCAATAGGTGTGCCAGGCATGTGGTAATCTAACAATGGCCATAGATGAACAAGGACAGCTGATGGATGCAGTCTTATGTAGTAACCATCGTATTCCGCGAACGTATCGCCGACTGCAAAAATGAGCTTGCTCTGAAAATCATCTCATCGCTTCCTAACTGTAATATTTCGGTATATGCCAGTTTATGGTCAGTGATAGCTTGTGACCTGAAATAGGGGATAAAATACTGTTTTGTGTATCGAATGTAAAAATTACAAAAAAGCAGAAAATGTAAAATTGTTTGTTTTAAACCATTACGACAGGGACAGGGCAAGTATTCAAGATTTTTATTAAAACCAAGTGGAAAGCAGAGTGAGTATTTTATGCTCCCATCCCTAAGGCGAAAGAGAATGCTCCTGTTCCATCTACCAATATTCCTTTTCAAATATTCCTGTGGGGAGGTTATGTTATATCCCGGACAGGACAAAATGGAAATATATCTAATTATTGATGGTTTAAGAAACTCTGAGCGTTCTCGATCCCTTCGGAATGAGTCATATAGTAGCTCTCTCACTGTCTTGATATTCATGCTCTCTGCATTATGGTGATGGTAGAAGATGTGTTCCAAATCCACACTAGATAAGCTTTCTTTTACAGCATTCAACCATGGTATAGACCTGCCCCTGTCACACTTAAGGCAATCACTGATTATTTTCTGTGTTAAGGTTGCTGCCGGGTTTTGCCAAATCTTCAACCAGAAAAGAGCTGGCCGGGATTTGATGAAATCCTCAACATAGTGCAGGTTTAGCTCTTTGTGGCAGATGTAGGTGGGTGAAGATATGTGGGCCCCCAGAACCTTCCTGCAAAATCTGTTTTCTTCAGTTTGGATGCCACTGCTATTGGCGTACCCCCACACTTCGGCACCATAGGTTGCGGTTGGTAAGCATTGAGATTTGTAAATTTGTATTAGGGGCAACATAACCTCAGCCCTCTTTGGCTGTTGTAGGCTGATAATTGAATTGACTGCCTTGGCAAGTTTGTTTCTGCCGTGTGCTGCGTGTGCCAACCAAGAGCCCGTTTCTGAAAAAATCAAGCCCAAATACGGGAAAGTGCTTGTGCTTTTTAAGATGTTATCACCAGAAACTATGTGATTAATACGGTATTTATTAGGCCCGCAAGACATAATATATGACTTCTTAAAGTTGGTACACAAATCCAAACCAGCCATAATAGAGACAAATCCCGTAATTAAAGTGCGTAGTGCTTTGGGTGTGCGGCCCATCAAGACCGCATCGTCAGCGTATAAAAGTACTGGGAGTAAGTTGCCATTGATATTCGGCACATCACATGAGAGATTAGACAGGGATTTATTTAATTCGTTTATATACAGAATAAAAAGTAGAGGGGCCAAGACACAACCTTGTCTGACCCCTCTGCCAATTAAAATATCCCCGGAGACCTCTCCCTCCTTATTTATCCTAACTCGTGCTTTTAGGTCTCTGTGCAAGTGTGCCAGAAAATGAACTAGTGACTCATCTAATCCATAATTTAAAAGAATATCCCAGAGTTTCGAACGATTTACGAAATCAAACGCTGACGATAAGTCCATAAAACCCAAATACAGGGGGACTTTTTTAGCGACGGTGTACTTACTTAAGATGAGGTTTAAATTCAAGCATTGTTCAACTGTTCCCACATTGCTTCTAAATCCCAGCTGGCAGGGATGGAGAATGTAATTTTCCTCTGCCCAAAGTCTGATTCTATTAAAAATCACCCTGCCCAAAATCTTCAGTGTGTTATCTATTAAAGATATGGGGCGGTAACAACTAGGGTTTAATCTGTCGTCTTTTTTAAAGATGGGTACAATGACACTACTTGACCAAGTATCAGGAATTTTGGTATTGGACAAATTGTTGAAGACATTACACAGCAAAGGGGACCAAAAATCTAGTTCAGATTTAATCAAATCAATTGATAGTCCATCAGGACCAGGGGCTTTATTCCCTGCGCTTTGATTAATGGCATCTTCCACTTCGGAGATGGAAATAGCAATCTTGATATCTATACAGAAAGGATCTGTAGTTGTTACTGGGGCTGTGTATATTTTAGCAAAATGCTCCTCCCATGACTTAGTTGGTATATTACAGTTGATGGGGGTTAAGTTGGATCCCATGGACCTCAGAGCTTTTACTTCGCCCCAGAACCCAGTCACATCTTTCAGTGCTGCGGTACGTGCCAGTGAATCCCACCTCTCCTTTAAAACCTCATCTAAGCGTGATTTTGTGGCTTGTTTATAGCTTTTTCTCAAGGCCTTAACCAATGTCATGTTCCGGGGTTTATCGGCAAGTGCCTTACGCAGGTCCCGGTTGGCCCGTGAGCAAGCCCCATCAAACCATCTATAGCTCTTATTGTGTTGTCTAATGGGCTTAGAAATTTCCTGCTTGATGGCAGAACATAGGCCAACAAAAGCCTCAACAATCTCTGTGTCCTGGCAATCGCTGGACAAGCATGTTTCCACAATTGTAGGGTGAGATTTTATGATAGTTTGGTGTCTTTGGCATCAAAACATTGGTGCTGCCATTAAAAAGGGAATTATTGGGCCTATGTAAGCCTTGTTAGTGGCCACTGAGCTGACCTTATTAGTTGTATCTACCTGTGTGTCTTTGTCATCACAAGTCCAAAATGTATGTTTGCCTCCACTACTGTTGTACTGGCACAGTTGTAGTTGTGGCTTATTTACGATGTATATTGTTACTTTGTACAGATTCACAGCTATTGGTAGATAATCATTTCACTCTATTTAGTATTCCTCGTGAACATCACCTCAGCACAATGTGTGAATGTGCTTAAGCCACTCTTTATTGAATGACCATATATCAGTTTATTCACAAACATTCTGTTTTGGGTGTGGCTTTCAACCTCCTTGCAAACTATTGTATTAGAAATCCATGTCAGTTGACCATCACTCTGCTGGCATGCAATAGTACACCTCACCCCCCTATGGAGTGGTACATCCTGAATATTTTCAGTTTACACGGGAAAGAGCCCAGATATATTGTGTGATACTTGAAACCTTGCAGCGATAGTATCGTTTGTGTTGCCTGCCTTATGTTCAAATAAATGAAGGCTGTGCACAGGAACAACGTATCTAATGCATCTATTTCATCGCCACATGTGTCATTTGCTGGGCACAGTAATTTGTTTTTTACTATCTGTGGTGACATATGGGTTTGATGTATAGGAAATGTGGATATTACCTAAGAATACATTGCCCCCTAAACTCAGCTTACTATGCTCTCTGGGTAGTGAATTGGGCTCAGATAATAATTTCACACACCCAATACAATGGGAATGCTTAATTAAAGCAATTTCTCAGACATGTTTTGATTCATTGATTGTATTCCATCATGTTTTACGTGTCCTACCGATGTGTTCCCCATACACAGACAGACATGAGGTGAGCGTGCCGCAATATCTTTGCCTACATATGATAGTGTTTGATTTGACATGACATGTGTATGCCACACATAAGTATGAATTTGTTGGCGAACAGTTAGTCATCACTACTGTAAACAGCAAGGATACAAAAAGGCAGTGTTGAAGCCATGTGTGATCTGCATGTGTGCATGGCATACTTAACATCATGTTGTCCTCAGAGGGTTTGTGATGTGAAACAATATTAGACCGTCTACACCTACTGTCTGTCTGTCAGCAGATTGATTGATATTGAAAGATGTAATCATTTGGTGAGACATTTCTACAGCATGCCTTTACTAATGACCATGCCTATGCATTATCAATGTTTTGAACTCATGACACAGACAGGCATGGTATTGAATGATAGATTTTATTCATACTTTGGAGTAGCCTGTTTTTTTCACATGTAACTACTGTACATGGCATGTTTATGTAAGATTCAGTTATGTCACTGTATGCTGACACAGATCACTTATTTATTTCAAAGTATTTACATATCTGTGCACTACTTGTACTTTTCCGCCTTCATTTGCAAATCCTTTCATTACCTGATCATCATGTGATAAAACATCGACTTACATCTAAATTTAGTATCATTATGCCATTTAATGATGAGATTCATTGCTTTACAGAGATTGACTGTAGAGAAAATGATTGTTTCTAAACATCAAACTATTTTAATACACAAACTCATACAAGACTTTCTGAAGTATATTTGCTCAGGTGTTGAACAAATTAATGTCTGCTTCATTCCTACACCTGGCACCCTCTGGAGAATGTAATTCGCTATATTTATGAGTAGTCGTGACATCTTCATCATCCACATCTTGGCTACATGTCTGTTCTTCTATTTCAAGCGACCGCTTCACAGCAATATTATGCAATGGGCAGCTCACAGCAATGCTTTTAGTGTGGAGTCTATACAACTGTCTACCTCCAGACAGAAAAAGACATCTAAATTTGGATTTAAATACACCAAAGATATGCTCAATAATGCTGCGTGTCCTTCAACAAACAATATTATATGCATTATCTGCTGCTGCTTTGGGTTAGAAATGGAGTCAACAAGGAAGGTCTGAGAGCATATCCCATGCCACCTACAAAGTATGAAAACCAATAACACAAGTGTTCCATGTGCAGTCCATATGCAAATATATCGCTGATGATGTTACTACACATTTCTTATAGCTTCATGTATGTATCCTTTTTGTCTGGTATGGTAAAATATACTTACCAATCAATACACCATCTCCATACATTCCACTTTCAAAGCGAAGGTTGATGATACTATGATGAAATATGTGGGAATCATGTGCCCTCCCTGGATAGTGTGGCGCGACATAGGTGAAGCAGTACTTGTCATCACATACAGCTTAACAGTTCTTGAATATGTATGCTTCCTGGTCCTTTACAGGTGGGCTGTTTCTGTAGGTGGAAGCAAGTTGACATGTGACAGTCTATTGCACCAAGGACATGTGGAAATTGGGCAAATTGATAAAAACCCCTGCTTTACTTGTCTCTGCTCCTATCCCGGTTTTGGGAACATTTGGTGTTGTGGTATTTGATTCATTATACCTTCCAACACGAGGTAGAAATGAAGAGAGAGCACCCTGAGAGAACCTATGTTGCACATGTATTCTGAAAGGCACCAGTTGCAAGCAGGTGTAGGACTGCAAGTACCTTCACATGTGGGGGTACGACATGTGTTCTTTCAGTTTTTGGCTCAAGCGATGGGTCAATTTGATGTCAGAGGGTGGTTATCATGTTCCTGATGAGCCTAATGATTTTAATTACCTCTTCTTCACTCATGTGGATGAGTGATATTCTCTGCTTGTAGAGCCTTTCCTTCCTCTGTGTTTTCTTTTTTTCCTAGACTACTATCCTCTGATGGTGCTGGACAATGGCAATCGCCATGGGTGCCACAGACTGTGCATATATGTTGTGCTTCTGCTGATGGTTCTCCCAGTGAATGGCTCCAGCTCTTTTTGCGCCTGTTGTGTACCTGCGCTGTTTTTTCTGCGCCAATCTTTTTTGCGATGCTTCGCGTCACTTTGCGTGACTGTTGTTAATACCACAGGGTTTCGGAGATTTTTGCATGGATAACGCCTTGACACACCCACTCTTCATACATATGCTAAACTGTTTGTGTGTCATGCTAACTATAAAATATGCTGCAAATACTGACTTGCGCCGATCTGAAGATGTGTGCAAGGTTTTGCGCCGCTTTGTGTCGTGCGAGTGCCAGCACAAGCGAGGACCAGTAAACAGTACAATTACACAGAGCTACTGCCCTCAGACTCACTGGTGACCTTCCAGTGTCTTTGCAAGTAATCACACCAATGTTATGATAGTTCTCTGAGGGGTAAACAAAACAAAGTCTTAAGTCCTTCGTTGAGGGCCTGTAATGGCCGTCTAAAATCAGATCAGCCAGGGAAACCTACTTTAATAGGATCAATCACTCTTCCCTAATAGACTATATTTTGGTGGAAGTATCCTCTTGGAACTGCATCGTTGATTTTTCTGTCATTTCTAGATTTGACAGTGATCATGATGCATTGCTGCTTGAGGTATTAATTCCTGTTCCTCAAGTATCTCCCACTATAGGCCCAATGGTTGATCAGAACCTCCTTCTGGATAACAACAAAAGAAGAATTAGATGGGACTCAGTAAAACGTACCCCGGAAAAAATGTTAGAACTTTATGGGTTGATTCTTCCTGCGCTTCTTGAAATAGAAAGGCTATTTACTCCACTTTCGAGTGTCTGGGATCTACAAGCGGTAGAATCTATTTATTTCCATCTTACTTCGGTTCTCAAAACTTTTTTTAATCCTCCCTCAAGAAAATCTAGGCCAAAATATTCTTCTAACTTGTGGTATACCAAAATATGCAGACAGGCTAAATCTGCTCTCATTAATGCAATTAAATCAAAAAATAAGGCTACATTGAACTCCTCTAGGAGGACCTACAATGAGACTATTAAAAAGGCAAAAATAGCATGGGAACTTGAAAAATGGGAGGCCCTGAAAATAGCTCTTTCCAATAAGGATATGAGGGTTTTTGGAAAATTGTCTCTAATACAGGTAACAAGGACGAACGATCCCCGATTCTCCCAAACATTGCAGCATCTGTTTGGGAAGCTCATTTTAAGACTCTGTACTCTATTGGAGATGATTCGATAGCTGTGAGGGTCCCCTCTCATTAGTCCAATCTGAATCCATTGAGGAAATAACAGCTTCAGAAGTAGAGGGTGCCATTAAAACTCTTTCCATGTCTAAAGCACCTGGGCTCGACAAGATCCCTGGGGATCTATACAAAGAAGAACCTTCTATATGGGTACCATACTTATGGACCATATTTAATGCCATCACGAAAGGTATGAGTATCCCAGACACGTGGCTAGGAGCTGAAATATTTACCATATTTAAAAAAGGATCACCGTTGCTCCCTGTAAATTATAGGCCAATTAGCCTAATAGATGTTGCTCAAAAGTTGTTTGCAAGAATATTACTTAACCGTCTGCATTTATGGATGGAAAAGATGAACGTTTGGAGTGACCTTCAGGCAGGATTTAGGAAAAGGGTGTCAACTGTGGACCAACTTTTAAGGATGCAATTACTATTTTGGAAGACAGTCTCAGTGAAGGGTGGCAGTCTCTATCTGATATTCGTCGACCTGAAATCAGCCTTCGACATGGTTCCGAGAGCTAAACTTTGGGCTGTACTACATGTGATGGGAGTCCCCTTAGAGCTACTAGCTATGATCACTAGATTGCACACTGGCAACTATGCACAGGTCAGATATGGGAAGACAGGTCAATTAACTGCGCGCTTTCCAGTCGACAGAGGTGTCAGACAGGGCTGCGTATTAGCTCCTACCCTGTTCTGCCTATATGTTAATGCACTGGTATTTCACATCAACAAGACGGAAAATGGCGACTCCCCCAGACTCAATGGTAGAAAGGTACCAGTTATGCTTTTCGCAGATGACACTTTATTGTTATCTAAATCCCCGATGTGTGTTCAACGTGTTTTAGATAGCTTTTCCGTATTCTGTATAGATCATGGGCTCGAAATAAACATTTCGAAAACCAAATATATGGTTTTTAACCCAGTTAACTCAACTCGACCTAATCCTACACTTAACGGAACAACCCTAGAAAATTTGTCACTGTTTGAATACGTTGGAATTACACTTTCCGAGTCTTTTTCCTGGGCTCCCCAACTAGATAAAGCAGCTATGCGGCTTGCCCAACTATCTGGCGCGATTTTAAGAACTTCTAAGCACACCACATACAAGGCTCCTGGCCCTGCTGCAGAAATTTATAAAGTACAAGTGAGAAACGCAGCTTTATACGGGGCAGAATTGTGGGGCCATTGCCAGATGAAAAGTCTTTCTCTAATTGAGAATAAGTTTATTAGACTTTTACTGGGACTACCGCAAAGCACCCCTCTAATCCCATTACGTTTTGATCTGGCAATTCGACCAATAGAAGAAGAAGCAGGCTTACGTCCTTTAAGGTACTGGCAAAGAGTGTGGCTCACAGAGGAGCTAAGATCTTATTGTCGTGTCCTTAGCTCAATACTAGCACTATGCACCTTTAAGAAGTTTCCTTGGCTTGTTTATATCGAGGAAATGTGTTTCAAGATTGGTTTGCCTGAACTTTGGACTAATCCCGAAGCATTTTCTTTGATTCTTCCTCGTGTAAAACTGGTTCAGGCATATAGACAGTACAGGCTAAGCGTACTACAAGGAACCAAAACTCTCGGCAGTCTTTCAAGACAATTTTTATCAATTAAAGACCAGTACACCTTTGAGCCATTCCTGAATGAATTGTGCCCACCATTGGCGAGGAAATTATATATTCAATTCAGATTGGGCACCTTACCACTCAGGGATTTCCCTAAGAACTGGTCAAAACACACGGAAATAACTTGCCCAGCTTGCGGAAGGTCGACTGACTCATTAATTCATGTATTATTTCTTTGTGTCGCATATAGAGCCCCTAGGAAATATTGGCTCATCCCTCTATGTAAAAGTTTTGGATTCACCAGATGCACTGAAGCCTATCATATTTTAGCTAGTGACCCAAGAACTGTTGTAGTCTTTGCTGTATCACGTTTTTTACATGCAATGTGGATCAAGCGTCTTAGTTTTAAACAATGTCTTGCTGCTATATACATTCTGTCTTGGTCCTTTTTAAATGAATTGATTTTTAATGTTTTTTATTCATACTTGTTTAAATGTATTTTTATGCGACTTTTATGATCTTTTGATCGAAATAAAGTTTACAAATGGTAATGGTTAAGTCCTTCTATCTTTATTCATGTTTCATTAACAATGTATCTAGATTTCCATCTTTTCTTGCACCAATTTGGACAAATGTAGTAACCCAATACAGCAACAACGAGCTCGTGCTTCACCACTCAGCCGCACTTCCATGCTAATTCAATCTCAAGCAAGCATTCATATTGATAAACATAGGCATATGTCTCCCTTTCGGTTTGGTTGTCAAAAAATTACTTATTGACCTCTTAAGAAGTGGGCTCTTCAGTCATTCAAGATAAGATTCTCACTCACAGCTTCCATCCCTTTAGTAAGCATGTCGAGATGGAATTGAATTTCTCGTCAGATTAGCTTTTCTAAAAAACGTATCTTGTCATTTCACTTTTCAATTCCCTTCAATATCTCTCAAAATATTACTTGTGAGGTTAATTCGTGTAATAGGCAGAACGATTTTTTAATTTCCAATGATACGAGTATGAAGTCAAAGTTCTAAACGAATCATTACTGTTGGAAAGCAAAGCTCTATGCGGCTTAATATGTGTCAGTTAATGCATAGTACAGAGCAGTGTGCATGTAATAAATTACTGGGCAGTGTTTTACTAAGACTCGTTTGCTGCAGCCTACAGACTGCAATGCTAAGTCATGGCAGGTTGGGTGCAGGGCCTGTGGGCAACTCTGTGGCAGACGGGTGTGAGCAGCATGGGCTGAGGGGACACGTCAGGCTAGGGAGAGGGCCTGGTAACAGGCCCCTGGTCATGTGACTACTCCCGCTGTGCCCGTCTGAAGGCATTGCACAGCATGGACTGGGTGGACAAAGGGAGGACAAAGACACTGGCATTCACTGAATGTCATAACTCGTGCCAACTACCATGGCCAAAACAACATTATGGCAAAAGTACATAAACAAACAAAAGAGCAGTCAAGTTATAAACATGGCGTCATGGTGGGTGGTGCCAGTTATGGCGTGTGTTATGTGGCAGGCCCTTTGTCCTTTGTCCATCTCTTCTTATCCACCTTAACCATAAGTTTGAGCCAGATCAAATCTCACTTTTTAACTATGTTCGTCTGTGAATATGTAATATTTTATATCTATATTTAGATCTCTATCTCTCTCTCTCTATATATATATTTGTCTATTATATAACTCTAGATGACAACTGACGGCAGGGGCGCCCAGCCTCTCGGGTCGGGGCCTATTAAGAGCAGTCACTCCCAAAATATTCCAAATACATTACATGTACTGCACCTTCGGTACTGTGCAAGCAAGCCCTCCAGCCAATCCGTGGTGACAATTCTTTTTATTGGTAGCAGAACAAGTCGCATTACGTGGTTCGACTCTACTCGAGTCTTATTAACATGCTAATTACATGGGTGGTTGCCTGTTAGGGATTTGCAGAGCCAATTCATGGACAGAAAGGACGGACATAAAATGCCTTGATGTTTAAAGACATATCCATCCAAGTTAACTCAACAAATGTTTAAAAGGGAGAGTCAGCGAAAAATGTTTACAAAATTGAAGAATATATGAATCAGTTCGAATTTGAATATTTTTTGCATCCACCATCTGGTTTTGACTCCTGTGCGCATAAAGCCATGTCTCTTCAGAACCATGAACAATTTCAAAGTATTGACCACCCCATAACTGAGATCATTTTCAGTTTCTGTCTGTGCTACGATATGTTTGAAAAAAACGTTCACTGACTCTTTCTTTTAAACTTTTGTGGAGTTACCTTTGATGACTATGTCGGGCTTGCTTGCATGGTACTGAAAGATGCAGTATGAATAAGGTCTTTGGAATATTTTGGGAGTGACGTGCCCTAACAAAGCCCTGACCCGAGAGGCTGGGCACCCCTGCCATCACTTGTCGTCTGGAGTTATATGATAAAGGGGATGCCCGCCGGCTGCAGTTTGAGAATGGACGGGGCGTTTCACGGGAGGGCCTGGTGAGGCCCACCTGGCATAACGGAAGGCGGGGGTTGCGCACTACAAGCCCATTCAGAATTCAATATCTGCCAGGCCACCACTAGGATCTCAAAATGCCTCATCTATGTTTATTGAATGGTACGATGACGAAAGAGGGGGAGATAAAGAGAGTGGTGTTTGCAGAATAAAACCAGAAGCTATACCGTAACCCTAGTATGCCATAATCCCTCAATTTTACCCTTCCCCGACTAATGTTGCCTACTTTTTGGTGGGGATGACATAAATACTCATAAAGTCTGGATTTTGCATAGTAGATAACTCGCAGGATTGTGACCACTACCAATCTTTGCAGTAAATGAAACAGAGGACCTGATGGTCCTATGAACGGTGGAGTGGAAAGTCCAGGATTGCTATCCCTGTCTCCTGTCATTGTATTTCTCTGCTACTGCCCCACTTGGCCAATATCCCCTTCAAAGCCTCGCATCTCCGACCTAAGCAGAGGTTCTTTCTTTTTATAATTCTATTACTAGCAGTAGTCATACCAAGCTTTTGGATGGCATTTTCCGTCCGTATTATTTTACAAGTATTATCATGATTGGACAAGACGGAACGCTCATCATATAGTCCAACACTAATGCTGTGGTCGCGTTGAACATTGCATCGCGCCATTAGTATCCATGGATTTTAAAGCTAGCCACGCTAGACTAATATTGACCAGACAGCTTCTTCCGATTGTTAAATTTCAGCCTCACCTTGATGTCTGGACCATGTTTGTGACATATTTTGTGAATACCCTATTGGGTTTATTGAAAAGAGATATTCATCTCGAGCTCTGTGGCCTCAAAAGCAATGGACAAAACTCCAGAAAGGCAGATATTTTATGAGGCCTTCTCCCTGGATCCTACGGTGGATAGCGGGCGCTGGACCGCAGTCCATGGAGGGCGCTGTTGTTTATCACGAGCTGTGGAGCCACCAATATTGGTGCACTCGTGTATGGTGAACACATTCCTCTGTGCTGGCTCTCCAAGGGAACTCAGCCAAACAGTTAACACCTAGTCTAGGAGGGGGTCCGGAGGTTTGGAACTGAGCTCTTGTATGACTCAAGTATTTACGCTCCATAAACTCAACATCCAAACATAGCGACATTTATTAAACTTCCAGGCCCTTTATTTACATATAGGACAAGGTAGTGTCGTCATAATAGGCATATGCAAACCCTGCCTAGAAGATTTCAGCAAAGTCTGGAAAAAGTAAAAAACGGAACAAAGGAGTATAGTTTTCAAGTGCTTGGAGCTGCAGGTTACATAAAACGAAGCCCCGGGGCTGTGGAAAGGTAGCTGACCTCAGACATATAGTTGTAATTTTGGATTAAAAAAATATGTTTGCTTACTCCATCCATTCAATCAAAGTGCAAGACACACGTAACACTGTATTTAATTTCCAGGGGATACTGTGCACCCTGCCGACTGCCCTTTCTTCAAGCCTCCTTAACAGAGCCCTGGAATGAACATCGGCGGTTGAGTTTCCATAAACCTAATGAATACAGCACTAACTGCATACAGGGCGAAGGCGCGACGTTTTCCTCTTGTGAACGTCCTGGAGTTCTTGCAAATACTGCATTTTCAACACTAACTAGCAGAAGTAGTGAAAATCGACATTTTTTGTGTGGAAACCCATGCAAGAGCGCAGCAGTAGCAAGAAACGTGAGAAACACTGCAAATGACGTGTCGACCAATAATCCTGCCTTACGTAACATTCCGCTTGTTGTGTAATAAATATTTTACAGCACAGCGTAAATGGTCCCGTGCATCAGCTCACGTGGGCGCTCACGTGGGCGCTCGCGCAGCGCCGGCTCCTCGTGTAATGACGCACCGTGGAGGGCACCTGTATCACGAAGGATTTCAGCGGCTTCAGCAGAGTTACACGCGAGGAGACTGTTCTTCTGCAGTTTGACTGACAGGTGAATTAGTGCCCAGCCATGCGTGCCTGCGACACTGTCAGGCAGGAGGCGGGAGGCACGTCCCCTTCGCAGCAGGAGCACGTGTGAACTAATCTCCCGGCGTGCTCGCCTTTGAGTCTCTGAAGGTCTTCCTTTTGAGCAGGCCTGTCTGTTGTGCAATAAGCTTTACTCAAACCAGCAGCCAAAGCGCGGCCTCGGGAGGCAGATTTGTCAGTACTCAGGACCGGCTTTAGGGCGGTGCGACCGGTGCGACCGCACCGGGCGCTGACTTTAGCAAGTTAATAATAGTTTTAAAAGCACCTCCTGCCAGCGTTCTGGCCTTCAGCAGTTTTTAGCAGTCAATAAAAATGTCAAGATAACCCTGTGATTAATTTTATTTCTAAAGAAAGATCGGAGGTTTGTCTAGTGGAAGCTTAGAGGATAGCGCAGATGGTAATATGCCTACTGCAAAGAACCTGTAACAGCAGATCACAAAAGAACCTGTACCAGCGGATCACAAAGTGCATATCATTTAAATAGATCAATAGGTCATTGCTTTTGTCTGAGAGATCCTTTTATTACTTGCAGTTAATAAATTAACATCCTAGCATAGGACAGTGAGCGATTAACTGTCATCAAAGAGCTGCAAGGTATAGATGAGAGCGTTATGATTTCCTCTCGTCTTTCATTATTCTAATGTTGGGAAAAGGATTAATTTGGATATAAATCAATTCTGATTATTAAAAAGAACCCCCAACTATGGTGTTATGTTTTAAATTCTGAGTTTGTGCTTCTCCAGACCAATGACTATTGAATTATGCTGTCTACCAGTGTGAATGACATGTGACTCCTACACCTTATAGTCCTCTGCTTTATGTAACATTTCCTATACACTGACTTACACACCTATGATTGATTGTCTCTGTGTTTTGTGTGTGTGATGTAAAGTGGCCTGACAGCCTACACTGGTATGAGTGGCGCTATACAACAAATTTAATGCATCTGAGCGATGGAGTGGTTATGGAGACTTGAGAGGCACTATTAAAGGGTGGTAGTGAGGGAATGCATGGCAGAGGTGGTCACTGGGGGGGCACCAACAACCACTGTCGCACTGGGCGCCACCAGCGCTAAAGCCGGCCCTGTCAGTCCTGGAATGTGCGCGGAAGCCTCACGTTTCCCAAATGGCGCTGATTTGTTCTCCAGGATTTGGACGCAAACCTGCTGGTAGCCACGTAGCAAGGGTGCCGTGGACCCTAACCCGTGGCGTAGCAAGGGTGCCATGGACCCTAACCCGTGGCGTAGCAAGGGTGCCATGGACCCTAACCCGTGGCGTAGCAAGGGTGCCATGGACCCTAACCCGTGGCGTAGCAAGGGTGCCATGGACCCTAACCCGTGGCGTAGCAAAGGTGCCATGGACCCTAACCCGTGGCGTAGCAAAGGTGCCATGGACCCTAACCCGTGGCGTAGCAAAGGTGCCATGGACCCTAACCCGTGGCGTAGCAAGGGTGCCATGGACCCTAACCCGTGGCGTAGCAAAGGTGCCATGGACCCTAACCCGTGGCGTAGCAAGGGTGCCATGGACCCTAACCCGTGGCGTAGCAAGGGTGCCATGGACCCTAACCCGTGGCGTAGCAAAGGTGCCATGGACCCTAACCCGTGGCGTAGCAAAGGTGCCATTGAACCTTGGCCTCTTCAGCCCCCACTAGTCCATGCAAGACAGCCATTTTGTGGTACAATAGGCCTCCACCATCCTAGGCCCCAGTGCCACTGCACGTGCTGCACTATCTATAGTGACACCATTGCCTGCTTTCTGCTTTCAGTGAATAGACTGAACGCAGAGCAAATCTATCATTCATCCCCAGTCAAGATATCTGGGTCAAATCAGCCGCGGTCCGTGGAGGGAGTAACGTGGGGCGGAAAAGCGGCGCGGGGTGGGGCAGGGTGGGGGGCAGTAAACACCGGAATATGGATAATTGTAGGTAAATGCGATGCAGCGCGCGCTACGAAATTCGTTTTATTTATTTAATTGTTTACTTACCTTCAGTTATCCATCTTCCGGTGTTTAGTACCCCCCACCCTGCCCCACCCCCGCCATGCCTTTCCGCCCCACGTTACTCCCTCCACGGACCGCGGCTGGGTTAAATCCATTGTTCTTTTGCTCACCATGCCACCCCAGTTTAGAGCCAGCCATATGCAAATCAGCCTTGGCCCTGTGCCTCATGGGAACAGACCAGCCGAACTGCCAAGCCAAGTCCTCCCTGGACCTAAAACAAGCCTCCTGGGACCGGTTTGAGGGCATCAGCCCTCATCAGCCAGGCTTGCTTGAATCCAGTGGCACAGTGATCCCCAGTGAGTACTGGGGTGAATGTATGGCATTGTTCTGCATTCTGTCCATCAGTTGTTCTTTTTGTATTTGTCACCCCGAATGGGACGGGTATGCCCAGACGTGTGTCCCGTGCTCTCCATGCCACTGGAATCAAGCTATCCTGGCTGAAGAGGGGGGAAACCCCGAAACCATTCCTAGGCTGCTTGTTTCCAGTCCAGGGAGGACCTGGCCTGGTAGTTTGGGCTGGACTGTTCCCATTGGGCACAGGGTCAAGACTGATTTGCATATGGCTAGGTTCAAACTGGAATGGCATGGGGAGAAAAACCACGATGGATTTAGGAACAGATCTCTGTACTGGGGTGAATGTATGACATTGTTCTGCATTCTGGCCATCAATTGTTCTTTTTGCATTTGTCTCCCCGAGTAGGGCAGGTGTGCCCAAACGTGGGTCCCGTGCTCTCCATGCCACAGGAGTCAAGCAATCCTGGCTGATGAGGGCTGAAAGCCCGAAACCAGTCCTAGGATGCTTGTTTCCAGTCCAGGGAGGATCTAGCCTGGCAGTTCAGGCTGGACTGTTCCCATTGGGCGGAGGGTCAATACTGATTTGCATATGGCTGGGTCCAAACTGGAATGGCGGGCAAAAAAATAATGGATTTAGGCCCAGATCTCTGTACTGGGGTGAATGTATGACATTGTTCTGCATTCTGTCTATCAATTGTTCTTTTTGCATTTGTCACCCCGAGTGGGATGGGTATGCCCGGACGTGGGTCCCATGCTCTCCATGCCACTGGATTCAAGCTATCCTGGCTGAAGAGGGGTAGAACCCTGAAACCGGTCCTGGGATGCTTGTTTTCAGTCCAGGAAGGAACTTGCTTGGTAGTTTGGGCTGGACTGTTCCCATTGGGCGCAGGGTTAAGACTGATTTGCATATGGCTGGGCTCAAACTGGAATGGCATGGGGAGCAAAAAAACGATGGATTTAGGCCCAGATGTCTGTACTGGGGTGAATGTATGACATTGTTCTGCATTCCTTCCTTCAATTGTTCTTTTTGCATTGACTGTGTGTTCAAACTCCTACAAATTATTCCTCTTTGTATGTTTGGGGCCTTTGAACATGCACTGTCTTTCCTATCTTTCATCTACAGATCTAATGCAGCCTGGGAGCTGTTTGTTTCCTTTGTACCAATTGGACTAACCCATCTGATGAAAATGAAAAAAGGAAAGTGCATTGTGTCTACCACCAGCACAGAATAATGTGGTAATTCTATCAATAAGGGGCAAAGGAGTGTGGTGGGCATTCCATTATTCTGTTCCTATGGAAGCATATCTACATAGCATAACTGAATTTCCTGGCACAGATAACATAACGTTATTCTTACCCTCCCTGAAACATGCGGTGGATGCGGTAGTAAATGTATCTACCACCCAGCTCCATTCTTCAGCACCGACCCCTTGCACTTCCATTTAAATTGCTGCTATAGCTTGAGCTACCTCATCTCCAAAATAAACAGTTGATGTCTGCCCACACCTCATAAAATCACCACATTATTAAAACATATAAAACTAATTAATGAATTGAAATGCACATGCATAATTAAGTAGCAGTTAAGTATGTAAGAGACAGAGAGGGGGACATTTTCTTCTAAAAGCCCACATTATATTGTCAGTGTCTTCAGCCAGATCAGGAAACCAAATATTTCTGTCTCCAAAATTGAAATACTAAATCAAAAGTCACAATTGCAGAAACTTAATTGGACACCAAGATTCTTTTGGTGATCCCACACAAAAATCACATTTCATTATGGAATGGTATTGTTTTTATACTTAGAAACACATTATATTATTGATCTTCCTCAAGAAGACTGTTTTGGATGAAAATATTTCAAAAGCACAAGAGACCTCTCGGGGTCATTACAGACCACCCTAGTGAGGTTCTGTAGCGATCCGAACCCGTGAATTCGGTATCGTAGTACTAACACGATTTTGGTACCAATGAACCGCAAATGATCCATTATAGGCATGACAGTGTTTTCGCCGCGCAACTAGCGTGAATTCACTGAGTTTTAGGGCATTCTGTTGTAAAGCCATGGCATCCATTTTAGTTACGGCATCCATCTTGTTTCTTGCCCTCACATAGTCAATGAACGGATGATGACCCCGGCAGAGTCACCTTGTTAAGGACACGTAAGCTCGAGCCTTAGAAAGGCTGACGCTGCATGACTAGGCAGAATCAAGCTGCCTCCCTTGCCTGAGGCCAGTCCTGCTATACTGGTTCTCGTGTCCGTTGTCCTGACTGAAAGGCCGAAGACGGTAGCCCTGCCCGTTTACGATCCGTAAACACCTCTTATCCTGCATTTCAATCCTTTGCACCTGGCTCTGCTCCTTTCCTTCTGGGCTTTTACAATGGGGAGGTTACGATTTTTATGATGGGGAGGATCGGGTGGAGAATGGAGAACTGTCGAGAGAACCTGATCGAATACCGAAAACCTACAACTAATCATTGTTTGATATTTATTTATTGTCTGTTTTGGATACCGGACTGGGCATGAGAAATATTTGTGTAATGTTGCCCCGAGACATTTTTCTTGTATTTAAGGCGCTACCCACTTGATACGAATTGAACAGTCTCGTAGATTCTGCCCCCGTGTGGTTCCTATGATTTCTGTGTCCCTGCAGTAAATAAACCTTGGTCTTTGACGCCGCCATCGAGAAGCCCGTGTCTCTGTTTATTTGTGCACCGATACAGGAGGAACTCAGGGGTCTTCGGGTGTTGTTTCCCTGACACCTCTGGACTCTTAAAAGTCCAGAACCTCAAATTGGCGCCCAACGTGGGGCGACGTCATCCGGTACCGGTCCAAAGCCTGAAAAATTCGAGAAGTTTCGTGTGAAGATTCCGGAGGGAGGTACCCCGCTTCATCGATCCCTGCATGTCGTAAAAGTGACCCGACGATCTCTTCCACGAGGATTTCCGTTTCCAGACGGCTACAGAGGACCGCTGCCTTGACTGTCGCCCTGTCTTGGACCCGAGGTGCAGACCTTAGTACGGCGAGACGTAGACGGGTTCTCCTTGGTGACGTCTTCCACATTTCAGTTAAGTATTAATTGGGTAGTGCTCAGTCTGGTCATTTGGATACGTTTGTTTTTGGATTTATAGATTATCATTGGTTGCTCTTGTTAGGATAATCTTTGTATTTGGTATTGGTTCGTTTTTTTGGTAGGCCTAAGTTCTCTGCGCATTTTGGTTGAAATTTGTCTTTATAATCATGATTAAGAGTAAAAATTGTTTCTTGTCCTTATTACGTTGCAACGGGGATTCCCGGTTGGAGGATTCGTGTTCGGTTCCTCCGATTGGAACTCCTACATATGAGCTCTATTGTAAACATGGTGTGGGTCCTATTACGTACAATGAAGTATGGGTCCGTTATACTAAGAAAGATGGTGTCCTTAGTTGGCCACCGCATGGTAGTTTTGAAAGTGAAATTCTAGATAATTTAGAAATGAAGTTGTTCAAGAAAAAAGCCCGGCCGGCAATGTTTGATTCTTTTCGTGTATGGCGCAAAGAAGCCAAACAGAGAGAAATTAGGAAAACGAAGAAAGAACAGAAAGAGAAAGGGTTGACCTTAATGGAGTCTGCTAGGCAGCTGCATGTCAACGAGACCGAAAAAGCAATAGAAATAGCGAATAGAAGACATAATCTGGCAATCGATAAATGCTACCCTGTCTTGCCATCTTGTCCTGCTAAGCCGGTAGAGGACCCCGAAAAGGATCCCCTGTTGTCTTATCTGTTGAGTTCACCTCCACCGTATGCACAGGGTATTACAGCACCACAATTACTACCTGTTGTACAGCCAGCTGCTGGTCAGCATGGAATAGGTGCTCCACTTCCTTTGAATCCAGCTCCTGTCTTTCCCGTGATCAATGATCCTACGGCACCCCCTCTCCCTGGGTTGCCTGTTCCGCCTATCGTTTCACAAACTGCTTTACCTACTACTCCCACCCTTACTATTTCACCTGCTTCAACTGCCCTGTCTCCGAGCCCTAACATTTTGACTCCGCTTTCTGTTCGTCGGAAGATAACCGACTCTGTGACTAATATCCTAACTCCTCTCTACAGGTCTTTAATTGGGACCCCCGTTTCTGACTCTATACAGAGACGTAGCCAGTTTCCTGGTCCCGAGGAACGAGACACGTTAGATTCGACAGCTCTTAGATGGATGTCGAAAGCTGCGAAGTATGATGCACGAAGAGTTTTAGACACATTTATGCAATGGAATGAACCGACTCAACGTTATGTTTTTGACGTGATGTGTTCTCTCGTGCGTGAAGAATGGGAAGATGATGACTTAGATACAGTTCCCTCTGATTTAATAAATATTCAGCAGAAATTCGCCGCAGGAATGGTGATAGGTTCAGAAGTAGGAAGAGCGATAGAATTGATTTTAGCTTATAGGGACGAGTCCCCTTTAAGGGCGACAAGAGACCCTGATGGTACACCGATAACTAGAAAAAGACGAGGTCAGTATCCGATGAGGGAAGTTCCGCCCATATGGCGTGATGCAGTTCAAGCTGATGCGGCCCTTGGTATTGCAGCTGCCCCAGCGCAATTCCAAAGAGTATGGATACATATCCCTTGGAAGCGAGCTGAAGTATTAGCAGTAAAGCAAGCATTGCCAGATCCTCGTAAAAATCCTGCTGGTTATTATAAAGAGTTAACGCAAACAGTCCAAGCGTGTATCATGAATTTGGCAGACATTGAAATGCTATTTGGTAATGTAGTACCACAGCCTATATGGGCCAAGATTCGGCAAGAGAACCACCCAGTCGCCTTAGGAGGTGATTAGCCAGCTATCGTTGTTGTAAATTAAAGCAGAATGTGATTAAGCATTTACTGAAAACATTAATGCTTCCCCTTTAGATCGTGTTTTCTTCGTTATGTTGACTGAAGTCCGGACTCCATTTTGTATTGACATGCTGCCACGTGTTCGTCACGAGGAGAGTCCGACCTCTGTGTTAGTTGCTCCTGTAATCTGCCTAGTAACAGTTTGTAAATAGCTCTCTTGTCCATCTGGCGCATGCCCAGACTTGACCACATCTGTTATAATTAGCTTTGCTTGACCATGTGTTTTCGCGGGCTCAAAGAGTATGTTAGCTCCGCCCATGTATTGATTCAGTATCGAGAATGACCATAAATGGTAATGTTCTTCGACCTCATGTTGTATCCACCCACTATGAGCCCCTCTGTTGTGTATAAAAGGGGACTGTGTACGCAAGTTCTGTGTGCTACTCCATGCAATACTGAAGAGTGTTGTGTGGACTGTAGGACCACCCTTAAGGGTTAATAAACGTTGTTTTTGTACTTTGCAGTTTCCGTGCCAACTTCCTTATAGATTCCATTACAGGAGAGCGAACCCTTGTGCTTTGCGGGCCTAGCTGGGGCCTGTATTCATCAATTGGCGCCCGTCACGTGGGGCTCATCGGCGACTCGGATGCTCGAAGGACTGGTCGCGACGAAGGTGAGGAGTTTGGCCGGGGACGTGATCACTGCCAGCGGCGTCTTAGCCCTGGCATCCCGAGGTTTTTCTTCCTTCCCTTCCGAGCTGACCATCTGGGTGGCGCCGGTCATCGACTGAGACCTCTTCTGTCGGTCCTGCCGTGAGCGCCGTTTGGGCGATTGTGGAGCTTGGCAGTTGGAACCTGGACTCTTGATTGGTAAGAACCGTTGTACGGTACTTGCTCCGAGTTTTTGAAGCCTGGGTTGGCTATTTGAGTTTGATTGATGATGACTAGTCATATTTTGAATTTGTCTTTGTGAAAATATATGCGTTGCAACACATATAGGCAGGTAATGTGGAGAAATTTCTCTGGAGCTGTGTAAACTTTGAACGGCGCAACGATTAAGTGCCATTTTCTTTATAATATTGCATATTTTGCACTATTGCTAGCATGCCTGCTTTTAGCGCACTCCGTAAGTGGTGCTGCTGTTTTGGAAACCGGTTGAACCTCGAGGAATCTGCTCCAGCTCCCCCAGAGGGGACTCCTAATAGGGATATGTACGTGAAGTATGGTCTTTCTTCCATAATGTACAGCACGCTATGGAGGAAATACACGAAGAAGGATCCTGAGTTGCGATGGCCTTTGTATGGATCGTTTGATATACGTAAGATTGAGTATGTGGAACAGTGTATGTGTAAGCGACGTGCCCGGCAGGATATGTTTGAGTGTGTGCGATTATGGGTGAAGGAAGTGCGTGAGCGAGAGAAGCGTGAGAAAGCGCTGTTTGATAAAGAGCAACGGAAGAATGATCATGTGCGAGCGCAAGAAACAAAGCGTCGGGAGGACAAAGAGCAGACGGATAGACAAGAGAAAGAGCGTAGGCTACAAGTTTCGGGTCAATACGTTGTTCGCCAGCCGCTTTATCCTGTCCTTAATAATTCTGATGATGATTTTTATTTGCTAGATCGCTCTCCGCCCCCTTATGTTGGCGCATCTGCTCCACGGCCGCAAGATTCTGACCCGGCTTCGGGTAAGGTAGACACACGGTCCATGCTGTCGGCCGAGCAAATGGCTGAGCTTCGGACACTTTCCTTCCGTGCGCTGAAGGGCAAGGTATCCATGGAGGACTTATTTCAAACTTGGGGGCCGTGGCAGGAGAGAGATAAAGTGTATTTTCTGGGTCATTTCGCGGATGAAGTGATTACTGCTTTCCGAAAATATTCTCATGTCCTTGAGCCTGACGAAGTGTCTTCGGACGCTAGAGCAATACGTAACGGTGCTTTTTCTCCCTCTAAGGCTCCTGAGGCGGCTTGGCGGCTGTTCGCCTTGCGGGACGAGGTGCTGGCCCTTCGAGAGAAAGCACGCCAACAAGCGGAGGAGGAGAAGCAGTCGGATTCGGTTGCGGCAGGGGGCTACCCATCCACCTCCCAGTCAGATAAGGATAATGTAGTGCATGCTAAACCAATGCGAGAGGCGGCGCCTTTGTATGTTCCTCCTAAAGGAGCGGGGACTAGCCCGGACATTAATTCTGTCGATGCTAGGGGATATTTTGTGTATAATTGGGTTTATACTCCATGGCATAGAGCCGATGTTATGGCGTTGAAGAATGTGTTGCCTGACCCCCGCAAGAATCCAGCGGCCTTCTATGAAGAAGTCGAGGGGGCCTTGAATTCTTGCATTATGACTTTAGCGGATATAGACCTGTTCTTTGGCCTTATTCTACCACCGGACACGTGGAGGTCTGTCCGAAGGGTAGATGATGTAGTTGCCTTTAAGGCTCGATGGTCTGACCTTGAGGATGAGGATAGGGAACGGAAGCCCGCACAGAAACCACCCCAGAATATTTTAGATCTCCCTGCTGCTATTGTGGCTAAATTGAAAACAATAATCCCCCCTAAAAAGATTGACTGGAATATGTTAGCAGCATGTAAACAGAAAGTTGACGAGTCAGTTGCAGATTTCTTCACGCGCTTTGAAGAAACGTTTCATGACTTTAGTGGCCAGTCGCTTACTGACGACACAGGCCGCCACCTTTTCGCGGACAAATATGTGGCTAATCTGCTACCGGCAGTTGCGGCCCGGTTAAAAGCGAGTGAGAGTTCTTGGTCCTCCGCGACACCGACGGCTCTTCTGACCATCGCTCAGTATTATGAGCGTCAGGAGCATGAGGCGAAGGGCCAGGAGGAGAAGAAATCGAAAGATCTCAAAACCAAGGTGATGTTAGCACAAGTATATGGCCCGCCCCGACGGGGTAATAATAATAGAGGAAGGGGCGGATCTTATGGTCCCCCTTCGGGCCGATCTGATTTGAATAGGAACCAGTGTGCGTACTGCAAGCAGTTGGGCCATTGGGCCAGGGATTGCCCAGCGTTGCGTGCTTCGCGTCAGGGGCACACTCCGGGTGGCCCGAGAGGTAGAGGGGGCTTCTCGAACTTTAGAGGGAATTCTAACGATAATGTCCGTTTCGATACTGCCGGGCAGCGCCGAGATAGCTCAAATGTTTTTGATCGCCAGCACCAGTATCATGTATCGGACATCGATCAATCGGGATATCATGACTCTCAGCATGCATAGGAATGCGTTGGATGGGGGTCCGAATCAGTTGAGGTGCCGGTCGATCAGACGGGTCCTTATGTATCGGCTGAGGTTTTAGGTTCTACTGATCAGTTCCTAGTGGATACAGGAGCGACACGTAGTGCATTGTCTAGGTACTTGGTTCCGGGGGCTCCCCCATCCGGCTCAATAGTTACATCGGTAGGGTTTGACGGTACACTCTCCCGAAGCCCTCTTTCACAGCCCCTTGCATTTAAAGTTGACTGTTTTTCTGCGCCCTGTCCGTTTCTGCTTGCCCCGTATACACCGGATAACATTATGGGCCTTGACATGTTAAAACACTTTAGGGCTACAATCCGCTGTTCCCCTGAGGGTGTGAGGGTGATCTTAAATGACAACTATCCCAGGTCTGGGCGGATGTGTACGATATCAGAGGATGCATTGTTGGCTACCCTCCCCCGAGCTTTATGGGCGACTTCGGACACAGATGTGGGACAAATGGTGATTCCTCCGGTCCACATTAGTGTCCAGGAGGGGGCGGTGCTACCACGCCTCCCGCAGTATCGTATTTCCCAGGAGGGCGAGGAAGCTCTCATACAGATTGTGCAAGATTTGATCGCAGTAGGGGTAGTGGAAGAAGTTCCCTATAATATCTGTAACAGTCCGATTCTCCCTATTTTAAAAAAGGATACAGATGCAAAGGTCTATCGGTTCATAATTGATTTGAGGGAGGTAAATAAGATCGTGATACCTCAGTACCCGGTGGTCTCCGATATCACGACGTTGCTTACCTTGGTCCCGCCTACGGCGACCATGTTCTCAGTGATTGATTTGAAAAATGCCTTCTTTTCTATTCCCATTCACCCTGATAGCCGATTTCTTTTTGGGTTCACATTAAACACTAGATCTTATCGTTTTTGTAGAATTCCCCAGGGCTACACAGAAAGCCCTAGTATTTATAGTCAGGCTTTGAAACGACAGTTGGACTCCTTTGCCTTACTCGAGGGGGTCGCCCTCATTCAATATGTCGATGACATCCTGTTGGCGGCTGACACCCTGGAGTTGTGCGAGAAAAGCACGCTAGCCTTACTTTCCTTTTTAGCATCCCACAATCACAAGGTCTCTAGGAAGAAATTGCAATTCTGTAGACCAAAGGTGACTTATTTGGGTCACCTTTTGTCTAAGGAGGGGCGTGCACTCACACCAGATCGTATCCAAGTAATTTTGGACACACCGAGACCATCCACGCAGAAGGATGTGCGTGCATTTTTGGGTCTTGTTTCTTTTTGTAGACAGTGGATATTGGGATTTTCACACATAGCTAAGCCATTACTAGCTCTCTTGACAAAAGACACGCCCATCCCGATCCCCTGGTCAGATGAGTGTGACGCTGCTTTTCAGCAATTGAGACAGGCCCTTTGTTCAGCACCAGTGTTAGGGACCCCTGATTATACAAAACCCTTTTCGTTGTATGTGCATGAGAAAGATGGATGTGCATTATCAGTTTTAGTGCAGATGCATGGTGATAAGCAGCGCCCTTGTGCATACTTTTCGGCCGTACTTGATCCTGTCGCCCGAGCATTACCAGGGTGTTTTCGCTCGGTTGCGGCGACAGCTGTGTCAATACGGCAGAGTGAAGGAATTGTGTTGTCCCATAAACTGGTGGTGTTAGTTCCCCATGCTGTTGATGCCCTGCTTAATCAAACGAAGACACAGCATTTGACCAGTGCCCGTTTAACGGGATATGAGTTGACGCTTTTGGCTCCTCATATTACGTTAAAAAGGTGCGTGACATTAAACCCGGCCACATTGTTGCCATACCCCGAGACCCAGCCTGAGGCGCAGAAAGCGCATGATTGTATTCTTGTGACTGAGGAACAAACAAAGGGTCGTATTGATCTCCAGGATACGCCCTTTTCAGAGGTAGATGGAGAGTTGTGGGTAGATGGATCATGCCTGAAGCTACCAGATGGTACGACTTCAGCAGCGTATGCAATTACCACATTACACACGATAGTGGAGACAGCACGCATACCACAGAAATCAGCTCAAGCAGCGGAACTGATAGCACTAACACGAGCATGTGAGCTTAGTACAGGATTATGTGTAAATGTTTACACAGATAGCCGCTATGCCTTCGGAGTAGCGCATGACTTCGGCCTACTCTGGAAGGAGAGAGGGTTTTTAACGTCACATGGAGTACAGATAATGCATGGAGAGTTAGTTCATAATCTTTTAACTGCATTGACATACCCAAAGAAAATTGCTATCGTTAAGTGTAGCGCCCATAGGAAAGTGGTTGATAAAGTTGGAGAAGGGAATGCGTTAGCGGATCGAGTAGCACGGGAGACTGCGATGCAGCCCGGCGCTACTGCCATGTATGTAGTAAAGTCACAGGTGGAAAGATGGCGTGATGCGAAGGAAGAAGTGCGAGAAATACAAAGGACCGCTTCTGACAAAGAGCGGGAACAATGGGCTAGCGAAGGAGAACTGGATGATGAGGGTTGTTGGAGAAATAAGCAGATGGACAGATGGAAATTACCCACGGCTTTTGTACAACCTATGGTTCAGATGGCACATGGGCTAGCACATGTTGGAGCTTCCGCAATTGTGAAATTGCTTACCCAAGTCTGGGAGCATCCAGAGATTGCTAGCACGGCAAAGAGGGTGGTGCAGACCTGTATGATCTGTCTGAAGTATAACCCAGGGAAAGGTACTCGAACTCCAGCAGGAGGATTTGTGACACCCACTGCACCCTTTGAGGTTCTGCAGATGGATTACATCCAGCTTGAGCGCTGTAATAATTTGAAGTATGTTCTAGTAGTGGTCTGCGCTTTCAGCAAGTGGGTTAAAGCGTACCCTACGAAAGATAATACTGCAATGACCACGGCGAAGCTACTGCTAAAAGAGTTTTTCCCTCGATACGGCGTCTGTAGACTTCTGTGGAGTGATAATGGCCCTCACTTTGTAGCGGATGTTATTAAGTATGTCTTGAAGGGCCTAGGCATCACCCAGAAGTTCCACGCCGTGTTCCACCCCCAGTCTGCAGGCCTAGTTGAGAAGTATAATGGTACACTGAAGCTTAAGATCGCCAAAATCCAAGCTTCAACATCTTTGACTTGGCCAGACGCCCTGCCACTGGCGTTATTGTCAATTAGGTCGGTGCCACACTCTCGAACTGGCCTTACGCCGTACGAGATAGTATTTGGACGCCCAATGAATATTTGGGGTCCGCCAAGGCCTAAGGCTGTGTATGATGTACCTTGTGTAATGATGAGTGATTATCTGGCACAGTTAACGGATAACTTGGTTTCTATTCATCAACAGGTCCGAGAGGCGCTCCCTGATCGGTCTGCCGGCGAAGGACATGGTCTCCGGCCTGGAGATCATGTCATGGTGAAGGTCTTCGACAGAACGAACAGTTTGGAGCCGAGATGGGTCGGACCTGAGCAAGTCCTCCTTGCAACGAGGACGGCAGTGCGAGTCTCGAACAAGAAGAATTGGATCCATTCCTTGCACTGTCGAAAGGTACCGCCCGGATTGGTGGAGTCTGCCGTGCTGACCGATCAACGAGAGATCCTAGCAGCGGAGACAGGCCTTGCTGCGGAGCCAAACGATACTGAGGAGCTCTTTCCGGACCACACGACTTCTGGAGGAAGGCGATATCATCTGCGACCAAGGAAGTGAGGTTTCCAGTACCGGGACATACTGTCAGAACGGCCCTTGGGTTAGTGAAACGGAGAGCCGATGAGGCAAGGGGGGGGGATCAGCCCTGCATTAGTGTAGCGACACCCGTCTTGGCCCGCTGGTGAAGAAATCAACCGCTGCCCAAGGGGAAGAGTTCTGACAGACCTTTTTAGTTTCAGGAAGATATCAGGGTATTGTTTCCTTTGACATGGAGAAGAAGAAAATTCTTTGTGCGTTGGGGTTTATGCTAACAGTAGCTATCGTTGGTATAACCACATGGTTTGTGGAGGAGGTAACTCCTGCTCGGAAAACACTTGTGTTGACGACTCCAGTGCCTGCGGAGCACTACTTTTATACATTACCGTATCAAGAGTTGAAGCATCGACAGTCCTATTTGAATAACACTTTCATCCAGATGCTGCATCATACCCACGTTGCTACGAACGCTACGAACTGTTGGATATGTGGGATGATGCCAGCCCATCAGAAGAAAGGAGGAACGCCATTCATACCACTTCCTTTCTCTCATAATGGCTCTTGTAGAGCATGGTACACTTTGCTGTTTGCCACTCGGAAACCGACAGTGGGACGATTGCTTTTCAGACTCAATAAAGAATGTCATCAGGACAAAAATGGATATCCACAAGCAAATGGGACAATTTGGGAATGGGAAGAGTACCGACCAGACAATGAATCCATTCCCTATATCTTCACGAACACCAGAGACACTGTGGGGAAGGACAAGTTTGTGATCCAAGTGGCCCAAGCCCAAGCGGACCTGTGTGTCCAGAGTGTGGGTTTTATCCCTGTTGGTGTCAGTGATTGCATAACCGTATTGAACATTGACGGGTTGAACAACAGTACCTTCCTAGCATCCCATAATACCTACTTTGTATGTGGAAATAAAGGTTATTACCGTTTGCCGGCTGGGTGGTCTGGGGTATGCTATGTATCATTCCTATTACCTCCTGTATTCCTAGCACCCGCGTCATATCATAAGGATTTGAAACTGTTGAATAATGTGACTGTAAATAGATATAAACGTACTCTATCAATTGATGATGTGGATCAAACCGATACCAGCTTGCAACAGTATATTGATTTTAACCTAGGACTGTTTTTCTTTGTTGGAGCTGCTTTGAATAGTAGGAAGATCCGAAGATTGACAAGAGTGGTAGAAGCTGTGACAAATCAGACTGCTGCCGCTCTTGGGAATCTTACGGAAGAATTACAAATAACTAGGATTGTTGCATTACAGAATCGTATGGTATTAGATGTAATGCTAGCTGATCGAGGAGGAGCCTGTAAAATTATTGGAAGTAGCTGCTGTGTGTTCATTCCTGATCATACGCCATCCGTTTATAACGCCATTAACAAGCTGCATAAAATAGCAGCTGAAATCCACACAGAAAGCGGCACTTGGTCCTTTTCTGGGTGGTTTTGGGCGTTGGTTACTGCCTGGGGGTGGAAGGTTCTAACTGGTCTCTGTATTATTATAGCAATTCTGTTCCTTTTTTGTATGTGTATTCAATGTGGACCATTGTGCTGTTCTGTATGCATTTCATTTTGCATTCCCGATAAGAAAGCTATTACCGATGTTGCTTGCCAGAAGGGTCTAGCAAAAGAGGTTAAGGGAATGATGATAATTGATATATATGATGATTATTCTTGGAAGCCGGATGTCTTCAGTAAATGCTGAAAGGGTCGTCTGTTGTAAATTAAAGCAGAATGTGATTAAGCATTTACTGAAAACATTAATGCTTCCCCTTTAGATCGTGTTTTCTTCGTTATGTTGACTGAAGTCCGGACTCCATTTTGTATTGACATGCTGCCACGTGTTCGTCACGAGGAGAGTCCGACCTCTGTGTTAGTTGCTCCTGTAATCTGCCTAGTAACAGTTTGTAAATAGCTCTCTTGTCCATCTGGCGCATGCCCAGACTTGACCACATCTGTTATAATTAGCTTTGCTTGACCATGTGTTTTCGCGGGCTCAAAGAGTATGTTAGCTCCGCCCATGTATTGATTCAGTATCGAGAATGACCATAAATGGTAATGTTCTTCGACCTCATGTTGTATCCACCCACTATGAGCCCCTCTGTTGTGTATAAAAGGGGACTGTGTACGCAAGTTCTGTGTGCTACTCCATGCAATACTGAAGAGTGTTGTGTGGACTGTAGGACCACCCTTAAGGGTTAATAAACGTTGTTTTTGTACTTTGCAGTTTCCGTGCCAACTTCCTTATAGATTCCATTACAGGAGAGCGAACCCTTGTGCTTTGCGGGCCTAGCTGGGGCCTGTATTCATCATCGTAGCGGCAGATGCACAACAGGTTGGTGGAGCTAAACCTGAACCCCTGATTGCTGACTTACCTGGCAGAATAATTAATCTGATGAAAACGCTAATGCCAGCGTTGCGAGTAAATTGGGATAAACTATCAGCATGTAAGCAAAAGAAGGACGAAAGCGTCTCTGACTTCTTCACTAGATTTGAAGAGACCTTCGTAGATCACAGTGGGCAAGATATGAGTACCGAGGGAGGTCAGAGGTTGTTTGTTGATAAGTTCGTGTTTAATTTATTACCTGAGCTCAGTAACAAGTTAAAAGATTCAGAAAGTGCATGGGCAGTGTCGACGACAGCACAGATACTTGCAACTGCTCAGTATTACGAGAATAGAGAGAAAGAAGAGAAGGAAAAATCAGAAAAGAAAACAAAAGATTTAAAAACCAAAGTTCTGTTGCAACAAGCATATCCGCCTCGTTCGAATCAGTCAAATTCACAGCAGCAACCTCAGTTTCAACCGCAGCCACAATTTCAGCAAGGGACGGCCCAAATATTTAATTATAACTTTCCCCGACAACAGTTAGCATGGAATCAGTGTGCCTATTGTAAAAAGGAGGGTCATTATAAGAACGAGTGTCCAGTACTACACCCTCAAACTAGTGGTATCTCAGCTCAGAGAGGAAATGTTGGATTTACACAAGCTCCTAGAGGTAGAGGGCGTGGTACGATGACACCACAGACTGATCGCCAATCGAATTATTTCGACCAGCGAAATATACAACCTACGCAACTAGGTAGATCTCCACAGTACCATGTTGAAGATTATTACGATCATAATGAAGAGATCCATAGAAGCGAGCAATAGGACAGCCGAAGGCAGAGAGAGGGAGTAGTATCAGTTCCAGTTGATCAAAGTGGACCTTATGTCGCAGTAGCTACCTCAGGCGTGGTCGAACCGTTTCTGTTGGATACTGGTGCGGCAAAAAGTTCAATCATGCGTGCAAAACTCCCTGGCGCACCTTTGTCCGGCTTAACGAACATTTCAGTAGGTTTCTCAGGCGCCCCTGTTCACAATCCTGTGTCTAGTCCTTTATCTATCTCTGTTGGGCCATGCAAGCTGGAAGCACCCCTTATCCTAACTACTGGTTGTAATGAGAATCTGCTTGGTTTAGACCTGTTGAAACGTCTGCATGCGACACTGTACTGTTCTCCTTCGGGAGTACAGCTCACATTAGGCAAAAGAGTCATCTCTCCGATGTACATGTCGATGGACAAGTTCCCACCGGAGCTGCGTTCACTCCCTGATACTCTTTGGGCAACTGGCCCTAATGATGTAGGTCTATTGGAAATTCCACCTTACGTGGTAAGTCTAAAAGCGAATGTTAAATTTCCACGAATCCCACAGTATCGGATTTCAAATGAAGGTGAACGAGCACTTTTACTGATTGTAAAGGACTTGATACAGAAAGATGTGATTGAGGAAACTAGAGGAAACGTTTGTAATAGTCCTATTCTGCCGATTTTGAAACGCACTGATCCTTCCAAACCTCCAATCTACAGATTTGTGATCGACCTCAGAGAGGTTAACAAAATTGTGATTCCACAGTTTCCAGTGGTACCAGATATCACTGCACTATTGACGTTGATTCCTGCATCGGCATCATGGTTCACGGTAATTGACTTGAAAAATGCATTATTCAGCATCCCGATAGCCGAAGAAAGTAGAGACATTTTTGGTTTCTCCTTAGGAGGACGCAGTTTCAGATTCAAACGCGCTCCACAAGGTTATTGTAAAAGTCCTTCAATTTACAGCCAAGCATTAAAAAGTCAACTAGATATTCTTGTACTCCCTCCTGGTGTTGCTCTGATCCAATACGTAGATGATCTTCTACTAGCCGCTGATGACAAGGAAACTTGCAAAGCAGCTACAATTTCTTTATTGCGTCATTTGTCAGACTTACATCACAAGGTGTCACCTTCTAAACTGCAATATTGTTGCCAAGAAGTGACCTACTTAGGTCATCTTTTGTCAAAGGAGGGAAGAAGGTTGACCCCAGAGAGAATCAAAGCAATTTCGCAGATGACTGTACCAACCACACAGAGAGAAGTGCGTGCATTTTTGGGTATTACGTCATACTGTAGGCAATGGATCCCAAATTTTTCTCTCATGGCGAAACCATTGGTAGCCCTGACTGGAAAAGGTGTTCCAAGCCCTTTGCCATGGTCTTATGAATGTCAACAGAGTTTCTCTGACTTACGTGATGCGCTGTGTTCAGCTCCTGTGTTGGGTACTCATGACTACAGTAAGCCATTTACTCTATATGTCCATGAAAGAGAAGGTTGTGCATTGAGTGTTTTAACGCAACAATTTGGCGACAAACAGCGGCCTTGTGCATATTTTTCATCCACATTAGATCCGGTAGCCAGAGCATTGCCAAGTTGTTTGAGAGCCACAGCAGCAGCCGCAGTGTCTATTCGACAGTCTGCCGGATTAGTCATGAACAACATGTTAGTAGTCATGGTTCCACATGCTGTGGATACACTCATGAATAGAACGAAAACTCAGCACCTCACCAGTGCTAGATTATCAGGCTACGAGCTGACACTTTTGGCAAGTCACATTCAGATCAAGCGATGCAACATATTGAATCCAGCAACGCTGTTGCCGATTGCCCAGGAGTCGAGTGATTCAGAACCCCATGATTGTTGTTTCAGAACTGAGGAAGAGACAAAAGGTAGAATCGATTTAAAAGATACTCCGTTATCAGACCCAGACGGCACGTTATATGTCGATGGGTCCTGTTTCAAACTCCAGAATGGTGATGTAACGGCCGCGTATGCAGTTACGACTTTGAGTACGATTGTTGAGACTGCAAGAGTGAGTCAGAATTCTGCCCAAGCAGCAGAATTAATTGCATTGACAAGAACGTGTGTTTTAGCTGAGGGAAAGAGAGTGAATGTGTTTACTGACAGCCAGTACGCCTTCGGCGTTGCACATAGTTTTGGACGTCTGTGGAAAGAAAGAGGTTTTCTCACGTCCCATGGAGCTAAGATCCAACATGGACAGTTAGTCAGCGATCTATTAGAATCCCTGACCCTACCGAATGAAGTTGCGATTGTGAAGTGCAGTGCACATCGAAAGATCACGGATGATGTTGGCCGAGGGAATGCGTTTGCTGATGAGGTCGCTAAAGAAACGGCCAAGAACATGATGAGCAGAATGTACGTTGCAACGTCTGCAAGATGGATCGCTGAATCAGGAATGTGTGAGAATACGATTGACAGTGTGAAAGCAATCCAAAATGAGGCAACTGAAGATGAGAAGAATGAATGGAAGGAGAAAACGGGTAAAATGGATTCGAGTGGATGTTGGGTTGATCTGTCTGAGCAGCAACGTTGGATGTTACCCAATGCGTATGTACTTGCAGTAGTCACGATGGCGCATGGAGCGGCGCACATTAGTTCGAAAGGGATCTGTAAAATGTTAGCCCCAGTATGGAAGAATGATGGAATTACGAAGTGTGCGGAAAGAGTGGTGAAAAACTGCATGGTGTGCCTGATGCATAATCCTGGCAAGGGAACCCCAACCCCAACTGGTCATTTTGCTCCCCCTTCCTGTCCCTTTGAAGTGATTCAGTTGGATTATATCCACATGGACAGGTGTAACAATCTTAAGTATGTCCTAGTGGTAGTATGTGCCTTTTCAAGGTGGATTGAGGCATACCCATTAAAGGATAACACTGCCATGTCCACTGCCAAAATCCTCCTCAAAGAATATTTCCCTAGGTATGGTATGCCACGGATTGTTTGGTCAGACAACGGAAGTGAGTTTGTAGGGAAAGTTATGAAGAGTGTGTGTGCAGGTCTAGGAATTGTACAGAAATTCCACAGTGCGAATCATCCACAGTCAGCAGGTTTGGTGGAAGGGTACAATGGCACCCTGAAGCTGAAGCTTGCGAAAATTCAAGCTTCCACTGGTCTCTCTTGGCCAGACGCCCTGCCTTTAGCTTTACTGTCCACCAGAGCGACGGTACACTCTCGAGTAGGGCTTAGCCCATATGAGATTGTGTTCGGCCGCCCTGCTAATGTTTGGGGAGTCCCTAGGCCAAAGGAATTTAGGCAAATTGAATACCCAATGTTGATTGATTACCTTTATGATCTGACTGCTAAGCTGAGTCTTATTCATCAACAGGTATTCGAATCCTTGCCTAAACTGCCGGAGAGTCCAGGCCACACGTTAAAACCTGGGGACCAGGTCGTGGTGCGAAACTTCGAACGCACCCGAAACCTTCAGCCGAGATTCGTAGGCCCATTCCAGGTCCTCCTTGTAACCAGAACTGCAGTACGCCTGGCCGGCAGGAAGAATTGGGTGCACGCCAGCCATACAAAGCGTGTCCCTCTTCCACTTCCCTATGACAACTGGGTTAGACGAGGAATTGGTGTATCCGAGACAGAACCTGTTCCTAGACACATCCCATTCAGTGATGCAGAGTATCTAACGGACCGTCCACAAACTGAAACACAGAACTTTGACACTTCAGCAGAAACCGTTCCGTTGAACCCTGAACCAAGTATTGCACAAAGTGAACATTTGTCATCTGTGGAGTCGAACATTTCTGCACCTGTGGACCAGCTATTTCCAGACCAAACCAGACCTGGAAAGTACAGATACAATCTTCGTTCTCATGTGATGAACTGATGACATTGCATTACTACATTTTTGTTTGAAAAACTGTAAAACTGTTTTGATTGCATTACATCCCGTACTGTCAGGAAGTTTGCTCTTTTTAAATTTTTGTTTTTTTTGCTATCCTTTTACCTTGCCGTATGGGTTACCGTAGGGTCGTAACGTGTGCCTTGTTTTAATTTACAGGAAATCAGACATTAGGTCGGTTTCTTCTGTTTATCTTGGGAACTCCCAGGATAGATGGAGGTAAGTTTTTAACAGGTACAAACCATCCGTTGCGAACGGTTATAGAAGATGGAGCTTCCTGAATTACGACGGGTTAAAGTCATAAATGTGCATAAGACCAAACTGTATGATATACTACATAGCAAATGTTTCCTAATGCAATGTGCTCTGACACTTCTGATTGTTTTTACAACTCTAGTAGGCGGAATTATTTTTGGTATTCAATTGATCTTTGCACCTGTTATGTCTACAGTATCTCCCCATATTTCTGCTTCCCCAACTATTGGTACTATTCATTCTTTCCACCCTTTTCCTGCTCACGAACAAGCTCGACGCTCTGAGTTTATAAACAACACTTTCATTCAGCTCTTGCACCAACATCAACTAGTGGTTAACACAACAAACTGCTGGGTATGTGGCCTGATACCACATACCATGGACAAGGGCATCCCTTATTTGGTTCTGCCTTTCAGTTATAATGGATCATTCTGGGCATTTCAGACCATGTTCGCCTATGCTCTAGAGACCTACCCTCCACGACCTCCACGTTCCACCCGGTATAACTCTGCTAATAGAGCCTTGGTAAAAGGAATCACTGACATGGTGGGGGATGTCAATAATACTCCGTACATTCCCAAGGATGAGTTGCGAGTTTACATGGGGTGGAACATTACAGAATATGGCATTACTCTGGGCGAGAACAAACGGAAGAGCTCAACTCCGATCTGGGTCGTACCCCACCAAGGTCAGGTCTGTTTGCAAGGGAATGGGAGGAATCAGAAAGCTCGACTTGGGAAGAGTGACTGTATTGAAACATACGTGTTCCCGTCACAATCTTCCCCAGCATTCTTAGCCGCTAAGGGTACCTATTTTGTTTGTCAAGACAGAGCATATACATGGCTGCCCGCTGACTTCTCAGGCTCATGTTATATCGCTCGACTGTTACCTCCGACATACACTGCTGCACCGGACTATCACAAAACAAGAGTTGTGAGAGGTGTATTCAGTAAAGAAGATACTGCTGGCCAAGAAGCAGGAGACTTTTTCAAAGGTTACCTTCCGTTCTGGGGGCCTATGGTCAACAGTAGAAACCTGCGTCAACTAACACGGGTAGTTGAATCCACCATTACCGAAACTGCAGGTGCCTTTAGTAACCTAACGGCTGAGCTTCAAGCGGATCGCCTCATGACGTTACAGAACCGTATGGTTCTTGATGTGTTACTTGCAGATCGAGGTGGGGTATGCAAAATGATCCAATCAAGTTGCTGCGTTTTTATCCCAGATAATGCGCCAACAGTATACAAGGCCATCTCTAAGCTACACAAAATCTCCGACTCCATTCATGTAGAGGAAGGTGACTGGTCACTTATGGGATGGTCTTGGAATCTGTTATCTGCATGGGGTGGAAGGTTCTAATGGTCATTGGTGTTGCGTTGGTATTTTTATTCCCGTGCTGTCTCATTATTCAGTGTGGCCCTGCCTTATGTAGCGTTTGTGTTTCATCATGCATAAGAAAACCACCTGTTTCCAGAGATATGCCACGGGATAGAGTAATGCTACAACAACATATCAGTGACCTGATGAACATAGAACTGGACTCTGACATAGAGTGAGTTATTGCCTATGTAAGGGCAAAAGGACGGTCTGAGGTTCTGTAGCGATCCGAACCCGTGAATTCGGTATCGTAGTACTAACACGATTTTGGTACCAATGAACCGCAAATGATCCATTATAGGCATGACAGTGTTTTCGCCGCGCAACTAGCGTGAATTCACTGAGTTTTAGGGCATTCTGTTGTAAAGCCATGGCATCCATTTTAGTTACGGCATCCATCTTGTTTCTTGCCCTCACATAGTCAATGAACGGATGATGACCCCGGCAGAGTCACCTTGTTAAGGACACGTAAGCTTGAGCCTTAGAAAGGCTGACGCTGCATGACTAGGCAGAATCAAGCTGCCTCCCTTGCCTGAGGCCAGTCCTGCTATACTGGTTCTCGTGTCCGTTGTCCTGACTGAAAGGCCGAAGACGGTAGCCCTGCCCGTTTACGATCCGTAAACACCTCTTATCCTGCATTTCAATCCTTTGCACCTGGCTCTGCTCCTTTCCTTCTGGGCTTTTACAATGGGGAGGTTACGATTTTTATGATGGGGAGGATCGGGTGGAGAATGGAGAACTGTCGAGAGAACCTGATCGAATACCGAAAACCTACAACTAATCATTGTTTGATATTTATTTATTGTCTGTGTGGGATACCGGACTGGGCATGAGAAATATTTGTGTAATGTTGCCCCGAGACATTTTTCTTGTATTTAAGGCGCTACCCACTTGATACGAATTGAACAGTCTCGTAGATTCTGCCTCCGTGTGGTTCCTATGATTTCTGTGTCCCTGCAGTAAATAAACCTTGGTCTTTGACGCCGCCATCGAGAAGCCCGTGTCTCTGTTTATTTGTGCACCGAGACAGGAGGAACTCAGGGGTCTTCGGGTGTTGTTTCCCTGACACCTCTGGACTCTTAAAAGTCCAGAACCTCACTAGTCACAAGAGATAATTGGAGTGCAGTGAATGTGTAAGCATTAATACCAGGAGTTAGTATGTTCATGCTCCAAACTGCAAGTCCTTTATCAAACATTTCCATACAAACTCTCGAATCTTTAGTTGATGTCTTCTCCCTAGGAAAGTGTACGAAAGTAGGATCTGCTTTTATGTTTCTCCCCACTTTTGCCTGGTACTAAGCTGTTGTTGACTAGTCTGACTGAGATCCTGCTAATCAGGACCCCAGTCTATCTGCTTTCTCCCTTAAATTGGTATGTTCAGTAATTAGGTACATCCCAGATTGGATATTGGGGTACCCTTATCACTGCCTAGTATATGGTACTAAGGTACCCAGGGCATAGGTATCCCAGAGGACCCCATGGGCTGATGAATGTATTATGCCACCCATGAGACACCATTCAAACTGTTACTACAGGCCTGCCACCGCGGCCTGTATAAGCTGGTGCTTGCACCACTTACGAAAGATATAAGTCTCCTATAGCTTGGGTCACTGCATTAAAAATCTATAAGTCATGCCTTTGCAATCCTGAGGGCAGGGTGCTTGGTTCTAAGTGTGACGATGCCCCTGCATGAGCAGGACACCCGTAAAGCCTACAGAGCCTATTCTCACGGCTTGTAAGTTAAGCAGCCATATACTATATAGAGGGGCACTGCGTAATTACGTGATGACCATCTTGAAATCGGCTGCAACAAATCCTATCATGTTTGGTACCAAACATGTTGGAATCATACCCCCACACCATAAACGGAGTGGGAGGTTTGATTCCAACCTATGGAAGATCCTTCCGTTAGTCTCTCAGTGTTCCGGGAACAGTCTTCTAGGCCTGGACAGTACAAAATGGTTGCTGCTGATCAGAGACACGATTCTGCCCTTCTGCTGCTGAGCCAAGCTCTAGCTAGCAGGTGAAGGCAGAATAATTGGCATCATGTTACAGGGACGTGTGACCACCTCCCAGACACAATTTAGTGTATTGGGGCAGGGTAGATGCGCTTGTCAGCACCACTCGGTCTGCATGAGGGGCACATTTGGTGTCCCCATGCATAATACAGTTCAAACCAGCCCTGGGAGCCTTTGGCTCCCGTTCTAGCATGAAACTGGACAAAGGACATGGGAGTAACCTCCAAACTGTCCAGACCCTCCCCTGGGAGGGTCTCATGAATCGTTCCAACCATTTCCTTAGGGTACCTAAGGGCTTTCCTGTGGGTGATTCCCTAGATTCGTTGTGGGACAAGATTGAGATCAGACACCTCTTCTTCTTCTACCGTCTGTTCACTCTGGACTTCGCTGGACTTCGTTTGGGCTCGACTTTGTCTCCCTTCCAGTCTGCTGCATTTTCTGCGTCTGTGCACCATACGGGAACCTTCCAAGGCCTGTGGGCATCAAAGACACCTGAAGAAATCTCCATTGACGTGAAGGAGTCACTTCCCTGCATTTGCAGGCACTGCTACTAAGTCGACCGGTCTGCTGATCTTGTTCTCTTCCAGACTCTAAATGGTTCTGCCCTGCCCTCTCCCCAAGTTTGCGGCCAGTATCCCTCATGGAGGCTGCAATACTCGAACCCCTGTGCGCCGCATCAACTTGCAGATGCAAAGGCTTATTGGCTTCCTTCCAAGAAGATCTTCAGGCTCCAAATAGCCGCAAAAACAAGCATCTCCAGTAACCAAAGTCTTCGTCCACATCGCATCATTTGCACCGTGGACTGCATCATTTGGAGATCTGTTCGACAACCTCTTGCTACACCAGTGCCTCTGGCCTGTGGGTCCATTTGAGGGTCACCTTTGTTTCTTGTGGGCTTCCTTGATTGCTCAGGTGCTGAGTCCCCTGGACCTTGCTGGTCCGGACATTGCACCTTCTTTGACGTCTGCATGGGTTACATTTGCCAAAGCTTGTTGGTGCTCCCACTGGACACCGACCCCTCAGCATTCGACATCCGATGTGGGACAGCTGGCGCATGGCTCCTGGTCTTCCTCAGCATCGCCTGGTCCTCACAGCTGCATCGGAGGGCATTCGTCTTCACAGTTATATTAGTAGTTCACAGTCACCGGCTGGCAGTCAAAACACCTACTCATCAAGAGCAACGGAGTAATCATAAACTCAACTGAGTTATCAAAAGCGCAATGGAGTTATCATAAACGCTGTGCATGAGTCTTTCCTCTTTACAATAGAGCAAATGTGTATTCTCCTTGTGTACAAATATGTGAAACACTTCCTGTGCATTTCAGTAAAAAATACAAAGGAAGGCGGGTTCATCACTTTACCTTGTTGCAGCAACAGTGAAATGTTTATCAGAGTCCCAAGCCATTTAATACTTTGCCATTTTGGGTGCTCCCTTTCCATAACATGAAGGCCATTAGGTGACACCCTCTTGTCGCCATTAGTGTCTCTGTAGGATGGCAGCTGCCTGCAGTGGCATCAGTCACAGTTGGGCTAAGAGGAGGCTGTAAAATCTAATGGGTGGCGGTGGGAGGCACTGTTCAGGTCTTAACAAAAGAACGTTTGCTAATGCGTTTACCGTCGCCACGCATCTAAATTGCCTTCTTGCATGTTTAGATAGGAAGGGATCTTGTTACCAAACTCGCTGATTCCTATTTTATCGACCTTGGACAGACTGTAAGTCCAATCAAAAATGTGGAGATTGGCACCTGGTTCCCCAGTACAGACGTGGTCAGCTCTGGCCCTAACTCAGGTTTGCAAATGTTCCAGGAGAGACTCATGTACTGGACAGATGGCTCAGTGGGCTGCAGGCCACCAGTTCGATTTAAGGCAGGCTGAAGCAGCATGTCATCCTTAGGCAGTTGATAAAATGAATGCGTTTTAGTTAGATTATCGAAAAATCTGTTATGCAATGGCCTCATTAGTATTCAGACCTTGAGGTTTGATACATAAACTGTCCTCATTTCTTTGGAAAGCTTCACATTACAAACTTTATTGCAAAACCGTTTGCAAGCTTGAGTGGTTCTGTTTAAAAAGTACTACTTTTAGGTACAGATTACAAAATCGAAGCACTTGGGAAATATTTGCTGAGGTGAACTTTGTAGATGCTGTATTCAGGAAGGAAGGTTTACTGAAAGTCATAGTAAGTAACAGTGGAGGCAATATAAAGCTGAAAACTTCTAACAGTACATGAGCAGGAGTGGGTAAATCTGCCTACCACCCTGAAGGAAATTGGAGTGTGCAACGGTTTAACAGTGAAGATAAAGGGGTTATTGAGTTGGCAAAAAACAAATAAACTGAATTGGGAGAAATAAGTAAGACAAGCATTGGCAAAACCAATAGGTCTTGAATGGGACAGTTAAAAAGAAGCTTTAGGAGGCGGCCAGAAGAAACATGGAAGGAATGGCAGTGGGAGGAGGTAGAAGAAACAGGATGGGGAGAGGTGGAGGGGAGAAGAAACAAGATGGAGGAGGGTGGGGGAAGGTTAAAAAAGAGCGTGATGTGGCCAGCTTTCATGGCGTCATATCGTGAAAAAAAATGAAAGAAATAACACCTGAATCATAGCGCGAGCAGCGGATGAACACTATTTCCTAAAAGAAAAGGAAGTGACGCGTGGCAAAGGCTCCCCATTTTGAAGGCAGCAAAGAAGAGTGACAAAGCTGCAAACTAATGGGAAGCAACGGGGGGTTCCAAGCCCATTATAAAGCACAAGGGTCTTGCAAGCAAGAGTGCGAGCGCGTGCTCGTACAGACGAGACGTACAAAGGATTAGGGCCTATTGGATCACACCATATGAAAGTACAAAACATATGCATACAACCTTGGCACGGTCAAAAAGCTAACCCCACCCCTTGTTCCCCCTTAGCACCACCCTTGTGCCTGCCCTAAACTCCGCCCACTGCTCCTTTTGGTGAGTACCTGCGCTTATTTTTCTCCATTTAAAGCACTGACAACAGTAGCACTACTAAAGTACTATAAAACACTATTCACCAATCTAAGGCTCTCATTAGGATGTTGGTGGGACCGCCACCAACAGGTCATCAATGGCGGTTAACCTACATCCAGGATAGCGGTCTGACCACCACATTACGATGCGGTCAGTCGGACTGCAGTGGTTGGAGGAACAGACCGATGCCTGTTGGACTGCATCCCTACAATGAAGGCAGTGCCTGTGCAGGCACAACCGTAGCGAATACAATGTCCATGGAAAGGTTATCAGAAAAGGACATTGGTGGCCAGGGAGGCTTATATGTTGTCCCCCCCAAAACATCCATGCACCTTGTTCCAGGCACTTTCCATGGCGGTCCCACTACCATGGAAAAGCTGTCGTAAAGGGACTTTGTGGCCTCTAGCAGGGTCCTCATCCCGCGTGGGCCTCTGCTATGTGGCCAGGGAGGCTCGTGTGTTGCACCCCAAAACATCCATGCACCATGTGCCAGGCACTACATGGTGCCTGGCACACGGTACATGGATGTTTAAAACCATCCCTTTGTCAATTGCTCCTTGTGCTGCAGCCCTTTTCTGGGTGGCAGCACAAGCCACAATAGAAAAATGGATGTTCCGACTGCCTACACGATGGTTGCATCATTATCTGGCGGGTGAAACCTCCAACTGCTCGTCGGCAGTCCCACTCCCGCCGCTGCGATGGCAGTCGGACGATCGTAGTAAGGACGTAAGAGTGTAAATCTTCACCTTTACTTCTTCCATCTTTTCTTAGGGGAGATTCGCAAACAAGTAAGTTTACTGCTTAGGGGCCGATTATGATGTCGTTTGGAAGGTCTCCGAATGGGATTTTGTATTGCAGAATCAGATTTGGAACCCTTGTTTCCAAACGATACGTACACATTTCTCAACGACCGATTAAAATGCCTGGAAACTGTTCTGGCAGTCTGAATCGGTTCCAAAAGGTATTTGGACAGGCGGAGTCTTTCAGAGCCAAAACGTACAGCTCTATGGACACGGTTTCTGGACGAGAGATAACAATGACTGATTCAAACAGCTGTTCCGATTCAGTCTCTCTGACACAAAACGGCTTTGGGAATCTGTCTTTGGGGACCTGTTGTGGGCACCCCTTCACCCGGAGGCGTCTGAATGGGGCTCGTGGGGGTACCCAAGGGACCCCTCTTCCCAACAATGCACAATGTGGCAGGCACCATGGGGTGCCCCCCACAGGGTGCACGGTGTTCCCCAACCACCCCTTTTTTCAATGAGAGCCTTTGTTCTTGTTCGGAACACAGACTCCCATTGAAGTCAATGAAAGTCCGACTGAATGATGTTGGGAAGCATCGTAATCGGTCATCCAGACTCGCAGGACCCGATCCGTTCGGAAATGAGACCAAGACCGATTCGTTCGGAACCGTTTCCAAACGACATCGTAATTAGGCCTGGGCTAAAATTCCGTTGCGCTCGCAGAAATTGCGATAATTTGACATTTTCACGTTCCGCGGAGAGCGCGAAAATGTCAAAATTTCCGCAATCCGCATCTTACCGGAATTTTTTTTCTTGCTCGTGCTGTAAAAAAATACGTGATCACGTGCGCGTGATCGCCTTACCTGAATCCCCGCGTTTGCCGACAAGTTTTCCCGATCCGGTCGCGTTCTCCATGAGATGTTGGATTGTTGGTAGCCATTTGCGCTGTCTCGCGACAGTTCGCGCCCGCATTAACGTCATTTGTCACGCGATCACGTCATTCGTTGCGCCATCACGTCTTTCTTCTCACGATCATGCACCACGAGAGTATGAGATGATTGAGATCTCGCGCCCGTGAGCAACCGCATGGGTAAGTTGGCGAGCCGCGATCACGCAGAAAATACCGCGAATGGGCAGGAAAAAAACGTCCACATCTTCGCGATATTTCCGCGTGTTTGCGGAGACTTTTAACATTTTCGCGATAGTTTGCGAAAGTGAATTTCGCAAATTCCGCCCACCCCTAATCGTAATCTGCCCCTTAGTTGTGAATGTGGGGGGCAGGGGCAGACAGCATGGCTGGAAAAAGGGGATACTTTCTACTAAATGGGAGGAGATTAGGGAGAGTAAGAAGAGGTTAAGGCAGAGTTAGGTAAGACCACAAAAGAGTAAGCCCATTGCAATTCACAAACTGCACTTCTAAAGTTACTAAATCCAAAAAAGTACCAAAAACAGTACCAAATTACTCCAGTTCAGAGCTGGAGTAAGTCCAGCACCACACATGGCCAACCACTGACACTGACACCGCAGACTCCTATAGACAATAATAGCCATAGGTGCTTAAAAATACCATAGGAAATATTGTTAAATCAAAGTATTTAAAGTAGTTCAAATATAAATAAATATAACTTAATATTAAAAATGAGATTAAAATACAAAACAGATCCATAACTTCATTATAAAACATCAACCTTTTTTATATTAATGTTTCATTAATTTTCCTTAAAATATCATTACTTTGCTTCTAAATAATTTGATACAACACTTTGAAAAGTTATTAATGCATGAAATATAAATTAAATTTGGATGAGAATGTACTTTTTAATTTCAACTTCAGATACATATTTTTATTTACCTTACCTAAAGATCTAATTCAAAAGTGATTTAATTGTGCTGGGGCATTTTCTATTTTAGGTGAATGTTTAAAATAAATATATAAAATTAATTTACATTAATATATAAAATATTTTGTTTTTACTTTTTTTCGAGTTAAATACACTTTTTTGCTTTTCCCTTTTCTTTACCATCGGGAGACTCCACAGTATTCTTGGGGTTCTTCCTATAATAAATCATAGGAAAAATGTGAAAAACGTATTAAAGTTTATAATATATCAGTAAACTATGTTTATATTACTTATTAATATAAATTCATTTTATTTATTGAAAATGAATATCCAAATAATAAAAATGCTACAGTGCTAATACCTTAATCGTGATTTAATTCTCGAATTAATTTACATACATTAAATTGAATAAAAAATATTTTTATTGAAGTTTACATTAAAAGCTATATTGCCACCTATAGTAAAAAAGATGCATTTTTATATGCATTAATAACTAATAAAAGTAATGTATAGATTTAATTAAAAGTAATTTAATAACAATAAATGTACAGATCAATATATATATATATTTTTTATAATTTAAATAATATTTATATTTGTAACTATTTTAAAAAAGTTAATTTAATTCAACATTATTTCCTGTTGGGTTTTTATTTTATGTTTTTACCTTCATTATTTTCTTTTGGAGGGTGTTTCAGTTACAGTGGTTGTCCATGTGTGGTGCTGGGCTAACTACCGTTCTAAGGGGCATATCATCAAGGTCCGGCGATTAATATCGCAAGGCGCGCTTAGCTCTTGCATATTTATCGCCGGCTATCTCTGGAATTTATCGCCCGGTTAGCGCGTTATCATCAATGTGAATCGCCAAGGCGATAACAATTCCAGAGATAGTGTGGGGATCGCCGTTTTCCATGGTGGAGAAAGGCGATACCCTAGATGATAGGGCCTGTGGTCTTAGCCACAGAATCCAACCCCCATGTTAGTTATGCCTTAGTCAGGAATTTAACAGACGTTAAATTCCTGTGTTAAGGCATGTTTAATGCGGTTTAAAAAATCGCTATCCTTCCTTGATAATATCGCGAAGCTGCCTTCGCGATATTTCCCCTGCTTGGTTTCCAGCCACGCCTACTTTGCATCTCATTAGCGATGTAAAGTTAGGCGTGCTGGAAACGGGGGCTAAATCAGCAAAACACGCGATAGCGTGTCTTTGCTGATAAGGCGATGAAATTATCGCAGCTTTCGGCCGAAAACGGCCGCAAAAGCGGCGGTAATTTCATAGCGCCGCCTTGATGATATGCCCCTTATTTGGCAGCAGAAACGTGCTATAATCTGAGGCATGTAAGACATGTAACTGATTTTATGTTTAGCCAAAAGTAGTAAAGATACTCAAAAGTGTAAGAGTAAAATTTTACAGGTGTAAATTGCTAAAAACTGTAGGTTACCATTGTGATTATCCTCGCATGGCTGCAGTAGTGCGGATAGCCTCGCGTTTACATTGGTTGATCTGTACAAATGTGCTCATTTGAACCCCTGTTGGCCACGGCATTGGTGACTGACTTATGATGTGCGAGGTCCCCATTGGCTGTCCGCGGATGCAGACATCCCGCTGATCTCCAGCTTACTGTCTCCATTCGCACCTCCCCTACCCCGCTGCTAACACAGACAACAGCCCGAAGTGACAGCGGACATGACAGGCTGGAAAGCGCCGTGACCTTTCACAGTGATGTAAATTAAAGGTCCCCTCCAAAGGGCAGCCTGTCCCAGTCATGATACCGCCGAACACCCACACCCCGAGCTCTGCTCACCCTTGATAAGGTGATCTCAAAACAAGAGCTGACAGCAGCATGGAAGGGGCCCTTGCCATGCCCTGCCCGCCCCACCCCCACCCCACAACCTTGATAATTGGTCATTGTCACTCTAACATTAATAGACCTCGTTATTTCCCAGGCTTATAAAAATCCCAGCAGATAAGTTCACCTCATCAAAGCGTAACCTTTGAAGAGAGAAGCCATCTTTCTGCACCAGCGGGGACTGCGTGCGCGCGCGCCGCGACTCTTTTATGGTATGCGAGGTGGCCAGCTCCTTGCGCAGACTGCAAAAAACTCTCCCGTAGGCAAATAAAAGATGAAAATATAAGAAGAAACCCATGGCGCGCCTGCTAGTGAGGGGGAGACTCTTTTGTGTCTTACACACAGAGACTGAAACATATATTTCCCCTGAATCCAGTGTATCAAATATTATTACAAGAAAAGCGATTGAAAAAATATGTAATTATCCATAAAGAGCAGTTTCATTGTGAACCAATTACCGCTCATGCGGAGAACCGAGCTACATATTGAATTACTTTTGTCACGAATCTGACAACCAAAAATACCGTGCAGCACAACACGTGCGTCCTTTTAGTTGCCTGAAAATAACGTGGGCCTCTTAGGCAAGCGTGAAGGGCAAACACTTTTTTTGAAAGACACATAAATGCTTAGCAAAGAATTTGCAGTCAGGAGGTTTTCCTAAAAATATTGCGGGGCACCCTGTGCGTTTGATAGTCTGTTATTGTTCAGGAGAACCCTGTAGTGCGGGCAGTTGGCATTCCTGTGTTGTACTTATGGTGCCAATCTCAAAGCAGGTATTAAGTGGAACAAACAAGATTCCGCTTCCGGATTCTTAGCCTGGAACAGTGTGCGGGGTGCATGCCCCTGCAGGGTGCTGAAACCGGGACTCACGATGGAAATGCCGCTGACCGAGGCCCCTGCATGGGACCACTAAAGAGGGCAGCCCTCTAGTAGCATCGGGGCACCCCACACCCCCCCTTAGGGGCAGGGACTCAGGGAGGAGTCCCCCCAGCCTCGTCGCGGCGCGCTAGGGAGCGTCACTTCCTGGGTGCTAGGACTGGGGGAGGGGTATATAGGCCTCCCCCACCATCTTGGCACCCTCTTTCATGCGCCCGACACGCCGTCTTGCTGGTCGAGCTGTTGGTTCGGGATGCCCCGAGGTCGGGTGGTCTCGCGTCTGATTGAGGTGAGTGCGGCCTAATCCCCTCCCAAGTGGCCCCCTCATAGGTCCCACCACGTCTGGTAATACCCATGTGAGACCACCGCCTCAGTAATGCTTCCCCTGGTCTGGTCACCGCAGGGTGCATGCCGTTAGCTAAGGGAAACTGTGGCGAGGGTTTGGGACGGGGCCAGGGTTGGGGAGGTAGATCGTATGGGCCGCACGCAGCATTGGCATCTACCAACCAGCTCCAGCATCGACCAGCTCCCTGGTCACCGCCTCTCCAGGGGCCCTGTCCCCGGATGTCTGGTCGCGCGGCAACCAAGGGCAAGGCTGGGAGTAGCCTCATGTGGCCCGTGGGCGGGTAGCCCATCCCTGTTAGTATGCATTTACGGCCCGAGTAGTGAGCCAGATTGGACTTGGATAGTGCGGGATCGAGTTTCACTCCCCGCTGCCCCCACTCCGTGTAGTATGTGGGGGGTGGAGTCTAGGGCATGTCCGTTTAGGTGCCCCCCCTTTTCCCACAGCGGGGTCGCCCGCGGGTTTCTCTGGGCGGTACCGTGTCGTTGCGGCTTGTCCCGGTCGCTGCAGCGGGAAGCATATTTAGGGGCAGGCAGCATGCGACTGGGTGATGTGTTGTGCACGTCCAACACCCCCCCCACATATATTTCCTTGGGGTTGGATTGCGCTGAGTGCATGAGCCCTCGCGGTGCTATGCGTACCTCCAGCCAAGCATGCCCCCTACCTTACTTTGTTGCAGGGTTCCGAGGCTCACCGCACACGGGGACTGTTTTGGGCGGGAGGCTGGGAGGTCTGTCGGTCGCTCTCCTTCGTTCGTGGGCATTCCGCGTAAATCTGTGGCACAGCTCAGTGGGTTAATGCGCCATCTATGTGTAACCTGTGGGTCATATGTTCAGATCCTGGTGGGATCGGCTCAGGTGTCGTCATTCCAAGGGTAACAGATGAAACAGCGTTGAGTTGACGAACAACACACCTGTTCACAGCGGAGAAATCTGCAACAGCACGACGTGAAAAGAAAACCACTGTTCGCTGGGATGTTTTCAGGGGAGGAGAAGCAGCCTAGCGGTTTGAGCTACCATCTGGGAGTTTGGTGAGCAAGGTTTGAAGCCCGGTTTATCTTAGTGTGAGCCTTGGAGCTGCTGAGTGCCCGGTGCCCTCCGTTTTACTCCGGCGCTCCTTCTTGCCGGCTACGGCGATTGGAGTGGAGCGCCGCGGCACGGATGCAGCCATGCCCGGCAGTGCATACAAATTAATGAAGCCGTCCACGTCATCATGCGCCCCCCCGTCTCATTGTTCTCCGCGAATGTTCCTTTAAATGCACAAAATAATGAACGCATAAATTGTGACCTGCTTTTCTCGGTACGGATGGCAGTGTAGATTTGTGCACATTCAGGCTTCCAGTTCTTCCCGGGTCCTCTGCTGAGGTCACATTGCATTAGTAGCGATCGTCGGAACAGAAGTTTGAAACGCGGCCGGGGCTGGTAATTATATGCTCGGTGGGGGGACAACTGGGCAACCTGAGTGCATATGCGGGGTCGAGGCTTTCTACTGAAATTTAAAGCGGCGGCACGCCGGGCACTTTTAGCCAGGGCAGCTGAAGGTGCCTCGTCCAGGAAAAGGACACTGCATGATTGGCGGCACAAGCACGATTCATTGGCCACCAATTGAGTTGTTTGCTAGAGCAAAGGTCGAACATGGTTGAGCGCTTAAAAGTAAGGCTCCTCTCTCTTTACGCTCTTGACGGTCCCAGTATGTGGGTAGGTAGTGTCCAGCACTGTGCACCCACAGTGTGGTCATTTGCACATCACTGCGGGGGCACTGGAGGGCGATAACGCCCACGATTTTCGTGTTATGGTCGGGGCAGAGGGGGCTGCGCACTGAGAGGCGCGTTGTCCCTATGCGTGTATGGTTTCAGCTGCCCCCGCGGTAAGTGCCTTCTCCCGGCACAAGCTCTTGTGGGTGTATTTGGCAGCGCCCTCCTTTCCACACAAAGGTCCGCATTGCTCTCCTTCGGAGGGATGGTGGTATGGATAGTTTGTCACTTTGAGGAGCGGGTGGGTGCGGTTAAGGCTGCAGCTTGTGCACATTGCGGCTCCTACTAAGGGGTTGAGTCAGCCAGCCTAGCTTGAACCCCACCGATCAGTGGCTGCACGTCAGCAAGGCCTTTGCGCGGCATGCCCTACGTTTGGCAGTGGACGATACGAGCTAATTTTGGGGCCCAGGATTGCAATTCTCATGCGTGGCTCGCTGCAGGGGGGGTCAGCGAGCCACAAGTTGAAAACTCCTTTGGCTTCCAGGCGCTATTATGTATCGCGCTGATTGCTCAGGGAGTAAAGATAATCCCCTTTCCTTCACCACTTTCTGGTTGGTCCGGAGCGTTAATTACAGCATTCCCGTAAAAGAGGCCCATAGGTGTCTGTGCTCCACTCAGTGGAAATTACTATAATGTAGAGGTTGACGAGAGGGTGTAGAAGCTGTAGCTTAGTCCCTGTGTGGAGAAAATTGAAGGCACCATCGTGGGGACCTCCTCATGCCTAAGTGGGGCAGGCGGTAATTATGATAGGCGCCCTGGTGCATGTGTTTAGTAGGGTGAACCCCCAGGGTTACAAAAGCAAATGCGTCAGTCTCACCATTCCAAAATGGATGCACTTTCAAAATGCGATCCACCAAAGCCATACGTGTGACTTAATTATCACATGCAACTTACAAGCATTGACGAAGCCAATAGAAGGGCTTGTTGGAGGTGTAGTGCTCCTTTTGTAATATATATAGCGATGCATTACCATTGCGGCAAATAACAGGCAACGGCAAGGCACTGACTCCTTCAGGACGCGTGGGTGGGCTCTGACCAATCTGTTTAAGATTTAGGCAAGGTTGGAATTAGGGCCAGAATATCGGCAGAACTCATGGGGAATTCCTTTAAGGACTAATGGCCAGCTGATTAAGCGCAGAAACCCTCCTGGCGGCAGGCCATGTGTTCTAACCTTTCCGGAAGCAGGGCCCTCAGAGTGAGGTAGCTCCCAACTCCTAGTCGCAGCCAGGCCCTATGGGCTTTCAGGCATGACCACTGGCGCAAGTTGGGCAAATGTTAATTTTAAAAGGGGCATAGGTTGGGTGTGTGCAGTTTAAGTTGTGCAACTTATATGACCTCGGAAGAGTGAGCGCAGAACACCACAGGAGTTGACAGAACATGGGAAACGCTTTCCAAATCGGGCACCATGACACAAGGTAAGTCAGGGCCAAATGGTTTGTTGGGTGACTTAGGTAGGCGAAGACTTAGTACAGTCGTTGCTCAGCCCATCATTCCAGAATTGAAGTGTTACCTTAGGTATTCCGGGGCCTATCCCTGATGATGGTACAGGATAATTGTTCGGCTCTAGGAAACTGGGATCTTATGCTCGGGTTCTGTCTTTCTTTGCCGTCGGTTGCCAGCACCTTGGCCATAATTAATACTTTCTACGGCTGCCACGATGCTATTGCAGCGCTTCAGGCTCAAGGTTTATGTTGAATCTGTTTAAATGTTTTCACAGAAAGCACGGAGCCCACCGCGGGACAGCTATTTTGCCCATTCAGGCCACTCGAGGGATTGCTACACTGTTCCCGAGCTATTATTGCCGACATAGGAGTATCATGAGTTGCTCTACATTCAGGATGGCTTAAAGTCAAGTAATTATTAATGTTATACACACATCCCAACTTGTAATCAAACCGTTTTAGTTGGTGTGTTATAGTACAAAGGGGATAATGATTATTCTTGCAGTTCTCGTAGGCTGAGGATTTTGGGGCCGCGTTTGCGCACTGTTTCACGCAAGCTCAATGGTAATTCTGGTGCCTCTGGTGGCGCAAGCTCCCACTAGGCAAGAGCTCAAATTTTGCCATTGTCTTCAAGGTATCTCAATGAGCTGAAGGTTCATGTAATGCTTTCAGCATGTATTTCACATGTTCTCCTCGGAAGAACTTGACTTGTTGATACGATTGCGAATAAGCACGGTGTGAATTGTATTAAGTTTGAACATTGTTATCGAGCACTGCGTGTTGTACCGGTTGATATGTAGGTACTGTTCTACAGGTTTGTATAGTGCAGCGAGTCAATTGTATTATTATTGCACCTTGTTGGGGAGCACGATGCGCACGACTCATTACATGCTACGTACTTGTTTTGCAAGATTGCAAGTTTGCACGGTGCTAACTAGTGTAATTTATCACGCGCGAGGTGGAGTAAGTGCGGAAATGTAAGTCCCCAGAGCACGGAGGGTCGAGCATGCAATGTGGGGAGCCAGAGGGTTCAGTGTTCTATTACACCTAGTCTGGGCGCCACAGATTCAGCAACTCCTCACGCCATGGCTGGTCAAGGCGGGTAAAATGTGTCCCCTGTAAACAAAGGGCAAGTTACAGGTCGCTTTAGTTAAGCCATATTCACACATTCTCTAGCCAGGGCAGCACGCGGGTTGCGGCAGGTGTCATCGAACAAGGGTGCTGCAGTGCAAGAAGTTTGGGAAACTCTGCTTTAGTGTACAAATGGTGACTAGGTATTACAGACCATTTGGCATCCCCGATATTCAAGAAAGGGCAGGCATTTGCACATATTGTTCCCTCATGGTTCCTGCAGACTGGTCTGGCCCCTGGGTTATCCTGCTAGAGAAAGAACCAGAGATTGGAAGGGCACATCTTTCTCGACCTTTGTCCAGAATAGGTTGATAGTCAATGCTGGGGTAGACGTAACATGAAGGGCATGGTTACTACTGAGGTTGTCCCAAAGTTGGGGGCAAACTAAGTTGGAGCGGTAAGACTAAAGTCCTCAGGAAGTTTTAAGCATTCCCTCCATCTAAGTAAGGGTGGTTAGCGATACATAAGTAACAGCATGGGGGTAACAAATACTGGATTTTCATATAAAAGCAAAATTAGGTTATTGCCCAACAAGCACTAAACACACCGAAATGTAAGACTAATAGTAAGGTAGGTTGGACATCCCTTCTCTTCTACTTGCACATCGTGTCAAAAAGTTGCTGGAGCAAAGTATTGGGGACAATTATAAGTACATTTGGCATTCCGTTTCAGGGTGCACAAAAGTGGTTTAACGAATGTGTATTCCTGGTCTTATGGCTGTTTAGGGGCATTCCCTTTAGAGATATGTCCATGGCGGGAGGGGTTTTATTGCAAGTTGCAACTGGGATATTCCCTCTTTATCGTCAGCAGCTGCACACATAGCCAGCAAGACGCAGCCTGGGATGTCTGGGGGCGAACACCTCAGATTAAACCAGAAAACAAAAATTACTGTAAAAAGGAGGGATAAATGACAAGTACATGAGGGCTCCCTTGCTTAATGTCACATATTCCATGGTGGGAGGTCGCCAAGAGGGGACGGGCATTGGGCCTTACAGCTGTGTGGAGCCCGGCTCATGTAGAGGTATGCCCAGGTGGGAAGGGGGTGCTTCTTTAGGTCCTCATGACCAATGCGGTTTGTGGTATCTTCTAGCGGAGACACTGAAGGTGTACTGCAGCGAAACAGTGAATTGGGGATCTGGTATCATGACACTTCAGATAACTGGGACGGGAAGTAAGGCGGGCTGGATAACTCTTTCTTCTACCTGCATTGGCACATCTTGTCAGGAGTGATTGTCAAAGGGATTGCATTTCAGCCAATTAATGTTAGCACCCATCCACACCAAGCTGATTGTTTAAGGTCATCCTGGGCCACATTTATACAGCCCAGGATGAGGCTCTTGTGGGTCAGTGTCATGAATTACTAAATTCCAAGGGGCAGCAAGGGAAGGCAGGGCAGTTTCCAAATCTGGCACCAGAACACAAGGCAACAAGGGCCAACGCGTATGTTGGGTAACTTGTGTAGGCACCTGTGTAGTTGTCGCTCCAAGAAAGGATGAGTTGTATCCAATAATGGGCACAAGGCATATATTGTGTCAAACCAGATATGACACCATTAAGGGGTTCACCAGGGTTTAGCAATCAAAGGGGTTTGTGCTATTGTCTGGTCAAAGGGGCGAAGTAAGGGCACCCCAGAACCAAGGATAGGTGACATGGTCCTGCAGTTAAGCTCAAAAGCCCCACATGGTCAGCTGTATTAGCCACACTGGGTGTGGGTGCTGTCTACCAACATAGCATGCTGCTGTTTCAATAAAGGGGAAATTAGGGTGGCGAACACAAAAGGCTACTATGCAGTACAAGCATTTGGCACTTCCAGTGTTAAAAAAAAATGTAAAGCTAACGGAGCGGGGAATTTTCCACCATCGGGACAGATCAGGGTGGGTGGGGTGAACCCCCCCTCCTATCCCCCCTATCTGGGAGTTGCAAGGATGGGGGATACGACTTAGCAATCCTTAATGTTAGGCACCACATTGCAGACAGTACGCACTGTTTAAATCAGACAGATTCTCTAAGCTGGTATGCCTAGGGGTTCCACCACTGAGGGAGCTGCGCGGGTGTAATTCCCGTAAGGTATAGGGGATGCATGGCAAGGGCAGGATGGCACCCTTGCTTACTGTCACATACTTCTAGTTGTGGACATTCCGGTGCGTCATGATTTCAAAAGCTAAGGGGCTGTTCAAATGTTAAGGACAACCCTTCCCGCCCTAATAGCCAAGGTAGGCAGGCGGGTTATGGGAGTGGTCACACAACAAGTGGGCTGCAGTCCCACAGATGTGGGACACAGGTGTTCAGGCACACACCGTGCTAGAAGGACGGCAGCTAGGTAAGAGCAGCAAATAGAAGGGGCATTGTGAGCCAGGGTGTCTGAAACCATCCCGCCCAGAGTTGGCACAGGGCTGAGTCATGTGGCACAGTGGAACTTTCCCGCATGGGGTGAGTAGTTCTTGGCGCAACTCCACAGGCTAAAAGGGCCTTTTGTTTCATCAGACACTAGCTGAACCAGGCTAATGTCAAGGGCTAGTGGGATATAGATGGGGTCATTTATAACCAGTAGAGATGGTTCACTTTCATCTAGAGTTGCAGGAGGCTCTAGACAGGAGAGGTTGAGGGTAAGAATTAGCTGTTTTGGTGGGGGGCTCTGGCGGTAACGGTGGCCGCCTCCAGAGCTGTGGCGGAGTTAAAGGGCGATCTGGAAGCAGAGGGGTACAGAAGGGTACCTCTGCGTGGCACCATAGGGGGTGACAGAGCCAAATCCTAGAAGCCTCATGGGAGGTTCCTGGAAAACCATGTCGGCGCCCTGTTAGTCCTTCGGGCGGTTGTGGGCCTGAACAACTGGGGGTTTGCTATGCTACGCTCTGCCCTGAAAGGGGCGTGAGTAATAAGGGACCATTTGTCACGTGATCCGGGAAGAGGATCACCAGAAGGGGCAGCACAGATGGGGTTCGCCCCAGTGCTGCTTGGCTTATCAGGCGGGCAGGCGGCCCAGTTGGTTGCCTGCCCTTGGATCGCCCTTAAGATAACCCGCCATATTACATAACGGTGTATGTAATAAACCTGCAGCAACTTTACCCAAACAAGAAATGTGTTGTGTGTTTATTATTAGCATGCATGTTACGTTGGAGGGGTGGGGAAGGCTGTCAATGGTGATACTAGTGCTGCAGTGTGGCTCGCGTCCATTCACTGTATGCTGCATCATGGGAAGTACTGAGGACACGAGTACGAGATGGAGTAAATGCTAGAACTAATCTCAGCCTTTGGGAAATACTCGGACCCCCAACCCGGTCCATTTGCCCATCATGCCAACTCAGATTAGACCCAGAATCAGCCCCGGTCCTCCTGCAATAGGAAAAGTTCAGCCTGAACTGCCCAGACAGGTCTTCTTTCAACAAGAACACAAGAAACCGGGGACCCGTTTTGGCCTATTCGGGCCTCTTTCATTTGGGTGATTCATTGTTGCTGGTTCCATTGGCCGTTAGCACTTTCCCCACATCTGGGCACAGATGTTGCATGGACCACACCGCACTGAGAGATACAGTGGAATACAGAGCAGCAGCTTCTAGGAGCAGTCTGTCTCACTCCAATAACTTCACTGTACAGTCAGTATCTCCTTTTGTGTCCTAGCTGGGATTAGCTGTGAGAAGTGAAAGGGAGCATAGCTGGACTGTTAGACCTGTCAGCTATAAGGTGGTCTTCCCCTAAATTGTTTGCCTTACTCCTCCCTATATTTCTGATCTCGTTTTTGTTGGCCTTAGAACTCTGTGCACTTTACCACTACTAACCAGAGCTAAAGTGAGAGGATGTGGTCTCACGGTTAGACTGCCGACTTTGGAGCTGGGAAACTAAGGTTCGAGCTCGGGGTCGACTCCACATCCTTTCATTCTGGGCAAATCAATTAATCTACCAAAAAAAAAAATATTAATGTGTCCTTGTGTAATGTAACTGGTGCTCATGTAAAGCACTCCAATACCTTTGGATAGAGTACGCGCTATATAAAACTGCAAAAAAAAAGTGAGTGTGCTCACTCCTTAAAAACATGATAGCATTGGCTGATCCCCCATTTGGCATATTTAATTTACTTATAAGTCCCTAGTAAAGTGTTACCACCTGTACCCAGGGACTGTAAATTAAGTGCTACTAATGGGCCTCCACCATTTATTGTAACACTCACTTTAGTAGCCCTTTACATGCCTCAGACCTGCCATTGCAGCCTGTGTGTGCGGTTTTCAACTGCCATTTCACCTGGCAAAACAAACCTTTTGCCAGGCTCAAGCGTGCCTTTTTAATACATACGCCCCAAAAGTAGGCTGTAAACAGCCCACAGTGCAGGGTGCAATGTACTTAAAAAGTGGAACATGTACTTTTAAGTATTACATGTCCAAATAGTAAAAAACTCTTAAATCGTTTTTAACTATTGTAAGGACTAACTCTCTCAAAGGATAACATTGAAGTTATATTTTTGCATTTCATAAACTGTAACTTCCAAATAGCAGACGGTAACCAGTTCATGCATGGTGTCTTTGGAATAGTAATGAAAAACCATTTTTTATTTTTAAAACAAATTTTAAATTGCAATTTTGAAAAGGCCACTATTAGAAAGTTGGCATTTTCCTGCCGTAGCCTTTTAGTGCCAGCAACCGGTCTCTGGGTCACATGACTGGGTGTGTTGGCAGTTGGGCTTTGTGTATTCCTCCTAGATAGCCACACTCAATAGAGAGCTTAGGTGTGCCTGCATGGGACATCACTGAATAGGCTGTGTCCTGCCTTCACACAGAGGATTGCATACCCCCTCGAGTTAGTCTGGAGCCACAGTAGGGGAGGTAGGAAACCTGTGCATCTCAAAGGGAAACATTTAGAAACTTCTCCCACTTCAAAGGAGGCACCATTAAACTTATTGGACTTCAGTAAACAACTTTTTAATACACTTCTAAATCTGTGGAAGACTCTGCCAGGAGGAAGAACTCCTGTGCTGCTGAAAGGACCGAAACTCTGCTGGGCTGTTGTACTAAATGAATACTGCCTGCTGTGCAGACACACTGCCTGCTGCCCTCTTGCCTGGGTGAGAAGAACTGGATATGAAACCTGACCACAGGACCACCAGAGTGACTCTGAAGGCTAGTCTCGTGTAAACAGCACCTGGACTCTACAATTGAGTCCTACCCTGCCAAGTGTGCCACCACAGTTCTGGACGTGGGCCTGAAGGTGCTCTAACAGCTCATCTGTGGATCTAGCAGAACTGATTTATCATCTCTGCTGCTCAACTCATAACAGAATTGACGCATTGCCGCTGCTGTGAGGATTCTTCCGATACAAGGACTTAGTATCGACCTTGCAGGCCGGATCAGAAATGCAGCTGCATGATACATCCTTGACGCATGCCATCTTATCGCAAACCTGTCATAAACGACCTCCTCTTCAATGATGCAGGACCTTGCATCACAGCTTCACATCTACCTGGAACTGACAAATTGACTCACATGCGCAACGCATCCCCGATCTTATCGCAAACCTCTCCTAAACGACCTCCTCTGCAATGATGCAGGACCTTGTATCACAGCCTCACAACTCCCTGGAACTGACAAATCGACTCAGGTGCCCAACGCATCCCTGATGCGGGAGCATATAACGATCTTCAACCTGGATTTGAGGTACTCTTGTTCAGCTGGCTTAATAGGGTCCCTTTACCTGACCTGCTCTCCATCGCGGTCAACCTAAACTTGTGACTTTGTCCGGGTCAGGTGCAACCAGATTCCACAATTGCCACTTTGTGCTTTTTGGTGATATTTTTGTTAAATAATTAAAACTGCAAATCTTCGGTTCTACTGAGTGGATATTTCCTCATTTTGGTCTTAATTTATTTTTATTGAAATGTATTCTATTTTTCTTGGTTTATGGATTCTCTTGTGCTTTACTGTTTGAAATATTGCACAACTACTTTACACATTGCCTCTGAGTTAAGCCTGACTGGTCTGAGCCAAGCTACCCGAGGGTTGAGCACAGGTTAATTTAGGGTGGCTTGTGACTTCACCCTGACATGGACTATGGTCCCTGCTCAACCAGCAACCCAATTTCTTACATCAACCCTGCCACCTAAACCTCTCCAGAATTATTAGTCCATCGGGGGAAACAGTGATACATTCCGAAAATCACTTTGCAAGTTGTCCAAGAGATAGACTGAAATATCATCGGGGTCTATTATGATGTCCAGGAGACTGCCACCGACAGGCTGTTGGTGGCAGTCTCCCCGCTATGGGAGACATGTTTCCCATCCGCCATATTACAATGGCGGTTGGGGCTGATGACAGTCGGAAGGTCCTTGAGCCTGTCCGTGCGGTTGAGGGGCTTGTAGTCCTTACCATGTTGGCGCCGCCTGACAGGCACTGCCGTGTGGATTACATTGTCCCTTTCCACCAGCCTTTTCATGGCGGTTAACCCGCCATGAAAAGGCTGGAGGAAAGGGACTTTGGGGACCATAGTGGGCCCCACATAGCCCCTAGACATGGGACCTGGGGGCACCTATGGTGCCCCCCTACAGATCCCTGCATCATGTGGCAGACACCGCATGGTGCCTGCCACGTAGTGCAGGGATATGTAAATTGTCCCTTTATGCATTGTGGCGGGTGCTGCAGCCAGCAGCACCCGCCACAATACAAAAAATGGGCGGTAGCATCAAAATATCTATATCGGGACCGCCGACAGCCTCTCGGACTGTCCCAATCCCCAATAGGGTGGGGCGCAGACGTAAGTACGGCCGTCATCGTAATCAGGGCCATAGTGTTTTACTTCATATGGCACACTAAACAAACAGAATTGTTTTGGGCCCTTTACATAAGGTGTTTATTTTTACTCTACTTAATATTTTTTATTTTTTCAACCTTAGATCATGGAATGATTGAACTAAACACAACGACGGGTTCAAAGCTATACCTAGCAAGTTACTTGCAGATGACTGCAGCATTCAAGGATGAGACAGTATGACACACCACAGAACAAATTTTAAATAAGTGACAGCTATATCATTTTTTTATCTAATGTTAAACTATATTTATAATTATTAAACAATCATTTTATTATTTTAAAATGTAATAACGTACAACATAAAATAACTTTAAATTAAATAAAATTACTATAACCTAAAATTACTTTATAGTTACTCTACACACAAAGCTTAGCAAAATGTAATGCATAATAAATAAAAATAACATTACTGCTGTTGGGATTTTTTAATAATTGTTCTTTATCAAACATTTATAAAATAAGTACATCATTTTAATTAATTAATTAATTAATTAATTAATATACATTTAATTTGATGAGTTAATGTGATGTAATTTTTTATTTCGTTAATTCTAGGTTTATACTAAATTTTTAAAACTATTTTCCATGTGTATGTATATTACAATATGTTAAATGTTTTTAAGGTATAATAAAGTTTCTTATTTTCCGGTAAATGTTCCCATAGGAAGATCTCCATGGCGGTGGTGGAGATCTCCACCTATTTGAGACAATCATAAACCCAGATATAGGAGACACCATAAGGGGGTACTGACTTGTAAGTCTGCACCTAGGTAAAAATATGCATTCAGAAATAGTGAATAGCGAAAAAAGTTTCAATTTACACCTAGGTGCAGTAGCACATTTAGACATGTAAATTTACCTTCATGATTCATGCACTAACAGTTGAGAGGGTGTTTGTTCTGCACAATGTTGAGCTGCTGCTGCAGGCTTCTATAATGGTATAGAAATTGATGCAATACTTAGTCTTGGTTTGCATTAAAAGCATGTCAGCTCAAAACATTAGTACATTACCTATCCATCTCATGACTCTTCCCTTTATGTCTCACCCTTCCTGACTCCTGTCCTTTGTCTCCACCCCCCACAGTTTGGGGCTTCTGAAGTACATTATTTCAGCATCACTGAGATGGTTGGAGGCAGTCTGAAGAAAAAAGGAGTGGGAAGAAGATTGACAGGAGTACAATGGATGGCTCAGAGGAGGACAGCATGCGAAGGTAGAGAGAGCAAAAGGGTAGACAACAGGATCACAAACAGGGAGAGCCACAGAGGGAAGTTTAGGAGAAATGGGTCTCACCTTTGGACCTTCCTAATACCGACCAATGGACTTTGCCAATGATTTTTGCTGACGCTGTTCAATGTTAGCAGGAAGAAAACAAATGGCTATTCCTAATCAGCATCAGCAAAAAACGTGCAATGATGTACATGCACATAAGTCCTTACACATGCGCATTTATGCGTCATGATGCTTCAGCGGCCCAGCATCATTACATATACTTTGTTGTAATGGCCATATGCTGTTGAGTGATAGCTGTGAACCCATACAGTTAGCAATTGTGTGTTATTCGTGGCTATACATATATAAAACAAATCATCATTGCTGCATCAATTCCAAACTGGTGAATTTAGCTCCACAGAAAACCAGGAACTCTGCAAAGGAGGTAATTCTGATTTTAGATATGAAAATGTCATGGTACACATGTGTGTATTATATTTTAAGTTCAAAAGTAAGTTTATTGAGATAAAAGAAAATACTAGCACACAAAGTATAAGGATAATAAAAAAGAAAAAAAAATACATATAATAAAGCAAATCAGTTTTGAAAAACACAAAGGATCAAAAAATGTAAGTCAAGTAAACATGCCAACTGTAAGAGAAATAACAATATCATATAAAGAATCGGTGGACATATGAGTATTACAATCTATGTGAATATGCGCACTACAAAATAAAACATAGTTAAACCTTAAAATAACAATATGCAGGGAGTCATGGAGGTTTAGTCACTTCTTGCTGGAGGGGAGTGAGAGACAGAGAGCGTTGAGCACTAGCATCAATAAACAGTGTAACAGGCGACCATTAGTCCAAACGTTTGGATGCCATATGCAATGGGTATACAAAAGTTGTGTCCAATCTGTGATTATAGCAGACAGCATACCACCATGCTTGATACAACATGTGTGTATTATATTGACACCAGAGAAAGCACATACTCTTGCCTACATCCAACTGGCCGGGAAGGAGCGATCATGAAAATTAAATTGATTCCCCTTTGCTTTCCCTGCTCCTGCTGACACCAAAGCAATCGCTCCCGGCCAGTTTATTGCACTAGCTAAAGTCTTGCGCTAGGTCGTCCAAGGTTTATTACAGGATTCAGTCAGCGTGGATTACCTCAGTCACAGACACTTGGGGTAGATGAGCTGTCCGAGTATATCCTTTAGAGGATAGCAACTGTATTTATGGCAGCCATATGTCCCAAAGAACGTTGCTGTTCCTGTGAGGGAGTTGGCCATCTTCTCTATCTTTAGCATGTACCAAAGGTGGGGTGTCTAGTCCCCCATGTGAGGCAGACCATCTTTTCCTCCTAAAGTAGTTATGATTTGTTTGGCTGCTCAAAGCTTTAACAAAATCAGTTTTCCCTTTGTTGGATGATCGACAGCATCCAGCACATCTGCCCACTATAGCTGCTATTTTCGCCATTCACACATAAGGTGAATTAAGTTACCATCTGTATCATATCCCCTTCAGCATTTTAGGGAGTTACATCTGTCCCATTCACATTTCTTCTGTGGTTATTTTCTGTTACTCTACCTGTAAAATGGCTGTCTTTGCTACATTACAGGCTCTGGTATATAAGTCTGTTTCATTCTCGGATTTATAAAGTGCATGGCTACCCACAAAGGCTTCCCAGCGCTATCCCAGAACATTCTCTATCAAGCTCCCTATCTCACCCCTCTCTCTCGAGATGGTGCAGTCTATGGTTACCAGCTTGTAAATATTTGAAAGCATATTCTTTTGTTTTTTTCTCAAGAAAACAACCACTATTCGAATTTAGTAAGGGATCTCTAAACCAGGTGCCCAATAATAGGCTTTGAGACCCAAAGTCTAACTTGGGTGCAATGAAATGTAAAGATTCAGGGATGTTATATTGGGAGCACACTTCCATGGACAGCTTGAATTCTGAGCCAACAACAAGTCACAAAAACTCTTGAAACCCCTTTGTTTCCAAATTTCAAAGCTGTGGTCGCTGAGAACCAGGATGTATCCTAGATTTTCCAACAGTGGGGACAGTAGAGAAATAAATGTAGTGAGTGAGTGTCACACTACTAATTGGAGAGCAATATGGCCTCAAAGCCCCGTCTTTCCTGTGCATCCTTGAGATCTGGCCTACATAAACCCCACTAGCATTTGGTCCCTGAAGAAGCCGAAGTATTTCAGTCTCATTCTGAATCCACTGTAATATATATCTCAATTGGGTGGCCTAGTCATATCGCCTGATGTTGGGCATTCCAACTCCGCACAGACACGCCACTCTAAGACAGTGAATATAGGCACAGATTGACCTTGGGTTCAGAACAGATGTACCAACTCTAACAGCGAGAAATTGGTGTATCTGAATACCTGTCCGTGCAGTCACAAGTATGTAGGAATCACCACCCGCAAGATTAAATTGCGTATCCTTGAACATAAAAGTACAATAAGGTGCCTTAAAACAAGAGACAATGTTGACAAAACACTTTGTGGAATTCCAACACAAAGCAGGAGACCTAATTTGGATAGTGCTTGAACAACCCTTTGTTAAGCCTATCACCGATATATCCAGCTTCCTGTTTATCAGAGATCAAAACACATAAAGACTATGGGGCATATTTACAATAACTGGCACATCCCTGCATATCAGCAAGGATGCGCCAGTTATTGTGCGCCACAGCTCCGCCACCGTGGATGCGCCGCATTTACAATGTGGCGCACCATGGGGAAAAACGCCACAGATGAGTGACGCATCTGTGCCGTAAAAGTGGCGCATTGCTGGAGTTGCGTTGCAAGCGCGACGCAGTTCCAGCAATGGTCTGGGGGGCCTTATATTGTTAATGCTGCGTCAATCCTTACGCCTGCTTCAGGCAGGCGCAGGGTTTTGACGCAGCATGGGCCTAAAAGTGACTGAGTGAAATTTTGTAGATTTCACTAAGCCGCTTTTAGGAGGCGTTCCTGCGCCAGAACGCCCCCCCGCACAGGAACGCCTACATGTTGCGCAGGGCTTTACAACGTGACGCATCTCCCAGATGCGTCACGTTGTAAGTACCCCGCACCATGGAGCAGGATTTGCACCGCCGCTACGTCACGCAAGTGAATGAGGCGCAAGGGGCTTGTAAATCTGCCCCCTGGTCTATAAGGCGCCTCCCTTTAGGCTAAACTATTTTAGGAGGAGGTAGGAATTCATGGAATGTAATTACCATATACGCCTCTCTTTTCCGTAATGAGGTAGTAACAAACCGCTTTTTTTGCCTTGAATTTAAAATAAAAACTGTTTTGACAAATAGCAGTCACCATGTTATTTCCCACTGTCCGTTGTACAGGAGGATTTGTGAAAGGTGCATAAAGTTCTAAACATCACAATCAGAACAAACCAGAAATAAATCAGAAAAAATGTGAAAAGGCAAGATGACCCCTCACGTGCGCATCACCAATCGAACTGACTGGTTGGTACTCACCAGCTGTGCCCACTTTTATCATCATCGGTAGTCATCTTGTCTTAGAAAATAATAAATGAATGTAGTGTCCAAATCAAAAAAAGGATAGGTGCTGTAAAGTGAAGTGAGACGATCACATCCCACGAAGCGACCATGTGAAGTTAAAATTGAAATAAGTGGCACTTTACTCGAGACCAGCTTTATTATTTACGGATGAGAGGATGCGCTCCGTGAGGCCCTGGGCGATTGACATTACGGTTGAATGTTAAATCCACCAAGAGGACTCACAGATGGAGCCTCTTGTTTGAGCTAAAAAGATTGAGCTGGTACGCAGAACGGTGGCTCATTTAGGTCCCCGGAAAAAGTGACTTGAGTGTCCAGTACTGGTGCCAGGCGACTTTGTTTTTGCCCTGAAGAAATTGCCCTAAAATCACTGTGGCAATGAAACATGTTGGCGCAGTATAAAGCGGTATACATGACAAGCAACCGATTTTAATTTAAATAAGTGCACACGTAAATAATAAACTGCCGCTTAAGTTCTCTTATCTCTTCATGAGAAGGGGAAGGTTCAGCACTAGTGATCTATTTAGGTTTACTCAAAAATTCTGAAACTCTGCCATGTGCTTCTAGAGCTACTGATCATGCAGCTCGGAGCCCTAAGAGGGCCACATCACCCACCGCCACCACACCCAGGCCCGCCACCCCCCGAATCCCCTGGACTACAACAGAAGCAGTGCAGACAAAGACAGCGGACCTTCAGAAAAGGCACCAGCCTCACAGACTTTACTCCAGAGGATGTCATTGCCCACTACAGGCTCAAAAGGACAACCATCCTCCGCATCCTGACCATCATTGCCCACAGGCTGACGGTACCAACACAGCGGATAGCCAACATCCCTCCGCAGACAAAGCTGCTGGCTGTGCTGCACCTGTTGGCCTCTGGGACCTTCCAACCAACAACTGCCAGAGTCGGAGGAGTCTCACAGCCAGCCCTATCCAAGTTCCTCACACCTGTCTTGGATGCCATCATCAGCTTGGTAAACCAGCACCTTTACTTCCCACACACTGCGCAGGAACAGCTGGAGATCAAGCAAGGGAACTACACCATAGCTGGCTTCCCGCACGTGTTGGGGGCAAGTGACTGCACACATGTACTCCTCATGCCCCCTGCCGCCACTGCACAAAATTACCTCAACAGGAAGCACACTCATTCCATCAATGTGCAGGCAATAGTGGACCACCGGGGACTCTCCACCAATGCCGATGCCAACTACCCAGGCAGTGTGCATGATTCCTTCATCTTCCAACAGTCCATCATCAATCAGCGCTTTGAGGCTGACATCTATGCAAATGCAATGCTCGTCCGTAAGTACCAACTGAACACAACACACACCTCAACTCCACCAACATATAACTCACAACTCTGGGAATGCACAGATATAATTGGCCAGTTTCTACGCACAAGCGGAACCAGCTGTGTCCTCTGTTCTGTAGTGAAAGTGTTGCACTTTGTACCATATTGTCGTCAATGTTGATGTGCTGGTTTTGTTATGAGTGTGTGCTGCATTGTGGGAGAGTCGCCCCTGCAGCTGTGATTTTGCTGCCCCTTATCCCTTTGAGGTGGTGTGCCTTTGACTTCTGTGCTTCTACAGTGCTGAGATGTTTCAGACTTTGCTAATTTTGGCTCTTGTTCATATTTTGGACTTTTGGGCATGGTTTCTCCGCAGATGTGTTGTTGATGTCAGGGGTTGTTCATGCACGTGGATGTGTCAGAGTGTGACCTGCTCCTTTACTGATGTGTTCCACACTCAGCCACCTCAGTATCATGGCGTGCACCATGTCATGATAATTGGACTGCAACCATGCTAATCGTCATGCAGTGTCACTTGCATTGTCAGTGTGGCTCACGGACCCACAGCTTTGCTGGCTTCAGCACATGTGTATGTGTTTGTTGTGAGATTAGTGATGAATGGGGAGGGCTCCCTCCGGGCACATTGTCGACAGACATGATCCAGAGTCATTGTGGGTGTGCAGTGTGCTCTACGTAATTGTGCATGTGTGCCATTGTGCCCAACTCCCCCCGTCCCCCCAGTCCCTGGTCAGTACTCACCCTGTTGATGTTGTGTCAGGTAATGTTAAGCAGTGTCCGGATCCACACCTCCTGGTACCGTATCCTGACTGATGACTGTGGCCACCATTTTCTCCGAGTCATCCAGCTCCTGGTGTGCCGCTGGACCCCCACCTCCAATCTGCATTGCTACTTTCATGTTGGCATCAAGTTTCTTCTTGCTTTTGCCCTTCACATCATTCCAGCACCTCTTGACCTCTTCCATTGTCCTCCTTAACGCTGCAACTGCATTCACATGGTCCAAGATAGTGTGCCATGTTTGCGTCTTTGTTGCCAATGACACGTTGGAGGTGACGACCAGTTGTTGGTAGTGTTCTATCACCTCCATAACGATGATCCTGTTTTCCTGCGGACTGAACCGCGTCTTCCTCTTCTCCTTGGCCTTCCCTGACCCCGAGGTTCCTTGCTGGTCATCGGTGGGGCTTGTGGGGTTCGCATTGTCCTCTGCACTCAGTCTGGGTGCATCCATGGTGCTACGCAGTTTATTTTTTTTGTCTTTTTTTTCAGCATTTATAGTGCATTTTCCCGCATGACGCGTGGGAATTGCAAGCCTGTCGCTGGTTATCGCTGATTTGGGGCATCGCAACATTTTTTGCGTTTGTGTTTCACATTTTTTGGGCGTTGCATTAATTTCAATGCGGTCATTTGGTGCATTATCGTGAGACTATCGTAAGGAGCCGCCGGGTTGAAAATACAATGTTAACACAGTGTTATTTTCCCATGATAGACTGCGATTTGCAAAGTTGCGTTAAGCTAATTTTGCGATAATTATCACACGTTCTTGAGAATATCCCCCTTGTGTGTGAAGACTGGAGACTCACACATCAGCTGAGTAGGGTTATTTAGAAGAGTAACATGAACAAACTTTTGTTGACATTTTCTGACCATATGTAAGTCATAGAAAACAAGTGCATTGCCACAATGGCTCTTTTTAACAAATAAGTTTGAGAACTCCAGACTTCTTGACAAAAAAGAGTAGTTCTCTAACAGTGGGAAGTAGGATACTACTCGGTCAGTCAAAAGAGTGGTAAAGAGGCTATGCTCTGAGGAGGGACAAACACAAGAACAGGAAGGCAAACCATTAAATCGAAAGCAAGAAAATTAGAGTGACAATAAAGTTAACTAATAGTAAGCAATGGACAGGCTCTCAGCTCACTGCAAGTTGTTGGTATGGGCCACAAGGTACATGGACATAATGTTATCTTATAGCTGAGACCTTAAAACAAGCTAATAAATATTAGTATCCAATCCCTGCTGCCGCTTTCTTTGTCTTCAATCATGTATGTATGGTTATTTATTTATTTATTTTACTTTTGGAGTTTTACAGAGGGCTGGCTAGACCCGAAGGTATCTGAGCACTTTACATGGATGAGAGCGAGGCAGGTACACAAGATACAAATAAGTAAAAACAAACATTAATGTACAAAAACTGATGAAATGCAGCACAACAATGAGTATACACTAAATAAACGTAACAAAGAGTAAAGGGGGTAGGAGATTGGGCAGATGGCCGATTAGATTAAATTGTTTCAATTCGTTCCCCAGTCAAGCACTAACCTGGTCCATGTGTGTCTAAATCTAATTAGAAACTTGGTTGATTTTGTCCTGTTCTTCAGTTTTGGCAGTTGCAAGGAAGGTGTGTATGCTTACACAACTGTGTTAGTGCTTTATGAGCAAATCAGAAACACAATTAACCTTTTACAAGAATATTAGACAAACCTAACCTGAAAACTCATGAGCATCCATTACCATTACTGATAAGGAGAATGCACAGACTCTTTCGTATTTGCATTTGATGAAAAGGGTATACATTCGTTATTGATAATCCAAATAACTCCTTTGTTTCACCAGGATTTCTGAAAAATACTCTATTTATACCAGAAGGAAGGGTTCATGTATTTTGTTTTATGTAACTGCTTGGGAGAATGAAGGGGTTTCAAAAGTTTGCCAATGTGACATATTAGGGATAGTAAGATGCAATGTTTTGGTTATGAAAGACAGAAATTCTTTATTGAAAAAGGGGAAATTAATGAGTGATCAATGGTAAGCCATATAGGTTTAGGTAAATTGCCTTCAAAAGTAATCCAAAAACAATGAATATGGAACAGAATCAACTCTATATGGCTACTATTCAGTTGGATAGTTAGATTTAATCAAGCTTATTAGTAGGTATCAAAACAAACACACAATATACAGTGGGAATCGGGATACATTCCTGTATCCAGTAGCGCAAAAGTGAAACAAGTAGTGACAAAGTCTCAAAATACAGATGACAACATAATCAGGTGAAGCAAAGGGGTGCTTGATCTAAGATAAGAAAAATGAAACAAGCGTGATAAATGACACAGCCGTTACACATGGTATATCAATAGTTTGTGTGCACGGCGTTTAGAAGGTCGACGACGTTCTAAATTGGGTGGATGCTGGTGTTGGCAGTTTGCCTTCCGTAGCTAATGTGGAATCGGTGCCGGGTGGCCGGGGATCCAAACCAGCGGAATACCGTCTGCGAGGGGCTCAATGGCTCGATGCTTCAGCTTCAGCTGAAGCATTAGTAACGGAAGGCAAATTGCCAACGCCAGCATCCGCCCAAGAAGTGAGCCAGCGCGCTCCTACTCAGCTGGTCCCGGTCCATGGACCCCGTACCGGCATAACTTTCCAAGTTGTTTAAATTCATATGTCGTTCAGGCAAACAGTATTTCTGTCCTGATGATGATCCCAGTAATTATGTAAATGGGAACAAAACGTCATTTTTCTTATCTTAGAACAAGCACCCCTTTGTTTCACCTGATTGTGTTGTTTTCTGTATTTTGACACTTTGTCACTACTTGTTTCACTTTTGCGCTATTGGATACAGGATTGTATCCCACTGTATATTGTGCGTTTGTTTTGATACATACTAAAAAGCTTGATTAAATCTAACTATCCGGCTGGATAGTAACCATATAGAACTGATTCTGTTCTATATTAATTGTTTTTGCTTTAATTCTCTTGCAACAAGGACCACTGTCCTCCCAAAAAACTGTTACCCAGGGTCCTTGTCTACCTAATTGGGTCCCCTCGTTCCTCTTTAATCATCAAAAGTAATCCATCGTGCATTCTGTTTACAGCAAAAGGAATTGTGACATACCTGCAAATAAGGAAAGTGTACACTATGTTGTTGTTTTTTATATTTCAAACGTGAAAGAGTTAATCTAGGTGGTTTATTATGCTATAAATCATAGCAATGCAGATTCTATTTGCTTAAAATAGATAATCAGTAAGTGTAGAGGAATTATTGAGTTAAAGCACTTCATTCTATTTAAGAGCATCATTGTTATAGAATTTATAAAAAGGGTTCCATTTGGAACACATAGATTATAATTTCTGTATTACTTCCTCAAAGTTTAATTAAATGGTATCCTACGTCAAATTCATGACTATAGTGCTAAATACTTAATCTTAGTAGGGTCCCTAATAAATCCCAAAGTTTTTAAAGAATCCTTGGTGCAGAATTTATTAAGTGTTAACATTTCAGATTTAACTGATGTCAGTACATAACCAAAAATGAGGTGAAATGCTTATACTTCGGTTTGAATATCAGAAATAGATTTATTTGACTTTGAGAGGAACAGAAGAATCTCATCTGCATATACACATACTTTCAATTGTGTTTTATTATAAATAAAACCAGAAATATCAGTACTGTGTCTAATTTTGAAAATAAAGGTTTTGAGGATAAGAATAAAAAAGGGTGGAGATAAAGGACAAAGCTGTCACACACTTTTTTGTAACACAAAATAATCTGGCAAAATAGCAATCACAAAGATGATTTGGGAGATCAATATAATAATGAAATTAAGTTTAATATATTAGGGCCAATTCCAAACCATTTCAGGGATTCAAATATATATTGCCAGCCAACACGATCAAATGCTTTTAGGCATCAAAGGTAATGGCTGCCAATATATGGGGTAATGTTGATGCGCTACTAATGATTTAAAAAATACTTCTAGTATTATCAGAAGGCAATTGCCATTTGACAAAGCCAACTTGTTCTAAACCTAACAGTTCAGGAAGGATCATTTCTATATGGAGTGCTAAAATCTTGGCATTTCTCTTACAAGCCACATTTACTAATTAAATAGTTTGATAATTTTTACATAGTTGTGTATAATTATTTTGAGGATTAAAACAAATATTGCCTCTTGAAAAATGCCAAATTCTAAATTAGATTTAAATTTGATGAAGTCTGAGGAGCCAAGGAAATAGAAGGATAATGACTTCAGAATAAAATTCAGCAGTAAAGCCATCTTTCTATTGTGTTTTGGCAATTTTTATATTTTTAAATGCTTCTACTATCTCTTTATGACTAATGACATCTTTCAGTTGGGAGACAATTGCTAGTGTCCAGGTTAGTTGTCAGGAGAAAACTGAGATAATCGTTAATTTGTGAGAGCGGCAGTGTATAATCAGGATTATATAGATGGCATAAAATTTCACAAATTCTTGTAATATATCTTTATCTTTAGAAACAATTTGGTTATCCTAGCATTCAGTAGAATCAATTTAATTTCACTCTTGTCTAGCTTTTAGATAATTAACCAAAGATTTCCCTGTTTTATTTTGTCCACCGTACTATCTAGCATTTTGTTGTAAGAAAAAATATGAAGCTTGCTCAAAAGAAAATCTATTGAAATGTAATTTTGCTTTAATTAATTAATTGAATGATATTTGGGATTTCAAATGGTAGCACTTATATTCCAATGTTTTAATCTCTTTCATTTGTATTCAAATTCCCTCTTTTTACGTTTAACAGAGGAGATGTTAAAACCTCTTGCTGATGCTTAAAACACATTACAGATAGTTAGAAAAGGTTTTTTTTTGTTGGATTATGTGCAAAAAAATAATTTCAAAATTCCTAAAATTGGTAATGAAGGACAAATCGTAAAGGAAGAAATTATTGAACAGTCATCTTCTATGATATGATTAAAATAAAAATAAGTGTAAATCACTGATAACAGGTGCATGGTCGAAGATAAGTATAGAACCTATTTCTGCATGTGGAAGGTTCTGAGCCAGAAATGTATAATCAATTCTGGATTTTGTGTGTTGCATTGGAGAATTGAAAGTGTATCCTCTTGTTGATGGATTGCAGGATTTCCATGTTTAATTTAAAGATTTTTGAGGAATAGTAGATCATAATGTCTTGTGCATTCTCTTAGGGATGAATATAACTTTAAAATTCCTTTCTAGAATAGGATCTCCTAAAATAAAGAAGTCACCACTAAGACTCAGAAGTTGAGTGGTAATATATTCCAAAAAGGACTTTTTAACTGTTGTGGGGCCATACATATCATATGGATGATCTGTAATCCATCTTCCCTCAGTATACTTAGCATCCCTTTCCCTTGCCTACTCACACATCCCTCCCCACCACCCTCACCCAAACAAAGTGTGCAGAGCAGATAGCAAACGTATGCATTACACCCTATTGAATTAGTAATTATGTGTGGTTTTATGATTAGTAAAGATGGTCCCACATGGATATTTCCCATTCCATGAGGTTTAACTCATAATTGCATAATACGGGTGCAATGTTACTGCACAGCAATTTAAAATATGCATGCTGCTCTTGGACCCTGACACTACTGTGGAACTCATCAGGGCCTCAGAAGGTAGTAAAAAGACTGGCTAACTTCATTTTCTTTCCATGTAACAGATTGTATTGGGTTGTACAGATAAAGTAAAAGCATTGTAGTATCATATATTGAGGTTACATATATTACAATAGTCAGGTATAAATCAGTATCGGGTGTGGCAGCAACGTGACATTAAACAATATATCCATTCATTATTAACTGAGTTTGAGTATCAAACCCCATTAATAAACTGAACTGTGAATACCATTCCCCCTCCACCCAAAAGACGGGTGTCGTGATCAACTATTAAGTAGAAAGGTGTCCTGCTCTAACATCATGCATCAATTGCAGGTGTTGTGTATGGTTAACTGTGTTTTCACTGTATGGGGACGTTCATAATGCCAGATTTAAGACTATCCTCGTTTAGCATTTACATGTAATAGCAGTAGTGGTGTAGGTACGTGCAGTGTAGGAACTCGTGGTAAGTCCCATCCTCGTTTGTCGTAGGCTTAACCCTCCGGGATTGGTTGCGGTGATTACGAGACTGGGAATATATCTAAAGCTTTGAAGGATTCCATGAGGAGATCCCAGCTCATAGCTATAGGCTTTTTCCGTAGCCCACAATATTCTTCCCTTCTCAGTGCACCGCTTTCTGCCAACCTCCAACGCTGCACCTCATCTTTCCAGGTGAGTAAAGCAGGTGGAGTTCCTGATTGCCACCTCCTGGTTATAATTTGTTTTGCTAGGGTCAGCACCTGGTCTGGGAACCTTGCCTGCACTTTACAACCTTTCGGCCGTGGGTGGAGACCTAGAAGACAGCTTTCATCCATGTGCCATGTGTTACCCCGGACCACTTCCCTCAGTGCTGGGGTAATCTGCGCCCAGTAGGTGGAAAGAGTGGGGCAGGCCCACAGCAAATGCAACAAACCAGCGTCCTGTACAGGACATCTCGGACAAGCCGCTGCAACAGCAGGGAATAGTAAGTTTAGCCTATGTGGTGTAAGACATGCCCGTTGTGCTATCATGCATTGTATGAATTTAAATAGCGAGTTATGTGAAACATGTTTTGGGTATTTAAGGATCGAGCTCCATTCTTTATCTAGCAGAACCCTGCCCATGTCTCTTTCCCACCTTTCCCGTAGTGGCAAAAGAGACGAGAATATGGGTATACGTATGCCTCGGTATAACCAACGTATCAAATATCTGCCAGTGCCCATTAAATATATTGCGTAGACTAGCTCGTGTGTTGTGGGTTCAGACCCGTTCGGAGCCCAGTGCCGTATGACATATCTTACAAGGCGTGCATGTGACAAAAAGAGTGTGTCTGTGAGTCCCTGTTCGTTTATGAAATCGGCATGGTTTATGTAAGTCCCATCCCCGATCAGTGCGCTCACATTGGTCACGCCTGCCTGCTCCCATGTGGACAGTCTGCATTGCAACAGTGTACCCTAAGTAATTCCCCCCGATGTAAAGTGCACATCCCAGTGTAAATTATCATTTGTGCTGATAAAAAGCACACCTTTCTAGCGCAAAATAATAAAGAGCTGGAAAGTAAATTCTAGAGCGTGCACCACTCTGTGTCTTTACTTGGTATAAACCCTCAATAGATCTGCCCCTCCTTTATAGGTCGAGTCTAGACAGCGCATGCGCTGTCACAAGACCTAACGTAAACAGAATATGGAGGGTAATTCTCCTGCCGCTTGCCATTGGTTAACTCTGGCACTACTCTTCTTAGCTGGCTTATTATTTTGCAGCCCAGCATCCTGAGTTGCATCTTTTAATATGGGGTCCGCGCTTTTATTTTGCTATGCGCGGTTATCTAATTATTTTGGTTTGGTGTGAGGCCACGGGGTCCCTCTGCTGCACTTAGCCGGCCCAAGCGCACCACGACTTTGGCTGGAGCCACTTTACTTGGCACCCGTCCAGTAGCGGACTGTGGTGGGAGTGCTGTCGGGCGCTGACGTGGGGCGGGGGAGGGGCAGGTTGGGGGTAGTAAACTACGGATTACGGCCAAATAGAGGTAAGTAAACATATAAATAAATAAAACAAATTTCGTTGCACACGCTGCATAGTTTACTACCCCTCACCCTGCCCCTTCTCCGCCCCACATCAGTGCCTGCAGCACTCCCAGCACGGGCTGCTACTGCACCCGCCGCTGCGTAGAGACACCATGTATTTCGTTGCAGCTTAAGGCCGTGGCATCCCTCTGCTAAATCAAGCCGGTCCGACTCCTGTTTCGGAAGCACCATTATTTTTTAGGTCGAGCCTAGAGCAGCGCATGCGCTGCCTGCTTGACTTTTAGTAAGGGGGTTTTAAAAGTGCTACCAGAGGCTTTTTGCTGGCCTCAAGCTTGCGTGCATGTGCGCATGAACGCGCGCAGCCACCAGCTTTCAGTGCCTGAGGCGCCATCTGAAGCACGATTACTTTCACTTTTGCGCATGCACCACGCACGTGCTTCCCGTCGCGCGCACCCACCCCTGCTTTCACTTTTGCCGTCGTGTTACAACAGGGTGTATGATAGTTCAGAAAGTGCTACGGTTTGTTTAGTCTGTGAGAACGCAAATAAACATTTTCAACGGGACAGCTGACTTCTCTGTTTGGGATATTTGTCTAAACCTTTTACTGGCTGAGTTCTTACTCGGGTTTACAATGGCAGCATAGCTTACAAAGAGTGCAAGAAACATGTCTCTGGCACTACAGATAGGCTCAGGAAGCAAGATGCTCTTCAGAATTCACTCTGTAACTTGGCGGTATACATTTAGCAGAGGGACCCTGTAAACACAAGCATGCTGACCTCCAACCTCCCTTGAATCCAATCATGCCATTGAAATCATCGGGTTTCTCTATGGCAATGCCGTAGTCATTTGGTACCATTAACATTACTTAGCGGTCGGCATTTCCACTCTAACAAGTTCATGCAGCCCGCCAGAGCATCCCTCAATCAGGCGTCAACCCGAATTTGCCAGATTTGATCATAAGTGCGCAGAGGCATGCAGAAAAATATAAAAGGTTTATGTTTAACTCAATACAAAATGCAGAAAGGTAAAAAAAAAAAAACAACACTTAACGTTTCATATTAATTGCGCTCTCTACTTTACTCTACTAAAATAGTTATCTCCAATGTTTTTCAGTGCAACATAATGGTCGCATTTTGTCCAGTGAAAATCAATTATGCTATATTCTCGATGTTATAAAGAAATAAATATAAAAACAGCTAGATTAACGCAAGATTACTACCTAAAACTAACACAAACCCAGGGAATTACACCTGTCACATATAACAGAGGCACTGGAATGGTTACCAAATGACTCAGTAACCGAGGACACAATGCTCAAGTCCTCGGCTTTTCTTTTACAGAGAGCAGTGTAGCTATCAATTGTGCAGCAGGTGCAGTGGCACAGAGGCCCAGAGCTGTAAGAGAATTACTGCACCTCAACTGTGGCTATCTTGTACTATCTACCCTGTAGACATAGGGCTTGCATTAGGGCCCACATATGAATTTGCTACACCACTGATGAATACAGGCCCCAGCTAGGCCCGCAGGACACAAGGGTTCGCTCTCCTGCAATGGAATCTATAAGGAAGTTGGCACGGAAACTGCAAAGTACAAAGACAAAGTTTATTAACCCTTAAGGGTGGTCCTACAATCCATACAACACCCTTCAGTATTGCATAGAGTAGCACAAAAAACTTGCGTACACGGTCCCCTTTTATACACAACAGAGGGGCTCATAAGTGGGTGGATACAACATAGAGCAAAATTCATTACCATTTATGGACATTTTCGATACAGGATCAATATGTGGGCGGAGTTAACAATTTCCTGAGCCCGCGAAAACATGGTCAAGCAAGGACTAACTGATAACAGATGTGGTCAAGTCTGGGCATGCGCCAGACGGACAAAGGAGCTATTTATAGACTGTTACTAGGCAGATTGCAAGAGCAACTAACACGAAGATAGGACTCTTCTCGTGTTGAGCACGTGGAGACATGACAATACAAAATGGAGTCCAGACTTTAGTCAACATAACGAAAGAGACTTGGTCATAAAAGGGGAATTCATGTCTTTAGTGAATGCTTAATCACATCGTCGTTTCAATTTACAACAGACGACCCTTTCAGCATTTACTGAAGACATCCGGTTTGTTAGGATAATCATCGTATATGTCAATTGTCATCATTTCTTCTACTTCCTTAGCTAAATGTTTCTGATAAGTGACATCGGCAATAGCTTTCTTATCAGGAATACAGAATGATACACATAAGGAACAGAGCAAAGGACCACATTGGACACAAATGCAACAAGAAAACAGAACTGCTACAATAATACAGAGACCAGTTAAGACCTTCCACCCCCAAGCAGTGATCAATGCCCAAAACCATCCAGAAAAGGTCCAAGTGCCGTTTTCTGTATGGATTTCAGCTGCAATTTTATGCAACCTGTTGATAGCATTATAGACTGATGGCGTGTGGTCAGGGATAAACACACAACAACTACTTCCGATAATTTTACAAGCTCCACCTCGGTCGGCTAACATAACATCTAACACCATACGATTCTGCAATGCAACAATTCTAGTAATCTGTAATTCTTCCGTAAGATTCCCAAGAGCAGCAGCGGTTTGGTTTGTCACTGCCTCTACCACTCTTGTTAACCTTCGAACTTTCCTACTATTTAGGGCAGCTCCAACGAAGAAAAACAATCCTAAATTAAAATCAATATACTGCTGCAGACTAGTGTCAGTCTGATCCACATCATCAATTGATAGAGTGCGTTTGTACCTATTTACAGTCACATTATTTAACAACTTCAAATCCTTATGATAAGATGCAGGTGCCAAGAATACAGGGGGCAATAGAAATGCCACATAACATACTCCAGACCAACCGGCTGGCAAACGGTAATAACCTTTATTTCCACATACGAAGTATGTATTATGGGATGCTAAGAAGGTACTGTTATTCAACCCGTCGATATTTAATATGGTAATGCAATCACTAACACCAACAGGAATATAACCCACACTCTGGACACACAGGTCCGCTTGAGCTTGTGCCACTTGAATCACAAATCTGTCTTTTCCCACAGTGTCTCTGGTGTTCGTGAAAATATAGGGAATCGATTCATTGTCTGGTCGATACTCTTCCCATTCCCAAATTGTCCCATTCGCTTGCGGATGTCCATCTTTATCCTGATGACATTCCCTATTGAGTCTGAAGAGTAATCGTCCCACTGTGGGTTTCCGGGTGGCAAAAAGTAAAGTGTACCATGCTCTACAAGAGCCATTATGAGAGAAAGGAAGAGGTATGAATGGCGTTCCTCCTTTCTTCTGATGAGCTGGCATCATACCACATATCCAACAGTTCGTAGCATTCGTGGCAACGTGGGTATGATGCAACATCTGGATGAAAGTGTTATTCAAATAAGACTGACGATGCTTCAACTCTTGATACGGTAGTGTATAAAAGTAGTGCTCCTCAGGCACTGGAGTAGTCAACACAAGTAATTTTCGAGCGGGAGTCACATCCTCCACAAACCATGTGGTTATCCCAACAATAGCTACTGTAAGCATAAAACCTGTTGCACAAAGGATTTTCTTTTTCTCCATGTCAGAATAAAGAATCAATATCTTCCTGAAACTAAAAGGTTTGTCAGAACTCTTCCCCTTGGGCAGCGGTCGATTTCTTCACCAGCGGGCCAAGACGGGTGTCGCTACACTAATGCAGGGCTGATACCCCCCCTTGCCTCATTGGCTCTCCGTTTCACTAACCCAAGGGCCGTTCTGACAACGTGTCCTGGTACTGAAGAATTCACTTCCTTGGCCTGAGATGATATCGCTTTCCTCCAGGAGTCGCGTGGTCCGGGAAGAGCTCCTCAGTGTCGTTCGGTTCCACAGCACGGCCTTTCTCTGCAGCCAGAATTTCTCGTTGATCGGTCAATACAGCAGGCTCCACCAATCCGGGCGGTACTTTGCGACAGTGCAGGGAATGGATCCAATTCTTTCTGTTGGAAACTCGCACAGCCGTCCTCGTTGCAAGTAGGACCTGCTCAGGACCAACCCATCTCGGCTCCAAGCTGTTCGTCCTGTCAAAAATCTTCACCATAACATAGTCTCCAGGCCGGAGACTATGTCCTTCGCCGGTGGACCGATCAGGGAGCGCCTCCCGGACCTGTTGATGAATAGAAACCAAGTTATCCGTTAACTGCACCAGATAATCATTCATCATTACACAAGGTACATCATACACAGCCTTAGGTTTTGGTGGACCCCAAATATTCATTGGGCATCCAAAGACAATCTCGTACGGTGTAAGACCGGTTCGAGAGTGCGGTACCGATCTAATTGACAATAACGCCAGCGGTAAAGCATCTGGCCAAGTCAAAGACGTCGAAGCTTGGATTTTAGCGATCTTGAGCTTCAGTGTACCATTATACTTCTCGACTAGTCCCGCAGATTGAGGGTGAAACACTGCGTGAAACTTCTGGGTGATGCCCAGACCCTTCAAAACATACTTTATAACATCCGCTATAAAGTGGGGTCCGTTATCACTCCACAGAAGTCTACAAACGCCATATCGAGGGAAGAACTCCTTCAATAGCATCTTGGCGGTAGTCATTGCAGTATTGTCTTTCGTAGGGTATGCCTCAACCCATTTACTGAAGGCACAAACCACTACTAGAACATACTTCAAATTGTTACAGCGCTCAAGCTGGATGTAATCCATCTGCAGAACCTCAAAGGGTGCAGTAGGTGTCACAAATCCTCCTGCTGGAGTTCGAGTACCCTTTCCTGGGTTGTACCTCAGGCAAATCATACAGGTCTGCACCACCCTCTTTGCCGTGCTAGCAATCTCTGGATGCTCCCAGACTTGGGTAAGCAATTTTACAATTGCGGAAGCTCCAACATGTGCTAGCCCATGTGCCATCTGAACCATAGGTTGTACAAAAGCCGTGGGTAACTTCCATCTATCCATCTGCTTATTTCTCCAGCAACCCTCATCATCCAATTCTCCCTCACTGGACCATTGCTCCCGTTCTTTATCAGAAGCGGTCCTCTGCATTTCTCGCACTTCTTCCTTCGCATCGTGCCATCTTTCTACCTGCGACTTCACTACATACATGGCAGTAGCACCGGGCTGCATCGCAGTCTCCCGTGCCACCCGGTCTGCTAACGCATTCCCTTCTCCAACTTTATCGACTACTTTCGTATGGGCACTACATTTAATGATGGCAATTTTCTTTGGATATGTCAATGCAGTTAAAAGATTGTGAACTAACTCTCCATGCATTATTTGTACTCCATGTGACGTTAAAAACCCTCTCTCCTTCCAGAGCAGGCCGAAATCGTGCGCTACTCCGAAGGCATACCGGCTATCTGTATAAACATTCACACACAATCCTGTACTGAGCTCACATGCTCGTGTTAATGCTATCAGTTCCGCTGCTTGAGCTGATTTCTGTGGTATGCGTGCTGTCTCCACTATTGTTTGCAATGTGGTAATTGCATACGCTGCTGAAGTCGTACCATCTGGTAGCTTCAGGCATGATCCGTCCACCCACAGTTCTCCATCTACATCTGGAAAGGGCGTATCCTGGAGATCAATACGACCCTTTGTTTGTTCCTCAGTCACAAGAATACAATCATGTGCTTTCCGTGCTTCAGACTGAGTCTCGGGGTATGGCAACAATGTGGCCGGATTTAACGTTACGCACCTCTTTAACGTAATATGAGGAGCCAAAAGCGTCAGCTCATATCCCGTTAAACGGGCACTGGTCAAATGCTGCGTCTTTGTCTGATTAAGCAGGGCATCAACAGCATGGGGGACTAATACCAACAGCTTATGAGATAACACAATTCCCTCGCTTTGGCGTATTGACACAGCTGTCGCCGCAACCGAGCGAAAACAACCAGGCAATGCTCGGGCAACAGGGTCAAGTACAGCCGAAAAATATGCACACGGGCGCTGCTTGTCGCCGTGCATCTGTACCAAAACTGATAACGCACATCCATCTTTTTCATGCACATACAGCGAAAAAGGTTTTGCATAATCAGGGGTCCCTAACACTGGTGCTGAACAAAGGGCCTGTCGTAATTGCTGGAAAGCAGCGTCACACTCATTTGACCAAGGAATCGGAATAGGTGTGTCTTTTGTCAAAAGGGCTAATAATGGCTTAGCTATGTGTGAAAACCCTAATATCCATTGCCTACAAAAAGAAACAAGCCCCAAAAATGCACGCACGTCCTTCTGCGTGGACGGCGTCGGCGTGTCCAGAATTACTTGGATACGATCTGGTGTGAGTGCACGCCCCTCCTTAGACAAAAGGTGACCCAGATTAGTCACCTTTGGTCTACAGAACTGCAATTTCTTCCGAGATACTTTGTGATTGTGGGATGCCAAAAAGGAAAGCAAGGACAACGTACTCTTTTCACACAACTCCGGAGTGTCGGCCGCCAGCAAGATGTCATCGACATATTGAATGAGGGCGACACCCTCGGGCAGGACAAAGGAATCCAATTGTCTTTTCAAAGCTTGACTGTAAATGCTAGGGCTTTCTGTGTAGCCCTGAGGGACTCTACAAAATCGATAAGACCTGTTATTCAGAGTGAAACCAAAAAGGTATCGGCTATCGGGATGAATAGGAATCGAAAAGAAAGCATTTTTCAAATCAATAACTGAAAACGTGGTCGCCGTAGGCGGGACCAAAGTAAGCAACGTCGTGATATCAGAAACCACTGGGTACTGGGGTATCACGATCTTGTTTACTTCTCTCAAATCAATTATAAACCGATAAACTTTGGCATCCGTATCCTTTTTCAAAATGGGTAGAATCGGGCTATTACAGACGTTGTAGGGAACTTCCTCCACTACTCCCACCTTCATCAAATCCTGCACAATCGGTATGAGAGCCTCCTCCCCCTCCTGGGAAATACGATACTGTGGGAGGCGTGGTAACACCGCCCCCTCGTGGACACTAATGTGAACAGGCGGAATCACCATCTGTCCCACATCAGTGTCCGAAGTGGCCCACAAAGTACGAGGGAGGGTCGCTAATACAGCATCCTCTGCAACCACACACATCCGTTCAGACCGAGGGTAATTGTCATTTAATATCACCCGCACTCCAGCAGGGGAGCAGCGGATCGTAGCTCTGAAGTGCTTTAACATATCAAGGCCCATAATGTTGTCCGGCGTGTTCGGGGCAAGCAAAAACGGACAGGGTGCAGAAAAAGAATCAACCTGAAATGTGAGGGGCCGCGAAAGAGGGCTTCGGGAGAGTGTACCGTCAAACCCTACCGATGTAACCATTAAGCCAGATGGGGGAGCCCTCGGAACCAATTGTTTAGACAGCGCACTACGAGTCGCTCCTGTATCCACTAGGAACTGATCAGTAGAACCCAAAACCTCAGCTGATACGTAAGGACCCTTCTGATCAACCGGCACCTCAACTGATTCTAACCCCCATCCAACGCATTCCTATGCATGCTGAGAATCATGGTACCCAGAGCGGTCAATCCCCGACACTTGATACTGGTTTTGTCGATCAAAAACATTAGGTCTATCTCGTTGCTGCCCGGCAAGGTCAAAACGAGCGTGATCGTTAGAATTCCCTCTAAAATTCGAGAAACCCCCTCTACCTCTCGGGCCCCCCTGATTATGTCCCTGACGCGAAGCATGCAATGCCGGGCAATCTCTGGCCCAGTGTCCCGATTGCTTACAATACGCACATTGATTCCTATTCAAATCAGATCGGCCCGAGGGAGGACCATAAAATCCTCCCCTACCTCTATTGACACCCCGACGGGGCGGACCATATACTTGCGCTAACATCACCTTCGTTTTTAAATCTTTCGATTTCTTCTCCTCCTGTCCCTTCGCTTCTTGCTCCTGACGCTCATAATACTGAGCTATAGTCAGGAGGGCTGTCGGGGTCGCGGTGGACCAAGAACTTTCACTCGCTTTTAGGCGGGCTGCGATCGCCGGTAGTAAATTCGCCACATATTTATCAGCAAAGAGGTGTCGACCCGTATCATCCGTAAGTGACTGACCACTAAAATCATGAAACGTCTCCTCAAAGCGCGTAAAGAAATCTGCAACTGATTCATCGACTTTCTGCTTACACGAGGCTAACATATTCCAGTCAATCTTTTTAGGGGGGATGATTGTTTTCAACTTAGTCAGAATAGCAGCGGGGAGATCTAAGATAATCTGAGGTGGTTTCTGCGCGGGCTTCCTCTCCCTATCCTCATCCTCAAGCTCAGACCACCGAGCCTTAAAAGCGGCAACATCGTCCACCTTCCGCACAGATCGCCACATATCTGGTGGTAAAATAAGCCCAAAAAACAGATCTATATCTGCTAAGGTCATAGTACAAGAATTCAGGGCCCCCTCAACTTCTTCGTAAAAGGCCGCTGGATTCTTGCGGGGATCAGGCAATGCATTTTTTAATGCCATGACATCAGCCCTATGCCAAGGAGTATAAACCCAATTGTACACAAAATATCCCTTAGCATCGGCGGAGGTAATATCTGAACTAGTCCCCGCTCCTTTAGGAGGAACATACAAAGGTGCCGCCTCTCGCATTGGTTTAGCATGCACTAGGTCGCTCTTATCTGACTGGGAGGTGGATGAGTGGCCATCACCGGTATGCGAATCCGACTGCTTCTCCTCCTCAGCTTGTTGGCGCGCTTTCTCTTTAAGGTCACTCACCGCGTCCTGCAATGCAAACAGCCGTCGAACCGCATCAGGCGCCTTAGAGGGAGAGAAAACACCATTACGCAATGCTTTAGCATCTGATACCACATCGTCAGGCTCAAAGACACTGGAATATTTCCGGAAAGCAGCGATCACTTCCTCAGAAAAGTGGCCCAAAAAATACAACTTCTCTCTATCCTGCCACAGCTCCCAGGAATTCAACAATTCAGCCAGGGACAACTTGCCCTTGAGTGCACGAAAAGAAACTTGCCGAAGCTCACTCATTCGGTCAACCGATAGCATGGACCGCGTGTCTACCTTACCCGAAACCGATCCAGAATCTTGTGACCTCGGGGCAGACGCGCCAACATAAGGGGGCGGAGAGCGATGTAATAAATAAAAATCATCGTCAGGATTATTAAGGACAGGATAAAGTGATTGACGAACAGCGTATTGACCCGAGACTTGCAATCTGCGCTCTTTCTCTTGCCTCTCCGTCTGTTCTCTTTCCTCCCGACGCTTCGCTTCCTGTGCTCGCACATGATCATTCTTCCGTTGCTCTTTATCAAACAGCGCTTTCTCACGTTTCTCTCGCTCACGCACTTCCTTCACCCACAACCGGACACACTCAAACATATCCTGACGAGCACGCCGTTTACACATACACTGTTCCACATACTCAATCTTACGCATATCGAACGATCCATACAAAGGCCAGCGCAACTCAGGATCCTTCTTGGTGTATTTCCTCCATACTGTGCTGTACATTATAGAGGAAAGACCATGCTTCACATACATATCCCTATTAGGAGTCCCCTCTGGGGGAGCTGGAGCAGATTCCTCGAGGTTCAACCGGTTTCCAAAGCAGCAGCACCACTTACGGAGTGCGCTAAAAGCAGGCATGTTCAAAAATAATGCAAAATATGCAGTATTAACAAAAAAATGGCACTTAAACGTTGTGCCGTTCAAAGTTACACAGTTCCAGAGAAATATCTCCACATTGCATGCCTATATGTGTTGCAACGCATATATTCTCACAATAACCAATACAAGATATGACCGGTCATCACAAATCAAACTCAAATAGCCAAACCAGGCGTCAAAAACTCGGAGCAAGTACCGTACAACGGTTCTTACCAATCAAGAGTCCAGATTCCAACTGCCAAGCTCCAAAATTCGCCCAAACGGCTGTCACGGCAGGACCGACAGAAGAGGTCTCAGTCGAGGACCGGCGCCACCCAGATGGTCAGCTCGGAAGGGAAGGAAGAAAACCTCGGGATGCCAGGACTAAAGTGCCTCTGGCAGTGATCACATCCCCGGCCAAATTCCTCACCTTCGTCACGACCAGTCCTTCGAGCATCCGAGTCGCCGATGAGCCCCACGTGACGGGCGCCAATTGATGAATACAGGCCTCAGCTAGGCCCGCAGGACACAAGGGTTCGCTCTCCTGCAATGGAATCTATAAGGAAGTTGGCACGGAAACTGCAAAGTACAAAGACAAAGTTTATTAACCCTTAAGGGTGGTCCTACAATCCATACAACACCCTTCAGTATTGCATAGAGTAGCACAAAGAACTTGCGTACACGCTCCCCTTTTATACACAACAGAGGGGCTCATAAGTGGGTGGATACAACATAGAGCAAAATTCATTACCATTTATGGACATTTTCGATACAGGATCAATATGTGGGCGGAGTTAACAATTTCCTGAGCCCGCGAAAACATGGTCAAGCAAGGACTAACTGATAACAGATGTGGTCAAGTCTGGGCATGCGCCAGACGGACAAAGGAGCTATTTATAGACTGTTACTAGGCAGATTGCAAGAGCAACTAACACGAAGATAGGACTCTTCTCGTGTTGAGCACGTGGAGACATGACAATACAAAATGGAGTCCAGACTTTAGTCAACATAACGAAAGAGACTTGGTCATAAAAGGGGAATTCATGTCTTTAGTGAATGCTTAATCACATCGTCGTTTCAATTTACAACACCACTGCCTATGCTACATTATTTTCAGGTAAATTAATTCTATTAGGTCAAGTGTACAGAACCCGGACTGCAACACCCAGAATGCATTAGATTGTTGAATTAAAAACCCAGGATTGAAGCCCTGCGTCCTTATGACGGAGTCATCTGGTAACTTCAGACTGGACAAGCTGTCAAATGTGTGCACATCTGAATTTAGCTTGCAGCAGAAATACTCTGTTAAACATGCATGTAGCTGCATATTCACACCGTTAAACGTGCACGGACAGCACTGTTTGCAAAACAATGTTTGTTAGACCCCCTCTTGGTCAGATACAAACGAATATTGGCAACAAATGTCACACAACTGGTCAATGCAGTTCTCACGTCAAGAGTTTTTCGGTCATATGTGCCTACAAGTTCATTCACTCACAGTAAAAGCATATTTACTGCTAGTGATTAACTGTAGCAGCATTTCTCCTCCATAACGTCATGGCATCTACATGCTAACAGTTGTTCAACTGCTTTAAAAATAGTGAGGTCTTTGAGGAGGTTATCTGAGTAGTTTGAGGTCATGAGAGTGGACCTGGGTAGATCATCATAACTGGGGACATTTAGTGGCCTTTTACCTTTGGTTCATAACCAGAGCGTATTTTCAACGTAAGTTTTTTTTGTTAAATTATGGATGCAATCAGGTAAATTAAGGGCTCACTCACACAGAGGGATGAATGAACCACAGATGGTAAAAAACATTGGCATAGCCAATAGGTCTCGCCTTTGGGACTTTATAAGTGTTTAGTTATGCAGCACAATATCCTTGGTGCAACCACATCAAGTGTTGCATGGTTAAACACCTATAAGGTCCCAAAGGTGAGACCTATTGGCTGTGCCAATGCTTGTTTTAAATGCTTACACAAATTATTGTGTGTAACTGTGTGTCACAGCTGGTGTTGTTTAATGTTTGGGCAGCGCTGCTGCAAGTGAAGCCTTGCTGCGAAATAAAAGCGTGCTGGCGACCTGGAATCCCAACCATTTCCTTGGGAGACGATTACAGCCCGAGGATGCTGAACTTTATTGCCGTGGGCATATTGTAGTGTGCCCAAACACGCATGGCATTTAAGCTAGAGCAACTCAGATGCTATGACACACGGAGGGCGCTCTCGTCGTCTTCGCCATCTGAATCGGGAAGAATGAAGGGGCATATTATCAGGGACGACGTTAAAATGATCGCCGGTTTAGCGGCAGAAAACTGCCGCTAAACCGGCGATAATGGGATTGATAATATGCCCTGGAGAATTCCAATAGAAGCCCATGTTCACACCAGAACTTAGGGGCATATCAGCAAGGTGAGGCGATAAAATTATCGCCGCTTTTGCGGCCGTTTTCGGCCGAAAAGCGGCGATAATTTTATCGCCTAATTAGCAAGCTCACGCTAATGCATGAAAACTTGCGTTAGCGTAGGAATTCCTAACGCCCAGCTTTGCATCTTTAATGAGATGCAAAGTCAGCGTTCCTGACCTGACATGACAGGAGAAATGTCGCTAAGTGACATTTCTCCTATCATCAAGCCCCACGCTATGAAGCATAGCGGCAAGAAAAGTAGCGATAACCCCTGTTATCGCTACTTTCCTTACGCCTGCTTCAGGACTGATTTAGCCATGATACCCTATGGAAGGTGGATATCATGGCTAAGTTTGTGAGTCCCTATCATCAAGCTAACGCCACATTGCTTGAGATTATCGCTGGGTTTCCAGCGATAATCTCACGTTAGCCTGTTAGCGTGAGGATTTTTTTCGCTTTTGAGATAAGCGTTGCTGATAGCACGCTATCTCAGCGATTAAAAATCCACGCTAGCCGGCGATAATTATCCTAGCGCTAAGTGCGCTTAGCGATAATTATCGCCGGTTGTTGCTGATATGCCCCATGGACTTCTATTGGAATTCACAAGGGCATATTATCAAGCCCATTATCGCCGCTTTAGCGGCAGTTTTCTGCTGTTAAACCGGCGATAATTTTAACGCCTTTTCTTGATAATATGCCCCGAAGTACTCTTATCCAGCATTGTTTGCAAATAAGTCCTTATTAAATGTATGTATTATACCGGCATATATGATTATTGTTACTTCAAACGAAAGATTGCACTGCCGACGCAAATTACATTTAATATGTTGGTTATAGTCAGGGTTTTGCTAACACTTGACTTTCTATTGGCAGAATCTTGTTTTGAGATGTTGTACGTGATTGTGTGGAATGCCATAGATTGTTATTGATCAGAATTACAAACTGTTCTGTAATCGTGTCTTTCCCCTGACTCCGTCAGTGCCTGATAAACACGCCATATCTTGACACCAGGAAACTGAGGGGCAGATTTGCAAGCCCCTTGCGCCACTTTTGCGTCACTTTTCCCATGTTAAAAGTGACGCAAAAGTGGCACAAGGGGCTTGTAAATCTGCCCCTAAGAATTTTGATTAATCGCTCCTGGCAAAAGTATTTTGTGTTGTTCTGGGTCCCAATAAGTTTGATTGATTCTTTTTAATTTGGGATCATTGTACACCGTGGGTTACTTGTCTCTGTGGGTCATAGGTTTCATAATAACTTTTAGCGGTATTGGGCACCCCTTGCTTTATAACATAGCATAAAAACATAGGGGCAGATTTATGAGCCCTGTGCGTCACTTTTGCGCCGCCGTTGCGTCACTTTTGTGACGCAGCGGCGGCGCAAAGCCAGCGCCATGCTGCGGCAGATTAGCAACGTGACGCATCTAGGGAGATGCGTCACGTTGTAAAGCTTGCGCCACATGTGGGCGTACCTTCACAGGGGGGGGGGTGTTCCGGCGCAGGAACGCCTCCGAAAAGTGGCTGAGTGAAATCTACAAGATTTCACTCAGTCACTTTTCCGGCCATGCTGCGTCAAATCCTTGCGCCTGCTTGAAGCAGGCGTAAGGATTGACGCAGCATTGTACCGATAGGGCACCCTGGAGCCTTGCTGGAGATGCGTCGCGCTTGCGACGCAACTCCAGCAATGCGCCGCCCTTCCACCATCAGATGCGTCACGCATCTGTTTATCCTTGCGCCACGATGCGCTGCATTGTAAATGCGGCGCATCTATTGTGGCGCAAGGGTAAACTTGCGCGACGCATCTTCCCTGGCACATCCATGCTGATTTGCAGGGATGCGCCAGGGAACATAAATCTGCTCCATAGAATGCTTTTACAATTGAGTAGTTATATTAAATACCAATAGTATTTATGTTACTTAAAGTTCTCCAGCACAAAGTTTTTCATGCAAAGATTAAGCAAATAGATGGATAAAACTGCTCAGTGGTTTTTTTTTAGTCTGTTCTGTTCAGCCCCTATCCTCCCCACCCCCCGGGGAAGTCTCATGGCAGGTTTATGCTTTCATTCTTTACAGAGTATACGTCTTATGAAAAGTGGGCCTGAAACAACAGCGATGTGTGCTTTCCTATAGAGCACTTATTGCAACAGTCTCCATCTCCGAACCTATTCTCAGCTGTTGGAATGGGACAAGCAGTAGTTGTGGTGTGGCACCACAAATACCTAGAGGTTCCACTCGTTAAGTGACACTGTTTGATCTCACTTGCCTGACTTGCCTGTGCCCACTACTGCTGCTCAGCGTGGGCACTTTCCTTTGTAGGTCGAGCCTCAGCAGCGCATGCGCTGCTCTGCGAGGCATGCTGGATTGGAGTATATACTTGAAGCCCAGTCACTCTCCGCCCATATTTGTTGGCTTGTGTCATTGTCCTTCGTAAATGCTGGCTTCTGATTTATTAATAGGCTTGTTAGTCCCTCCTTAGTACCGCCTTGTCTTCATTTGTAACCTCCCATGAGGACTGGCCCTTTTACTTCAGTTGTTACACGTCACGTCTTATTTAGTCTGTAAGCACTATTTTCTTTAATGAGTTTCTCCTGCTGCAGGCAGTACATGCTTTCCTGTAACGTTCAGCGCACCATGCGTGCTTTCACGGGCACGCTTGTAAAAAAAAAAAGCATTTGTCAACTTGACAAACAGATTTTTTTTTTGGTAAAACCGTCCCATAACGCGCTTTCACTTTAATAGCAGCTGCTGACCTTTCTTTAGACACGGCTGGTCAAAAGAAAGTGGCCTCTATTAAATTGAAAGCGCAGCATGGGGCGCTTGTAAACAACAAGCATTTGCAATGCAATAGGTCTTGCATTTTAGAAACTTTGCCCTATTGGTATTGTAAATGGTAATGCCTTTTATTATTGCAAGTTTTTTAAACACATAAATAAAAGGCATTGTAATTTAGAACGCCAATTGCTCAAAATCTTGCAATTATGAGACCTATTGCATTACTTGTTGTATAAGTGCCTTTTTTTGGGCCCACTGTCACGGATGGCCACTCAAAAGTTAGGCGATGTTACACTAAGCTAAGGTTGCTCCAGCATCATGAAGAGAAATTATACATTTTTCTGGAACACATGTATCAGGATGTCATGCAAGCCTTCGGTATGTGTAAGTGCAACAACTTTTTGAAGTGCCAAATTTTTTTCAAGGACCTGTAAACAAAGGGCCAGATTTATCAAATAGTAACAACGGGCAACACAACCCTGAAGTCATATTTACCAAAGCCATGCAAGGCCACCTTGTGTGACCCAGAGGTGCTTGGTAAATCTGAAGTAATGCACAACAGCGCAAGTCACTACCTTGCGTTATTCTGGCCCATGGAGGTGTTCCATGGGTGGAGCGTGGGTGTGCCCACGTATCCACCCATGTATTTTGGTACAGTCCCAGATTTACCAAATGCTTTGCCTTCCCAGGGGAGGCATAACGAGGAAACATATCCTTATTTCTTCTTTTTTTCTTCTTTCTACATGTGTGCATTCTGCAGCAAATGTAGAAAGAGGAAAAAGCCTCAGATGATTGTTTATGTGCATGAAAGTATCACTTCTAGCACAAAAACAATTCTGCCTGCAACGCATGAGCCCTGGCGCCATGGTGGCAGCATTGGCAGGAGGCAGCCAAAAGTGCACTAGCACAAGGACAGAACAGGAATGTAAATGTAGTAGACTTGTAAAGCGCACAGCTGCCCCAGCAACGGGGCGTCCCGGCGCTGTATACCGCTGGGGAACCCTTCCTGGCTTTCCCTGTGAGATGGTCCCTACTGGGCATCTCCAAGGTGAAGCCAGGCATTCCTGGCGCTGATGGGGCCGTAAGTGGAGATTAAGCAAGCTGTTGCCCAGAGTTGCTGAGTGGGATCCATGGTTAGAGTTGGCACCGAGGCGAGAATTATCGAGTCCGCTGACCTTGGCCCAAGACCCTGCCGTGTCGGGAATCGAACCCAGGTCCCGGGCCGACCTCTGCTTCCGGGTCTGCCGCCTCTAACCAGTGAGCCACACCACTCCACGGAATGCACCATATAATGTTAAATATGGCATATTTACTGCCCTCTTCCTTTCACGCAGCGCAGCAAGGTGTCTTGCTGCATTGATCTCACCTATAGATCGATACGAAAAACTCAGAAGACAACTGTCACAAAGATAATTGGCACAAAAAAAGCTCCCTTGATCTTTCAGCTCCCCACGGTGAAAAAAATTAAAACGGTTGGCGTAAATTAATTAATAATAATCCGGGCTACTTTAAATGATATGTTTACTGTTAAACAACAAATAATTATATTTTTGGGAGGACTACACAAAAAGTGCATTTCTAGAATTGAACAGAATTTATCCCTTCACTTCATCGGAGGTGAAGTTGGTGGGCAGAAATGTGTTTGCCCTTCAGACATTTATAGCAAAATGCATTTTATGCAAGAAAATGTTCCCTAAAATAATCCATTTTTTCTGGGTTGCGCTCTTAAAAAGCCTACTTCTTTCAAACTTGCATGTTGCGCGTGAGCATGGTGAGCATCAAATGTCTTTGGACTGTGGGGCTTTGGTGCATTTTCGTAATAAATGAATTTAAAACTGAACTGCGGAAAACCACAATCTCTGAAAGAGCTAATCTGTGAAATGCGCCTTTTCTTCAATGTAATTGAAACGCGATGACTGTTTTATCTTGTCCTCCTTGTCTGATGTAATCCGGGTTCGTAGTTGTATGAATTTCCTCTGTGCAACTTCCAAGACATAAATCAAAAATGTTAGGGTCTCTTCAAAATGCATTACTAACTGATACACGCAGATGCCTACAGAATATTGCTTGACATCTAATTTTCTTTCCTCTGTTGGAAAGTCATCTCAACATATTGCAATCTCTTTTGGGAAGGTTATCCCTTGACAGCACGCGCGGTAATTCTATTACCGCCGCGAGACCCCGTCACACAGAGCCACTAGGGTGCAGCTCTAAATCCATTTAAACCAAACAGCTGAGAGCACAAAGTCCAAATTTTCGCACCTGGACAGGAATTGTCAAAGAGAATTATGGATTCTGACCGACATATGGCAAGGTCACACGCACAAGGACATGCTAACTAAACCACGTGAGATGTGTACAAATGGGGCTGACTGCCTAAGAGGCAGGCAGGAATGTTCTTCCTACTCATTAATGAGTGGGCCCATGGTTGAAATAGAAGAAGGACTAGCGCCCGGTAGCTGAAAATTGACCTGATAGGGTAGGTACCTGGTTGGCCTTGTGCTGCAGGCTTCCAGGACTAGTCTACTTCTGAGTTGAGAATAAGGCTCCCAGTTTTCACTGAATTTTACAGATAAATACATACAGAAAACAATGTGTTTAATGCCTGAATTTATTCTTAAAAGTGGAAAAATACTGAAAATGGTCCTTTTGTTAGAGGCTCTGCATGCTGACCTTTGTGAATTCTAGGCCAACCTCTGAGCTGATAGGTAGCTTGGGGAGTTGAAAAACAGGATATTTCCTTAAATACAGGCTTTTTAACATATACTTCTAGTATTTTGCTAATATTTATCTCTGAATGTAATTTTTTGTTATATTAGACTTTGCTTAATTTGCTAAAATGGGGTTGAATCAAAGTTTGAGTGTATGTTTATTAGTTAAATAAACATGGAAATATACTATTTTACAACTCCATTAATTCTCCAAGCACTGAATAAATATGGATAACTACCAATAAGATGGCATGAAAATAAATATGGATAAATACAGATGGAAATGTTAAAAAAAATACCATAAAGCCGGGAGCCCTAGTTTAGATGTATCACAGCATGTGATCACTGTCCCTCATTTCTCTTTCCTCAAACGAAGGGCTCCTTTAACAAAGACAGTGCAGCATCCTAATGGTTTACGACAGGCATATTGTACTCTATTGTATTGTACCTACATTTATATAGCGCTTCCTACCTCCGACGAGTCGTCAAAGCGCTTTTTTGGCGATAAAGTTGAGCCCAACTGTTCTTTTCCGAAGCGGGTGCGCTGTGTGTTTGTGCCCCATCCTTCCCACTTCTATGCGCAGGTAGAACACTTCATTATCGGTCATGGTAAATGACAGAAGAGCTCCCAGTCCCAAACATCTGCTAGACTGTCCTGTGAGTATTCTTGTTCTAGGTTGCTGAAATTCTGAACAGCAGAGGCTTCAATTCCTCCTTGGTATCTCTGGATCAGCATTGGTTATATGATCGAAACACAAATGGTTTTACCACGCATGCCTCTACCACACAGCCCTACCACGAATGCATCTCAACCATACATTCCTTTACCACACATTCCTTTACCACTCATGCCTTCACCACAACATTTCATGGTATAGACATGAATGGTAAAGAGGTATGTGTGGCTAAGGTCACCAATACCCCGCCTCCACTCTGTCCACCCCCAAACCCTCCGCCGTCCTTTAATCTACCCCACAACTTCCACTGACCTAAAACCTACTCAGACCTCCCGCCCTAAAAACTAACCCATCTACCCATTCCCCTCCCACTGCCCTAAGGTCTAAAACCCTGCACCCTAACTTACACTACCAAGATCCCCCACACCTCCTGCACTGTCTCTTAACCTACCCCAACCCCTTCCACTGCCTTAAGACCTGTGCCGACCCCCCAGCCCTAGAATTTACCCCAACTACCCATTCTACTCCCACTGCACTAAGGCCTATAATCCTACACTACCCTGCCCCTGCGCTGTCCCTTAAACTACCCCAACCGCTTCCACTGACCTAAAACCTACCCCGACCTGCCTGCCCTAAAAATGAACCCAACTGCCCATTCCCCTCCCATTGCCCTAAGGCCTAAAACTCTGCACCCTAACTTACTCTACCCCAATTCTCCTGGCCACCCTGAGCTGGCCCTTAAACTACCTCAAGCCCTTCCACTGCCCTAAAACCTACCCCAGCCCTAAAGAAAAAACATCCCCACTTACCTCACTGCAGCGTCTTACTGATTCCGTCTTCCAGCAGCTAGACCGCGCACTGCCGTACCCACGTGGTTACGTCATATGTGTGGTTTAGGCAAGCATGGTAGATCTTGCGTAGTCGGAACACTTGTGGTTCAGACCGTGGTGTTCTGACTGTTTCCCATCAGCATCTGTTTGTGCTGGTAGTGCAACCAGTCCCAAAGGGCTGGCTTCTACAGCAGTTTCTGATTGTAGAATGGTGCCGCTGTATACTAGGTTCTCAGCCATCACAGTTTATTTCCCCACTGTTTTGAAGGTGTGCTGACAATACTTGAACTACTACAAATAATTAAGGCTTCTCAAAGATGCACTGACAGTGGCAATTCTGGTATGTGGCACAATAGCTCTACAGACCCAGGTACAAGTGAGGAACCAACACGTTGCAGGTACAGGTGCTGACATGAGGACTGCAATCTTCATCAGAGCAGGAGGCCTGCCATTAGCTAGGAAGATGCGTCTGTAGAACTCTAGTGACATCATACTCTGACCTCATTTTATGCTCAAAAACCTTGGATGAGTGCTACATTTCTCTTCCTGGACCTTGTAAAACTAGGATGTTGTCGCAGTAGTTTATGCCCTGTATTAAACACCAGGGGGCATATTTACAAAAAAATGTCGGAGTGCAGAGCTGCGCTAAATTCAGCAGTGCCCTGCTTCAATATTTTTAAAATGCAGGGATGCACTGTATTCAGTAGAATTTGGTGCTCACCTGTGTTTCCCCTTGCGCTGGCACAAAAAAAGCTGCCTAGTGCCAATGCAGGCACCCTGCCCCCATGTGGCAAGGGTGTTAAATGGTAGCGGCAGTTTCAGTCGATAACCTTTCCAGTATTGCCCGGCGGTAATCGCCTCTTATACCATTCGATGATTAACCAACAAAAGAGGCAGGCGCCGGAGACTGGAAGGCAGGAAACAAAGTTTTATTCCGTTGGAGCAGAACACGTCAGATCGGACAGCAAGGTATCGTCTCGAGGTGCTCTAACCACATCTCTGAGGCCTGGCCTCTTATACACAGGTTTATTGCTTTATTACACGTGACACATTCTTGTTGAGACTTTGATGTACGGAAAGACATCCTTGGAATCCCCACTTCAAGCTTGTTCCCACACATATCTACAGTAAGTGATGGCTATTCCACAGCAGGATACTCTGTCGATTCCCGGAACGGGGTATCTGATCGGATCGCACGGGGTGGGAGGCCTTTGATTAGTCGGAGATCCTTTGAATCGGGGCAACTGCTTACAGGAAGGGGGCCAATAAATGGCAGCTGCAGGACCAGGTGGTGGCTTGGGAGCGGGGCAGGGCAGAGGAAGGGGGGTTCATCAAAGGACGGGGAGGTGCTGGCCCCGGGGGGGGTTTCTTCGCTTCCGAGGTAGGGTCGCGCTGGGGAGGGGTGTATGGTCAATGCACGAGAGAGCGGGGGGGTGTTCGCAGCGCCAAGGGAACACGCTGGGGATCGGCGAGGGGCAGAGGGGCCATGGCACTTTCAAAATGGCTACTGCTTAAGTGAGCGTACGGGCCTGAGAGGGGACAAGGTGGCGCCGATTATGTTGACATCGCAAACCAGATTTTAACAGTCCTCCCTTTTCAACATATCTAGCCAGCTTGTCTAGCCGACATCCACCTTCGTTAAATTCTTAGCCACGACATCGTAAATGCTTTCATGCGTGCCTGTTTTCAAAGTACAGAGTCTTAGGACAGACAGGAATAATCTGACACAATTGTACATAATTACATGTAGTTGGTGTGATAGGCGAGGAGGTAGCGCATACAAAATTACATCAGCTGCGTCATATGTCAGACCCGGAGATAGGAGGAGGGAAGCTCGCTTGAACACAAACATGATACCGTAAAAAATGTTCTGGCAAAACAAGGAATATTACGTACATTACTTAAGGCCTAGACTTCGTGTGGATCAAACTAGACAGCATAGTCATGTGCACGGCTGATGTTATACAATTGTTATTATACAAAGTTAATGTTTCTTAACTATCAGTGTACAGTTGGAAGTGACCGATGTAATATCTTGAAAACTCGATTGGAAGATAGTCAATACGAAAGCGGTTGGGAGAGGAACTCAACTCAACATGAGTTACAGTCAGAGAGGGGGGGGGCGGCAATGTCCAAAAGGGAGTTCTTCTTTCCAGTGTCCTATTACAGCGAGCCATCACTGGTAAGCTCTTATTGTTCTTCTTCTTTCGTTGGCACTGTTGAGCACCGGCGGTGGAGCTAAGGCCCAGCTCAAATCCAGGTTTTCACGTTGCAGGGTGTGACCATTCTTTGCTCTCGGATCACAGTCCTGTTTTGTCCTGTTCCCTAACTGATCTTATCATAGGTACCTTGAGACGGGGTACCCGCATTTCGTTCTTCTTTTGTCAAGTCAAGTTCAAAATCCCATATGAAAAAAGGGGGGGATAGGGGCGTGCTTTGGGAGGCCGAGGGAAGAGGGGGTGGAGTGGGATCGGATCAAAAAGCAGACCAAGGAGAGCAGAATCTTTTAGCACTGAGCCCATCAATCGGGCTCGACGGGCTGGGACTTCAGGCACGAGCTGATCAGCGAGCAGGGGGGCTTCGGGATAGCCCTTCTTTCTATCGCTTTCCATGCTGAGAATGGTGCCTCGTCCCGCATCTTTTTGCTCCGTGTCTCCCCCTTGGTCGAGGCCATAGATGTTCCATGATCCGCAGCCAGGCTGTGCGTCACGTCCGACCCCTCTCCTCCGATGACCGCATGTTATCTTTGAATGAGTACAAGAAACAAAATCTTAGAGAACTGGTAGGGAAGACGTTTACACACTTCATTCTCTCTCCCAACCCCAAGTAGTCGGGGAAACGTTTATCGGTCACTCTATGGTGGATGTCTATTAACTCTTATGTCGGTGTATGCTACTAACTCATTAATCATTGCTGTGGTGCAGGTTTGCGAGTGTTCCTGCAAATTTCCATCATCAGGTCTGCTAGGTGTCGATTCCTGTACCTTATAAACGTGGCAAGAAGTCTGACATCTATCAACTTCCTGGTCTATCAAATTTGAACCGGCTTCTCCGGTAGAGACTCGTCTTTCTAACACAAGCCCTGTTGATTCATATTTTTCTCCAGGGACTGCTAAGTTTATGAAAAAGTGCGAGGTGCTACTGTCATGAGCTCACAAATATCTGTTTCGGGGAGGAACACAAGCTAAACATTTTTCTTGCTGGAGACAATAGTTAACCTTTATCAGTTTTAGGCGATGTATCTTTAAAAACAAGGTCATCAGCTGTATTGCTTAAAATATCCAGGGACGGCTAGTACAGAACTGGGACTATTCTGGAAGGACGGGGTGCTTAGACGCTCTATTTTTGTGCAATGGGCGGGGCGATTCTGAGCGATGGAGGTGGAGTCGTTAGAGCCCTAAAACAACAAAAACCACTGACATATAGTTCCCGTCATAAGGGCCAGATTGGGAGACATCAGTCGTCTTACCTGTCCTTTCTTTCCCAGCCAATTAAGTTCCATCATTTTACAGAAAGGAGAGGTAGTAGTGTGGCAAAATACGGTCGTTTTGCTTCTGTCAATTTGTTCGAACACTGTCGTGTTTAGGCCAATTATACATATACTGAGGAGGTACAGTGTCGTCATCTATTCAAAAAGAGGGCAAGGGAGCCTTCAGCGAGGGAGAGAGAGAGAGAGAGAGAGAAAGAGAGAGAGAGAGAGAGAGAGAGAGAGAGAGAGAGAGAGAGTGAGAGAGAGACGTGCGCATCAAGTAGGCTATTTGGTACACGTACGACATAAAACGAGAGAGAGAGAGAGAGACAAACGTGTACGATAATAGGCTACTTGGTGTACACACAACATAGAGCAGCACGGGTCAGTTTTACGTACAAAAACACAAGCTGGGGGAAAACATAAATTCAACGTTCACGTACACACAAATACCGGATAGGGTGTAACAGTACATACATCAAGCATAGAAACCTAAGACGAAGACGCAGAGCTATTTTGGGTAAGGGGACCTTTCCTTTCCTGTCCTTTTTCTATGCGTGCTGCGTATTTTCAGTATTTTCCGTAATTCATTTTGGTGGGGGGGGGGTCGGACTTTTTACTCCCTTCCCTTTCTGGGCAATTTTGTTGGAGGCCTCATTTTTGAAAAATACTTACTCCTCTTTTTCCGGTCGGACATTAGTCCAGTCGTGTTTATACTCACGGTGGAGCCTTCCAACCCCTGGGCAGGCGGTGATCCAAACTGAGGCAGAGGAGGGGTATCGGTCGGACGTTCAATGGTACAACTCTTATTTTCTAAGTGGATGGAAGAAGAAATGGTGAATCTAAAACATGCCAGTATCCCTAACTTCTGGGCTGAGGGGGGGGGTGGTTTGGATGAACCCCGACCTGGGGTATTCTTAACTTCTCTTATTTAGTCAGCACACGAATCGACTCACTGGTGGTACATTTGGGTTATCAGTTGGAGTCGGGTTCGTCGTACTGAAATGACCCTTCAAGTTTCTGGTGTAAGTCACCCTCCAATTTACTAGCTTCCGGGAGAGGGAGAGTCGTTTCTTCAAACGAGGAGTTACCATATTCGGGCTTATTTTCCCATCCCCTTGATCGATAGACAAGCATTTCAGTCATACAAAGACGTTCTCTCCAGCGACCCAGGCATACGCAATACATACACATTCATACCGTACAATCAGGGTACGTACGCACAGTCATGCCATACAGTTTTTCACGTTCCCAGTGATGGTCTGCACTCCACGCACCATCTCACAGCGCTTGTCTATGTCTTTCCCTACATGGAGCACGGTGCGGTCCATGTCCACTCCATTCTTCAGTCGGAACTCCGATGTAACCTACAGAGAAGAAAAGAAGGGGGGGGGGGCAGTATTCAAAGCACATCAGCGCGCATAAACACAAAAAAGTTCTACTTACCACGTACCAGACTAGCTGCAGGAACGTATAATACCACAGATCTTGACTATCCTTTTCGCATTTTTTTTTTTTGTGCTATATCCTTCCTTTCTACTATACCAAAAATGCTTCATTTTATTTGTCCCTAAATTCGAGTTCCCTCTTCGTGCATTTGTCTCTCAATTAGTCGTATATTATGGGACAAAATACCATACCTTACATTCGGCAGATACCTTAAGCTACAGTCAACCATTTTCTAACAACTCTGGAAAAAGACAGGTGTGATGGATACAAATTTTCATCAATCCAAAATTCAGGCAAAGGGTCTGCATTATCTGTCTTCTATTGTTTGGGAATGACAGCCATTATTCAAAACCTTACCAACCTAGGCGATTGTTATGACGCTGATTCCATAATTCCTTGGAAAACCCTTTATTGTGAAAATGTGAGTATACAAATACGGGCCTACAACCGTATAGGCCGGCCACGGTGCAAGAGGCGTCGAGTATCATGAGCAACACTACCTTAACGCGAAAATAAAAATAATCAATAATGAGAAGACCAGCATCAATAAGGTTGTTCCCATGCCCAGTCAGTACCCTCCCCCGCCCGCCATGTGCAAAAAGACCGTATACATATCCCTTAACATCAATGCCAAGTAACCGGAACGCCATAAGGAGTTGTAGGTCCCTCCTACATCGGCGCCATTTTGGGGCGAGGTCGGGTGGGTCCAGGGTACAGTCTAAATGTTTCCACTAACTAGCGGCCGGACCAGAATCCCTTTTGGCAGTTCAAAAAATTTTCATTAACGCCAACAGAAAGAACAGACAGCATGCACCGTGACTCGAAGGTGGGGAAAGCAAAGTTTTTTTCCTACCGGGTCATGCTGAGGTTCCACCGAAACTGATTCGAGTTGGTAGTCTACAGTGTCTCCTGGTAATTCAAACAGAAGCTGGTGTCAGCATGAGGGCACCACCATCTCGCAGCAACGCCGTGGTCCTTTCGGAGAGCGGGACAGCAGGCGTGTCTCTCTGCCGACGCCCTGAATCAGTCTCTCTCACGGCACCAAATGGGGACAAGGTGGCTGCCGCCCGGGGCAAAGACAAGTTAATGTGGAATGATCGAGCAATAGTGGCGGTTGCCCTCACCGGAAGTCCGCGGGAGTCAAGGGTCAATGACACCCGTAGAATCTGCAAAGCTGAGAGGACGTCTTCAAGGGTGGGGCCCATGCCCGAGCAGGCAAGCTTCCGAGTTCCAAGGTAGCCCAGAGCCATCTTAGTGGACCAGGCCCGAATCCGAAGAGCCGGCCGCCATTTTGAGAGTCCTGTGGCAGCAGCAGTTCTCCACCACAGCCACCGGAGTGGGTCCCCCGACCAACCAACTGCGGGGGCCCACTTCTTGGGTGGAACGCTAATGGAAACTTGGTGCAGAAAGGAACCTCCGCCTGGGTGGTCGTCCGGCAGGTGAAACGTTAATGGCTATCCTGCTGCAGCTGGTCGGCGGGTGAAACGCTAAGGGGTGCTCTCTCAGCTGGTCGGTGAGTGAAACGCTAAGGGGTGCTCTCTCTCAGCTGGTCAGCGAGTGAAACGCTAAGGGGTGCTCTCTCAGCTGGTCGGCGAGTGAAACGCTAAGGGGTGCTCTCTCAGCTGGTCGGCGAGTGAAACGCTAAGGGGTGCGAGTGAAACGCTAAGGGGTGCTCTCTCAGCTGGTCGGCGAGTGAAACGCTAAGGGGTGCTCTCTCAGCTGGTCGGCGAGTGAAACGCTAAGGGGTGCTCTCTCAGCTGGTCGGCGAGTGAAACGCTAAGGGGTGCCCTACTGCAACTGAGGAGCCTCCACCTGGGGAGGCGAGGGAGGCCCGTTCGCGTCGCCTCCCCCCAGGGCACCCCACGCCATCTTTCGGCGCAGCATTGTAGGATGGCCAGACCAGCGCAACAACTTGCTGGACCCCACCTCGGTGCCGTCCGGATCTCGGCGCGCCATGTTGCCTCCGGCCTGTTCGCACAACAGCCCGCCACTGATGCCGCCTGTTGGAGGGAGGACCACCGGGGAGTCGGGGAGACTACTCCGGGGCACCTTCCTACCGCAAAGTTACAGCCGAGCGCCGCCGAGAAGCCTCCTGGGAGAGGTCCTTCTCCTGTGGTCGTACTAGGCCCAGTAACACCACTACACAGGACTCCGTATCAGTTGCTTATCTTGGTACTTTATCAAAGGTAGCACATTCAATATATTTACAGGGGGATCGAGTGATCCAGAAGAGTCTCAATGTCTTTGTGGGGGTAGGGTAGCGGGACAGTCTCAGTACCAGCCTGGTACGGGGAGGTTCTGCGCCAGACCTTGCGGGCTGGTCTCAAAGCAGCTCGGACGTAGGGAGCCGCGAGTCGGTGTCTGCAGGGCTCGGGTGGTAGTTCCGCTTGGGTCGAGCCGCGACACAGTCAGCAGGGCTCCGGTGGTAGGTTCGCTTCGGTTGAGCCGCGACGAGGTCAGCTGGGCTCTGATGGCAAGTTCAACAAGGTCGGGCCGCGACAGCGTCAGCAGGGCCCCAAAGGTTCGTGAAGGTCTTGTAAGCACGATGGAGCCGCGACGTCGTCAGCAGGGCTCAGAGTGTGGTTTCAGGATGAGTCTTTCTCCGTAGGGTCAGCCGCGATCCGATCAGCAGGGCTCTTGACTCCGGGATACAACTGTCGTCTTGTTGCCGGGTCGCCCCAGATATAGGTCTGGAGCCCTTTGATGTCCGGAACATTGCGCCCGGGGGGGGGCGGAGAGGCCGGGCAGGGAGCGGCCAGACGCCCAGCAGGAGAGGCGCCAGGCCCCAGAGAGCTGTGGGGCGATCGCACCTAGGTGTGGAAGGACGGTTGGGGGTCCCATCGATACTGCCCTCCGCCGGGAGTGGGAAGGGCTCACGTGGTATCCCCCGGGCCAGGGGTTGGCGCCTCGATGTCGGGCTTCGCTGGGACCGAGGCCGGGTGGAGCGGGGTCACGTAGGTGGTTACGTAGAGTCACGTACAATCCAAAATGGAGGAGCCCCGAGGTGCATGGGACCTCGTGCGGCTTAGCGAGGGGGAACAGGACCACGCCACGAGGCCGGCTCCAACACGCGTCCCCCCCAGCTGAAGGCAGAGAGAGTCACCCATCTCCTTGGGGGTTCTCCTCGCCGAGGCGGAAGAATCTGGACAGGCCGTCAGCATTGGCGTGGTCGTTGCCGGGCCGGTGCTCCACGGTGAAGTCCATCCCTTGCAACGAGATGGACCATCACAACAACTTGGGGTTCTCGCCCCGCATTTGCATTAGCCACCGCAAGGGCCGGTGGTCAGTTTGGACTCTGAAGTGGGTGCCGAAAGGGTAGGGCCGGAGCTTTTTGAGAGCCCATACCACAGCGAAGGCTTCCCGCTCGATGGTGCTCCACCTCTGTTCTCGTGGCAGCAGTCGGCGGCTGATAAAGGCCACAGGTCGGTCGAGGCCCTCGGCGTCCATCTGGGAGAGGACCGCCCCGACCCCGTACTCCGAGGCATCGGTCTGAACCACAAATTCCTTGCTGTAGTCAGGGGCCTGTAGCACAGGGGCAGCACACATGGCCGCCTTGAGGGCTTCAAAAGCGGTCTGACAGCGGGGTGTCCAGTGCACCGCCTTGGGCTGTTTCTTGGAAGTGAGCTCCGTGAGGGGCCCCACAATGCTGCCATAATCCTTAATAAATCGCCGGTAGTAGCCTGTGAGGCCTAAGAAGGCCCGGACAGCGGTTTGGGTTGCGGGGGGCTCCCACGCCTGGATGGCATCGACCTTTAACTGGAGGGGCGCCACCTGGCCACTCCCCACCTGGTGGCCCAGATAGGTCACAGATCCTTGACCGATCTGGCATTTGCTGGCCTTAATTGTGAGCCCGGCCCTTTGGAGAGCGGCCAGGACTTCTCCGAGGTGTTCTAGGTGCGCGGCCCAGTGGTTGCTGAAGACGGCAATGTCGTCGAGATAGGCCGCGCTGAAAGCTTCTAGCCCGGCCAGGACCTTGTTCACCAGCCTCTGGAAGGTCGCTGGGGCGTTCTTCATACCGAAGGGCATCACCCGAAAGTGGTAGTGCCCATCGGGGGTGGAAAAGGCGGATCGTTCCTGGGCGCTGGGGGTGAGCTTGATCTGCCAGTACCCAGCGGTGAGATCAAAGGTGCTTAGGTAGCGGGCGGCCCCCAAGCGATCGATCAGCTCGTCTGCCCGTGGCAGGGGGTGGGCATCGGTCTTGGTGACTGCGTTCAGGCCCCTGTAGTCTACACAAAATCTGAGTTCCGGGGGAGTGCCGGGGGCGGCGGCCTTTGGCACCAAGACCACCGGGCTGGCCCACGGGCTGTCTGATGGCTCGATGACTCCGAGGGCGAGCATCTTGGAGACCTCGGTCTGTATGCAGGCTCGGACTCGGTCGGGTACTCTGTAGGTGCGGTGCCGCACAGGGGGGCTGTCCCCGGTGTCCACGTCGTGGACGCACCAGGGGGTCACCCCGGGCGTGAGAGAGAAGAGGGCAGCGAAGGGTTGCAGCAGCTTCCGGCAGTCACGGCGCTGTTCTGGGGTCAGGGTGGCGGAGAGGTGGACGCCCTCCAAGGAGCCGTCTTGGCTCGAGGACCCCAGGAGGTCTGGTAGGGGCTCGGAGTCGCTTTCGCCCCCATCGTCGGTAGCCAGCAGCAGGCTTAGCTCAGTTCGGGCAAAGTGGGGCTTGAGCCGGTTGACGTGTAGGACCCGGAGGGGGTTCCTCGGGGACTCCATGTCGACCAGGTAGGTGACGGGGCTCTTCCTCTCAACCACCTTGAAGGGCCCGGTCCACTTGTCCTGCAGGGTGCAGGGGTCCACGGGTGACATGACCCAGACTTGCTGGCCCGGCTCAAACTCGATGGTCGAGGCATTTTCGTCATACCAGCGTTTCATGTCTTCTTGGCTGGCTTCGAGGTTGGCTTCTGCCAGGGCCCGGAACTTCCGAGTCTGGTTCCGCAGGGTCAGGAGGTACCGGTAGACGTCGGGGGGGGCATCTTGGACGTTCGCCTCCCAGCCCTCCTTGACCAGGCTGAGGGGCCCTTGGACGGGGTGCCCATACAACAGTTCGAAGGGGCTGAAGCCCAGGGATTTCTGTGGTACCTCTCGATAGGCGAACAGGAGGCAGGGCAGCAGGACGTCCCATCTCCTCCTCAGGGGCTCTTCCAGGCCCTTGATCATCCCCTTCAGGGTTCTGTTGAACCGCTCGACCAGTCCGTTCCCCTGGGGGTGGTAAGGGGTGGTGAATTTGTAGGTGACCCCACATTGTTGCCAGAGGGATCTCATGTACCTCGAAATAAAGTTCGTACCCCTGTCGCTCACCACTTCTCGGGGGAACCCCACCCTGGAGAAGATGCCCATCAGGGCCCGGCCCACCACGGGAGCTGTCACAGTGCGGAGTGGGATGGCCTCGGGGTATCGGGTGGCGTGGTCGACCAGTACCAGGATGAAGCGGTGCCCCAGGGCAGTCCGGGGGTCGAGGGGCCACACGATGTCGATCCCTACTCGTTCGAACGGGGTGTGGACGTCTGGAAATGGTTGGAGGGGGGCCTTAACTCGACCCCCAGTCTTTCCGCTAGCCTGGCAGGTCCGGCAGGACCGGCAGTGATGGTCCACGTCCCTCCACATTTGGGGCCAATAGAAATGGGTCACTAGGCGGCTGTAAGTTTTGTCTTGCCCGAGGTGTACGGCGAGGGGCACGTCATGCGCCAGGTTCAGGAGGAACTCTCGGAAGCGGAGGGGAACCACCAACACCCGGCCGGCTCCCAGTTCGGCGACTTTCTGCTCGCTATACAATAAGTCATTGTCCCAATAGATCCAGTGGGTTCCCGTGGGGTCCCCCGAGGCCTGGGCGGCCGCTTGCTGTCGGGCCCCCTCGAGGGATGGGCAGGACTTCTGCTCTTGCTGGAATTGTTCGCGGGTGGGGCCCCCGTCGTGGAGCCACTGGGCCAGCTCGGGGATCTCGCTGAGGGAGGCGGCCTCGTCGGGAGAAAGTTCGGATGGCCCGGCCTCATCGTCAGGTTCCTCCGTGCCGGAGGAGGGTGGTAGTTCTGGGCCCGTAGGCTTGTCGGGGGCCGCGGCAGCGGCTGGTTTGGCGGTCATGGACCGGGTAGTGGCGCAGGCCCACTCGGGCAGCCCTAGCATCCCCAGATGCTCTCGGCGCTCCACCTGGGCCCAGGGGGAGCTCTCTAGGTCATTCCCCAGGAGGCAGTCCACTGGGGCGTCATCGCGGACAGTTACTTTGAGGGTGCCTGACACTCCTCCCCACTCGAAGGGGATCCTGGCCATCCGGCACATGCTTTCGGTGTTGTCCGCGGTCCGGACAGGGCATAGGACATGCGGCAGGATTTGTTCGGGGGTCACCAGGTGGCAGCGGACAGCGGTCAGACTGGCCCCAGTGTCCTGGAGGGCTTCGGCCCGTCGTCCATTGATGGTGACCCACTGCTGGTACTTCTGGGTGTTGCTTGGGATGGCAGCTCGGGGCACCATTTCTCGGGAGTCCAGGCATACGAGTGACATGGCCGCGGGTTCCCACTCGGGGGACTCGTCCTCGCGGTTTTCCTCCTCTTCCTCTCCTTCCCCCAGGGCTGCGGCGGCTATTTGTCGGGGAGGGGGCCCAGCGGTCCCGCTCCGTCGGTTCACGGGGCAGGCCGGGTCGCTCGCATAGTGGCCGGTCTGTTGGCAGCCGAAGCAGGTCACTGTTGGTCGGGGTCCAGGCCTGGCGATGGGGGTCCCCCTTCGGACCAGGGTCGGGGACGTGTGGTTGGCGGCTTGGCCTCACGGCGGGCTTCTGGGCGGCCCGTTCGAGAATTCTCGACTGCGGTGGGACCCCCCTCCTCCGCCCCGCTGGCGAGGAGGTCCCGTGGTACTCCGTTGGTAGTCCCCCACGGGGTTCCGGGTGACCCGGGTGTTGACCCATTGGTCGGCTTCGGCGGCGAGCTTCCGGGGCTCGGTCAGCTTACTGTCCAGGAGGTGTTGCCTTAGTTCCACAAAGCAGTTGTTGGCGAGGTGCTCCCGGACAATGAGGTCGAACAGTTCGTTGTACGAGGTGACCTTGCTCCCTTTTATCCACCCTTGAAAGGCCCGGCTGAAGAAGTCCACGTATTCGACCCATGTGGTACCGGGGAGCTTCTTACAGTCCCGGAAGCACTGCCGGTACATCTCGGCTGACAGTCCGTAGCGTGTGAGTAGGGCTTCTTTCATGTGGTCGTATGATGTCATCACCGCGTCGGGGAGTTGCAGCAGGGTATCCCGGCCCTCGCTGAGGAACCTCCCCCATAGGCCGGCACCCCAATCCTTCCGGGGTACCCGATCGGAGGTCATGGCTACCTCGTAGGCTCGGAACCACTGCTGGATGTCGTCGTTTTTGTAGTATTCCTTGACGACATCCTTGGGGATATGAACCTTTGGCTCGGTTAGTGGCAGAGTGTCCCGGGCCCCAGGGGTGCTGGTCTACCCCGTTTTGGATTTTAGTTCGAGTTCCTTGAGGCCCCTCTCGTGCTCGAGGGTTAGCCGTTTCTCTTCTAGTTCTCACTGCCGTTTCTTTTCTTCGATTTCCTCCTGCAGCCGTAGTTGCTCCAAAGCTAGTTTCTTCTCCGCCAGCAGGAGTTCACCGTCCAGCCGGAGTCGTGCGAGGTCCATTTCGTGTGTCCGGGCCCTCTCCCGTTCTTGCATCTCCTCGTGGGACAGGCCGGCTTCCGGGATGCTTCGTCCCCCGTCGGTCGGGGTTATGGTCGGTGGCAGGTTTCCGCCCCGGGGCGAGGTTCCTTCGGCTCGGTGTGGAGTGGTCTCGGATTCTGCCCAGGCTTTCAGGGCTTTCTGCATTTCTTCCTTGGTGCCCAATCCTGTGGTTGGGATCCCTTTGTCCTTGCAGAATTGTTTCAGTTCTTTGTGGGTGTATTCTTCCAGCTTTTCCAGCTGGAAGGTTGCGGCGACGGTTGCTTCTTGGCCGTTCATGGTTCCCTTCTTTCCGTCTGGTTAGGTAGTGGTTGCGTTACTTGCCTGTACGATTGCGTCTGGCTCGGATCCCGTCGCTGGCCACCAAATGTTGGAGGGAGGACCACCGGGGAGTCGGGGAGACTACTCCGGGGCACCTTCCTACCGCAAAGTTACAGCCGAGCGCCGCCGAGAAGCCTCCTGGGAGAGGTCCTTCTCCTGTGGTCGTACTAGGCCCAGTAACACCACTACACAGGACTCCGTATCAGTTGATTATCTTGGTACTTTATCAAAGGTAGCACATTCAATATATTTACAGGGGGATCGAGTGATCCAGAAGAGTCTCAATGTCTTTGTGGGGGTAGGGTAGCGGGACAGTCTCAGTACCAGCCTGGTACGGGGAGGTTCTGCGCCAGACCTTGCGGGCTGGTCTCAAAGCAGCTCGGACGTGGGGAGCCGCGAGTCGGTGTCTGCAGGGCTCGGGTGGTAGTTCCGCTTGGGTCGAGCCGCGACACAGTCAGCAGGGCTCCGGTGGTAGGTCCGCTTCGGTTGAGCCGCGACGAGGTCAGCTGGGCTCTGATGGCAAGTTCAACAAGGTCGGGCCGCGACAGCGTCAGCAGGGCCCCAAAGGTTCGTGAAGGTCTTGTAAGCACGATGGAGCCGCGACGTCGTCAGCAGGGCTCAGAGTGTGGTTTCAGGATGAGTCTTTCTCCGTAGGGTCAGCCGCGATCCGATCAGCAGGGCTCTTGACTCCGGGATACAACTGTCGTCTTGTTGCCGGGTCGCCCCAGATATAGGTCTGGAGCCCTTTGATGTCCGGACCCTTGCGCCCGGGGGGGGGCGGAGAGGCCGGGCAGGGAGCGGCCAGACGCCCAGCAGGAGAGGCGCCAGGCCCCAGAGAGCTGTGGGGCGATCGCACCTAGGTGTGGAAGGACGGTTGGGGGTCCCATCGATACTGCCCTCAGCCGGGAGTGGGAAGGGCTCACGTGGTATCCCCCGGGACAGGGGTTGGCGCCTCGATGTCGAGCTTCGCTGGGACCGAGGCCGGGTGGAGCGGGGTCACGTAGGTGGTTACGTAGAGTCACGTACAATCCAAAATGGAGGAGCCCTGAGGTGCATGGGACCTCGTGCGGCTTAGCGAGGGGGAACAGGACCACGCCACGAGGCCGGCTTCAACACCGCCTCACAGGCCGATGGATTTTGGTAGGCTTTTTTATAGCCCAAAGCCGACTGAAAGACAGACCAAAGCAGCCCAAAGCCGACTAAAAGACAGACCAAAACAGCCCAATGTTGCTACTCCGAGGAAGGAGGGACAGGGACTGTGTCAAGCGGACGGTGAATGCTTTGGGATGGATGTTGCAGCAGGCTGCCATGTAAATAGTTGTTTAAAAAGAGTGTTTTAACGTGTTTACCCTGTTGGAGTGTTGCATATACCTACAAGTTTTTAAAGCGTTTTAATCATACTACTTTGTTGGAGTGTTGTACATATTTGTAATCTGGCAACGAGCACAAAGATGTTACTGCATAACCAGAAAAAGACATAGCCCAATTGTGCGCGATCTAGCCCAGTTCGGCGACGCCGATGGTGGGTATCAGCAGACTTCCATTTGTGTAGGGTTTTGTCGTTTTATTGGGCGGGGTGGGTGGTAGGGCAGACATGCTTAGGCAGCGAGAGCGACGGAGCCGAGCTACCTCGTGGCCATCTCGACCGTGAGCTTGGCTCCTTCCCCTAGTTTCATATTTTTCGCGAAGGGCTATTTCCTAGTGTTTCTTATTTATTTATTTATTTATTTTTGTCATCAAGGGATCCCATCAGTGGCCACTGACTTTCGGAGTCCTTCTTTGTATATTTATGCCATAGTTTGCTATAAGCTACAGCGACTAGTCCATATTTAGTAAACATGTCCTTATTAGGGGTGCCTTCCAGTGGAGCCGGATGGTTCATCTCTAATAAGCGGTCCGGGCAGAACCAACTACCAATCAGTGGGGAGAAGATAGGCATGACGGGTTACAACGGGGACAAAAGTCTGCACTACCTATCTTTTCACTGCTTGCAAAGACTAGACAGAATATCTCTATTCCACGTTATTTGTAAGCAGAGAATACCTCCAAAGAACCAATATCGAACAACCAGTGTTTGGACAATCAAACAATCAAATGCTGAGAAAGAGATAGGCACGACGGGTTACAACGGGGGACAAAAGTCCGCGTTACCTACCCTTCACTATCTGCAAAGACTAGACAGAATATTTCTATTCAACGTTAATTGCAAACAGAGAATATCTCAAAAAGCACTATTCGTCAAAAACAATCAATGTTCGGACAATCAATCAGTGGGGAGAAAAATAGGCACGACAGGTTACAAAGGGGGACAGAAGTCCGCGTTACCTACCCTTCACTATCTGCAAAGGGAGAGAGAGTATTTCTACTCTTCCCCGTTTGTAGGCAGCGAATATCTCAAAAAGAACAATCAAATAAGCAATACTAGTATTTTCAATCAATCAATCAATCGTATCGCAATTTGTCGTGTTACACGACCTTACCCGGACCGCATGGACAGTTTCTCGTCTTCCGCCTCCAGCGCCCGATCGTCCTCTACTCTCCGTATTTGCCGCGGCACTCCTGATGGTTCCCAGTCAGGACCGTAGATCACTCGAGAGAGGTCTGCTCGGAACCAGTGAAGTTCGGATGATCGGCTGCCAGACGAGGGTCTATCGGGCAGGAGCTCGTCCCGATCGTTGCAGTCGTTCACTCTGTCGTCGGGACCTCTCCCGTTGGATCCACGTGTCGCTGATGGGCCCCACGTTTGGGACGCCAATTGTTAAATGGTAGCGGCAGTTTCAGTCGATAACCTTTCCAGTATTGCCCGGCGGTAATCGCCTCTTATACCATTCGATGATTAACCTACAAAAGAGGCAGGCGCCGGAGACTGGAAGGCAGGAAACAAAGTTTTATTCCGTCGGAGCAGAACACGTCAGATCGGACAGCAAGGTATCGTCTCGAGGTGCTCTAACCACATCTCTGAGGCCTGGCCTCTTATACACAGGTTTATTGCTTTATTACACGTGTCACATTCTTGTTGAGACTTTGATGTACGGAAAGACATCCTTGGAATCCCCACTTCAAGCTTGTTCCCACACATATCTACAGTAAGTGATGGCTATTCCACAGCAGGATACTCTGTCGATTCCCGGAACGGGGTATCTGATCGCATCGCACGGGGTGGGAGGCCTTTGATTAGTCGGAGATCCTTTGAATCGGGGCAACTGCTTACAGGAAGGGGGGCAATAAATGGCAGCTGCAGGACCAGGTGGTGGCTTGGGAGCGGGGCAGGGCAGAGGAAGGGGGTTTCATCAAAGGACGGGGAGGTGCTGGCCCCGGGGGGGGTTTCTTCGCTTCCGAGGTAGGGTCGCGCTGGGGAGGGGTGTATGGTCAATGCACGAGAGACCGGGGGGGGGGGTGTTCGCAGCACCAAGGGAACGCGCTGGTGATCGGCGAGAGGCAGAGGGGCCATGGCACTTTCAAAATGGCTACTGCTTAAGTGAGCGTACGGGCCTGAGAGGGGACAAGGTGGCGCCGATTATGTTGACATCGCAAACCAGTTTTTAACAAGGGTGCCTGTGCTACAGGGGCGATTGTTTATGTGCAGGAAAGGACAGCTTCCTGCACATAAACAATCAATTATGGCGAATTGATTTTTCTTTTGTGTACTCCAGAATACAGCACACATGGAAAGAGCAAAACACGAGGAGGACTGGTATTCCATAGTATTACTTTTTGGAGCTGCCTCAGCTTTGTAACCTGGGGCAGCGTAAAAAACGCAATGGGTGTTGCGGTGGAACGCTCATAGCAACACCCATTGCAGGCCCCTTTGCGGCAGAGGACTGCGGTGGAAAGTGGCATATTTATGAGGTGGCGTTAAACCACATTAAGTGGCTTAGCACCACCTAGTAAATATGGGAAATGGCGCTGTACCACCAGAGCATCCAATAAAGTGACGCATCCAATAAAGTGACGCTCCGGTGGCTTGTTAATGTGCACCCAGATTTGTGTCTGAAAAGAACACCAAAATGTAGGTGCTTAAATATGCAAAAACCACAGTTCGTGATGAAGGGGCTAGTGAATCAATAGCATTTTGAAGATCAAGCTGGTAGCAACCTTTGTTTATCTGCAGGTTTAACACAACGATTGCAAAATTCAACTGGTATCTATATCTTGTGCCTTGCTGAACAGTTACATTTTAGCATCCTCGTGCCCACGGTCACGCCGACCCCAGCTGCCTCCTCTATACGCTCGTGCACTTGAGACGATAGTCAGCTATGCCAGGCCAAGTTATGAAGGCAGCATCATTCACACTGCCCCTCCAACACCTTGTGTCATCTATAATGCCTGTGCTATGCAGCTGGAAGGGCGTACGGTAAAACCTAGGTAAGAATTCAAGACGCATAAGACAGAGCCTGTAGTTGGGGGACAATGCACTGGTGAGGGCCGACAGCATCGCCAAAGCTGATCGAATGTCAGTGCCGAGCTCCCTCTGCCACTCCGAGCACACTCTGGGCTCGATTACGTATCCCTTGTCCCTCATTGTGGTATAGAGTCATGTTATTTGTCACTTGTCAGAATGGAATCTAGTGCCAAGAGGTAGCGGGTTCCTGAGGGATGACGTATGTGCCTGCTTGCAGGTGCTGCCAGCCAGTAATGACGGAATGCATCAAGAGGTGTGCAGGCAGTGGCTAATTGTAAATCACTCAGCTCAACAAAAGACCTGCGAGGGTACAGACCCCCTCCCACCTCCAACTTCATGCGCTTTAGCCGCAGACAAACCCGTTCATCTGTCGTCAGATGCAAGGCCAGGTTCCATGCCAAAAGCAAGCCAGCGAGTATAGAGTTACAGACGGGCTCACAAACAAAGCCAGCTCCACGCCGATACCGCAAACTTCACCATGACACTTTCAGCCCTGGGGTACTTCGGAGCAGTGCAGACAGCAGTAATCAGAGGGCAGAGGAATCATTTTCTGTCTCAACCATGATATGTGGCAGGAAAGGTGTTGGATGGAACCACTGGTGAATGATTTGCTCCTGTGCTCAGTAATAATAAGTAATAATGATCTAGCTAGACGGACGAGGACGTCTCACGCTGCTCTCTCAATCCTTGGTGATCACTTCAGCGGGGCCCCATTCCTTCAAGCAACCGGCAGGACTCTCAAAGATTAAATAATCGCAATAGAATAAACGACCTTTGAAATAAATGGATGGTGTCGGCTGAGACCTCCATAAGTAGAATACACGGGAGCCAATCACCACACTCCCGTGCTACCAGGCTATCTGATACTCCTCTGTCCTGATGAAGACCCGCAATAGATGGTTACAAATCTGCACTACACCATAGGGTCGAAACGTCGACGTTCTAAGTTCAATTTGTCCTTGCAACACCACAACTTCAATAAGGAAATTCTATATCCTGCTGTGGTCTATGTGTTCATTTCTTGGACACTTGTATATATTCTTGTTGTGTTAATATGTGTAATTTATGTTACCTTATGTACAGCACCTTATCACTGAACACAAAAAGTCACTAATTGTCTCACCTCACCTGGTTTGTGGACAGCCTTGTGTTATTATAATTTGTTCAAGTAATTTAAAGAGTAAAAAAAGAATTGCATTCACTGAACTTTTTCTCCTATCGATTATTGATGATGTGTTGTTTGTGCATTTTACCCTCATTGAATGACTAATGTAACATTTGCGGAATGTATTAAGTACAAGAGAAACTCAGGTTACGTGATTCCCGACAGAACCATTTTTTGCTTTGCAATCATACCGAGGTTCTGAGGGTTACTGGGTTACCCCATTATCTTTAATGGCCCTCTGAAAAGTCAGCGTGAAGTTTGAGAAGATGGAGGGCCAGTTGGTTGCTTGATGTTGAATGGCTCTCATCTACCTCAATAGCTGTAGGATCATGTCTCTGTCTCTGGGGATGGAAAATCTGGGCAATATTCAGCCACGCTGGGGCCCTCAGTGGCGGACGAGTGCCCAGTGAGCGATGGACTCGCTCGACTGAGAACACACTGAAAAGCTAATCACCAAAAAAGAACTTCATCAGATTCTTAATGTAGGTCTCAAATTTCTCCATGGCAGTGGATTGGGGTAGGCCCAGGATTCTATGTTGTTTCTTCTGGAGCACGCCTTTAAGTCTTCATTCTTGCCCTTAATAACCTGCAGCTCATTCTCTATCTTCAGCATTTCTTAATTGAACACTGTGGCATCATCCTTAGTGTCGAACATTCTCCATTCAAATTGATTTAAGAGGCCCACCTGCTTGCCAATATTATGAATTATCCAATCCAGCCTTTTAGTAAGGGTGCCAATTTTGGAGTTAATAATGTGAAAACTATGATGCATTTCGGTTACCAGTGCCTTTATGCCGAGGTCTGTGCCAGCCCCCCCAAGGGTCCATACCAGAGAAGCAGTCTCTGCTCATATCCAGACTGGCCGAACTCAAGGGAATTTTGTTCTTGAAAGAGATCTTCACGTGGTTCTAGTCATGTCTTCCCATGTAAACACTGGAAGTTACCTGGCAGCTGGACCCCTCAAAGATGAGCATCACAAAATGTCCGCTAAGCCTCCAGTACTACCAGCAGCTATAAGCTGGGGGCATACAGAAGCCTCACCCAAAGTTGTTAGCAGGCTATACCACAGGGCCCCAGGCAGGTCACACACAGTAGTCCTCCCACAGCCAGCCGAAACATGGATTGTACTTACTTCCCGAACAAGATGGCAGTACCACGAGGAAGGTTAAGTGGAGAGGGACAAGCACCATTCCCTCGGCAAAGTCCAGGGAAGTATTCAAGCATCTCTGCATAGCACCCTGCCCCTCAGCACCCTCACTGCAGCTTCAGTGATCAGTTGTGTTCAAATACTTGCAGCAATGCCTCACCAAGGGCACCCGAGGCATGAGCAGACCACCACCCTACTCAATTTCCAACAGAGCACTGTCTGCTAGGTTCCAGACTCCCTGGAATCCCCAGGTAGCCCCACAACCCTCGCTGCCTTCCTTTGGTTGAGCCAGGGGTTCAAGAGCAGCCCCCCTTGGGTTTATCACAAGCTTCCAGCGCGGAGAAACACTAAGAACAGATATTCCATTTACTCCTCAGTTGCATCATCCTGTGGAGTCTCCTGGTCCACGAGACCCTTAGTCTAATCTCAGGACAAGTCCACTCTTCCCGAGCGGCTCTGCCAGCCTCACCCTAAAGCCCCTCACTCAGCAGCAGCTTCCATAGCTGGGCAGCTCATCAGTTCTCATCAGCTCTCTGCCAGAACGCACCTGCTCTACCACGGCCATCTCTGGGTCCACCACTCCTCTCCTGGCTCCAGCAGTGGCCCACCTCTGATTCTGAGGCATGAGGCTTCCACCACTCTCTGCTTGCAGATACAGGGCTCAGCCGTGGCCTGCACCCCTCTCAACACGGACCACTACACTATACAAGTGAGCCACATAGGGCAGGCCTGTCTCTGGGTCACAGGTGCCCCAGTGTCCTTTTTCTAGGGGAACGGTGGTGACAAAACAGCTTGTATGTCATCCAGCCCCATTTAGAGACACACCTCAATACAGGATAGGGCAGTTTGGTTGGCAAGCTGAACAGATTTTGAAAAGATTGTTTGTCCAGCCCGCAGAGCATCACAAAATGTTACCTGTCTCGCAGCCCGGCTCTCTAGCACCCACAGCTATTTGTTTCTTCACTTTACTCTTCCCTTTACCATTTCTTTGCTCCACCTTTTCTTCCTTGCTTCTTCCCTCTTTCTTCCCTCTTTCTTTCTATTCATCTTACTGTCGCCCCTGCCTGCTGCGTTTGCTTCGTCCTCTCTGTTCCTTTTTCTTCTTTTCCTTTGTTTCTCCATCTCTGTGTTTGTCTTCTTGGAAGTCCTCAATCCCCACCCCTCTGCCATGGTCCTCCTCATACGGTAATTTATGAGTTTTTATGGTCACATGCATACAGAAAAGGCCCAGCAAAAACAAGCAAACATTTAGAAAGACCTGGCTAGCAATCTCTCTGTTCCTGCAGCAAACCCCGGTTTAGCTGCTAAAGAAGGAGTTTGAAGGTGCCACTAGGTTCAAGAAACCTGGATACACCTAGGGAGGGAGGAAGAGAAATCACTTCGTAGATAGGCGTTCTTCCCAAATAATTATTACAATTTGTTTTAATATCCCGATGAATACAACAGTGTTCACCATTTCAAAGCACTGAAACTAACAGATGCTAAAACCACCAAATGGAATGACTTCTGATTTCACTCCTTTCAAACTGAACTTCTCCATAGTGAAGATTTACATTGGTTTAGGGACCAGCTGCAGCCAAGGGTGAATAACCACATGGCTCAATAGATGTTCCATGGGGTTTGCCCCACTGCTGAGGAAGCAGCAGAAAGAACAAATACAAAACCAAAGGAGAGGGAACCATCATGTAGCAAAATCTATCATTGTTATTTTTTATGTAGGGGGAGGTCTTCTGCTATTTAACGGATTTTTTCACCCGCACATTTCTATGTTCACATGCAACGTCATCGAGGTCTCACCCTGTTCCGGGTGGGCTTAACCACTTTTTGGGGGCGGTGCACTTTGATATAACCTGTGATTTCAGTTTTTTTAGGGGCTAGGATAAGGTGGTTAGAAAGGCCTAAGTGTCCTAGTCTTATTTTTAGTAATATTAGCAGGAGCACCCTTGCCCCTACAAAAACAAATATGGTGCCTTTCTGGAACGCTCAATGGCTTCACCATTCACAGGTCAACCTGTGCAGGCTGGTTAAGGCACAGTCTATCAGGGCATCCAGGCTTCATCAGGACCATCCGGGCTCCACACATTCCAAACATCTGTATCATTAGTGGTTGGTGAGATCAACGCATACCACGCACCCACTTACACCATGCACTGAGTTCGAAATGTTCGATATTGTCCGCCTAATGGGGGATTGAGTCAAGTTCTTCAAGTGGACGTTTCCATTGAAGGGGTCCCTGGCGGCTCCGTAGAATGCTTTTGTATGTTTTCTGCGAAGAAACTGAGGTTAATGTCTCCCTCCCTTTCTCTCTTTAGTTAGTTCCTGGAAAGAATCAATACACCTTAGCTTTAATTTAAAGCATTTTAATACGAAATCGTTCGGACAAACCTGAAACATATTCATGAGTCATGAGGAAAGGACATTTTGACCCTTTTCACATTAAATCAACTATCTTGGAAAAGTAATATACCTAGATGTTGAGCCGCAGAGCTAAATTATACTTATTAACAACCAGACCCCTGTTCCTTTGATGTATTATGAAAGAAAATGTATTCTCAGATCTGAGGTCAGGTCAGGCCTGCTTTGTACTACTAAATCTTCATCAGATCTGATACCTTTAGAAACATTTCTTCCCCAGGCCCTTAAATTAAGGAAGCATAAATATGTTAGCCTTTGTAATGATTACTTGAGTTATTGTTGAGATATATTTAGTATAGTTCAGTAAGGTTCATGAATTTTAAACGTGTTATATTATTATTGCATTTATTTGTATTTGGAGGGATGTGTATTGTCAACATTTGGTATATTATATTTTTGTGCAAACTTGAAGCTAGTCTTTTTTTTTTACTTTGTCCTAATTCTTGACTTGACTTGGGTGCATGTATGTATGTATTTGGGCAAATAGTTGGTAAACCAAGCTGGTATGCAAAGGAGTACGATACACAGTCCCAGATTAAGGAATGACTCCAGGTTTCAGTGTTCACTTATTTATTTTTAGCTTTATGAACCAGGCCCTGGAGCTAGGGAGCACTCCTCAACATAGGGAAAGGAATTGGAAGACACTTTCTGAAACAGTAGCAAGTGGTTTTAACAATGGCTAAATAGCAATAGTGAGGAAGCAAATTGGGGAATGTTAGAAAAGGGGGTCTCTAGTTGGCAGAGGTAGGTACCTTTGACCAAATAGGGACCCTTGCTTCTAGTCAGTGTAAGGGGCATAGTCACTGTAGATAATCCCTGCTCACCCCCTTGGTAGCTTGGCACGAGCAGACAGGCTTATGCCAAAGGCAATGTGTAAAGTATTTGTACCAACACTCACAGAAACACAGTTAAAGCAGGGCAAAAGGACACCACACCAGTTTAGAAAAATAAGATATCTTTATCTAAATTAAACAAGACCAAAACGACAAAAATACAACATACACAGTTAAAATTATGACTTTAAATGGGTTTCAAGAACTTGTACCATAGATAACTATGGATGCGTGATTTTTCACCAAAGTATTTGTAGATGCGTCAAAGTTCCAAAAGCCAAACAGCAATAGGGTCTGAAAACAAAGAGATGCAACACTCCTGAGACCTTGGGGAGGCGATGCGACAGTACCGCTGCACGACGAGGAAGGGTTGAATCAAAACGGGTCTATATAGGCAGTGATGCGTCGATTCTTTGTGACGGTTCTGGTCCGCAGGTGATGTGTCGGACGAACTTGCCGCATAGGCACAATGCGTGGGGGGAACAGTCGTTCTGGCAGACTGACGGAGTTGCTCGCAACTGTTGTGGATGCCATCTTCTGCCTGATCCCCTGCTCAGCACTCCAGGTGCCACAAACTCAGTGCACAACGAATAATCGTCCATTACTGTTTTGGTTATGTGCTGTGGAGAGTTCACGTAGCAATGTCACCTCAGGCAGTGTGGGAGACCTGGGACGACGATGAGGAAGATGATGCGGGTGCGACACCCTCCTCCTGCAGCTGCCCCCCCTGCAGCTGCATCAGGTATGTCCGGAAGGGACCCAATCCTAGACATTTTCTTCACATGGGCATGCTCAGTTCTGGTGCCCTAAACTCAGCACACTGCATCTCACGGACACTTCTGTTTGCCCATTGTGTGACCTCTGAACTTGCTCCGGCTACCTCCATGATGCTCTGCAGTTTTCCCTGTAATGCTGGTGTTGTCTGTTTCCGTATTCAATGTGTTCACTGTTGTATTTGTTGCCAGCACCAACGACTCCCTGTGCCTGGCATGCACTCACCCCACACACATCCAGCACAGGTGTCACTATACAAGTGGCCCTGCCAATAAAAAAACGGGTGCACGTTCCCGTAGCCAGTTTGACATATTATCTGTGTGTGTCCCTGTGGTCTTGTTGTATGCATGAGGGCCCTGGGCCCTAGGACATTACATTGTGCTGTGTAAAGCAGAAGCAGACATGTCACCGCAGGCAGTGGGTTAAAGCTTGGACATGTAGCTTCATCATCACCCACTCAATCCGTAAGGGGAGTGGACTGGGCCATCGTACGCAGAGCCAATGTGGGTGTGTGACTGATATGTGCATGCCTCTGGGCGTGGTTCTGTACTGGGAATGTGTATCTGCATGTGTCTCTATGGCAGTGTGGATCTCCTTTGTGGGGTGTAGGTGGTCCCTGAAGGGTATTGGACACCCACGTATGTGTTCTAGTTCGCCTCCCATGGGTTCGGACCACACACACACCTGTTGGGCCACCTCCTTTTGGCGTTCTGACACCTGGCATTGGGGGGCCATGTTCGGGTTGGTGAAGTGTTGTGAGCCAGCCGTGCTTGTAGGTTCTCCATGCTGTGTGGTCTGTTGCAGGGGCTGGGTTCTCCTCTAAGTAGCTTGTCTGCCCTGGTGGTGGGTTGCGTGGGATGTCCATGGGGTGTTGTAGGGCGTAGGTGTTGAAAGTGTGGTGGTCGTCTCCGGCATGACTGATGGGTTGTCTGGTCTGACTTGCTGGAGGTGTTGTTTGTCCTTCTGCAATGTGAAGGGGAGATGCATGTTGACATTGTGTTGACATTTATGTTGGCGCATTGTTCTTGTAGACATGCAGACTGTGTGACAATGTACCTTGTGACTGTTTGGGCGGTGCTGGCAATTTGAGTTGGGACAGTGGACATTTGGACTACATGACTGTTGGACTTGGCCCTTCTGGCAGGTTCACCCCTGAACTTTTTTTGCTTTTTATTGGTGATTTTTGGTTTCTGCGCACTTTCCCTGTGTCCCAGGGTAAAGTGCGTGCGCGCTCTGAGTGCATGTGGTGAGATAGGCCTGCCCTCCCATAGGAATGCATGGGGAATGTATGTGTCCCTAGTAGTTCCTGATGCGTGGGGTGTGCAGGCCCGAGTTTGGTATGTGCGGACTCGTGGGATTGAATGCTGCGCGATGATGTGTGCGGCGTGCATGTACCTAGTGTGGAAGTGCCACTTCTAGAAGTGGGCACTTCGGTGTGCAGTGTAAAATGTGTGCCTTGTCGCATGATTGGCTGGTTGAGGTCATGTGACGGGCTAGGGATTCCCCAGAGTCAGGATGAGTCACCCAATGGTGAATGGGGAGATCAGCAGCTAGATGGGTGGGAGGAGTACACCTGGGTCCTGAATAGGGCTGGGTTTTCCCCACACAATGATGGCTCCTCCCCCTGTGGTGCGACTGATGACCCTGGCCTGTCCTCTGAATAGGGAGAGGGGCTGAGCAAAACAAAGTGCTCAGGAACCAGTTGGATCTGGTTCGCCCCTTCCCTGCACCCTTGAGACAAAGGGATTCGGTGTATAAAAGAGGGGCTGTGACCCCATGAAAATGTTCTTGTTCGTGTTCTTGTTCTGGACTTGAATCTACCAGGGGCGTGCTGCTGCTGGGGCTCAGGGGAAGGCTTGCCTCCCTGGGCCCTGCCCTGCCCCTGTTTGCCTGGAGGACATTTCTTTGCTGGAAGCGTTTCTGCTCCATTTCTTTATGCCCAGGACTTCTTGGGACCCTTCTGCCTTTGCTGGGGGCTGTTTTGCCCCCCTGATACCTCCAGGACTTTTAGGACCTTTTGCTTTTCTTGAGATCCCTTCTGACAAGGAAACCTGTACCAAGGACAAGAAGCCTGCTGATCTAAGGACTTGCCTCCCCTTTCTGCCAGAGTGCTGTTTTGCTGTGGAGGAACCTGAAAGCTGCTTCTTTATTTTTGCCTAGGGACCAGGAGAGAGGAACTGTGTGTGTACTCTCAATCTTGCTAAGAAAATCTCCAAGGGCTGGAAGAGTGCCAGCCTCCTGTTGAAGTCACAGGGCCAAAGGACTTCACCCTCTACTGAATTGCTGGTTGCTGGAAAGTGTTGTCTCCAGTACCCAAGGGAAAATCTGCAGTCTCGACGTCGCCGGACGCCGCCGAATCCAGCTCGACATCGTGGGTAACGGCCCCAGTGTTCTGAGCCTTCGACGCCGGCCGCCGGGCCCGATCGACGCCAGCAGCAACGCCAGTGAGCAGTGGGGATCGGCCCCGGCTCCAAGCGCCCCGTCTTGACGCCGGTATCGACGCCAGTGAGCAGTGGGTATCGGCCCCGGCTCCAAGCGACCCCGTCTCGACGCCGCTGCTGATCGCATCGACTCGACGCCTTTCTCGACGCCGTGAGCGCTGCTCCGGCCCGACATCTCTCGACGCCGCTGCAGATCGACCCGACTCCGAGGCACGATCGACGCCGACCTCGACGCCGACCTCTCGACGCCGTGGATCATCGTTTCTTCATTTCCAAAGGTACTGTGTTTATGGGGTCTGTTGTAACTCCAGGCTCGACGTAGCGCTCCTCGCGGTTGACGCCGAACCTTGGGAATATCGTAGACTCGACGTCGTGTGACTCCCGTAGGGGTCACATTGTTGCCAAAGAACTGTGTTTCAGAAGAATATTTAATTTGGTTGCTAAGGAACTATCTCCTAAAGAAGGAACTTTTCCTGATCATTGTTACTTAGGCGCTTTTGCGCCTGTGCAGTGCTGTGATGCTTGATGCCTTCCTAATATGATTTATACCATGCTTTGTGTACCCCTCTAGATGTATTTTTATCCCTAGGAGGTTGTGTTACCTAGCATAGTGGCACTGGTTCCCTGCGTGAGATTCTCCTAAGGTGGTTAGGGTTGCGTAGGTGGTACTTACCTGTTACCAGTGGTTACTGATTGTGCGCTACATCTTCTAATTGATGCTACAGTGATTATATGTGCTATGTTCTCAAAGTATTATTTCTACCAAGTGCTAATTCCTACAAAGTACTAGTTCTGCAAAACGTGCTATGTCCAAAAAGTGCTTATTCCTGACAGTGGTCCAGGTGGCCCTGTCTTGTATATATCCCTTGTAAATTCTACCCGTACCAGTGGCACTTTGTAAAGTATATATTTATTATCTAATATGTTTGCTATAATACAAAGGCTATTTTTATAGAATACCTTGTGTGGAGTTTCCTTTGTGGTGGGCCTTGGGTGTTGTTGCTGGGTGCGCGCGCAAACGCTTTACACATCGCCTCAGAGATAAGCCTGACTGCTCGTGCCAAGCTACCAAGGGGGTGAGCAGGGGTTATCTTTGGCGTGTAACTCCCCAGCCCTGACTAGAGTGGTGGTTTCTGCCTGGCTTTGGCGCAAGCCTCAGCCAACCAGAAATCCCATTTCTAACATTGGTGGCAGCGGTGGGATTTGGACTTGCGTTTGCACTGTACCGCAGCAGCAACTGGCCGCACTACAAGACTCTGCATTTAGATAAATCACATGGTATAGGGATTATTGTTTAAAGTTTGTTTTTAATTGTCATTTCTTTGGAAATGTGTTTCTTGTGCACTGTGAGTTAGGTGTCCCTAGCTCGGGAGGGTAGATCATCCCCCTTAGTGCATTGTGTTTTCTGGATTCACCAGAGGGTGGGATCCAGTGGTGGCAGCAGATGTGTGTCCAGTGCATGTATTCCCATTCCCAGTTCCAGGGGTAGTGGTACCTGTGGCACGTGGTGGTCAGGTTGAGAAATCAGGGGCGGTAGAAACTGTCTTACCAGTCTTGGGAGGGGTTTGGGGATGAATGTGAAATGCGCTGGATGAATGTGAATGTCCCATTCCCAGTTCCCAGAGTAATAGTACCTGTGTCACGTGGTGGTCAGGTTGAGAAATCAGGGGCGGTAGAAACTGTCTTACTAGTCTGGGGGGTGTGAGTGTGGATGAATGTTGTGTTGCACTGGAAGACTGTTAAATGGTGTGTGTAAAATATTTTGAGCTTGTTTTTGGGAGTAACCCTAGAAGAATGGTGCAGGTATCTCCACAAACCCTTGCGGCGGAGATGGTTTAGAGTAGCCCAGCTAGGTACCCTTATTTGTGAGGAGGTTGAGTGGTCTCACGCCTGAACTGGTTGAGGGCGTGACCCTGGGTTGTATTCCCAACCCCAACCTCAGTCTCCAGGACTGGTTGGTTCCATGAGGGAACACCAGGTAGGGAGCCTAGTCTGTCCTGTTGGACTGTTCTTCGAGGTGGTTCTTCCTGTTTGAGGTAAGCTGGGAGTGTCTGTAGTCAGGCCTCCATCAGTTTTGGTGTCGAGCAGTGCCACTCCTAGGTGGAGGGTGCAGAGGTTCAGTTTTGAGGGGTGAGAGGGGGAAGAGTCCCCAGTGGGAGCCAGTGGGTCAGGGGCCGGCCAGAAGGGCTGGGCCACCAATGAGTGACCATGGTGACGCCACTTCTGTCCTGGGGCATCTTCACGCACTGTCAGAGGGACAGGAGGTCGTGAGCTCTGCGCCAGGCAGACTGTCACACGACACGCTAGGTATGTGTCACCCTCGGGAGGGTATATGTACTCCCAGGAAGTCCTGGTTCTCCGGGCAATTGTAAGGTGATACCTCCCTGAAAGCAGGTGGGGTACAGTTGTGAGGGGTGAGAGGGGGAGAGGTCCCCAGTGGGAACCAGTGGGTCAGGGGCCGGCCAGAAGGGCTGAGCCACCAATGAGTGACCATGGTGACGCCACTTCTGTCCTGGAGCATCTTCACGCACTGTCAGAGGGACAGGAGGTCGTGAGCTCTGTGCCAGGTTGCTGGGACATCTTCACGCACTGTCAGAGGGACAGGAGGTCGTGAGCTCTGCGCCAGGCAGACTGTCACACGACACGCTAGGTATGTGTCACCCTTAGGAAGACCTGGTCCGCCAGGCATCTGACCAAAGGGTACGTCCCTCGGTTGGGGAGCCAGTAGCCGGTGTTTCCGGATCTGGACGTAAGGACGACTGTAGTCAGTGTCCTGGCCGGTTTGCCTTCTAGGGGTACCACTCCAGTTGGGGGGGTGCAGAACCCCAGAAGTAGAGGTAGGGTGGGGCATTCTTGCCCGTGACCTCTGGCCAGCCTGAGGGTGCAGACCCTAGGTTGAAGGATCAGTGGTAGTTGGGAACTACACTGAGAGGGAGAGTGGAGAATGGCTTGTAGGCCAGGGGTTACTACCCCCCACTCTGGGTTTGGCAAGGACCAGTGGTATCTGGGTGGCCTAGGGCCTGGTCCTGGCCGTGGACAACTAGGTAGTACCAGTGGGGTAGCCTAGTTGGGCCTGAGTTCTTTTCGGTTGTTTTTTTTGGAACCCTGTTGATTGAGAATGGCGTAGAACCGGAGAGTGTCCCTGCAGTGCGGGCCTGCGTCCGTGTTCTATCGCCCCAAGCAGGGAAGTCCAACACGGTGGTGATTGGTCTGCCCTGCGTTTTGGCTGGAAGGGGGTTGTGTTGGACTTGGCCCTTCTGGCAGGTTCACCCCTGAACTTTTTTTGCTTTTTATTGGTGATTTTTGGTTTCTGCGCACTTTCCCTGTGTCCCAGGGTAAAGTGTGTGCGCGCTCTGAGTGCATGTGGTGAGATAGGCCTGCCCTCCCATAGGAATGCATGGGGAATGTATGTGTCCCTAGTAGTTCCTGATGCGTGGGGTGTGCAGGCCCGAGTTTGGTATGTGCGGACTCGTGGGATTGAATGCTGCGCGATGATGTGTGCGGCATGCATGTACCTAGTGTGGAAGTGCCACTTCTAGAAGTGGGCACTTCGGTGTGCAGTGTAAAATGTGTGCCTTGTCGCATGATTGGCTGGTTGAGGTCATGTGACGGGCTAGGGATTCCCCAGAGTCAGGATGAGTCACCCAGTGGTGAATGGGGAGATCAGCAGCTAGATGGGTGGGAGGAGTACACCTGGGTCCTGAATAGGGCTGGGTTTTCCCCACACAATGATGGCTCCGCCCCCTGTGGTGCGACTGATGACCCTGGCCTGTCCTCTGAATAGGGAGAGGGGCTGAGCAAAACAAAGTGCTCAGGAACCAGTTGGATCTGGTTCGCCCCTTCCCTGCACCCTTGAGACAAAGGGATTCGGTGTATAAAAGAGGGGCTGTGACCCCATGAAAATGTTCTTGTTCGTGTTCTTGTTCTGGACTTGAATCTACCAGGGGCGTGCTGCTGCTGGGGCTCAGGGGAAGGCTTGCCTCCCTGGGCCCTGCCCTGCCCCTGTTTGCCTGGAGGACTTTTCTTTGCTGGAAGCGTTTCTGCTCCATTTCTTTATGCCCAGGACTTCTTGGGACCCTTCTGCCTTTGCTGGGGGCTGTTTTGCCCCCCTGATACCTCCAGGACTTTTAGGACCTTTTGCTTTTCTTGAGATCCCTTCTGACAAGGAAACCTGTACCAAGGACAAGAAGCCTGCTGATCTAAGGACTTGCCTCCCCTTTCTGCCAGAGTGCTGTTTTGCTGTGGAGGAACCTGAAAGCTGCTTCTTTATTTTTGCCTAGGGACCAGGAGAGAGGAACTGTGTGTGTACTCTCAATCTTGCTAAGAAAATCTCCAAGGGCTGGAAGAGTGCCAGCCTCCTGTTGAAGTCACAGGGCCAAAGGACTTCACCCTCTACTGAATTGCTGGTTGCTGGAAAGTGTTGTCTCCAGTACCCAAGGGAAAATCTGCAGTCTCGACGTCGCCGGACGCCGCCGAATCCAGCTCGACATCGTGGGTAACGGCCCCAGTGTTCTGAGCCTTCGACGCCGGCCGCCGGGCCCGATCGACGCCAGCAGCAACGCCAGTGAGCAGTGGGGATCGGCCCCGGCTCCAAGTGCCCCGTCTTGACGCCGGTATCGACACCAGTGAGCAGTGGGTATCGGCCCCGGCTCCAAGCGACCCCGTCTCGACGCCGCTGCTGATCGCATCGACTCGACGCCTTTCTCGACGCCGTGAGCGCTGCTCCGGCCCGACATCTCTCGACGCCGCTGCAGATCGACCCGACTCCGAGGCACGATCGACGCCGACCTCGACGCCGACCTCTCGACGCCGTGGATCATCGTTTCTTCATTTCCAAAGGTACTGTGTTTATGGGGTCTGTTGTAACTCCAGGCTCGACGTAGCGCTCCTCGCGGTCGACGCCGAACCTTGGGAATATCGTAGACTCGACGTCGTGTGACTCCCGTGGGGGCCACATTGTTGCCAAAGAACTGTGTTTCAGAAGAATATTTAATTTGGTTGCTAAGGAACTATCTCCTAAAGAAGGAACTTTTCCTGATCATTGTTACTTAGGCGCTTTTGCGCCTGTGCAGTGCTGTGATGCTTGATGCCTTCCTAATATGATTTATACCATGCTTTGTGTACCCCTCTAGATGTATTTTTATCCCTAGGAGGTTGTGTTACCTAGCATAGTGGCACTGGTTCCCTGCGTGAGATTCTCCTAAGGTGGTTAGAGTTGCGTAGGTGGTACTTACCTGTTACCAGTGGTTACTGATTGTGCGCTACGTCTTCTAATTGATGCTACAGTGATTATATGTGCTATGTTCTCAAAGTATTATTTCTACCAAGTGCTAATTCCTACAAAGTACTAGTTCTGCAAAACGTGCTATGTCCAAAAAGTGCTTATTCCTGACAGTGGTCCAGGTGGCCCTGTCTTGTATATATCCCTTGTAAATTCTACCCGTACCAGTGGCACTTTGTAAAGTATATATTTATTATCTAATATGTTTGCTATAATACAAAGGCTATTTTTATAGAATACCTTGTGTGGAGTTTCCTTTGTGGTGGGCCTTGGGTGTTGTTGCTGGGTGCGCGCGCAAACGCTTTACACATCGCCTCAGAGATAAGCCTGACTGCTCGTGCCAAGCTACCAAGGGGGTGAGCAGGGGTTATCTTTGGCGTGTAACTCCCCAGCCCTGACTAGAGTGGTGGTTTCTGCCTGGCTTTGGCGCAAGCCTCAGCCAACCAGAAATCCCATTTCTAACAATGACTGATGTGAGGTTGTACCTGTACATATGCATCTCACAGTTCCCTGCTCTGTCCAATGTGATTGGCCTGTTTCTGCGCATGGGCGGACCCAGTTGTGTCCCCTGTTGGGCAGTATCGGTGTTGCACTTTGTGCCACATTGTCATGGGATGTGCTGTGATTGCTATGTGTGTGTGCTGCAGTTTGCCACGGGGATAGGGGACAAGTCCCTGTGACATTGTGGTTGTGTAGTGTGCTACACATCGTTGTGCATGTGTGCCATTGTACCCATCTCCCCCCTTTCCCCCAGTCCCTATTAGATCCTCACCCTGTTGTTGTTGTGTCAGGTCCTCTCGAGCTGTGTCCGTACTCCCACCTCCTTGCACCGTCTCCACACTGATGACTGGCCTCCATTTCCTCCAGCTCCTCCTGTGGCGCAGGACTCCCACCTCCTGTCGCCGTTGCTGCCTTCCTGTTGGCAGCGGCTTTGAGCCTGGTTTAGATTTCACATCATGCCGGCGCATCTTGTCCTCCTTAGCGCAAAGCTGGGATCCTGACACTTATACACTTGATCTATAGCGGCGAACTCAAGTCTTCTGAGATGCTACAGGATAAATTTGGCCTGCTGCATACGCAACAGTGATGTTATACACAACTACACCACTGCCTACTAAGTAAACTGACTCCCCAACCATGGACCATCCCCTGTTCCCTGGTGCCCCTCTTACCTTAATACTTGGGGTCTATTCAAAGTATGATGTCTGAATTCTACAGCCTCCTAATTAACAACATCTACGCCTAGCAACAAAAGCCTCGTCTCGGGATTACCTGGCAGGCCTGCCTGCAGGAGGAATATAATGAGGAGGATTGGGCAGACCTTTTAGAGGCCCTATAATAGGGAGTTTGAGAATCACGCATGATGCACAGTCTTTTTAAGATCCTTGAGAGCTGGCACTGGGCCCCTGCATGGCTTCAGAATGCAGGATGGCTTCCTCTCACTGCCTGGTGGCGATGCTATCCTGCATCTTGTGATATTGTACATATCTTATTGGATTGTCTTGTCATTCTCCCCTTCTGAACAGCAGTGAGGTAGACACTCTGGGAATCTATGGATTTACCCTCGCCACTCCCAGACTGCAGAATTCTCCTACTTGTCTATCAGATCTTTCCAAGATGACCCGCCATGCCCGTCATTTGCTTGTCACTGCCCTCATATGCGACCTCACTGACCTTGTCAGTGTGCATTGCTCCCCCCACTGTGCAGCTCCACGTAGTAGTGGTCGGCCCCTCTGAGTCCTAAGCTCATAGTTTTAGGCCCTCCTCCACTCGCAGTCCCCCTCCCGCGCCTCGTCTCTGGTAGCCCAATGGTGAGCTCTTGTTCTGTCTGCTGTTGTTTCTTTTCTTTTCTTTTTATTCTAATTCTGCTGTTTCTTTTCTTTAATTTTATTAACTTTTCTGTATTTCTTTTGTTCTGCCTCATGTGTTCACTGGTTACTTCCGTCCTTTTCTTTTATGGCAGTTCTCTCCTTTTCCCGCCTCCCTATCCCCACCTCCTGCCCTCGCCGCTGGTTACTCCCTGCTGCCCGCCTTCTTCCAAGCATCGTTGCCCTGCTTCCTGCCTCCCAGTTGCCCAGCCCTCCCACCTCCCCAACACTACTTAATGGCTGCACTGCATGGTAAAGGAGCGACCTCACTGACCTTGTCAGCATGCGTTGCTCGCCGAGACTGCGCAGCTCCATCGGGTAGTGGTCTGGTGTCCTGAGCCCTAGGGTTGTAGTTTGAGGCCCTCCTCCACCCGCGGGCCCCTACTAGCGCCTTATACCTGGTGGCCCAGTAGCAACCTCTTGTTCTGTCTCCTGTTGTTTCTTTTCTTTACTTTGTATTCTATTGCTGTTGTTTCTTGTCTTTCATTTTGTTGCCTTTCTTGTATTTCTTTCTTCTGCCTCTTGTTTTCACTGTTTATTTACATCCTTTACTTTCACGCCGGTTCGCTCCCTTTGTCCCCCTTCCCACCCTTGTCGCCGCTCACTCCCTGCGGCCCCTCATCCTTCTAAGTGCCATTTTCCAGCTTCCCAGCTGTCCTGCCTCCCCAGCACTACTTAATGGCGGCCACTGCGTGGTGAAGGAGCGACATCACTGATCTTGTCAGCGTGCGCTGCTTCCCCACCACACAGCTCCCCCTGGTAGTGACCTGCCCTCCTGAGTACTAGTACGAGAGCAATTCACCTAAAGTAGATGTCCATGAACGATTGGGATTGTCATGGGTCAAATATTATACTGCTTCTTTAAGTTATCTTATGTTATGCTATGCTATGTTATGTTATGTTACGTATATTTGTGGAATGTACAACTCAACCAAGAGGCTGTCCAGACTATAGATAAGGAATGGACTGAGCTGGCTGAGTACACGATCTAAGTAAAGAACCAAAGTTTTCAGTTTCCCATTCCATTCAAAGACTGAGGAGAAGGCTCTGATGTGGGTGAAGAGGTTGTCCTAGGGTGTTGAGGTTCTGTAGCGATCCGAACCCGTGAAATCGGTATCGTAGTACTGACACGATTTTGGTACCAATGAACCGCAAATGATCCATTACATACATGACAGTGTTTTCGCTACGCAACTAGCATGAATTCACTGAGAAATAGGGCATTCTGTTGTAAAGTCATGGCATCCATTTTAGTTACGGCATCCATTTTGTTTCTTGCCCTCACATAGTCAATGAACGGGCAATGACCCCGACAGAGTCACCTTGTTAAGGACACGTAAGCTCGAGCCCCGAGAAAGGCTGACGCTGCATGACTAGGCAGAATCAAGCTGCCTCCCTTGCCTGAGGCCAGTCCTGCTATACTGGTTCTCGTGTCCGTTGTCCTGACTGAAAGGCCGAAGACGGTAGCCATGCCCGTTTATGATCCATAAACACCTCTTATCCTACTTTTCAATCCTTTGCATCTGGCTCTGCTCCTCTCCTTCTGGGCTTTTACAATGGGGAGGTTACGATTTTTATGATGGGGAGGATCGGGTAAAGAATGGAAAACTGACAAGGGGACCTGATCGAATACCGAAAACCTACGACTAATTATTGTTTGATGTCTATATACTGTTTGTTTGGGATACCGGGTTGGGCATGAGAAATATTCGTGTAATGTTGCCTAAAGACATTTTGCGTGTATTTAAGGAACAACCCACTTAATGCAATTCAAACAGTCTCGTAGATTCTGCCTCTGTGTGGTTCCTATGACTTCTGTGTCCCTGCAGTAAATAAACCTTGGTCTTTGACGCCACCATCGAGAAACCTGTGTCTCTGTTTATTTGTGCACCGAGACAGGAGGAACTCAGGGGTCTTTGGGTGTTGTTTCCCTGACCCCTCTGGACTCTTAAAAGTCCAGAACCTCAAATTGGCGCCCAACGTGGGGCGACGTCATCCGGTACCGGTCCAAAGCCTGAAAAGTTCGAGAAGTTTTGTGTGAAGATTCCGGAGGGAGGTACCCCGCTTCATCGATCCCTGCATGTCGTAAAAGTGGCCCGACGATCTCTTCCACGAGGGTTCCCGTTCCCAGACGGCTACAGAGGACCGCTGCCCTGACTGTCGCCCTGTCTTGGACCCGAGGTGCAGACCTTAGTACGGCGAGACGTAGACGGGTTCTCCTTGGTGACGTCTTCCACATTTCAGTTAAGTATTAAGTGGGTTACGCTCAGTTTGGTTGTTCTTTGTTGCTCTGGTTTAATTCGTAGATTATCATTGGTTGCTCTTGTTTAGATAATCTTTGTTTTGGTAATAGTTCATTTTGGTAGGACTAAGTTCTTTGCGCATTTTGGTTGGAATTTGTCTTTGTTTGTCATGACTACCAGTAGTAATTGTTTCCTGTCCTGGTTACGTTGCAACGGGGATTCCCGGTTGGAGGATTCGTGTTCGGTTCCTCCGATTGGAACTCCTACATACGAGCTCTATTGTAAACATGGTGTGGGTCCTATTACGTATAATGAAGTATGGGTCCGTTATACCAGAAAAGATGGTGTCCTTAGTTGGCCACCGCATGGTAGCTTCGAAACCGAAATTCTAGACAATCTAGAAATGAAGTTGTTTAAGAGAAAAGCCCGGCCGGCAATGTTTGATTCTTTTCGCGTATGGCGCAAAGAAGCCAAACAGAGAGAAATTAGGAAGACAAAGAAAGAACAGAAAGAGAAAGGGTTGACTTTAATGGAGTCTGTTAGGCAGCTCCATGTCAACGAGACTGAGAAAGCAATGGAGATGGCGAATAGAAAATATAATTTGGCAATTGATAAATGTTACCCTGTACTGCCATCTTGTCCTACTAAGCCGATGGAGGATCATGAAAAGGATCCTCTGTTGTCTTACCTGTTGAATTCACCTCCACCGTATGCACAGGGTATTACAGTACCACAGTTACTACCTGTTGTACAGCCAGCTGCTGGTCAGCCTGGAGTAGTTGCTCCACTTCCTTTGATTCCAGCTCCTGTCCTTCCCGTGGTTAATGTTCCTTCGGCACCCCCTCTTCCTGGGTCGCCTGTTCTGCCTTTGCCTATCGTCACGCAAACTGCTTTACCTGCTACTCCCACCCTTACTATTACATCTGCTCCAACTGCCCTATCCTCGAACCCTATGGACATTCTGACTCCGCTTTCCGTTCGTCGGAAAATAACCGACTCTGTAACTAATATCTTAACTCCTCTCTACAGGTCTTTAATTGGGACCCCCGTTTCTGACTCTATACAGAGACGTAGCCAGCTTCCTGGTCCTCAGGAACGAGACATGTTAGATTCGACAGCTCTTAGGTGGATGTCGAAAGCTGTGAAGTATGATGTACAAAGAGTGTTAGATACTTTTATGCAATGGAATGAACCAACTCAACGTTATGTTTTTGACGTGATGTGTTCTCTTGTGCGTGAAGAATGAGAAGATGATGACTTAGATTCTGTCCCCTCTGATCTGATAAATATTCAACAGAAGTTCGCCGCAGGAATGGTGATAGGTTCAGGAGTAAGGGGAGCGATAGAACTGATTTTAGCTTATAGGGATGATTCCCCTCTTCGAGCGACAAGGGACCCCGATGGTTCACCGACTACTAGGAAAAAACGAGGTCAATATCCGATGAGAGAAGTTCCACCGATATGGCGTGATGCAGTTCAAGCTGATGCGGCTAATGGTATTGCAGCTGCCCCGGCACAATTCCAGAGAGTGTGGATACACATCCCTTGGAAACGGGCCGAAGTATTAGCAGTAAAACAGGCATTGCCAGACCCACGTAAAAATCCTGCTGGTTATTACAAAGAGTTAACGCAGACAGTTCAAGCGTGCGTCATGAATTTGGCAGACATTGAAATGTTATTTGGAAATGTAGTGCCACAGCCTATATGGGCCAAAATTCGGCAAGAAAACCACCCAGTCGCCTTAGGAGGTGATTGGCCAGCTATTGTAGCAGCAGATGCGCAACAAGTTGGCGGTGCTAAACCTGAACCTCTGATTGCTGCCCTACCTGGCAGAATAATTAATCTTATGAAAACGCTGATGCCAGCGTTACGAGTTAATTGGGATAAACTATCGGAATGCAAGCAAAAGAAGGACGAAAGCGTCTCTGACTTTTTCACTAGATTTGAAGAGACCTTCGTAGACCACAGTGGACAAGATATGAGTACTGAGGGAGGCCAGAGATTGTTTGTCGACAAGTTTGTGTTTAATTTATTACCCGAACTTAGTAACAAGTTAAAGGATTCTGAAAGTGCATGGGCAGTGTCGACGACAGCACAGATACTTGCAACTGCTCAGTATTACGAGAATAGAGAGAAGGAAGAGAAGGAAAAGTCAGAAAAGAAAACAAAAGATTTAAAGACTAAAGTTCTTTTGCAACAGGCGTATCCGCCTCGCTCGAATCAGTCAGATTCACAGCAGCGACCCCAGTTTCAGCAACAACCACAATTCCAGCAAGGGACGTCCCAAAGATTTAATTATGGTTTTTCCCGACAACAGTTAGCATGGAATCAGTGTGCCTATTGTAAAAAGGAGGGCCATTATAAGAATGAGTGTCCGGTACTGCCCGCACAGACTAGTGGTGTCCCGGCTCAGAGAGGTAATGTTGGGTTTATGCAAACTCCTAGGGGTAGAGGACGTGGTACAATGACACCACAGGCTGATCGCCAATCGAATTATTTCGATCAGCGAAATGCACAATCTGTGCAAGCAGGTAGATCTCCACAGTATCATGTTGAAGATTATTATGATCAGAATGAAGAGATTCAGAGAGGCGAGTACTAGGACAGCCACAGGCAAAGAGAGGGAGTAGTATCAGTTCCAGTTGATCAGAGTGGACCTTATGTCGCAGTAGTTACATCAGGCGTGGTCGAACCGTTTCTGTTGGATACTGGTGCGGCAAAAAGTTCAATTATGCATGCGAAACTCCCTGGCGCACCTTTGTCTGGCTTAACGAACACTTCAGTAGGTTTCTCAGGCGCCCCTGTTCACAATCCTGTTTCTAGTCCTTTATCAATTTCTGTTGGGCCATGCGAACTAGAAGCACCCCTTATTCTAACAAACGGTTGTAATGAGAATCTGCTTGGTTTAGATCTGTTGAAACGCCTACATGCGACACTGTACTGTTCTCCTTCGGGAGTACAGCTCACATTAGGCAAAAGAGTAATCTCTCCAATGTATATGTCGATGGATAAGCTCCCACCGGAGCTGCGTTCTCTCCCTGATACTCTTTGGGCAACTGGTCCTAACGATGTAGGCCTCTTGGAAATTCCCCCTTATGTGGTAAGTCTGAAAGCGAATGCTAAATTCCCACGAATCCCACAGTACCGGATTTCGAATGAAGGGGAACGTGCACTCTTGCTGATTGTGAAAGACTTGATACAGAAAGATGTGATTGAGCAAACTAGAGGAAATAACTGCAATAGTCCTGTTCTACCGATTTTGAAACGTACTGACCCTTCCAAACCTCCAATCTACCGGTTTGTGATTGACCTCAGAGAAATTAACAAAATAGTGATTCCACAGTTTCCTGTGGTACCAGATATCACTGCATTATTAACGTTGATTCCTGCCACAGCCTCATGGTTTACAGTTATCGACTTGAAAAATGCCTTTTTCAGCATTCCGATAGCCGAGGAAAGTAGAGACATTTTTGGTTTCTCCTTAGGAGGTCGCAGTTTCAGGTTCAAACGCGCTCCACAAGGTTATTGTGAGAGCCCTTCAATTTACAGCCAAGCATTGAAGAGTCAATTAGATGCTCTTGTACTTCCTCCTGGTGTTGCTCTGATCCAATATGTAGACGATCTTTTACTGGCTGCTGATGACAAGGAAACTTGCAAAGCAGCTACAATTTCTCTATTACGTCATTTGTCAGACTTACATCACAAGGTGTCACCTTCTAAACTGCAATATTGTTGCCAAGAAGTGACCTACTTAGGTCATCTTTTGTCAAAGGAGGGAAGAAGGTTGACCCCAGAGAGAATCAAAGCAATTTCGCAGATGACTGTACCAAGCACACAGAGAGAAGTGCGTGCGTTTTTGGGTATTACGTCATACTGTAGGCAATGGATCCCAAATTTTTCTCTCATGGCAAAACCATTGGTAGCCCTGACTGGAAAAGGTGTTCCGAGCCCTTTGCCATGGTCTGACGAATGTCAACAGAGCTTCTCTGACTTACGTGATGCGCTGTGTTCAGCTCCTGTGTTGGGTACTCCTGACTACAGTAAGCCGTTTACACTATATGTCCATGAAAGAGAAGGATGTGCGTTGAGTGTATTAACGCAACAATTTGGTGACAAACAGCGACCTTGCGCATATTTCTCATCCACATTAGATCCGGAAGCCAGAGCATTGCCAAGTTGTTTGAGAGCTACAGCAGCAGCTGCAGTGTCTATTTGACAGTCTGCTGGACTAGTCATGAACAACATGTTAGTAGTCATGGTTCCACATGCTGTGGATACACTCATGAATCAAACGAAAACTCAGCACCTCACCAGTGCTAGACTATCAGGCTACGAGCTGACGCTTTTGGCAAACCACATTCAGATTAAGCGATGCAACATATTGAATCCAGCAACGCTGTTGCCGACTACTCAGGAGTCGAGTGATTCAGAGCCCCATGATTGCTGTTTTAGAACTGAGGAAGAGACAAAAGGTCGGATTGATTTGAAAGATACTCCGTTACTAGATCCAGACGGCACCTTATATGTCGATGGGTCGTGTTTTAAACTACAGAATGGTGATGTGACGGCCGCGTATGCAGTTACGACTTTGAGTACGATTGTTGAGACTGCAAGAGTAAGTCAGAATTCTGCCCAAGCTGCAGAATTAATTGCATTAACAAGAGCGTGTGTTTTAGCTGAGGGAAAGAGAGTGAATGTGTTTACTGATAGCCAATACGCCTTCGGTGTAGCACAGAGCTTTGGACGTCTCTGGAAAGAAAGAGGTTTTCTCACGTCCCATGGAAGTAAGATCCAACATGGACAGTTAGTCAGCGATCTATTGGAATCCCTGGCCCTACCGAATGAAGTTGCGATTGTGAAGTGCAGTGCACATCGAAAGATTACGGATGATGTTGGCCGTGGGAATGCGTTTGCTGATGAGGTCGCTAAAGAAACGGCCAAGAACATGACGAGCCGAATGTACGTTGCAACGTCTGCAAGATGGATTGCTGAATCAGGAATGTGTGAGAATACGATTGAAAGTGTGAAAGCAATCCAGAATGAAGCAACTGAAAATGAGAAGAATGAATGGAAGGAGAAAACGGGTAAAATGTATTCAAGTGGATGTTGGGTTGATTTGTCTGAACAGCAGCGTTGGATGTTACCTGATGCGTATGTGCTCGCAGTAGTTACGATGGCGCATGGAGCAGCGCACATCAGTTCGAAAGGGATCTGTAAAATGTTAGCGCCGGTATGGAAGAACGATGGAATTACTAAGTGTGCGGAAAGAGTGGTGAAAAACTGCATGATATGCCTGATGCATAATCCTGGCAAGGGAACCCCAACCCCAACTGGTCATTTTGCTCCCCCTTCTTGTCCCTTTGAAGTGATTCAGTTGGATTTCATCCACATGGATAGGTGTAACAATCTTAAATACATCCTAGTGGTAGTCTGTGCCTTTTCAAGATGGATTGAGGCATATCCGTTAAAGGACAACACTGCTATGTCCACTGCCAAAATCCTCCTTAAAGAGTACTTCCCCAGGTATGGTATGCCACGGATTGTTTGGTCGGACAATGGAAGTGAGTTTGTAGGGAAAGTTATGAAGAGTGTGTGTACGGGTTTAGGTATTACCCAAAAATTTCACAGTGCGAATCACCCACAGTCAGCGGGTTTGGTTGAAGGGTACAATGGCACTCTGAAACTGAAACTTGCTAAAATTCAAGCTTCCACTGGTCTATCTTGGCCAGATGCATTGCCTTTAGCTCTATTGTCCACCAGAGCGACTGTACACTCTCGAGTAGGGCTTAGCCCATATGAAATTGTGTTCGGTCGTCCTGCTAATGTTTGGGGAGTCCCTAGGCCAAAGGAATTCAAACAGATTGAATACCCAATGTTGATTGATTATCTTTATGACCTGACTGCTAAATTAAGCCTTATTCATCAACAGGTATTTGAATCCTTGCCTAAACTGCCAGAGAGTCCAGGCCACACGTTGAAACCCGGCGACCAAGTTGTAGTACGGAACTTTGAACGAACTTGGAACCTCCAGCCAAGATTCGTGGGTCCGTTCCAGGTACTCCTCACAACAAGAACTGCTGTACGCCTAGCTGGAAGGAAGAATTGGGTGCACGCTAGCCATACGAAGCGTGTCCCTCTCCCACTCCCCTATTATAACTGGGTTAGACAGGGATTTGGCGTATCCGAGACAGAACCTGTTCCTAGGCACATCCCTTTCAGTGATGCAGAGTATATAACGGACCACCCACGAACTGAAACACAGAACTTTGACACCTCAGCAGGAACCGCTCCTTTGAATCCTGGACCGAGTATCGTACAAAGTGAACATTTGTCACCTATGGAGTCGAACATTTCCGCACCTGTAGACCAGCTATTTCAAGATCAGACAAGATCCGGAAAGTACAGATATAATCTACGTTCTCATGTTATGAACTAATGACATTGCATAATTACCTTTCTGTTTGAAAACTGTTTTGGTCTTACTGCATTCCGTTCAGTCAGGAAGTTTGCTCAAATTTTTATCTTTTTGTTTTTTATTGTTTCTCTCACCTTGCCATCTGGGTTACCGTAGGGTCGTAACGTGTGCCTTGTTTTAATTTGCAGGGAATCAGACATAAGGTCGGTTTCTTCTGTCTATCTTGGGAACTCCCAGGGTAAACAGAGGCAAGTTTTTAACAGGTACAAACCATCCGTTGCGAACGGTTGTAGAAGATGGAGCTTCCTGAACTGCGACGGGTTAATGTCATAAATGTGCACAAGACAAAGCTATATGACATACTATATAGCAAATGTTTTCTAATGCAATGTACTCTGACACTTCTAATTATTTTGATAACTTTGGTAGGCGGAATTATTTTTGGTATTCAGTTGATCTTTACACCTGTTACATCTACAGTATCTCCCCATGTTCCTGTTTGTCCGACTGTTGTTTCCCTTCACTCTTTCCATCCTTTTCCTGCCCACGAGCAAGCTCGACGCTCTGAGTTTATAAATAACACTTTCATTCAGCTTTTGCACCAACATCAACTAGTAGTTAACACAACAAACTGCTGGGTGTGTGGCTTGATACCACATACCATGGACAAGGGCATCCCTTATCTGGTTCTGCCCTTTAGTTATAATGGATCATTCTGGGCATTTCAGACCATGTTCGCTTATGCCCTAGAGACCTATCCTCCACGACCTCCACGTTCCACTCGGTATAACTCTGCTAATAGAGCCTTGGTAAAAGGAATCACTGACATGGTTAGAGATGTCAATAACACTCCGTTCATTCCCAAGGATGAATTGCGAGTTTACATGGGTTGGAATGTTACGGAATATGGCATTACTCTGGGTGAGAACAAACGTAAAAGCTCAACTCCGATCTGGGTCGTACCCCACCAAGGTCAGGTCTGTTTGCAAGGAAATGGGAGGAATCCGAAAGCTCGACTAGGGAACAGTGACTGTATCGAAACATGTTTTCCCGTCACAGTCTTCCCCTGCATTCTTAGCTGCTAAGGGTACCTATTTTGTTTGCCAAGACAGAGCATACACATGGCTGCCTGCTGACTTCTCAGGCTCATGTTATATCTCTCAACTGCTACCTCCGACATACACTGCTGCACCGGACTATCACAAAACTAGAGTTGTGAGAGGTGTTTTCAGTAAAGAAGATACTGCTGGCCAAGAAGCAGGAGACTTCTTCAAAGGTTTCCTTCCGTTCTGGGGGCCTATGGCCAACAGTAGAAACTTACGTCAACTAACACGGGTAGTTGAATCCACTATCACCAAAACTGCGGGTGCCCTTAGTAACCTGACAGCTGAGCTTCAAGCGGATCGCCTCATGACGTTACAGAACCGTATGGTTCTTGATGTGTTACTTGCAGATCGAGGTGGAGTGTGTAAGATGATCCAATCGAGTTGCTGTGTTTTTATCCCAGATAATGCGCCAACAGTATACAAGGCCATCTCTAAGTTACACAAAATCTCTGACTCTATTCATGTAGAGGAAGGTGACTGGTCATTAATGGGATGGTTCTGGAGCCTGTTGTCTGCGTGGGGATGGAAGGTTCTGATAGTCACTGGTGTTGCGTTGGTATTTTTATTTTCGTGCTGTCTCATTGTTCAGTGTGGTCCTGCCTTATGTAATCTCTGCCTTTCAACATGCGTAAGAAGACCACCTGTTTTTAGAGATACGCCACAGGATAGAGTAATGCTTCAACAACATATCAGTGACCTAATGAACATAGAAATGGACTCTGACATAAAGTAAGTTATCGCCTATGTAAGGGCAAAAGGACGGTCTGAGGTTCTGTAGCGATCCGAACCCGTGAAATCGGTATCGTAGTACTGACACGATTTTGGTACCAATGAACCGCAAATGATCCATTACATACATGATAGTGTTTTCGCTACGCAACTAGCATGAATTCACTGAGAAATAGGGCATTCTGTTGTAAAGTCATGGCATCCATTTTAGTTACGGCATCCATTTTGTTTCTTGCCCTCACATAGTCAATGAACGGGCAATGACCCCGACAGAGTCACCTTGTTAAGGACACGTAAGCTCGAGCCCCGAGAAAGGCTGACGCTGCATGACTAGGCAGAATCAAGCTGCCTCCCTTGTCTGAGGCCAGTCCTGCTATACTGGTTCTCGTGTCCGTTGTCCTGACTGAAAGGCCGAAGACGGTAGCCATGCCCGTTTATGATCCATAAACACCTCTTATCCTACTTTTCAATCCTTTGCATCTGGCTCTGCTCCTCTCCTTCTGGGCTTTTACAATGGGGAGGTTACGATTTTTATGATGGGGAGGATCGGGTAAAGAATGGAAAACTGACAAGGGGACCTGATCGAATACCGAAAACCTACGACTAATTATTGTTTGATGTCTATTTACTGTTTGTTTGGGATACCGGGTTGGGCATGAGAAATATTCGTGTAATGTTGCCTAAAGACATTTTGCGTGTATTTAAGGAACAACCCACTTAATGCAATTCGAACAGTCTCGTAGATTCTGCCTCTGTGTGGTTCCTGTGACTTCAGTGTCCCTGCAGTAAATAAACCTTGGTCTTTGACGCCACCATCGAGAAGCCCGTGTCTCTGTTTATTTGTGCACCGAGACAGGAGGAACTCAGGGGTCTTTGGGTGTTGTTTCCCTGACACCTCTGGACTCTTAAAAGTCCAGAACCTCAGTGTGAGGTATGAGAAGGTACCAGCACCGGCTCTAATTACGTAGATGTGTTCCATGTGAGTGTGCAGGAGGCCAGCAGATTGTAGGTTTTTCATTGGGGTGTGTAGACTGATGCAGCTGTTTAGGTGAAAGGGACCTAGGATGTCCAAGGCGTTGTACCTATGGATGAGGAGCTTAAAAAGTGTGTATTTGTGAACAGCAAGCCATTGGAGCTCTTTGAGGTGTGAGGTGATGTGTGTGCAGGGTGGGAGCCTAAGTGTGAGTCTGGCCACTCCCCTTTTTATGACCTGAAGTCTTCTGGTCAATTGTATAGTAATGCCAACATAAAGATGGACTTTAATCCAATTTCCTGTTGATAGAGGTATAGGTGACGGTTCTGCATGCTTTGATTGGGAGTATTTTAAAAGAGCATTTATGAGAATCTTTAGGTTGTAGAAAGAGGCCACTGAATTCACTTGGCTGGTCATTGAGATGTTGTTGTCCACCACAATGTCCAGGTTATTGGCTTGTGTGGCAGGGCAGACTGTTGGTCTGAGTTCTGTTGTCACCAGGTAGAGTTCCATAAGGCAGTGTTCTTGACAAAGAGTACCACTTCTGTTTTGTTGGTGTTGAGTTTGAGACAGTTGGTTTCCCTCCAGCTGGCAACTTCAACCATGCATGCGAGGAAAAGGATGACCTGGGTGTCATCAGCATTAGAGATTATGTTGTTTCTGTGGAATCGGATGATGTTGGAGAGTTGTGCATGTAGGTACTGAACAGCGTGGGGCTGAGAGATGATCCTTGGGGTACACTGCAGATGAGTTTGGCAGTGGCTGAGGTGTGAGGGACCAGGCAGACCAACCTGGTGCATTCATTGAGGAAGGCAGCAGATTCAGTGAAAGGAGGTTATCATATGATAGCTTCATGAAGGTGTTGAATGAGGATAGGGTGAGAAACAGAGTTGTAGGAGATGGATAGGTCAAGCAGTATGAGAGCTTCGATGTTTCCTATGTCCATGACCAGTTAGATTTTGTCTGTGGTAGTAAGGAGGGACATTTGTGTGCTATGATTGGGCCTGAAGCTGGACTGGGTGGGGTTAAGTAGGTGGTTGTAGTTCAGGTGATCGTGTGGCTGTCTTTTTATGATATTCTCTAGGTCTTTGGCAGGACAGGACAGCAGATATATCAGTCGGTAGTTAGCCAGCATCTTAGGTCTGAGTATGTCTCTGTTAAAGGAAGGAGTTGTTGAATATCAGGGTCAAAGTTGTGCAGATGGGTTCCATCCTTTGGTGAAAATAGAGTGTGGGCAGGGATCCGGCAGAGATCCTGAGTGAATAGAACGCTTTGTTGCTTCGGTTTATGCCATAGTGATGAAGAGCCAGGAAGTCATGGCAGTGTTTTGGGGTTTATCTCTTTGAACTGGTGGACTGCATGGTGGATGGATCTTGCTGGGGCACAAACTTGAGATGTTGTTGATCTTGTGGCGGAAATATTGGGAAAGCGAAGTACTGAGGTACTAAAATAGGGTGATGGTTGCGAACCTGGTGGTGGGTGAGGTGAAAACCTTTATAGTGACAAAGATTTCATTGGTGTCATTTGTGCTGTTTTGGATGCTTTCAGTAATTTCTGACTGCTTAGTGGGTCTGATTTGACCCTGAGTGTGGGTTGTTAGTGCTTTTGTTGGTTTTAGGATGGATCTGTTTCCTTGTGCGTTTGGGTTTCTTGCAGTGGTGTATGGTGAATCAAAGTTTTTTTATGTACAGACTCACCTGCAGCCTGGCCCTGGTAACCATGGAGCTTTTGAACAAGGTTAGGGTATGCGTGCAGTAGATAATTTATATGTTAAAATGAGTGATGGATTGCGAGAGGTCAATGTGTGGTAATAGTTTGGGGGCTTGGAACTCTGAGGGCCATGTTTCTTCTGGGATCCTGCTTCAGTGTAGTTGGGCAGTTTTTGGAGGTGATCTTTTGAGTGATTGGTGGATCCATTCGAGAGGGTTGGCTTGTCCACCAAGATGTTATTGAAGATGATGAACATTGGGTCAAGGAGAGTTCCTGCACTGTGGTGTTGTCGGGGCTGATGTCAGGGAGAACTAGCTTTCATTCAGGAAGAGGAGATCTAGTGGTGCAAGAGGTCCCAGAGTTAGATGGTGTGTCTTAAGAGCGAGTGGGTGATGAGGAGAAGGCAGGTCAAGGAGGCCTGTGAGTAAGGGCTGTCAAAGGTTTAGCGATTCGATTGACCACCTGATTTGGGGTGGGTGATCATGTACGAGACTTGGATCCTCGGGAATGGCACCCCCAAGAAGGCCACCTTCCAGCAGCTTCAACTATGACTTTGACAGCACAGAGGATCACAGTGGCGAGAAGGGGGCGAAGGAGATTAGGAAGGGTCCTGTGGGGAAGAGGACCTGTAAGAAAGAGTAACCACAATTATACAAGACTAGTGATTCACTTTGCTGACATTCTGTTGAAGTAGTTCCTTACACTACTTTTATTGCAGCGAACAATGCCTGAGGATTATGACAGATGTCTTTCTTTTACTTATTTCTCAGCCCATAAGAATCTCAATTTATTCTTGTTGGAAGCCAGAGTCTCAGTCCCGCACTACTGTCACCAAGTGTGCGACCCGGGGCTCCCCACTCAACGTTAGGCCAAGTAAGGGAACTATTTGAGATAGCCCTGCTCACCCCCTTAGTAGCTTGGGATGAGCAGCCAGGCCTATCTCCAAGGCATGAGTGTTCAGTATGTGCAACCACGCCCACAGCAACCCCCTGCTGACACCACAAATGGACTCCACACAAGTTTGATAGAAACGAGTATAAACTTTATACAGAAAGAAATACGTTCAGACCCCACGATACAGAAGCCAACATAGAATAAAGGGTAATATTCGTTCCAGCTGGTTGGTAGGTTCAAATCCCAACCACTGCTTTCAATATGCTATGTAAGTCGCAATGCTAGAACACACACGTTGCAATAGATAAACAATAGTGCACTGCGTAACAATATAATCCTGTGCTGGGCAAAAGAGATATAATACAATGCGTAACAATAAACCCTGGTACCTGGGAGAAATAATGCAATGAGTACCGCTACCTTTATGTACTGCGCAATGAAGGAATAATGCAATGCGTCACACCCCAATCACGCACGTTGCAATGAAGGAACAATGCAATGCGGGCCGCTACAATCATGTACTTTGCAATTAAGGAATAATGCACTGCGCAACGACAATCATGTACTTTGCAATGAAGAAATAATGCAATGCGGGCTGCTACAACCATATCCTTGGCAAGGGAGAATTAATGCACTGCGTAGCGCTACGATCGTGTACTTCGTTAGGCAATAATAATGTCAGGCGTCCTAAGACAGTCCAGCAGTTCGTTAGCAGCAATATTGACAATGTGTTTCGCGACAATCAGCCTCTTCTGATGGGGCTTTACGTCGACTCCGAGTGCACGCTCACCAGGTACTCCTCCTTGCGGTCTCAGTTGACACCAAGACATGCTCACAGCACTGCAGAGACTCACTTTCTTCCGGTGCACACGATGATCAGCCGATCACCTCCACAGTAACCAGGTTGCACCAAAGCACGCACCCTGCTTCACTGAGACTTACTCCAACTCCGGTGCACCGATATCCAGGCGCTCTTCACCAACGCCTTTGGCCGCACCATGACACACTCACCGTGTCCGAGCCTCACTTCTCCTCTGGTGCACTCGATCACCAGGCGCTCCTCACCAACGCCTTCGATGCACCCTGACACGCACCCTGCCCATCCGAGGCTCACTCCACTCCCAATGCACACGTTGGTCAGGAGCTCCTCACCAATGCCTCCTGTGCATCGCGACACGCACCCTGCGCGTCCGAGACTCACTCCAGCTTTGATGCAAATGCCGACCAGATGCTCCTCACCAGCGCCTGCTGTGCACCACAACACGCACCAAGCGCATCCGAGTCTCACTCCAGCTTCGGTGCACACGCTGATCAGGCGCTCCTCACCAGCGCCTGCTGTGCACCACGACACGCACCAAGCGCATCCGAGTCTCACTTCAGCTTCGTTGCACACATTGACCAGGCGCTCTTCTTAATGCCTCCTGGACACCACGACATGCACCACGTGCGTCTGAGTCTCACTTCTCCTCCGTGTGTCCGAGATCACAGGGCACACCTTCCGAGAGTCTCAAGCTGCCACAACACGTGCCCACTGTGTCGCTTGAAACGTCTCCGGAAACTTTTATGTTCCTGTGTTTCCAAACAGGGATCCAGCTCACCTCGGGCCCTTGGTGTTACAACACACAGCACAAAGCACAGTCTTCGTCAAGCAGGGGGACCCAGTGCCTCCAAGCACTATCCCAACAGCCTCTTCCTTGGTTAGAGCAGCAAACTGCAGACCAGCCCCACATCACGAAGCAAGGATTGGTCTTTCCCCAGCAGTCTCTTCAGTTACTCCTTCTTTAGCAGAGGTTCCTCTTGACCACAGCAACGGGTCAAAGCCTTTTCAGTCTCAATCCATTTCTGTTTCATTCCCATGTTCGGGGGCCTCAGCTCTCATAGTTATACACCTAAATGTATTTGAAGTTTGTATGTGCTCAGGGGTCCCTGACCTCTGCCTAAATCAGTTCTGGATGTCTCCCTCCCAGTGTCACCTTTCTCTCTTTGATACTCGGAGTCTGGATCCTTAATCACTCCGCAGGAGAAGGTTCAATTGGTTTATAGCACCAGCCAAGGCCTTTTCACCTCCTCAGGCTTCTCCTCCCCCTACTCTCCAGATGCAGAGCAGCCTGGTGCCATCTCAACCCCTCCCTGGTTCAAGACCCTTCACAAAACAAAAAAAACAGCTCCACTGTAGTCAGGTGTCTCAGCACAGCTGAGTAGCATTCGGCTACTCAGCTGGGAACCCGGTGATGAAGCATGACACCAACTAGGTTGGTGTGTGAGGGTTCTTTTAATAAACTCTTGTGGTGCCAGAAACTACAGCATTGACCAGCCATTTCATGGTGGACCGTCCAAGTTGTTTATTTCATAGTTACCTAGGGACAAGAATTGCCCGCATTCTGTCCTAACTCTCATTTGTCTTTTTCTCTAACAAACATAATACACAGCCTCCCCCATTCTGTACTATGGGCAGAGTGGCCTTTCACCAGTGAAAAACGAAATGGAGTGTTTTTCACTGTCAGGACATAACACACCTTCAGTATATGTCCTGCCTTTTACTTACACTGCACCCTGCCCAAGGGTTACCTGGGACCAACCACAGGGGTATCCAGTGTTTATGAAAAAGGGAAAGTAAGGCCTGACAAGTGGTTACACTTGTCAGGACAACATGCTAACTTAGCACACTGCGCGCAGGCCCTACACTGAAGGCCTGAGTTCCCTTCTCTGTGCGCCCTTGCATTACTAGCCCTTGCACACACAGTTCACAACACTAGGGACTTTTACTAGTAAGGCAAACATACCAATCATGGACAACCAATTACCATTACACTTTACATAGGGAACACTTGTACTTTGACACTGATCAGCAGTGGCAAAGTACCCAAAGCATCTAGAAAAAAGTCTAGGTCAGGAAAACGGTCTAGGTGGAAAGCAAAAAGTTTTAGGGAACTTTAGCCACAAAGGCCAAGTCCTACAATTCTGTCTTAGGTTCCTGAGTACCTTGGGAATGTTCTCTAATACACAAAGAGCAATTCTGACATAATAGGGCTCAAGGTACAATGTTTGTCACAACATTAGCAGGACACAAGTAAGGACTGTTCGGTTGTGACTGGATTATCCTTTGTTTAGTTTTCACTGTGCTTTCATCTGAGTTAGTTCTCACACATTATACAAAACATATTCCAGGGTTTCATGCCCAAACACAGTTCTTTGACCATTCCTAGAGTAGTAGAGATTAGTTGATGTTAACTCCACAGCATAGTTGCAGTATCAAACCTGTTCCCAAGTCTTGTACTTGGTAAGCTTAGAATACGCAAGCAGTTCGTTCGGCACAGTCCCATCAAACGAATCACATGCTACTCATTATGCAAGGAACGATCACAGAAGTCAAAATCCGTATTGGTTAAACAAAGATTCTCCTACCCATCACTGTGTTCTGATGCTGACTGGAATCATGCCAAGAAGTTTCGAAGTCCTCCTACCTGCCCTGCTTCCTTTGATATCCTGGTACTTCTCTGAATAAAAGGCACAGGATGTCGGGCAAGGGGCCTTTATACAGTGGCTTACTCAATATGGCCGCCAAGAGTTTACACATGCTCACAAGCCAATGCGAGGGACTCCGGAATGGTGGTCATCTTGGAATGGTTTGAAGTTCTTTAGTTGGCGGCCATCATCAATTGGGCAGGGAGCATGAGTACATTACCACGGTCATATGGCTAGAGTTGGTAACAAATCCACCACATGCAGCCTACAGGACTATGAAGTTTACTAGAGAGGTGTTGCCTCTGAGTGCTGAGAGAGGATGCCGGGGCAACCACATGGACAGTGTGGACATATGTCCGCACAGGATGGGTGTCCAAATTGTAGGGCATGACAGTAAAATGGTCATTTTTTACTCTCCATCATACCTGGTGAAACATGTCAGTAAGAGAAAGTGAAATGACTCAACCTCAATAGGAGACAACATCCATGATGTGGAGGTTATTCGTTTTTGAAACCACAAAAACATGTTAAAGGTTTGATGGATGGTACTCTCATGTTGACTAAACTGTCTATCAAACTTCAAGCAAACCTCCAAGTCAATGCTAAGCGATGTCCGCTGCACTGACGGCCATCTCTAAATTTGGTGTGTGGAAGATCCTCGGTATGGAGGAAATAAAGCACTCAGCCATACCGATGGATACTCAGTACTTAATTTGTAAAAAAAAAAAAGAAGCACCAGGCCCCTTGTCAGGCTGCCACTACAGCTTGCGCCACCCATTGCCCCTGCCAGTGCTGGCAATAACCCTACCAACACAACTACTAACCATGACACTTCAACAAATGTGACAATTCAGACTATTCCAGACCACCCAAAGCATAAGAATGGCTTGGGCGGATGTATTAATACTTTTTTATCGCATGCAGGATTACTAAACTGTTGGTGTGCTCACTCCAAAATTAGACGGACAATGCCACCATGTGGCGGGATGTCATAAGTGTTGGTGCCGACAATTAAGTGTCAGTGCCGACCACGGGAAACCACCCTTTCAAATTAAGCACTGCTTTCCTCCATCTGCCAAAATATCAATCGGGCCCTAGACAAAGTAATCACATAGTTTAACAGAGATTCCATGTGATTTGCACAAATGCTAAGGAAACATCAGCACCGTAGCTGGAAATTAAAGCATTTCACTATGAAATGGTTTGCACAATCCTGAAACATACATATTATTCATCGTGAATGAACATTTTGACCATTTCAAATTTATTCAATTTTCTTGGAAAACTAAGCTATCTAGATGTTGAGGTGCAAAGATACATTTGTCCTAGTAAGAATCAGATCCCTGTTTCTTTGATGAATTACTAAAGAACATTTATTTCCAGATATGAGGTCAGGTCAGACCTGCTGTGTGCTGCTGAATCATCATCAGATCTGCTACCCATGAAACATTTCTTCCCCAGGCCCTTAAAAAGGAAGTATAAATACGTTAGCCTGGCTTAAGCCATTCATTTTACAGATTATTTGAGGCACTGTTGAGATATATGTTTTGTCCGTGCCAATGGTAATTAGCAGTCTTCATAGCAGGATATTGCATTTTAAAATTATTGTATTATCATTGCACTGAACTGATTTTTGCAGAAAAAGTATTACCAAAATATTGTATATTTTACTTTTGCAGAAACCTGAAACAAATCTTTATTGACTTGTCCCAATACATACATACATTCCTGCATGTATGTTTGTTGTTTGACAGATAGCTGTTAAACCTAGCTATTATGCAAAGGAATACTACACACAGTTGCTGATTAAATGTATATTTTTAAGTATAGCATTACATACTTAAACCAGGCCCTGGAGCATCAAAGTGCTCAACAACAGAGGAAAAAAACATTGGAAGACAATTTTTGGTAACTTAGCAAGAGGTTTGAACTAGGACTAAAATAGTAGGGGGCAGATTTATCTAACTTCCATGCAGCCCAAAGCAGCAAGCCGCCTTGCTGAGCTGTCCTGAGTGAAAGGGAGAGGGCAGGAATGTACCTTTTATAACATTTTACAGCGCATTCCTGATCTCTGCCTGCTCTGGCACCCCTGTGCTTCCTAGCACTATGGTGCAAGGGTGCCTGTGTTGTAAGCAGGATTGCTTTTGTGCAGGAAGGGACACCTTCCTTAACAAAAGCAATCCTCAGAGGCATTTTCCTCTTTCTACACAATGCAGCACGCATAGAGGGAGATTTACAAAGATTTGATGTCGTGTTTTTTTCCGATTTACTTTCCTGGGCTAAACTTGTTTAGTGCTGGAAATAAAGTAAAAGTAACGCAAAGCAGCTTTGCATTACTTAGCGCCAAGTCGGCGTACCATGGGTGGAGCATGAGCGTTCCCAAGCAACCACCTAAAGTTTCTGATGCTGAACCCAATTCACTAGGAGCGGTCCGTGCAGGTAAGTGCGGTGCGGCAGGGTTGGGAGGAAGTGGGTAGACGGCGACATGGAAAAATTTTTTTTTAAAAAAGAAGACCACTTACCTTGCGCTTGCTGCATCGCCAAATCGGCGATGCGGGGAGCGCAAGGTAAGAGGTTTTCATTTTTTACATTTTATTTTCCCTTGTCGTCTGTTGACCCCCCACCCCCCTCCACCCTACCCCTCTGCTCTTAACTGCTAAATAAAGTAGACAGGGTTTAGCGTCAGAAAGCTGTGCCCTTCTGAAGTAGGCGTAAGGAAGGAGAAATGCTTTAATTTATCCTTCCTTTTCTGACTTTGTACATGTGCTGCACTGTACAGCAAACATACAAAGAGGAAAAATTGTTTAGCTCAGTCTATGTACAAAACCTATGCTAGACTTATGGAGACATCCTTGCACCATGGCTCATAGGTGTATCCGTGACGCACCGCAGTTGATTTCAGCACCGGCACTCGCGAAAGGGGAGTAGCGTGCCACATTTCAGTAAATTTGGTGCTTCGCTCCTCTTTCCTGTTTATGTAGTGCAGCGCAGCGTTTGTGGCTGCTGCATGACAAAATGTAAATCTGCCCCCCAGAAAGATGAAACAACAAGGAGAAATATAGATATTTCTCCTTGTTGCACCCATGGTGGTGAGGTGTACAATTCTGATGCATTCCCAGGCATACCAGTGTTGGTCGATCTTGGAATGTGTCAGAATCCATGGATGCACGTATAGGAAGACCCATGCTCCACTCTTGTAATGCCTCCACCACGCAGACTAATCCAAGGCAGCGGTTTGCACTGCCTTGCGTTGCTCCAGATTTACCAAGTCACGCAGGGCCACGCTAGGTCGTTTTTTGTGGCTTGGTAAATCTCATTTTAGGTTTTTCGTCACCCTGAATCCCGTTAAGTGGTGTAGGGTGACGCAAAACCTTTCATAAATTTGGTACCAAAAGTGCAGGAGGATATTACAGCATATAAAAAAATATCCATTTTAAGGAGTTAACTGAAAAGGGCAATGAATCAGAAGCCCCTCGATGATAAATATAAACATCAAAGCACTTACAGTTTCAAAATGCCATTTGCAAAGTGAGTGGCATATGGCTGTCATTAAGACGGAATGGAATTTAGATTCATTTAGGGGGTTCACGGTTAAAAACCCTGGGATTTGCCAAATCCCCACCACAAAAACCCCTTTTCATATATAATAGGTCCATTTTGCTGTCCGGAAAAGGTTTATGAAATTGCAAAATAATGGTTGCATACCATACCAAATAACACATTGTGAGTCGGTATGGCATGTATCAATCTTTTGCAACTACAAATCTGGTCAATTTCCGACTCCCAAGTTAGGGTAGTAACTGATTCACAAAGGGGAAGGGGTCCTCTTTGGATTCCACACCCTTTAGGAACTGGGGTGGTAGCCTGCAGAGGAAGTAGACACTGAGCCGGACTGGGAACCAAAACAGTCCCTGGCAAAGTTCTCGGCCAGTCCCCCAGGGTGTTAGCGGTACGGTCGAGCAGTATGCCAGGGCCGGTTTTGACTGATTTTTTACAGGGGCCGCTATTGCAGCTATGCTGCAAGACCGGCCCAGTAGCAAAAACGGCCCCCCAGGGGCCCAAAACAGGACCCACCCTGGCGGCCCACTGGGCAAACGCCCGGTGCCCACTATGGCTAGTCCGGCCCTGAGTAGACAGGGGTACAGCAGCCCACTGCCTGCTCTCACTGAAGTTTTCCAAAACTGAAAACTTTATTTTTCCTTTTTGAAGTCGCCCTAATTCCATAAACTAACCAGTGTTGTTTTAAGAAAAATCAATAATTATTCCTTTTGGAATGCAATCCTAACGATGGTGATGTGCTGTCTCTTGAAGGCCACCATCCTTGTCATTGTAGCAAATCTCAAGGGTAAGAAATGAAGGACTGTCCATTGAATATTAATCATGCAGGTATTCCTGTGATCCCCTGCAGTTCCTTAGAACAAATATACAGTCGCAGAAAAAAATACTAGTCACAATAAGTTCGTGCACTATTTGCAACTGATTTTTGTGACCAGTATATTGGTGCATCTCAGCCCAAAAGTCGATTCAGTTTCTGGTATGCAGCTGGGCACTTACTGCCTGGTTCATACAAAACACGTCAATATAGTTTGTCAGTGCTTGCAGGAAGGGCCAACTTCCTGCACAAAAACAATTATTAATGGTGTTTTCCTCCTTCTATTCATGCTGCATAATGTAACGCACATAGAAAGAGCAAAAAATGAGGAGAAATAAAAGTATTTCTCCTCATTGCGCCACTTTAATGCCTCCCCTGGAAAGGTATCTGTTTTTGGCACTGCCTCACATTTATGAATCATTGTAAACCTGGGGCAGTGTCAAAAAGCCATGGATGTTGCGTGGGAACACTCACAGCAAAACACATGACATGCCCGTCTGACACAAAGTACTATGTGAAAGAGGGCCATATATACAAGGTCGTGGGCCAACACACAGCACCAGAGTAGTGATTGGTGAGCTCTTTCAACAATCAGGCGGCAGGGAAATTTCTCAACCCGAAAGAGTGAATTTTGTTTTAACATGACTTTTACTTTTAGATTTTCTAGTATATATAGTTTGTCAACGTTAGATGTTGAAATTGGAATTGAAAGATTTTAATTAATCATACAACAAACATTATTACTACTACTAAAAAGAACTCCCAAAGAGCGAGACTCTTTTCAACATGATTCTCTAGTTTGCCAGTGTTTGTCTTTTCCTGCACACTCACAATTCTCAGGTTGTTTCTGAAAAATCTGGCCTCCAAACCCTCATTCTTAGGCTTGATGAGATTGAATACTTCTTCCATATTGGGTAGCTTCTCATTACCAGTTTTGGCTGAGTATTCAGTAAAGAGATTTTCTATTCAATTGGATCAATTCGTTCCTGGTAATTCACTACCCTAGTTTAAAAAAAGTCTATATGGGAGATCAGATGAATAACTTTATTTTATGGACATCAAACTCTTCTGCATCTCAAGTAGCAGAGCCTCCACAGGCCTAGTGTCTGAGGATGCAGAAAAAGCTGCAGTCCGATCACCCTCCTTTAATAGCTTCGTTTCTCACCACATCCACTATTGCATGGATCACAAACCACAAGCAGCTGGGGTAAGCAGTTCCCACAGAGTAGAGTCTAAGTTCCTGGTAACTCGGGAGCCAAGGGTCACAGGAGCCTAACATTGCGCATTGGTATCTCCAGAGCAGGTGTGGGTAGTTAGTGGTGCGCAAAGGGCCACCACTGCCCCTATAGATACTCAGGTGTCCCCAAGCTCTCACCATAGAGCATGGGTCACTTCAAATGACGGACGAGGAGCACCTGTCACATTTAAGCCATTTCGAGACTTCATCTGCCCCATCCTTACAGACTGTGGTTAGCAAAACAATGACCTAGCTCTATCCTCAATAAGATTACATAGTTGACCATTCAGACAATGCACAGCTTGCACACTGGTCCATTGTCAATTGGTATCAGGCAGACTGGGGTCTCTGTAGAATGGGTGCAATGCACAATTATAGGACCCAAAACAAAAGAAAGTATGCAGTGCATCACAGGCTAGGCCATCCCACAAATCTCATGGAATAAATTTGATAGATGACAGATTACTTCCTCTTACCATATGTACTTTTAGGCAGTAATGGTGTCATCACCTCTTGGCCCAAAAAGCTGTAGTGGGCTTGCTGGTGTGAGTCCCACAGGCCCAAAAGTTGCATTTGTTGCCGTTACTAAAATACCCTGCTAACTGGTTCCCATCGGGGTCCTCACACTGCCTTCACCTGCTGCCTCAGATCCAGTTCCCACTCTGTTTTTGGCTCAGCAGCCAAGCCCCATGTTAGAAATAGTGAGGCAGATTTACAAGGCCCTTGCGCCTCTTTTACGCCGCCGTTGCGTCACTTTTGTGATGCAGCGGTGGTGCAAAACCAGCGCCATGCTGCGGGGTATTTACAACGTGACGCATCTGGGAGATGCGTCACGATGTAAAGCCCTGCGCCAGAAGTAGGCGTTCCTGCGCAGGGGGGGGCGTTCCGTCGCAGGAACGCCTCCTAAAACTGGCTGAGTGAAATCTACAAGATCTCACTCAGTCACTTTTGAACCCATGCTGCGTCAAAACCCTGCGCCTGCTTGAAGCAGGCGTAAGGATTGACGCAGCATTGTGAAGATAGGGCACCCCAGAGCCTTGCTGGAGCTGTGTCGCAACTCCAGCAATGCGCTGCCTTTGCGGCACAGATGCGTCCCGCATCTGTCCGTTTTTGCCCCACGGTGGCGGAGCCGTGACACACAATAACTGGCGCTTCCCTGCTGATATGCAGGGATGTGCCAGTTATTGTAAATTTGCCCCAGTGTCTCTAGTTGGCAGAGTATGTACCCTCTGCAAGAAGGGACCCATAATCCTAGTCAAGGTTACACACAAAAGATAATCTGCGCTCACCGTGTTGGTAGCATGCCAACTCGCAATGTATAAAGCATTTGTGCAGACACACACACATTCACACATTGAAAACATATTTATCTTAGTAAAACTAGACCAGAAAGAGAAAAATCCAAATCAGGTTATGAATACTTCAAGATTCTAGTTCTTAGAAAACAATAGCTCTGATTGGGGCTAGTGAGTCGCGCTTGAATAGAACAAATCCAAAAGTTCAGTCTGACTGCGTTGGAGTGCTGGCCAGGTACAAGAATCCTGCCAACCCCTTTAGATTACCTTGGATATGTCGTAAATCAAAGGCGATGTGTGGCGCAGAGGAGGTAAGGCGTCGCGGATGCAGGTGATGATTCGGTTCCTTAAGGTTGCGAATGATCATTGAGCTTGCCCACTCAGGGATGATTCGTCGAACAGAGGAGATGAGCGTTGGTGGTTTGTACTAGGCCTCTGTTCCTGAAGGTGTTCTGGTGTCAAAGATGCTTTGATGCCAAAAGTATGCTGCTACGATTCTTCGGCGTCAATGTCAAACCGATGGATCAAAGGCTCCGTGCCATTCGAGAATCACACAAGGCTGGGGATGCGTCAGAGTCGAGGTGGCATTGGTGGCCTGTTGTCGAGACTTACACTGCGGCTGTTCTTTGGAGGCGCTGCAGTAAAGTCAGGGCTTTGTGGAAGACAAAGTTTTTGCGTCGACATGCGGTGTCTTCACAGTTTCTGAGCAGGTAGCAGTGATCCTGCTGTTTCGCAGGGGTGCGCTGGCTCCGAACGGACACTTTGGAGTTGATGCGTCTGTCTCTTAGTTGCAGCACCAAATCCACCTCCAAGGGCCTAGCACTGGGTTTGGCACCAATGGCAGGTCAGGACTCACAGCAGAGGAACCCCAGTGCTGGTAGCAAGATGTAGGTGAAGTCTTTGATATCACTGAGACTTCAGCAAAAAGAGGCAAGTTCAGTCAAGCCCTTGAAGAACCTTGAAAGCAGGATGCAGAGAGCAAAGCCCAGTCCTGTCACTCCCAGGACAGATGCAGCAGGTATGTTCTGAGTATATCGTGTCAGAGGTCCAGTACTTATTCACATTTTGGCCTTTGAAATAGGGAGACTTCATAGCAAGGTCTGTGTACTGCACAAGGCCCTCTCCTTCCTTGCCCTGGCTCCAGACACATTAAAGGGAGTGGAGACTTCATTGTGTGGGGACAGGCATAGCCCTATTCAGGTGCAAGTGCCAACTCATCCTACCAATCAATCAATCAATCAATCAATCACCACTCTAGCTCAGGAAGGTTCATCAGCCTGGTGACGGGCCATCAGGATATGCAGGGCGTCGAACACCCATTACAACGCTGGCATTACTATGCATGCCTTTACGTGGCATGTGTTACAACACAAGCAACGTTACGACGCGTACATATTGTGACGCGTCCCATTACATCGCATGCGCTTTTAAAATCCATGCGCTTTTAAATCGCATGTGGTGTAATGGACACGAGGCGGAGCACCGGGACAGAGGCGGACGAGCACCGGGATGGACGAGCACCGGGACAGAGGTGAGCAAGAGACGAAGCGAGGAGAGAGAGGTAAGGGGGATTGTGCTTAGAGTGTAGTTTAGGGCTTAGGGTTTAGGAAAGTGTTAGGGGGTCGTAGTGTAGGGTAGGCTTAGGACGTAGGTTTGAGGGTAGTGTCAGGGGGTCTTACTGTAGGGTACTGTATTAGGGTTTAGGGCTTAGGGTTTAGGGAAGTGTTAGTGGGTCGTACTGTAGGGTACTGTTTTAGGCTTCAGGGTTTAGGGTCGTGTCAGAGGGTCCTCGTGTAAGGTAGTAATGAAAGGTTTTAGAATTTCGGGTTTAGGGGAGTGGTCCTAGGGGTACAAATCGCGAAGTTAAAGCATGCGAAGTGTTTACGTTCTGGCTACTTGCGATGTAAAAGAACATGCGATGTGAAAACTGCGATGTCATGGCATGCGATGTTAACGTTTGTGATGTAGCATCATACATCCATGCAGGGCACACCTCAGCTCCCTTTGGTTGTGGCCGTCTAGAATTAATTCACAGAGCCCAACTGCCATCCAACTCAGATGTGAATTCTAGGGACAAGTAGAGGCACCGAATGGTTAGGTAAGAAAATGGCGACTTTTTGAAAGTGGCATTTTGAGACAATTTAAAAAAAATAACTTTACTAAAAGATGTGTTTTTAAATTGTGAGTCCAGAGACACCAAATCCAATTTTGTAGCTGGTCCCAATTGGCAGATACCCTAATAAGATATTACAAGGCAGTTCCAATGCTAACCTATGGGAGAGATAGGCCTTACTGTAGTGAAAACATACCTAGGCGTTTTCGACTACCAGGACATTTAGAATTCACAAGTGCCTGTCCTACCTTTGAAATACACTGCATCCTGACAATGGGGCTCCCTAGGACCTAACTTAGGAGTGTCTGAAATCTATTAAAAGGGAAGGATTGGGGACTGGCAAGTAGGTGGACTTGCCAGGTCGAAATGGCAGTTTAAAACTCCACACACAGGCCCTGCAGCGGCAGTCCTGAGACATGTTTGAAGGGTGACTTATGTGGGTGGCACAATCACTGCTTCAGGCTCACTAGTACCATTTGATTTACAGGCGCAGGGCCCGATTCACAGAACTAACTTAAGACAAAATCCTAAACTTACTACCGTTTTGGTATTCACAGAAGGTACTTACTCATTTTGGTATTCACAGAAGGCACTTACTCATTTCGGTATTCACAGAAGTTAGGAGTCCTAACTTTAGGACTCCTAAATGCCTTCTGTGAATACCGAAAGTCTTAAAATTAGGATTTTTCTCAGTTTAGTAGTAGTATAGTTACGACTCCTAACTTTAGGACTCCTAAATGCCTTCTGTGAATACCGAAAGTCTTAAAATTAGGATTTTTCGCAATTTAGTAGTAGTAAAGTTAGGACTCCTAACTTTAGGACTCCTAAATGCCTTCTGTGAATACCGAAAGCCTTAAATTTAGGATTTTTCTCAGTTTAGTAGTAGTAAAGTTAGGAGTCCTAACTTTAGGACTCCTAAACTGAGAAAAATCCTAATTTTAAGACTTTCGGTATTCACAGAAGGCATTTAGGAGTCCTAAGTTAGGACTCCTAACTTCTGTGAATACCGAAGTGAGTAAGTGTCTTCTGTGAATACCAAAATGGTAGTAAGTTTAGGATTTTGTCTTAAGTTAGTTCTGTGAATCGGGCCCCCTGTGCGCATATAGGGCCCGATTCACAGAACTAACTTAAGACAAAATCCTAAACTTACTACTTCTGGTATTCACAGAAGGCATTTAGTAGTAGTAAAGTTAGGATTTTGTCTTAAGTCTGTCTTAAGTCTGTCTTAAGTCTGTCTTCAGTCTGTCTTAAGTCTGTCCTAAGTTTGTCTTAAGTCTGTCTTAAGTCTGTCCTAAGTTTGTCTTAAGGCTGTCTTAAGACTGTCTTAAGTCTGTCTTAAGTCTGTCTTAAGTCTGTCTTAAGTCTTTCTTAAGTCTGTCTTAAGTCAAACTTAAGACAAAATCCTAACTTCACTACTACTAAATGCCTTTTGTGAATACCAAAAGTAGTAGGACAGACGTAGCCCAGAGTACTAAAGCCAACAAAAAGAAGGTCAAAAAAATAGGAAGAAGAAGGCAAAATGTTTGGGGATAATCATACAAAAAGGACAGGTCCAACACCCCCAAACCCAAGGCACAGGAAACCAGCAAATTTAGACACAACCAGAATAGGGAGGGTCGAACTCCATGGCCTGAGGCAGATATCACCCTGCGGCTCTCCAACCTCAGCAGTCACCAACTGCTGCAATCAAATCAATCCCATACAGATCAGGTACCCTGGCTGCACTATTCATCCATCTGTTGGATGGCCTAGGCATGGCAATTGCACATCATGTACAAATGGCTATAGGTGCAACAAATAGGAATTATATAGTGGCAATTCAACTATATGTAGTGATGCTGTCAGAACAGAAAAATGAAGGAGAATAAATCCTTTCAGGACTAGAACCCTCACTCACCATTAGGTGACATGCTTCACAATATGGGTTCCCTCCTCACGCCTGGATTGGAAGGTGCAAGGTGTGGGCTATGCCTCCCCAACAGGGAGGATTTGAGGTGTTTTCTCAGAGATGAGCAGTGGAAAGAGGGTGAATGAGGGGCAGAGAGCAAAGAAAAGGTGATTAGCATGAGTAAAACTGTCAACCAGGGGTTCACTTAAACTTTACTGGGTGGCCTCTGGGATAGAATCTACAAGAGGACTGGGGATTAATCAAATATATCCCTCACAAGGGCCAACATGTTTCTTCCTTCAGTAGGTCCCATCAAGGGATCAGGGGAATTCGTCAGGACCTCAGTGTTAAGTAATCACTCTGCAGGTTTTCGAGTAAGTGAACACATTTAAAATTAGAATTGAAATTATATATATATATATATATATATATTACCTACTGGCGGTCGCCAGTAGGTAGTTATAGTTAGGACCCTGTTTCCATAGGAAATCCGCAACATTCTATTTTGAATAACTTTGGCGCCGGTCGACGAATCCTCGCAAATTTTTCAAAATAGGTGGGGCGCTACGCTCCGCTCCTACCCTGAAAGTCTCGGGGGGATTCGTCAAGCGGGGGCTGAGAAAAAAGGGGGGTCCCAAAACACGTTTTCCCCATGCATTTTTCCATAGGACCTTTAGACACAGCTACAGCCCGAACGGCTGAACAGAATTACTTGAAATTTGGCAGAGAGGTAGCCATAAGGTCAAGGAAGTGCCTTTTTTAGGTTTGGTGTAAATCTGTTCAGTATTTCCTGAGAAAATAGCATTTAAAAGCATATATATATGTGGGCGGAGCCTAACCACACATCTCATCCTGAGATCTGATTGGCTGTCAGCACTTCATCCAAGAAGTGTTGGCAGCCATCTTGGGACCAATATACATGATAGCACCTCATTAAAAAGCATTGCAGTTAATAGAAGGTTTTAAGACTTTAGTTACATTATAAATCATTTGTTGATGGTACCATACTCATTTTAGGAATTGTGGTATGTTCTAAGGTGATTTTACCATGTGAAAAAGCCTTCTGCTGGGATATCATGATTGAGAGAAAAATATTTTCTCATGCTTTTACCACAGAGGTTTGGAAGGTGATCTATAGGCTAAACTGAGAGCTTATTTTCTGTAAATTCACATTATCTTTCTCAGTCATGTGAGAATGAAGTCTGACATTCTCAGTAAAACATGTACATCCAACAAGGGCAGAGACTGTCAGTTGATTCCTTTGTGTTCTACTGCAGCTTCCCAGAGTGTTCCAAAGAACTACTAGAGCGCTAACAGTCCTACTTATGATAAACGTATGGCACACCTGAAGCCATCTTGCTTGGATTAAAGTGGTAACTCTTAAAACATTTAATTTAAAAAGGAACAAAATGAGGGGGTTCATTTTTCCATAAAAAGTATGATTAGTGCTGCAGAAAGAAAAATTAGGGCACATTTTGAGTGACTTCTCAAATCCTCTTCTATTTCATTAAAAAATTCTGACATGCAGACTGAAACATGCACTTTCAATACCAGCAGCAGTTTTCCCTGGTGAGCAGTAGCTTTACTACAGTGATCTAATGAGCAAAAAGAGTGCTAACATTCTGAATTTATGGCAAATGTGTGACACATCTGAATGCCTTCTTGATGGAATCAAAGTAAAAAACTGAAAGTATTTCCTACTGAGGAGACTGCAGTAAATGAGGAAATTAGGAAACTTCATAACAAATAAGTCTCCCAAGATGGCCACCAGAGACAAAAGAGCCCAAATGTAGCCCAAATATCACCCAGATGTAGCCCAAGTATAGCCCAATGACAGAATGTCCCAGAATGTTCTTAAAAACAACTAGAGCGCTTACTGTCTTCATTATGACAAAAGTATGGCACACCTGAAGCCATCTTGATTGGAATAAACTGGTAACACTTAAAACATTTAATTTAAAAAGGAACACAATGAGGAGGTTCATTTTGCCATAGAAATTATGATTAATGCTGAAGAAAGAAAATGAGGGCACATTTTGAGTGACTTCTCAAATCCTCTTCTATTTCATTAAAAAATTCTGACATGCAGACTGAAACATGCACTTTTAATACCAGGAGCAGACTTCCATGGTGCAGTAGTTTTACTACAGTGATCTAATGAGCAACTAGAGTGCTAACATTCTGAATTTATGGCAAATGTGTGACATATCTGAATACCTTCATGATGGAATCAAAGTAAAAAACTGAAAGCATTTCCTACTGAGGAGACTGCAGTACATGAGGAAATTAGGAAACTTCATAACAAATAAATCTCCCAAGATGGCCACCGGAGACAAAAGAGCCCAAATGTAGCCCAAAATCACCCAGATGTAGCCCGAATATAGCCCAATGACAGAAGTGTGCAAAACACTTATTATTTTGTGTTTTTGCAGTGTTATATAGTGCAGACTTGTCAGGTATTGGAGTGCTTTACATGAGCATTGGTTACATCACACAAGAACAAATTCATTTTGGTTGTAGACATGGGGAGACTAAGTGATTTGACCAGAATCACAGAATGTCGAGCTGAAGCAGAAACTTCAACCTGGTTCCCCAGTTGCAAAGTCTGCAGTTCTGGAAGTAACACCACATCCTCTCCCCTAAGTGCAACATTTAATCAAGTGGTCAACTGGATAAAAAACATAAAGATAACAAATAATTTAAAAGTGCTTTGTCGCTATTTGAAAACTCAGAAAATATGTCCTTATTTTAGTCTTTTAGAGCACTAACCATAATTTTGATGCCAATAAGACCCTCTCATATATGTAATTTCTAAAGGAAATGCTCTAGGTATTACAGTTTTGATTACATCAAGATGATGTCAGGCGTTCCACACTTTTGTAATAAATATAGAATGTTAGCAATCTAGTTGTTCATTAGGATACTGTTGAGAGGCAGAGGCCAGGGGCACGGACTCTGAAAATTGAAGGCAGGTAGGAGGGTGCAAAGGCAACAATTTAACCACACTGAGCAGACAGGAAGGGCCGTGGAAGCACAACAGACTATGGAGGGCAGTGGAAAGGGGGGCAGGGGCAACAAACCAACAATACAGGACTTGCAAGAGAGGCTGTTGGAGGGAAGATCTATTACGGGTCAAGGAAGCTAGGGGCGGTCCCCAGATCCCCGGGAGCCACCACAGAACTGAGCAGGAGAGTGAGTCAGGGACAAAAGGGGCACCTTAATTTGAGCCGGGGTGCCTAGGAACGCTTGCTCCAAAAATGAAGAAAACAGACATATGAGACATGGAATTGGAGGCAGAATACAATGGCAGTTTAATGAGAAGATGCAACTTCAAAGAAACCGCAGAATAGAGACATAAAGTACAAAATACAGAATCCAGATAATCATACAGCTGTCATGATATTCTCTGTATCTCAATTAATGTACTGACAGAGAGAGAGAGAAAACACATCTATAAATACATCATGAGAAACAAGTTACACCAAGGAAAATGTTACCTAGGAACACTCACGTTTATTCTTAGAGCAAGCATTCCTGCAATTACAATACAAAATCTTTTAAATACAAAAGTAAAGAGAACAATGGTTAAACATAACATGACATTTCATATAGGTAAAATAGAATAAGATACTTCAAGCAAAGCAGAGCAAGACATTTTAAGCAAAGGAAGACAAGAGCTCCCAGCTCTTGGGGAAAACCTGCACTGCCTGTTAACCTACATACAGACGGCGAGGTAGTCCGTCGATATCTGTGGGTGCTCCCTTTTTATATCATTTTGTGGGCTCCTTTGCACGCTACATCTACCTACGTATGCTACCCAAAAGCTTCGTCTGCAGATTTTACCAGACATTTCGTCATTTACCCACTTAATGCTGACAATGGACTGGGTGAAAAGGTCAGTCTCTCAGGCCAATCGCTTATCGTAAGTTCCATAGAGCAAGCAGAAAATAATGGGTATTGTACGGGAATTCAATATATTCATGTATAAAATCTCATCAGTTCTCCTAACTTGACGCTCTGCGGTTGCCACTTCCTTAAAAGCGGGAAACCTGCCCAGGAAGCAAGTACCAGTCCAGGATGCAGCCTACTGTATGTCGACAGCTTCAGGGGGATGTTGAACTTTGATACCGAGCACGGAGCACTCGGGTAGGGTGGGGGCTACTAGTTTGGAGCAGAAGGCCTCGCAGACCTGCCTTCAGACTGCTATACACTAAAATTGCAGAGCTATGGTCAATTTAACAAAGAGGCCTACATATTGAACAGAAGGGCCTACACAGGGGTTTTATGCTGGCTGAGTGGTAAGGATGTCTCAGGATAATTATATAGCAACACAGGACCCGCTGGTCAATTTAATACGGCCTACAAATGCAGCTGGCAGGGCAAGGACAAGGGTCTCATACTTCAGGTGTGGACAGAACGGGCCAGGGGGCCCCTGTGATACAAAATCTACCCTCCTTCAAGGCTGTGGCAATGTAATAGACCATTGTGGGCAGAAGGAAGAGGCAATGGTAGTACAACCATACATGCCAACAGACCCGATTCAGCCAGGAAACGTCCAATGTTTTTAAGCTCAAATGGGCTTTATTTGATCTGTCTCCTGTCTACAATATCCTCTTTTTCAATGTAACTCAAAGGGGAAAATCAATACCCCAGTTTTTTTTCAAAATCTCCCTCTTACCAAGTTCAAAATGTTCGCAAGTATGGTACATTGGATCATGGAAGGAAATGGGATAGGGACATGGACTTGGATAACAGAGGACAGGAGGCACATGGAGAGGTGCACCAAACTGACCCTGCAGGGCAGGCATCAGGGTTTGCAGCAGCACAATACACCACACAGGGCATGCAGGACGGGAGTGCAGCACAACAATCCATAGAAAGCAAGAGGGAGGGGACAGGACCATGCACATGGACAACAGAGAACAGAGGGGCAAGAGGCAATGGTAGCTAGCTGACCATAATGGACAGACAGGAGAGAAAGCTGCAGCATAACAGACCATAAAGGGCAGGAGGGACGGATCAGGGGCATTACAATGGAACAGACAAGCCAGGAGGGAGGGAGTAGGGCTGGGGGCAAGGGGGCAGGGCAGGAGCAGCAAGATAGCCATGGAGGTCAGGCAGGATGGGCACTAGAAGCAAGACACACCATGAAGAGCAACAGTGAGACTGTGATGGCATACACACAGACCATGGAGGGAAGGTGGGAGGGGGTCAGGGGCAGCTAACTGACCACACAGGGAAGGTGGGAGGGGCCATGGCAGCACAGAAGACCATGCATGGCAAGTGGGAGGGTTAGTGGCAGCACAATGGCTATGATGGGCAAGAAGGAGGGTGGAGGGGCATGCACAAAGGACGATGGAGGATAGAAGGGAGGGTCAGGACCTGTGCACAGACAAGAAAGTTCAGGGGAAGGGACCTCACAACAGACCACACGGGGCAGGCAGGAGGAGCAGTTGCAGCACAACAGACCAGGGAGGGCAGAAGGGTGTGGCAGTACAATGGACCATGTAGGACAGGAGGAAGAGGATAGGGGCATGGCATGGTGGAGGTGGCAGGGACAGGTTACAGTCATCTGACAATGCTAGGCAGGTGGGAGGGGAGTGGCAGCTCAACAGAACACTCAGAGTAGATAGGAGTGGCAGGTCCATGGGACATGGTGGGCAAAAAGGATGGAGCAGGGGCATGCACAAAGACATCGGAGGGCAGGGGGAAGGAGAATAGGGGCAGCAAGCTAAGCACAGAATTTAAGCAGGAGGTCAATGATGGGGCATAGAATTGGGCAATGGAGGGCAGGAGGAGTGGACTGGTACATCATACTAAATTGAGGGCAGTGGCAGCACATCAGACCATGCATGGCAGGAGGGAGGAGGCTAGTCCATGGATTCACACAACAGAGGATAGGGAGGAAGGGGATGGGGCAGCAAGCTAACTGTTCTGAGAAGGCGGGTATTAGGAACTTTATTGTTTTTAAAACATTGTGTCTGTGCGAACTACTTAAAATATGAACAAGTATGCAGCATAATCTCACTTTTATTCAGGAAGAAGAGGACGTTTGTGACTGTGACTCCGGGCTCACTTGGCAGAAACACCCCCTGACCCTCCACCCCCTATCGCAAAATGTAATGCCTGTGAAAAGGGTAGGTGAACACAGTGTTATATAGAACATAGTCCTGAGAGCACGATTGAAAATGAAAACTAGATATAGTGTATGGTATAAACTATGCACCAAAAAGTGTGATATAAGATGAACCGGGCGTGAAATATAATATGCAATACATTGTGCGCAATGACAGATTCATTGGAGAGTGCGAGATAGCACAGGCACTAGCGCGTGCTATGCGATATGCGCCTTGGAGTGTAATATGCACAGGGCAGTGTTGTGTAACCTAACTAGTCTTTAAAGTTGTAATATAAAATATGTGCTGGGGAGTGTAACGTTGCATATGCACTGTGACAAAGATATGGATCCCAGATTGTAATATGTATGGCATAGCACTGTGCGTTATAACATAGGCATCGAGGAAGGCACGTTAGATGGGGCAATATAACCCGTGCGAAGACAAGTGTGGCATGACATATTCACGGGGTGGTGTTACAGTGCACATGGGCTAGTGAGTGTCATAGCATATGCACTAGCTAGTGGAATACAACACAGAGGTATGTGGCACTCGGCAGGCAATGGTGGGTGTAACACAGCATTGGGCTCTGTCAGGAGCGCCCTGTGACTCCAAAGTGATGTTCGTCCCCTTTCCAGAGAGTCAAATAAAAAGTATTACACATCCGGATGTGTGTTTTATTAACCGTGAGGGGGGTTTCTTGCATAGTTTTGGTCGAATTTTTGTCGAATCCCCTTTGAATGGCTTGGTGTGCATGTGTATTAAATGTGCCCGTCAATAGCTACCCATGTTTGTATAAATAAACGACAAGGGTGTCTAGCGGGATTAGGCACGGTAGGGCATCAGACATGTCAGAGCTTCACTAGTGGTGTAAATACATTCCACGTGGATTCATTGCATGCATAGTCGCCTTTTAATGAATATCACGCAAATCGTCATGGTGATAGGTACGTACGGTTTGTCCAGCATGTCCTAGGTGTGTCTATAAATATATATTTTTTAAAAATAATAAAAAACAGTGGCCGGCCCTGGGGATTGGGGTCAAAAAAATATAATTAGGAGACTGGCCCTGGGGGATGGGGTCATCAGGGCCAATAAATTAGAATAAGAAGGGGAACCAAACAGCCCCCCTTCTTAAAAAACTAAAATAAATAAAAGACTGGCATCGTGCCGTAGGCCATGCCCCCTCCGTGCAGCACTCTGCAAACGCGCCCCCAACAGGCATCTCCAGTATGCGCCAGGGAGCTGCGCTGCAGCCAGGTGTTCTGAGGCCAAGCCCCTTTTTACACCTCTCTGCAACGCAGCTCTGTGGCGCTTACTGGAGGTACCTAGTGGTCTAGTTTGACCCTAGGGACCCTTAGGATTCAAGGGGACTTAATCTCTCAACTTAGAACAGCCACAGGGCGCGTTTACACAGTGGTGAAGGGAGGGACGGGGCCTGAGGTGACGTGTGCAAACACGCACTATGGCACGTTTTAAATTGGGGATATAATTTCCCTTCAATACTGAGGGCCCCTGGGGGCTAACTAGCCCACCAAGTGCTTCCAGTAAGCGCCACTGAGCTGCATTGCAGAGAGGTGGTCCAGGCCGTGCCACTTTTTACACCTCTCTGCAACGCAGCTCTGTGGCACTTACTGGAGGTACCTAGTGGGCTAGTTGGACCCTAGGGACCCTCAGGATTCAAATGAACTTAATCTCCCAACTAAAAATGGACACAGGGCTTGTTTACACAGTGGTGAAGGGAGGGGACCGGGCCTGAGTTAACGTGTGCAAAAACGCCCTGTGGCCTGTTTTAAGAGGTAGTTTTAATCCCCATGCCCTATTATATACTAGGGGCTTACAGAGGAGGTCATGCTAATCACAGGGGGACCCCAACGCATAATGTTCTCTAGTGTATGTAGGTGTTTTCACTGTATTCTAAGTGTCTTTTAACATAGCACTGGCTCTAGGACTGGTTAGTCAGACTCAGTTACCACCAGTATCCGTCTGAAAAAGTTGAGGGTACAGGATGATTTTGCAACAAGGCTTCTTTCTGCTCTTCTTTTTGTTCTTTCTGCACGTTATCCTTCTTCCTGCACTTATCTTCGTATTTGAGGACTTCTGTTGCTTCTTTCTGCACTTCTTTTGTTTCTTTCTGTGCATTTTTTCTTCTTTCTTCACATGTCCTATCTCTGTAGGCATAGTTAGAAATTAGCATTTAAAAAACCTTTGAAATTCACAGAAAAAACCATAGGTTTCAGGCACGTTATAGTTAGGAATTAGCATTTAAAAAACCTCAGAAATTCACTGAAAAAACCATAGGTTTCAGGGGTGTTATAGTTAGCTGGACTTTTCACTTGTACAAAACCATTGAAATTCCCCCGTTATAGTTAGTTCAGCTAACTATAACTCGCGCGCCCGCAATGCACTGCTGATGACGTCACATATTACATCACTCATGACATGGTCAGTGACATCACTCATGACATCACTGATGACATCTCAAATGACATCACTGATGACATCACTGATGACATCATCCAGTGAATGTGTGTTTTTCTGAAAATTAAATATGTTTTATATATGTATATCTCAAGGTCGATGGAAGAATAAATGGGTATATAAGTGTCTAAATGGATGATTTGTTTTTGAAAAATTGATTGTGTAACTGACTGATTAAGTGTATCATAGTGAATACATGGCTTAGTGAGTAATGTTTAAATATGTAAATATCTGTATCAGTCTCTCACTTTGTGTATAAGTGGCTGCATGGGTTGGTGAGAAGCTACATGGGTGTCTATATAGGTTATTAGTTGGTTTTTTGAGTATCAGTCTGAGTGTCTGCATGGTTCGGTGGGGGGTATTACGTAGTGCATAGGTGCATGAATGAGTGACTCACTGTATGTGTTGAACACAGCATGTGTGCAGGACTGTATGGGTGGATGAGTGTGTGTATGGGTGTGTTAGTGAGTGAATGACTGTCTCTATAGTGTCTTTATGAGTAACTACATATGTTTTAAACTAGTATATGTGACTATTGGTGTATATATGTGAGTATATGTGAGAGTGAGAGATTGAAAGAGTTCCTGTATGAATAAGTATGTGTTTCTATAAGTGATTGTTTAAAAGACTAAGTATGTGTAAGTTTCCGTAGAAGTAAGTATGGTGGTGTGTGTATAACTGTATATGCAAGTAAATGTATGTTTGATTCTTTATTAGCATGAGTGACTATGTGTGTGAGTAACTCTATGGATGAGTGGCATTGTGTAACAGGATGTATAGGTGTATGAGTACATATGATGAGTGAGTACATGTATGAGTGACTGTATAGGACTGTTGGTGAATGAGTGGATGTGTATGTGGATCTTAGAATTACTGAAGAGGTTGTTGTAACTGGTAATGGTATGTCCATTGTTTTGAAAATTTTAGTCTCTATTTTTGAATGTGTGTATCAAAGGTTATATTAGGGTGAGAGGAGGTCTGCCACTCTATTACAAGGATGATGTCATCAGTGATGTCATCAGTGATGTCATTTGAGATGTCATCAGTGATGTCATGAGTGATGTCACTGACCATGTCATGAGTGATGTAATATGTGACGTCATCAGCAGTGCATTGCGGGCGCGCGAGTTATAGTTAGCTGAACTAACTATAACGGGGGAATTTCAATGGTTTTGTACAAGTGAAAAGTCCAGCTAACTATAACACCCCTGAAACCTATGGTTTTTTCAGTGAATATATATATATATATATATATATATATATATATATATATATATATATATATATATATATATATATATATATATATATATCACTGAAAAAACCATAGGTTGATCATTGATCATTGATACAAGCACACACGTATCCATACAGCCACTCTCACAATCACACACTCATACATATACTCACTTTTATACTCTTACACATATATATACTGCCTTTAACATATGTAGTTAGTCACAAATGTACCACTGAGATATACATTCAATCCCTAACACACCCATACATACACTCACTCAACTATACAGTTCATCACAGATGCACTCTTAAAACCATGCACCCGTAGAATCACCCACTCACACATCTATGCACAGAGTCACACACAACCTACGCACACAAACACTCAGGCACCCATACAGATACTCAGACAACCAATCAATAACCCATATAGACACTTATATAGCTATTCACAAAACCATGCAGCCACTTATACACCAACACACAGACACATACAGACATTCACACAGTTTAGTCACTAGTCTGCAGTAAGATACATTTAATGACTCACTTATAGAGTCAGTTACGCACCTAGAAGATCATCCATTCACACACTTGTGCACCCACTCATTCTTCAACAGTCCTTTCAATATATATATTAAACATATTAAAACTTTACAGAAACACAGACTCACTGGATGACGTCATCAGTGAGTCATCAGTGATGTCATTTCAGATGTCATCAGTGATGTCATCAGTGATGTCACTGACCATGTCATGAGTGATGTAATATGTGACGTCATCAGCAGTGCATTGCGGGGGCGCGAGTTATATTTAGCTGAACTAACCATAACAGGGGAATTTCTAGGGTTTTGTACGAGGGAAATGTCCAGCTAACTATAACGCCCCTGAAACCTATGTTTTTTTCAGTGAATTTCTAAGGTTTTTTAAATGCCAATTCCTAACTATAACACCCCTGAAACCTATGGTTTTTTCAGTGAATTTCAAAGGTTTTTTAAATGCCAATTCCTAACTATAACGCCCCTGAAACCTATGGTTTTTTCAGTGAATTTCAAAGGTTTTTTAAATGCTAATTCCTATCTATAACTTATCTCGAAAGATATCATGAAAAGCATTCTTTTTTAAAAGTAGGGTGCACATTAGTTTTGTGGAAAAGCATCTTTGTGATTGGTTAAGAAAAAGCAGTTTCAACGTGGAGTACATATCATAGGATAAAATTTACTCAGATCAACCACACCTGCTACTTGCATTTGGAAGGCACTGTTGGAACTTAAAACAATCATCAACTTTTAACCTGCACGTGTCGTTAAATATTCAAGAAAATTTTACAAAAAAATATCGTTAAGTTTTAAAAAATTGATGAACTTTTAACCTGCACGTGTTGTAGAATGTTCTAGAAAGTGTGTTGATAGAATACGTTGCACTTCTGACTTCTATGTGTTGTTGAATATTAAAAAAACGGTTCATATGGAAAATTAAAAAGAAACCAATAGAGAAGTTTTCAAACCTAAAAGAATCAAGGAACTTTTCTAATTTATTGTTTACATGTCTTTATGTGTGCAGCAACAAAATTATAGGCACAACAGCACTAGGAAGAGGAAGAAGCAGGGAGTGGGGGGAGGAGGGGAGATGGGCAGAATGACACACATGCACAATTAAGTACAACACACATATAGACTAACAATGTCCAAAATGAAACACACCAACAAGGAGCACAAGTCACACAACCCACCAACATCACACCACTGAACGAGCATAGAAGTGAAAACCACACTGCATTCATACAGGATGTGTACAAAGGCCAGTCATTGGTATTGTGGGATGTCTGCGACCGTGGTCATCATGGATGAGATGCCCAGCATGTGGCAAATGGTCGAGTTCACTGTGTGTTATGTTGCCAAACGGCTGCTCCTCCCTCCCACGAGCCCCCACACTTTTGTATGGTGAGCTGTTGTATCTCGTGCACTCGTACGGCACGCCATTGTAATGCCTATTTGCGCATGTCCTGCTACATTCCAACTACAACATCACAGTGCCGTTTGGAGGTGGTGCATGCCACTTTACAACATCGACTGCTGCAACTCTTGCAACAGGCCACACCAGAACACAGAGACACACTTACCGCACTTCCTGTACACGGACATGTCCGAGACACCCCGTTCCCCTTGCCGGATAGGCACACGCCTGCACTGACCTGTGAACCCCAGACCAGCACATGCCAGTTGTGCATGCAGGAGGATGCATACGTTGCTACACATTCAGGCTCACTGCCAATGCTGAGGTGACAGCACACTGTGATGTTGCAGGGCTCGTGCCTATCATGCTAAGAAAATGACCACAGGGACACACTTACTAAGATATGTGTTTGGGGGGCATTTTTGGTCCTGGAGTTGTTGCGATGAGTCTTCTGGCCCTCATGGGTATCCCTGTATCATGCTCATTGACTCTATGGCACCTGTGGGTGTTCTGGTGTGGCTCTTGGCTGTGTTCCCTTTCATGGTGCAGGTAGTTGTCCTGCTTAACACCAGCAGAAAGCAGGTGTAAAATCCCTGGTGCTAACGTGTCTTATCGCCGGAATTTGTTTCGCATTGCAATTGCTGTGAAAGTTGTGATGAGATTTTTTTCGTGTGCAGAACAATATACGAACTGAGCAGTGTATCTCGTCAAGATCCAGCACCTGACGCACTTTTCCCAATCAATATAAATACAATGAGATATCTTAATAGATTTCGTGTGTACACTGTAAGTGCAGCCAATACCTCAGTGCAATACAATACAGGATTTTAGTATTTAGAATAAATCGCAAACGTGCACCTCATGTCTTTGCACGGGAACGGCTACTCTCTATTTCATTATCAGCACTTTAACGGAAGTAAAGTTGAGAAAAATCTAACACACTATTAAGAAGTTGGTGCAAACTGCAGATATCACTAGTATTCCAGCGATAAGTGCCCCAAAATTTAACACCATAATGGACTCCATCAAATAACAGTAATAAGAACAAGAAAGAGTCACACAGCATTTAAGAGAACAACCAAAATCATTATTACATTTTTTTTCAAACTTTATTTTTTATAATAATAAATATATAAATGTTAAACTATTTTCAAACTTTATATTTTTATTAATATAACTATAAACAATAAACTAATAAACAAAATGTAACAACCATAATAAAAAACAACAAAGCGCAACACTCCTGTGGGAACCACGGATGCCGATGACAGACCTGCAAAATCAAAAAGATTGTTAAAAAAAAAAACAACATGGTATTCTTAACAAAATACCACAAGAAACAAATCACAGATATATAAAATGTATACAGCTAACAAAATTTTATAATTTTAACTTACAAAAACTGTAATTGTTGCCGCTTTAAAATATTTACCGAATCTGAGGAATTTTTTTTGCAGAAGGCACCACGCCCACAACGTTTTCCTTCAGTGGTGTGGAAATTTTTTACTTTTTCCAAGGGGCAAACAAAGACCAATGCCACCTTCTTCATTCGCAAGATTTGCCAAAGAGTTCTGTTACGAGGAGATCCTAACAAAAAATACTCGTGCGGCACAGCAAGTATGATGAAACACCGAAGGACCCTTCATCCAAACAATCTTGCACGAGAAGAGTGCAAACGGATGAGAAACACTCCTATTCTGTATCTGTAAAAAAGAATCACAAATAAATGTATATTAATAACTTTCAAATTTATACTATTCCATTACTGTACAAACACATTTTATATAAAAACTGACTAAGAAACTATAGCCCTGAACCACAAGTGTGACGATCGTTAAAACACTACATGCATAGTGCATACTACTTTGAAGCAGTTCATGCCCTAAAGCCTACCTCACTAAAAGATTACATGCTAACTGACTAAATGATTACAGTACTATAAGGAGACACACTGGGTGAGTGACAGGGTGTTTGCTAGAAGAGTATGAATACTAACTAGGGAATTCAAGGTGTGAAACACAACTGTGTAGGTGATTAGAGGACTGCATCAATACTGCATAGGCATTTAAAGCAGTCCATGTGCTAAGGCCTGGCTCACTGCATGACTACTTGGGTACTGACTGAATGATTAGACTACAACAAAGAGAGTGCCTAGGTGAATTTATTAGTGCTAGGCTTTTCGCACAGGGAATAGGATTAGTACTTGGTACTGAATGACTCACTAGAGGAGTGCAAAGGCAGGCACAAGTGCTGGACTGTATGGATACTGACTAGGAAATTGAAAGTGTGAAAGACAAGTATCTAGGTGGTTAGAAGACTGCATGCATAGTGCATAGGGGTTTGAAGCAGTCCATGTGCTAAGGCCTGGCTCAGGGTATGAATACTTAGGCACTGACTGAATGATTAGAGTACTGCAAAGATAGTATCTTGGTGAATTTATAAGTGTTTGGGTTTTAGCACAGTGAATGGATTAGTACATGATGCTGAATGGGTCAGTAGAGGACTGCAAAGCGAGTGACAGGGTATTTCCTGAAAGTGTATGGATACTGACTAGGGAATTGAAGGTGAGAAAGACAATTGTGTAGGTGGTTAGAGGACTGCATGTATAGTGGATAACGGTTTAAAGCAGTCCATATACTAAGGCCTGGGTCACTGAATGAGTACTTGGGTACTGACTGAATGATTAGTGTACTGCAAGGAGAGTGTCTGGGGGAATTTATTAGGGTTTGGCGCAGTGAATGGATTAGTACATTATGCTGAATGGGTCACTAGAGGAGTACAAATGGAGTGACAGGGTGTTTGCTGGAAGTGAACGGATATTGACTGGGGAATTGAAGGAGTGAAAGACAATTGTGTAGGTGCTTAGAGGACTGCATGCATAGTGGATAGGGGTTTGAAGAAGTCCATATGAAAAGACCTGGCTCTGTGCATGAATACTTAGGCAGTGACTGAATCATTAGAGTACTGGAAAGAGAGTGTCTGGGTAAATTTAGAAGTGTTTGGGTTTTGGCACAGTGAATTGATTAGTACATGCTGTTGAATGGGTCTCTAGAGGACTGCAAAGGAAGTGACAGGATGTTTCCTGGAAGTGTATGGATACTGACTAGGGAATTGAAGGTGTAAAAGACAAGTGTATAGTATGTTAGAACACTACATGCATACTGCATAGACATTTGAAGCAGCCTATTTGGTACTTAGATTCTGACTAAATAATCAGACTACTTCTAGGACAGTGCTTAGGTAAAACTTTTAAATTTTCAGTTCTGCCACAGTGAACAGGACAGTACATGGTACTACACCTTAGTGTCAAACCCTGACTCATTTTATCAATGCATAAGCAAAGACTAGCTTCTAATGCTACTAAAACTTGACAACATAACATGTTTTAAATTAGTTATCTGTCAGCAAATACACGATGTTACCAAATGCCTCTCTCACAGTGGTTCTCAAATGCACACAGACTCACAGTGTGATTCTACACAACAACCACTATACCTAGAAGTTTACCAAAAATCATTCACCACTGTGGAAGTGGTAAGCGAACTGCACACAATCTTCATATTTCAGGACTGCACTTTTATGTCAAAGCCTGACTCATATAATCAAAGCATAAGCAAAGACTGGCTTCTAATTCTACTAAAACTTCACAACATGACCGGTTTTAAAACAGGTATATGTCAGCAAATACACGATGTTACCAAATGCTTCTCTCACAATCCTTACCCAAATGCACACAGACTCACAGTGTGATTTTAGACAAGCAACACTATCCTAGGAGTTTACCAAAACTTATTCACTACTCTGGACGAGTTAATGGTACTGCACACAATCTACATATTTACGTACACCACATCAGTGTCAAAGCATGACTCATTTAATCAACGCATAAGCAAAGACTGGATTCTAATCCTACTAAAACTTCACAACATGACAGGTTTTAAAACAATTATCTGTCAGCAAATACATGATGTTACCAAATACTGGTCTCACAGTGATCCCAAATACACACTAACTCACAGTGTGATTCTAGACAAGCACCACTATCCCTATGAGTTTACCAAAACTCATTCACTACAGTGCAAGTGGTAAGGGAACTGCACACAATCTACATATTTCACAATTGCAATTTACTGCTAATGCCTGACTCATATAATGAAAGCATAAGCCATAACTGTCTTCTAATGCTACTAAAACTTGACAACATAACATGTTTTACAACACTTATCTGTCAGCAAATACACAATGTTACCAAACACTTCTCTCACAGTGGTTCCCAAATGCACACAGACTCACAGTGTGATTCTAGACAAACAACACTATCCCTAGGAGTTTACCAAAACTCATTCACTACAGTGGAAGTGGTAAAGGAACTGCACACAATCTACATATTTCACAACTACACTTTAATGTCAATGCCTGACTAATTTAATCAACGCATAAGCAAAGACTGGCTTCTAATGCTACTAAAACTTCACAACAATACAGGTTTTAAAACAGTTATCTGTCAGCAAATACACAATGTTACCAAATGCTTCTCTCACAATCCTTACCCAAATGCACACAGACTCACAGTGTGATTTTAGACAAGCAACACTATCCTAGGAGTTTACCAAAACTCATTCACTACTCTGGACGAGTTAATGGTACTGCACACAATCTACATATTTAAGTACACCACATCAGTGTCAAAGCATGACTCATTTAATCAACGCATAAGCAAAGACTGGATTCTAATCCTACTAAAACTTCACAGCATGACAGGTTTTAAAACAGTTATCTGTCAGCAAATACATGATGTTACCAAATGCTTCTCTCACAGTGATCCCAAATACACACTAACTCACAGTGTGATTCTAGACAAGCACCACTATCCCTATGAGTTTACCAAAACTCATTCACTACAATGCAAGTGGTAAGCGAACTGCACACAATCTACATATCTCACAACTGCAATTTACTGTCAATGCCTGACTCATATAATGAAAGCATAAGCCATAACTGTCTTCTAATGCTACTAAAACTTGACAACATGACATGTTTTATAACCCTTATCTGTCAGCAAATACACGATCTTACCAAACACTTCTCTTACAGTGGTTCCCAAATGCACACAGACTCACAGTGTGATTCTAGACAAACAACACTATCCCTAGGAGTTTACCAAAACTCATTACTATGTCAGTAAATACACAATGTTACCAAATGCTTCTCTCATAATCCTTACCCAAATGCACACAGACTCACAGTGTGATTTTAGACAATCAACACTATCCTAGGACTTTACCAAAAATCATTCACTACTGTGGAAGGGGTAAGGGGACTGCACACAATCTACATATTTAAGTACAGCACATCAGTGTCAAGGCATGACTCATTTAATCAACATATAAGCAAAGACTGGATTCTAATGCTACTAAAACTTCACAACATGACAGATTTTAAAACAGTTATCTGTCAGCAAATACATGATTTTACCAAATGATTCTCTCACACTGATCTCAAATACACACTAACTCACAGTGTGATTCTAGACAAGCATTACTATCGCTATCAGTTTACCAAAACTCATCCACTACAGTGCAAGTGGTAAGGGAACTGCACGCAATCTACATATGTCAGGACTGCACTTTTATGTTTAAGCCTGACTCATTTAATGAAAGCATAAGCCATAACTGTCTTCTAATGCTACTAAAACTTGACAACATGACATGTTTTATAACCCTTACCTGTCAGCAAATACACTATCTTACCAAACACTTCTCTCACAGTGGTTCAATAATGCACACAGACTCACAGTGTGATTCTAGACAAACAACACTATCCCTAGGAGTTTACCAAAACTCATTACTATGTCAGTAAATACATAATGTTACCAAATTCTTCTCTCATAATCCTTACCCAAATGCACACAGACTCACAGTGTGATTTTAGACAATCAACACTATCCTAGGACTTTACCAAAAATCATTCACTACTGTGGAAGGGGTAAGGGGACTGCACACAATCTACATATTTAAGTACAGCACATCAGTGTCAAGGCATGACTCATTTAATCAACATATAAGCAAAGACTGGATTCTAATGCTACTAAAACTTCACAACATGACAGATTTTAAAACAGTTATCTGTCAGCAAATACATGATTTTACCAAATGATTCTCTTACACTGATCTCAAATACACACTAACTCACAGTGTGATTCTAGACAAGCATCCCTATCGCTATCAGTTTACCAAAACTCATCCACTACTGTGCAAGTGGTAAGGGAACTGCACGCAATCTACATATGTCAGGACTGCACTTTTATGTTTAAGCCTGACTCATTTAATGAAAGCATAAGCCATAACTGTCTTCTAATGCTACTAAAACCTGACAACATAACATGTTTTAAAACAGTTATCTGTCAGCAAATACACGATGTTACCAAATGCTTCTCTCACAGTGGTTCCCAAATGCACACAGACTCACTGTGTGATTCTAGACAAACAACACTATCCCTTGCACTATATCAAAACACATTTCTTCATCTAGAAGTAGTACTACATTTTAGTATAGAAATATAACATAACTCATTTCAGAAATTCATAAACAATGACTGGTTTCTAATTCTACCAAAATATAAAAACTGCACAGTTATCTGTCTACAAACACATGAAAAACAAAAATGCCTATCATAGAATGGTTTCTACATGCACACACATTGTAGAGAAAAAAAGTACTCCTTACACTTTAGCAGGAAAAATACATTAGTCTGATTAAAATAGTCTACATACATCCCCTCACAATTAAATAACTCATCTTTCAAGTTCTTTTGTAGATTAAGGAGTATATCAATCACTCACCATATTTTCTTGTACAGAATCTCTGCACTGTGCACCTCTCAGCAAAAGCAAAGAATGAAAAAGTTTCCCTTTCATTTTCCACACATATACATGTAAACATCAAATCACAATCCTTCGCACATAAACTCAAAAGCAAACACACATTTCTATTGGTTAAACATTTCAACCCTTTCCAACTGAAATACATTTCAACCCTTCCCCCAATCTGCCTTCTGCCTGTTACCATAGAAACAGGTCGTGCAGCACACAATGTTCCTATACAAGACAGGAAGTGTGCTTGACTTTTCAACATATCAGCTTATCATATATAATGTTCCTTACAATCTGTTTTTGTTAACCAATAACAATCATACCTTTAAAAAACAAAAATATACACCCTACCTTTCAGTGTAGAAAGTTGTTATACAACCAATGATTTCTTGTCGTTTTTCAAAAAACGTTGCCGTGGATCCGCGCACCCACCGCGAGAAAATCCGTGCATCCAACGTACTAGGATGCGCGCACCGTGTGCGCATTTTGCCACTTTTTTTTAAAAAAAGGGGGGGCCCCAGGGGGTCCTTCTGGGACCCCCTAAGCACCTCTAGAGGGTCAGAGTATTTCCACTCTACCCCCTTTATATGTTTTACGCACTTATTCCCCTTGCTTCTTCAGCCTCGCTTCTACCGAGGCAGAAAATGGCCGCCAACAGTTCCTGGTTTCGAATGTAGAGAGACGCTCGACAGCCAATTAGCATTCAGCGCGCGATCGGGAGGGTGCGCGCTCCGTTCGGGGAGGGTTCGCGTACGGTGCGGGTACGGTCCGCCATAGATATCACTAACTTTTTTACCCTAATTTTCTCAGGAACTACTGAACAGATTCACACCAAATATGCAAAAGGCACGAGTCCGAACTGAGGACTACCTCTTTGCCAAATTTGGTGTCATTCCGTTCAGCGGTTCGGGCTGTAGCTGCGACAATAGATCCTATGGGAAATTGCATGGGGAAAACGCGTTTTGGGACCCCCCTTTTTTCTCGGCCCACGCTTGACGAATCACCACAAAACTGTCAGGGTAGGAGCGGAGCGGAGCTGGCCAAAAGTTTGGAGAATTTCGCGAAGATTCGTCAATCAGCGGCAAAGAAATTCCCAATAGAATGTTTCGGATTTCCTATGGAAAAGAGGTCCTAACTATAACTATCTACTGGCGACCGCCAGTAGATAATATATATATATAAAGACAAACCCCACAACACAATACTCGTCCCCGCCAAACTGAACGTTCTGATCCTATGGTGGCATATATATATATATATATATATATATATATATATATATATATATATATATATATATATATATATATATATATATATATATATATATATATATATATATATATATGGGCCACCATAGGATCAGAACGTTCAGTTTGGCGGGGACGAGTATTGTGTTGTGGGGTTTGTCTTTCTACTATATGGGGTGAAAGAATCCACGATCCAGCATTTTGGGTACGCCTTGTAGTGCTCAACTAAGTTGTGTGGTGCACCTCAATATGGACGTCCTGGCGAGACCCTCCATGGGACCTACTGAAGGCAGAGACATGTTCACCCGGTTCTGAAAATGCCACTTTTAGAAACTTGAAGCCACTAGAGGGGTTAGGGCCTTTGGACAAGAGACAGGTAGGGCCGTAATAATTATCAAAAGCAATAGAGGGTACCTGACTCCTTTGATATTTGAATTTTTAAAATATTTTTTTAGCAAAAAGTTGTTTTCAACAGTAGGAAAAGAAGATCCGCATTTATTTGAATTATCTGTGGAAATATGGATTTTTATGATCAGTTATGTCCCCTATCTTGGACCCCAACGGTTTCATGTATAAATCACAAGTACATGTATGTTCCCTCCAGTTCCAGTTATAAAGACGCAAACACATGTGCGTCCACCGCCAACATGTCCTCTTTCAGATCCGCCATGAATGGGCCGGATATTCCATTCCTAAGTACGAAAGGCCACCGGCTTTATATGGTTCACTTATGCCATTTTTACAGTCCAGGCAAGTAGGCCCTGATTCTGCCATCAAGCTTTTCCTGCCTTCTGCCTCTGAAAGCTCCAGTCTGAGCTCGCATCTGTATCCATGAACTTTGTCCTACTCCCTGCGCAGCTAACGGTGCCTGACATCAGCCTGTTGCCTGCCAAAAACTGTATTTCACCTTCGAAATTATCTGCTCCGCTCCCTACCCAATGCATTCCTGTCTAGTAGTTTAAGTAAACATTCTTCCAGCTACCGAGCAAAAGGCCCGGCTTCTCTGTCTTTATGCAAGTAATTCATAGCCCTGTTACTATGAAAGATTTCTGCCCCCGCATCTAGTGTAGACACTTAGACGCTTGTACACGCACTCACAGTCAGTATAGTCAGTATAGAATAAGATTCTACTCTAAGAAGGCCTCTCTTTTGGATAACATAGTTCTTTAAACATAGGATGTTAGATATGATTTGGGATTAGGTTGACTTGACCCTCCAGACTTCTGTCGCCACATGTAGAGCTAAATGTCAAGTCCCCTTCACCCCCTAGTTGCACGACAATCACACGTCATGCTGCTGCGCTCGCATTTCTGCCAAGTATTTCTGCTGACATTGCGAAATTCTTTCATGGAACCACCCTATTATGACATCATACCTGATGACGTTCCTTAGTTACACCCAGTTACACCCACTTTTGCTACGCATGTATGTTTTATCTTTACTATCAATTGTTACGCCTCCTGCATTTGCTTCACTGTAATGCCTATTGTATAAAAATGATTACTTATCAATAAAGTACGGTCTTCACTTCCTGAACCTTCGTGGTGATGGAATATGGAGCTCATCGATTTAAATTGATTATGGAATAAAGCCCGTTCCGAACCTCTAATACCACGGATTCTGCCTCTTATTTTACTGAGCTATTGTTATAGATTTTCCGCATCAAATTAAGTTCCGGTAATTAAATTATTTACCACATAAATGGCGCCCGAATAGGGACACTTTCTCATCTCACGCGCCGGCGGTGCGTTGCAGGCCCGGTCTCCTGTCACAGCTGGACGGACAACAACGTGTACCCACAGGATTTCCTGTATCTCCCTCCTGCCGAGCGGGGGTAACTGAGGCTGCGATCAACACCCAGACGAGGCGGTGAGAAGTGCGAAGTATCCCGACCAGAGCCTAGCTGAGAGAGCAAGATCCGAGGTATACAGAGGCCCACCAGTTTCCGAAGTTTCCGAAGTTCCGAGTCGAGTCCAGTCCGGTTCAAGTTCAGTTCAGTTCCGAGGCCTTCCGTTCCGAGCTACCCGGTGAGTACCATTATCGGGGAGGCGTTCTGACGTGCACATAGGTTGTGCCGGTCAAGACGGGTTTGGGTACACAAATCCGGTCTGCACTGTTTCAGCAGTGTATCTGTACTGTTTAGCAGTATATCAAGTATGTCTAGTATATAATTCAGATTTACCTAGTTAGTATCGAGTATTATGCCTAGTGACTAGTTCTCTAATTGGCCATCATTGTCTATTTCATTTAAATGTTAAATGTTAAAATGTTTTAAATATGTTCTGTATATTGTGGTATGAATGACTGTTCATTATTGTGTTTTATGGTATTAAACGTGTTCAAAATTAGGTATCAGATCAGTTCTCAATATGCCGCTCTTTTCGAAATTAAGACAGATCACAACTAGAAAAGGGGTACTCGAAGAAGCTGTTCCCATCCCTCCTAGGGACACTCCAGGGTACTTCATGTATCATAAACATGGCCTAGACGCCATATTATTTCTTGATCTATGGGTAGACTACACCAAGGAATTACCAGAAAGTCAGAGGTGGCCTGCAGCTGGGACCTGGGATGCAGATTGCATTATGAAAGTAGAAGAAGAATTGTGGAAAAAGAAAGCTAGACAGTCACAGAAAGATGCCATTGAATTATGGCGTAAAGAATCATATAGACGCACAGAAAAAGCGCTCAGACAGGAAGAGAAAAGTAAGGAGAATTCAAATAAAGTTCGAGAAAGTGTATTAATTGAAGAAGGTAATCGAGTAAAGTCAGAACAAACAAACAGACAAAGAAATGCCCTTGTGAATGGTATGTATCCTCTTCTGGCCGAAGGATTACCTAAGGCTACTCCGGAAATACCAAAAGACTTGCCACCCCCATTGTTTCCGATAAAAGTACATCCCAAAGGGCATCCCAGATCCGCAGAAGATGTTTTTCTTTCCTCTTATTTAGACGACGCAGCTCCCGAGTATGCTAATGCTGCGCCACATAGATCGTCTGCCGAGGGGGTTCGACGCCAAGACCCTCCTTCGTCTGTACCTCTGCAACAGCAAACCCCGACACAAGTTCCGGCAAGCACATCTGTTTCTACATCTGCATCCACACCTATGGTTGCTATATCACGTTCAACGAATCCTTTCACATCCAGCACCCCAGGTGGTGCTACCGGAGGTACATCAAGCATTTTTTCTACGCCACCCAGAACAAGCAAACTTTCCTTTCAAGAATTAGCCCACCAACGTACACCCAAACTAGTAACTCCCAACACGCTCAAGGAACTTCTAATAGATTGTAGATATGACCCTGTGCCCGGAAAAGGGGACGAAATGATGCTGGCATCATTACGTATCCGACGAGCTGCAATATATTTAGGGAAGCTACCAGGAATGACTGCACATTTAGAAAATATATATCATTTTGTCCAGTCAGGGCGAGACCCTGAGAGTATTACCAGAGCCATGGAGTACCAAAAGGTGGAAATACAGGGGGAACTGTTACGTTTCCTCATAAACTGTGTGATCAGAAATCAAGATCAACCAGGGGTAAGTCCGGAAGAAATGCAAATTCTTACCACATGGGGTAAGAATATATCAGAGGGGAGACACGATAAACGATCATGTATAGTAGCTATGAGCCGAAAGATCCGCAAAGAAATAGAACGAATACACGAGGAAAGATTAGCAGTAGACAAACCTGAACAAACCGAGGACGAGGAAGAATTAGAACTGCCCACAGGACAGTTAGAAACTATGGCCTATGTAGGTAGAGGAAGATCTTGCAATGATACTAGATGCTTTACTGATCCGATATGTCCGATACGTTCAGATAATAACAGAAAATTCCAAACTCCTATAATAAATATAAGGTCCCCCGAACATTCATTCCAAGCCGCTGACAAATTACTCCGAGAACGAAGGGGTTATCATATACTCGATTCCATGGACGAACAAGAATTAGCCAGGTCAGCTGTACACTGGGTTGATAGTCCTGGAAAATATGGTGATGATACACTAGCACATACGTTTTTGAACCTCGCCCCAGATGAACAGCGTTTAGCTGGTATCTACATGATTCAACAACTCCTTATATTATATAAAAGCCAACACTCCGATCCTGGCCCCTTACCTGATATATTGACTGAATTACTCACGAATAAATGGAGAGGTTCCGGTACTAAGTTAATTAGAGAAATACTAGAATCTAGAAGACAGTATATTCTTTTTGTATGTCCTGAACATGTCTCACTGCCCATCAAGGAAAGAACGACGTATTACATGGATAGACAGAATCCCTTACGCGAAGTGCACCCGATAAAGGGTGATGACAATGAGTTTAAACGTGTGTTTGTATACATACCCATATCCAAAATAGAACTATTAGAAATGAAGAAAGTGGTACCCAGTCATGACAAAGACCCAGCGGGTTTCCACCGTGAAATTAAAGATATGTTACTCATGGGAGAATATACCTACCCCGACATTATGACAATATTGAAGGTATTAATGCCTGCGGGCATTTACGAAAAACTCAAGGAAAAGGATTGGGAGGTGGGAGACCAGAAGATAGATTGGACAGCATTAGAAAACGAAGAAAAAGCTCGAGGTCCAGGTTCAGGGCTCGGGGACAAGACCAAAGCACTACCAGGTCTACTAGTACAGGTACTGCCACGTTTATTAACTACGAAAAAGGAAGACTGGGGTGCAATCTCAGCCTGTAAACAAAAATCAGATGAAGACACTATTGATTTCTATTCCCGATTTGAGAAATGTTTTGGTATAAATAGTGGAATAAAAGCAAGTAGCGAGTCGTATCCACACCTGTTTGTGACAAAACTGGTTGAAAATGCCTTGCCCCAAGTTAAGAATAGAATATTGAAGTTCGAGAGTACCTGGCAAGGTAACACTCCGTCACAAATGTTACAAATGCTACAGTACCATCACAATAGGATTAGAGAAGAACAAGAACATGAACATAGACGCATGAAAGACACGAAAATGAAAATGCTAGTTTCCCAGACAGTGCCAGCTGACGGTCATAAGAAGGGTATAACACAGTCCAGTGGTTCAACAGGTCCTGTAAAAGGGACATGTAACTATTGTAAACAGCCAGGTCATTATGTACACGATTGTCCAGTTTTAAAACATAATATTGCCATAGGTAACGCAAAAGAAAGACCACGACCAATTAGACAGGATCAGAACCAACAAGGAGCCCCGCAGCATGCACAGTCCATGCCAGCTCCGCAACAGTCTATGCCAGCTCCGCCACCGCAGCCTATTGCTGCCACACAAACAACGACCCGACAGATGTATCTGACCGCACAGTATGACTATCCTGATTATCAACGATATTCATGAAACAGCCTAGAGAGGGAAGTTGGCTTACCCCTTATTGAGGTCCCTGTAGATCAAGAAGGACCTTATGTACACAGTGAACTGTTAGGTCAAGATAGAAAATTCTTACTTGATACAGGGGCAAGCCGAACAACAATAAAACGTAGTGAAGTACCAGGGGCACCCCTCTCAGGCACACAGAATATTTCCCTTGGCTTTTCAGGAAAACCTATCATTAACGAAGTAACGCAGCCTCTTCCACTTACGATCGGTCCCTTGACACGAACTACAGATTTATTACTTACTAAATCATGTCCAGAAAACTTGTTAGGCATAAAAACTTTGAAAGCTCTAGGAGCTATTATATGTTGTTCTCCGGAAGGAGTAAGATTGTTTTTACGTGATTACAAAGGGTACTACGTGTCCCGAGACATGGATCACCGACTACAGACTTTACCGACACATTTATGGGCACAAGGCCCTACAGATGTTGGTTGCATGAACATTACACCATATCGAGTCACACTAAAGGCAGGAGTGGTACTTCCACGAATGCGACAATACAAGTTACCCCCAGATGCTGTAGTGGCTTTACTACAAATCATTGACGAGCTTATTACCCAAGGAGTGGTTGTGGAAACTGACTCCAATGTATGTAATTCACCGATAATTCCGATTCTTAAACGAACCGATCCAACAGCCCCGCCAGTATATCGATTGGTTATTGATCTGCGCGAATTAAATAAATGCATAGTACCACAATACCCCGTAGTCCCAGACATTTCTTCATTACTGACAGCCATTGATTCCGAAGCAACGTTCTTTACTGTAATTGATCTCAAAAATGCCTTTTTCAGCGTCCCAATAGATCCGGAAAGCCAATACTTGTTCGGATTTAGTTTAAATGGACGTAGCTTTAAATTCACACGCGCACCTCAGGGATTTACCGAAAGCCCCAGCATCTATAGCCAAGCACTGAAACGAGAACTCAACAGTATCCACATGCCAGTCAACACTGCCCTGCTTCAATGTGTCGATGATCTGCTGATCACCGCTAGAAGCGAACCTGAATGTGAAAAAGCCTCACTGACGGTATTACAATTTTTGGCCGAAAAGGGGCACAAGGTGTCCCCTTCTAAGCTGCAATTCTGTGTCCAGCGAGTTGTTTACCTTGGTCACTCGCTGTCCAAGGAGGGAAGGCAGCTTACACCAGATCGCATCCAGTTAATTGCTAATATGCCAATACCCAAGACACAAAAGGAGGTGCGGGCTTTCATAGGCCTCACTTCATATTGTAGGCAGTGGATCCCTCAGTATGCATTTCTAGCAAAACCACTCATTCAATTGACAACACAGGGGGCAGCCACATCGACTGTTCTCCCTTGGACTCAGGAACATACACAAGCTTTTGAAAGCCTAAAGAAAGCCTTATGCCAAGCACCTGTTTTAGCAACACCATGTTACAATAAACAGTTTACACTCTTCGTTACAGAACGCGAAGGTACTGCCTTGTCAGTACTCACACAGGAACAAGCAGGATCACACAAACCATGTGCTTATTTTTCTAGTACATTAGATCCCGTAGCTCAGGCTTTGCCTGCGTGCCTGAAATCAGTGGCAGCAACAGCTTTAGCAATCAGACAAAGCGATGCCATAGTATTAGGACATCCATTGACAGTACAAGTACCACATGCAGTAGAGGTTCTCTTGAACCGCACACAAACACAACACTTGACTATAGCACGACTCACTGGTTACGAATTAACATTGTTTCAGCCACATATAGAAATCAGACGTTGTAGTACCTTGAATCCTGCCACACTGTTACCTATAAATGGAACAGACCCACTAGCACATGATTGTATTGAAGTTATCACTATCACGACGAAACCCAGACAAGATTTGACAGACGTCCCATTGTCAGACCCAGACCTGACGTTGTATGTAGATGGTTCATGTATGAGAACAGGTACAGGAGAGCTAGTGGCCGCTTACGCAGTCACAACAGACACTGAAATAGTTGAAACTAATTGCATAAATACCTTGTCCGCTCAAGCCGCAGAGCTCATCGCTCTGACACAAGCCTGTATTCAAGCCACAAATAAAAGAGTCAACATATACACTGATTCACGTTATGCATTCGGAGTTGTACATGACTTCGGCGTGCTGTGGCGAGAGAGAGGTTATTTAACTTCTCACGGTGCCCACATTCAGCACGGACCCCTCATTCATGCCTTATTAGATGCAATACATTTACCCACTGCAATATCAATTATGAAATGTAAAGCTCATACGAAAGTTACTGATATCATTTCTCAAGGCAATGATCTAGCTGACAGAACAGCTAAACAGACCGCTCAAACTCAAACATCCGACATGACAAAGACAATAGTCCCGACACCAACACATTGCATGATGGTTAAGGATCCCGCTCTTGACGTAATTGACATACAGACACATGCTACACCAGACGAAATAAAGAAATGGACTGAATTAGGAGGGATCCAAACGGACCAAGGATGGATGACGAAGGAAAAATCTGTGTGGTTCCTTCCTGATTCAATGGTCCAAGTCGTTATTAACAGTGTACATAGTCCAGCGCATCTAGGAGAAAAAGCTATGCTAGACAGCATTCAACACATTTGGTTCAACAAACATTTACGAGCAGCAGCTAAACAAAAAGTTCGTACCTGTATGATCTGTTGTCAGTTTAACCCAGGAAAAAGCATTCCCGTAGAGCAGGGTGGATTTCAGCCTCCTGATCACCCTTTTGAAGTCCTCCAGATGGATTATATCCAGATGGAACGATGTCGAGGATTCAAATATGTTCTCGTAGTTGTCTGTGCTCTTTCCCGTTGGACAGAGGCATACCCGGTTTCAGATTACACTGCCCCGACTACTGCCAAACAGTTAGTTCGAGAATTCTTCCCACGGTACGGTTTACCACGTGTTGTCTACTCAGATAACGGCCAGCCGTTCTCATCCGAATTAATGAAACACGTTTCACTTTTGTTAGGCTATCAGTGGAAATTCCACTGTGTCCGACACCCCGAGGCAGCAGGTCTCGTGGAACGACATAACCAGACCCTGAAAATTAGATTGTCCAAAATTTGTAGAGAGAAAGGTGTCGACTGGGTAGTAGCCTTACCCGTTGCACTCTTTTACATGAGAATGGTAGCACACTCTCGAACAGGGCTATCCCCTTATGAGGTGATCTTTGGCAGACCACCAAATATGTGGGGGACGCCTATACCACGCAAAATAACTGATATTGACTGTAATATGCTGACAGATTACTTGGCTTCCTTGATGTCTGCACTACAATCTTGTCGTTCACAGGTAGCTGCAGCCTTTCCCAACAATACCGAGGTGAAACCCCATGACGTAATTCCAGGGGATTTGGTTTTAGTGAGGAACTTTGATCGGAAGTCTCAGCTGGATCCTAGGTGGAAATCACCTCAGCTCGTACTGCTAACGACGAGGACAGCCGTAAAGATCGAAGGACGAAAAGGCTGGATACATTCAAGTCATATCAAGAAATTTCATGGACTACCATCAGACGTAAACGACACACCTTGCGTGTCTTCCCCGATTGACTCAAAACTTCCTTTGGTTGAACTGAATAACCACGAACTATATAAACTAAAACTTAGGTCTAACAAGTCAGGCAATTTGATTGTTTAAGTCCTCTCCAAGGTGAATCGGTCGAATTTGTCTCTGACATGTATCCCTTGGACCTGTATAGAAAAAGAAACAGAAGGATAAAGTTGAAACGACATGCGTACTATAAATCACTGCGTAGTCATTGCACAGTGACGTTATTAATTTTGTTTTTCTTAAGTCTTTTAATAATTACTGCAAGTATATTTTTGCACACATATTATCCTATTTCTAGACATGTTTATAATGTTACTGCTGAACATTCTTTTAGTGAATTACCTCCGCATGAATTGTCTTATAGATTTGCGCTGCGCAATAACACGTTTATTAGTATGTTACATCATTCCCATCAGGTTAGCAATGCTACAAATTGTTGGATATGTGGTCGACTCCCTCCCTATCAGAACTATAAAGGAATTCTACCTCTCTTTCCATACCCGTTCACACACAACGGCTCCTGTGGAGCATGGTTTAGTTTAATTAATTCCCTAGATTCGAATTCTGCAGTTTACCAGAATAACTGGGTATGGGGAAATCTGAACTTAGTTTTACTCAAAGTCTGCTACCCTAACAAGGAGGGACTTCCCAAAAGAACAGGAACTGATCTAGAAAATGAAGTATATGGATTAGGTAATTTTACGCTTAATCTCATGATCCTGAATGTCGAATCCGAAGCTACACCAATTTTGCCCGCCATGTCAGTATTTCCAGTTAAAGGTGAATTATGTGTAAGAAAGAATGGTTCCATACATATGGGCCATAGTAGATGCACCACTGTGATAGAATTTAGTGACCAAGGCAAGTCTACATTTAGAGCTTCCCGCCATTCCTACTTCATATGTGGTCAGACGGCATACATACGTTTACCTCTAGATTGGGATGGTACCTGCTACATCGGATTCCTTTTACCACCTGTTTTCCTAGCTCCTCCTGATTATTATAGAAATACTCATTTAGTACACAATAGAGAAAGGAGAGATCTCCCAATAGTCGATTACACTGAGACCGCATGGGAAAAATACACAGATTTCAATAAAGGTCTCTTTCCCTATATAGGTACAGTTACCAATAGTAAGCTGATACGTAGATTAACCAGAACACTTGAAGCAGTAGTGAACGAAACTATTTCCGCCTTAGGCAATTTAACAGAAGAGCAGTCTGCTATGCGGATTGTTGTGCTTCAAAATCGTCTTGTCCTTGACGTCATCCTGGCCGATAGGGGCGGAGCTTGTAGGGTCATCGGATCAAGTTGTTGCATTTTCATACCAAAAAATTCGCCATCTGTATATAAAGCCATAACTCGCCTTCATAAGATTGTAAGCCAGATACACCAGAATCCAGGCACCTGGACTTGGTCCGGTTGGTTTTGGAGTGTATTATCTACCTTTGGATGGAAGGTCCTATCCTTCCTAGGTATTGGCTTCCTCATATTATTCAGTTGCTGTCTATGCCTACAATGTGGACCAGCGATCTGTGGTCTGTGTGCCACATCGTGTATTCCACCACCAAGATTTCATTCATCCCAGAAGAAAAAAGAAGAACAAATGATGCTATATGAACAGATCAACGGATTGATGAAGATTGATATCTCTTGACGGGCAAGTAGGGGACAAGGAGGGAATGTGGAAATATGGATTTTTATGATCAGTTATGTCCCCTATCTTGGACCCCAACGGTTTCATGTATAAATCACAAGTACATGTATGTTCCCTCCAGTTCCAGTTATAAAGACGCAAACACATGTGCGTCCACCGCCAACATGTCCTCTTTCAGATCCGCCATGAATGGGCCGGAAATTCCATTCCTAAGTACGAAAGGCCACCGGCTTTATATGGTTCACTTATGCCATTTTTACAGTCCAGGCAAGTAGGCCCTGATTCTGCCATCAAGCTTTTCCTGCCTTCTGCCTCTGAAAGCTCCAGTCTGAGCTCGCATCTGTATCCATGAACTTTGTCCTACTCCCTGCGCAGCTAACGGTGCCTGACATCAGCCTGTTGCCTGCCAAAAACTGTATTTCACCTTCGAAATTATCTGCTCCGCTCCCTACCCAATGCATTCCTGTCTAGTAGTTTAAGTAAACATTCTTCCAGCTACCGAGCAAAAGGCCCGGCTTCTCTGTCTTTATGCAAGTAATTCATAGCCCTGTTACTATGAAAGATTTCTGCCCCCGCATCTAGTGTAGACACTTAGACGCTTGTACACGCACTCACAGTCAGTATAGTCAGTATAGAATAAGATTCTACTCTAAGAAGGCCTCTCTTTTGGATAACATAGTTCTTTAAACATAGGATGTTAGATATGATTTGGGATTAGGTTGACTTGACCCTCCAGACTTCTGTCGCCACATGTAGAGCTAAATGTCAAGTCCCCTTCACCCCCTAGTTGCACGACAATCACACGTCATGCTGCTGCGCGCGCATTTCTGCCAAGTATTTCTGCTGACATTGCGAAATTCTTTCATGGAACCACCCTATTATGACATCATACCTGATGACGTTCCTTAGTTACACCCAGTTACACCCACTTTTGCTACGCATGTATGTTTTATCTTTACTATCAATTGTTACGCCTCCTGCATTTGCTTCACTGTAATGCCTATTGTATAAAAATGATTACTTATCAATAAAGTACGGTCTTCACTTCCTGAACCTTCGTGGTGATGGAATATGGAGCTCATCGATTTAAATTGATTATGGAATAAAGCCCGTTCCGAACCTCTAATACCACGGATTCTGCCTCTTATTTTACTGAGCTATTGTTATAGATTTTCCGCATCAAATTAAGTTCCGGTAATTAAATTATTTACCACAACAATTAACACATTGGACAATTCTCAAAATTACATTCAGGCAAACAAACATTTTTAAAGAATAAACATTGGCAATGCCTAAAACGGGGAACTTTTTTCTAACAACACCGAGGAACCACTAAAATCTTACTTCCAGTGGTTGAGGGAATTGGACTAAAAAATAAATCCCCCTCCCTAATATACAAAACAGTTCCCCGTGTTAGGCATTGCCTTGATGTTTGGCTTAAGTACAAATCAGGAGGCTTGGTATGTGTTGATTATACATGGTGCAAAAAAAAAAAATTTTTAATTTATGAATGGTTGCATTTTTTCAATGTTTGTTCTTAAAAAAACATTGTTTGCTTGAATGTAATTTTGTGCATTGTCCAATGTGTTAATTGTTGTCGATAATTCAAATATATGTGGATCTTCTTTTCCTACTGTTGAAAACAATGTTTTGCTAAAAAAGATTTTAAAAATTCAAATATACTGGCTGAATAAATAACCCATAATCAAACACAAGTAAGATTCTTGTTTGATAGTTGCTATAAAGAAATTAAGGCAAAAAATATCGAAGGAGTCAGGTTTTTGATAACTTTTAGAAACTTGGCATTTTCGTTGTCTAAACATTTGGTGCCTGCAGCATGTTTCCTGGATCAGATGCCTAGGTGTAGCTGACAGTTGGTCTTTGTATATTGTTTGCAGATAGTGAGACAAAGGAGCATAGGCGTTGGCAGGATGGGCCATCTCTGACTTGATGAGTGAGAGGAGTTGTATCCTTCTACACTTTCACTCACAAAGCCTCTGCCTGAGCACACTCACAAAGGGTTTAACAGTAGTCTATTGTGATCCTATACAAGCTGGGTATAGGGCACGGAGGCAGGAAATTCCAAACACCTCTGGATGTGGAAACCTCCAGAACCTTCACATACTTCAAAGGGCATCAGATATAAATAATGGACCCTCGGACCTACATTTTCAGTACACCTCTGGACTTGTGGAAGACTCCGATGGACTGCTGTGCTACACTGTAAGAAGGACTGCTACTCTAGTACCCTGCTTCCCTGCTGCCTGAGTGAAAGGACTGGACCTGCATCTTGAACCCAGAGCCACCAGAGTGACTCAAAGGACAATTTGGCTGGCCTCCTGATCAAAGCCTCAGGAACAGAAAAGGCTCCAACCACCTTCAACCCAGCACCCAGACTCTGTCTGCTGTGAGTTCTACTCCCTGAGTGGTGCCACCCCAGTCCTGGGTCCTTGGAGATAGGCCTAAAGGTGATCTGCTAGCTGAGCTGTGGTCTTGTGAGTAGAGCCAACGCAGGACGACACATCTCGCAGCTCTGCTTTGGGACCGCTGAAGTGGGATACTTCCCTGATACAGGACCTCACATTGCAGCCTGCAGTCTCCTCAGAATCCACTGCGGCATGATGCATCCTCGACACAGGCCCCCACATCGTAAGCCTCTCATTGACTGCCTCCTCGACAATGACGCAGAACTCCTCATCGCAATCCTACAGCTTCATCAGAACAATTGGTGCGCAACGCATCTTTGATACAGAATTTCGCATTGCAAGCCCTTTGTCAACAGCATCCTCAAAAATGACGGAGGACTACATATCACAGCCTCACAGCTCCTCAGAACGTTCGCTGCATGGTTCTTGACACGGGATCTCACAACACTACACAACCAGGCTTTAAGGTACTGTTGCTCAGCATGCAGAACTTGATCCCTGTATCTGGTCCGTTCTTCATCGCAGTCGGCCTGAACTTGTGACTTAGTTCCGGTCTGGCGTGACAAGATAACCAATTTTGATTCACTATTTTCCGTAAAATCTTTAAACTTGCATAGCTCCCGTTCTTTGAATTGGATTTTGTTGTTTTGGTGTCAAATAATTTAATACATTTTAATCTATTTTTCCAAAGTGGTATGGGATTTTTCTTGTAATTTTACTGTTTGAAGTGCTGCATCAATACCTTACATATTGCCTTTAAGTTAAGCCTGGATGTTTTGTGCCAAGCTACTAGAGGGTTAATCAGAGGTTAATTTGGTGTTTGGATGTGTTTCAGCCTGACAGAGATTATGGTTGCTCCTTGAGTAAGGTTTTACCCTCTTCAACCAGTAACCAATTGCTAACAAGCACAGACTGTATGCCTGAAGAAAGGACAAGCAGTTTGACCGGAGGGGGACCTAGAAATGAAAGGTGGCCTAGGAGTGAAGAAAATGGAGAGTTTCTGTGCTTGAAGGATGGATTGCTTAAGTCATCAATGAGGAGTCAGAGACCAGTGAGCAGAGTGACAGTGACATTGAACAGCCAGTAATCAAAAGATTGAAGAGAACACAGGTGCCTAGTTGAATGTACTCAGCTCGTGAACCGACGTACTTTTCCGAAAATGAACCTGACGTGAGAATACACGAGAATGATGACTGACAGGCTGTTTTCGAAAAACGTCCATGATCCAAGCTGCAATATTTGGACATTGACTGAGTTTTGATTTTTAATGAATCAGAGTCAACTGACACTTCTGAGTGAATGAACTTTTACATTAATCTTTGAAATCCCTTTTAGGGCCCAGGCTTCATTAGAAGAGTAGGGGTGTCACTTTAGGATGAGGTGATATAGGGCTAGGGATTACTTCTGAAGTAACTGACTTAATGCATTCATCAGGAATCAATCAACAGTTAGCAGATTAAAACCTTAAGAAGAAACAAGTTAAAGTGCTCATTTGACGCTATTTTTGTTTTTTTCTTTTTCTTTCTAATTGTAGAAAAACCATGGTGATTCTTTCATTGAATCAAGATGGAGCACTAGTGATTGTTACATCAATGATTTATGTTATTCTTATGATTGCCTTGTTAGCAAGTCTAATTCTCCTTTGGAAAACGTGTAATATTTTACTTGACATAAGCAACAGCCATTGTAGTGAAGATCGTTATCTACCTATGTACAACGCTAAGTTAGCATAACCGCGTTAAATGTTAGAAAGCCATCTTGCCGCTTTTGCTGCTTCTGCACACGACACTGTAGTCACATGTTATTAAATTGAGAAATGCTTATTCGACTTTGCTTCACATGAGAACTGTCTGTTGTTAACATCCCAAACAGTGAATAGCGACCTTGGTCTGTACACAGTGTAACAGAAACAGTCTGGGTCACTAGACGGTGCATGTTGTTGAGTTCAGGTAGATCGGCCCACTAGTTTAGCCATAACACGCACGCAGCTGCAAATACCTGAAAGTCGAATGCTTTTAATATTGCAGTGTTACATGTTTTCATTACATTCGGAAGAAGAGCGTTCCTAGGAGCAGAGCATAGCTGATCCTGTGATGTGAACTCTCTGAGCTGATCTATACGGTATGGGGTTCCCCATTCAAGCCTAGAGACCTTTTATTAATCTAATATTACTATTAGTGTGTTAGAGAAAGGAAGGTGGCCTAGAGCCACTGTCATTTTAGTATGATTACTCCTTTCATTTTCTATGGTATTGTAACTATGCTGATGGTTTTGATTTTAATCGTTTGTCTGCTAATGTTAGCCAAACTGCTGCATATTAGGACACGAGGTTTATAAAATAAACTCTTTAAACTTTTCCCGTATCTCTGTTTATTCTGTTGTGGACTGGTACGAGAATAATTACGAAAAGGTATTTCTGATTCCCACCATTCCTGAGAAATATACTAAGTCGCTTGTTCTGGGTTGTCTATACATTGGGACCGCCGAGTTAAACCTCGGATAACGAATGGGACACTGATGCTGGCCGGATAGGGGGCTCTGGGTTCTGAGGTGAGGTTTTGGTACACCACAATTCACTGAGGGCCTGAGTTCCTGCGCATAGTTCTGCGCATAAGCAGAATCCCTGCAACATGGCGCACCTAACGTTTGGTCTATTGATTTAAGACGCCTTAGTAGTGCTTGTATTAGTCCACAACACCCTCACTCTGGTTTCCGGATAACGGGAGTGACGGTTTAATCTACCTGTGTTTCGACTAAAATAGGTTAATTCAAGCTTGATCATTAAAAAGGTTATTTAATCTGAACCCTAGTGCTACTGATATATTGTAGATTTACTGTTAGTGTCCTGATGGCGGTCGAAATTCCGGCTCATAGCCGGGTGCCTCTGAAACATCATCTGGCGCAGTATGGGGTGTCAGACGATGGTATGGCTGTGATTTTTGTAGTAAGTGCCGATGCGTTGTTCCCATTTGAGTTGTTTTACTCTTGGGTTACTTTGCCGGCGGTGAGTGATGACGATGATACATACCACACTTATACTCCCACGGCGCTACCAGCCAACTATACGCCATATAGGACTCAAGAAATTCCTATTTCTGCCTGGCAGCATAACATTTGGTTTAATGGCACCCTTCCCCATGCGGTTACACCGGCGAGAATGGGCCCTTTGTCGATCGCAGGGGGCCACATGGCCGGTGTTAGCCGGATATACGCCTCATCCCCGCTACCTGCAGGTAACGGTGGATCAGTTGCGTGTACTGCACACTGCCTTATTACAGTGCATAGGGCTCTGGTGCAGTACGTGTCGCGCAACGTGCAGGTGGTCGCTACTGCTGTTGCGGCGCAACCTACGGACCACCACGCGGTGGTTATTAGTCCTGTTATGGTCAATTCGGTAGTGGGCAAGCGACCCCAAAATAGGGATGATTTCCCTTATTGGCTTGCTGAGAAATTTGATCAAATAGAAGCGGTTTATCCGCGTACATCTCCTGTGGAGAAGCACAGGATCCTTACCATTGCTTTGCCTAAAGACTTAGTCCCAGATATGGCAGATTGCAAAAACTGGGGTAAGGTCTTTGCAGCGACATACTCGAAGTGCTTTGGCACTCCGTCTCTGTCGGTACTGCCCTCCGTGATTAAACGTGTTCAAGAGAATAATGGTGCGGAGGCTGCTATTGAATTAGGAATGCGGCTTGTTGGTGTGTTCGATGTGGTTGCTACCATGATCATGGGCAACCTCAAAGGAGATGCTATGCAATTCCAGGTGCTTAATAAATTAGAGACGGTGAACGAAGACGAAAAGCCGAGGGAATTTGCGAAAATTATCGCGAATGCCTATAGAAAAGTTGGTCGTAGCGCCTTAGGTGTTAAACCAACTGTGAAGAATCCTGATTTGATTCAGCAGACGAAGGCAAACTCGTCTGGTAAGGACGATCGCCCTAATTTTCCAAAACAAAGTTGGAGGGCGAAAAAGCAGGAGAAGCAGCAACAGAAACAGGGGTCACGTCCTGCCTCTCCAGTTCAGTCGAGTAGTGAGCGCACTTATGATCTGCGTGATCGTGCTACTATTAAGTCACCTGATCGATTTCAGGTTTCTGACCAACGTTCTCCTCGTTCTTCACAGGAAACATCGGCTTCACAGTCCGGTGGCGGAGGCGGTGGCAAAAGTCGGGGTGCACCACAACCACGTGAGCAGTCCCGACAGACTGACGGCAAAGGCAAGCAAGAAGACTCTGCACGTCAACGACCCCCGTTTCAGAAGAAAAAAGTTGCTGCACTGACAGCGAGGTATGCCTCAGATGGTACGGACGCTGCTTCAGAACCTGACATGGGCGCTAACGCTGCTAGACAGCGCGGCATAAGTTACAGTAGTGCGACAAGCACTGCGTCCATATCTGGTGGCGACAGCAACTGATATATTTGTGAATATTGAAACTGCTGACACTCGAGTGTCTCCCCCGGATAGACTGTATAATATAGTCGTTCACATTGAAGGTGACATACAACATACAATTCAAGTTTTTTTTTGGGATAATCTGACCACTACCTATGATATTCTGTTGGCGGAGGCAGATGGGCCCCCGGCTTTCGTTTTAGCTGCTCCTAGAGGGGAGGAAGTGATCCTCCCGTCCTTTGCGCACACAGTGCCTAAGGTCCGGGCTGATAAGTATGCCAGGGAATGGGTTCAGGTGCAAGCGCCTGCGTTATATCGAACTCAAGTTGCCTGGGATAAATTGTCCCCCGGCCATGAGATTCCGTTGCGGACTACGCCCCAACCACAACCCCAATACACCATGCGTCGTGAAGCTAGATCTCACGTAGCATCGATCCTTGAACAATTGGAATATCAGGGAGTAATCGAAACATGTGTGTCACCTATGAATAATCCCTTGTTCACTGTGACGAAGCCTGACGGGTCGTACCGCCTAGTTTTAGATTACCGGCACCTTAACTCACACTGCCGAACCTGTGCAGTACAGAACACCTATAGCTCGGCTCTCGTCGATAGTCTCGTGAGAAAAAGGTTTAAAACCACGCTTGACATTTCCAATGGCTTGGATGTGGTGTCTATTTAAGTTTCCTTCGTTAATTCTTTCGTCTTTTCACTCTGCCTGTGCTATTTATTTTAGTTGACTTCCTGACTCAGCTAAAAGCAATGTACGTGCTGAGAGTTTGTAGCTGCCAGAGCACCTGGTCTCAGATGTTAACTGTCAATCATTTATTGCTGCCATAAGCACTCCTGCTCCCCCTCCCACTTTGCTGACAAAGAGGTTATTCATCTGCCCTTGTTTGCTGAAAACTATTTCTGAAACTTGTCCTCCCTATTTCTGTTCACATGCTTACAGTGCAGAAAACCTATATAAAAGCCCTGTGTTCTGTGACTTCAGTGTACTACCTCAGGCAGCACTTGAGAGTGCTGTGTGGATGTGGTCCCACTCATGAGTGATTATTAAACTTGGTATTTATTTCCTTATCCAGTGCTGATCTCTACTTTATTGGTCTTTGAACCCGTGGACAAAAGGGTGACCCTGCACCAGTTTATCCCTAAAAAGGTGCATTTCCACACTCCTGCTCCGAATGTTTTTAACCAAGCTAAATCTAAGACTAATGTTACGCACAGAAGAGGCATGTAAAACTCATTTTAAGATTTTACATACATAGAAGAGTCTAGTTTAAAATAAGTATTAGTATTAGAGATGCATATGGTTAATTTAGAGCTTTTGCATGGGAAAGAGTCAGAGGGTAACTTTTTGAATAACGTTTTCTTCAAGCTCTTGCATTGATATTCATAATTAATAGGTGCTAAAGGGTGATATGTGTGTACGGAGTTACCAACATCTTTTACTGGTAGTGTGATCTACCACCACATTCTACTAACTTATCCCCTAACTTGTAGCATAATCACTAGTTTGTTTTTGGTAGATTAGGTTATAATGTTTTGAATTTTGACAAACCCATAAATGAGGTATCTACGTTTAGAGAGGTGAGTCTGTATCCTGCAGTAAGAGCTATAAAGGAAATGGGATACTTTTTGGGTGGTGATACTGGTGCAGATCGGAGCTTCCGAATCTCCTCTACTTCCAAGGACGGAGTGATCTCACAGTCACACACACACAGACACATCACACGCTGGTGGGGCCCATTACACCAACATTCATCCTACCACTCTATCAGTGCCCTGTAAAGGAGAAACACTTTCAATACCTATCCAATCTGCATGTACTTTGAGGTCAATGGCATCTGCTTAGTTGCTTTTAAATCTAGCGAAACATTTCAAAGAATACACACTAAATTCAATAAACATGACCAGAAATAATCACCCGACACAGAGATTCAAACAGAATTAATTATTTATCTAAAATTGTAAGAAAAGCCAATTAAATGCAAATTCAGTTATCTCATATTTACCTATTCTGTCTAAATGTCAGATCCTAAGTCAGAAACGGTCCTTAGTAGAAGAAAACAGAGTTTCCTGCCGTCATGTAGAGTCACCGTCCTCTCCGTCAGCATAGGGACCTCGGATCATCAGTTCGGGAAGAAGTGGCCCTAGACCTCTCTAGTCTACTAATATTTATACTAAAATTTACATTCTATAAAGTTACAATTCATTGTTCAGAACGGATGAATGGCGGAAATAATGTCATCTTGGTACATTTGTGCTACAGTGCAAGATTTTCTCACACTTAGATTGTCCCAAATAATGAATAGGAAATAAAGATGTCCATAACTAATTCGATACTTTACGGATGTCTTCCCAGATAGAAATGTATCCCAATCATGGGATCACTAGTTCATAAGTTCAGCATTCATAGTTGCAACTATTTTCACGTTTCAGGGGCTCTTGGCATCTTTCCTGGGTTTGTCGTCATGATCATGGCTTTTCAGTTTTGTCGAGTGGGCAAGTTCACAGGCAGCACGAAGCATCCTTGCAAAATTTCCATCAACTCGAATACAGGCTGCGGGTGGTGGCCATTTTATAGCAGGCCACAATGGTCAACTTAAGCGAAGGAAACACAAAACATAATTACTGCACGGAAATGATTATACAGTGTTATTCCCATGCTAATACCCCTATGTGTGTGTATTTATCTAGCCATTTGCGACATCAGAAGCCATTAATGCATATTAATTATAAGCGCAAAACACAATAACATTACTTTAAGCAACATCTAGTTCTGTCAGTTTGCTCACCAACTTAGTTCACTTATTATTTTAGCCATGCAATAGCATTCCCGCGTGTAATCCTCTTGTTAATAAGGTTGGTTAGACAATACTTGACAAACTTTTAATAATTAATAATTAATCAGTAGTACTTTTAATTATAACATGCGAAAATGAAACAGGTATTCGGGTTTGGAGTAAAAACCCTGCTCCATCAATACACCTCTGTCTTATCAGTGCTGAACAGAATGTTTCAGAAGAACGGAGGCAGTAAGGGAACAGATTGCAAATGGTTCACCGAATAGTAAGACCAATACTTGGGACAAGGAAACACAGAAATTAAAAGATGCAGGAATACAACCTAGATCGAGTCTGGATATGGAAAGGAAATGGAAGCAATTTTTTATAAGATCAAAACAATGCATTAAAAATCCACTAGATAGTAAGGTAGGCTAGAGTAACTGTAGAATGCAGCTCATTTACAAAGAGGAAACAACTAGGAGAAATAAAGATATCTTTTCTTGTTAGACCGTTGTTGTGAAGGCATAGCATTTTGATGCATTCCCAAGTTTATCAGTCTTGGTAAGTCTGGGCATGCACCAAAACCCATGGGTGGATGCGTGAGAACACCCATGCTTCACCCATGAAATGCCTTCCCAGGACTTAGTAAACCTAGGTAGCGACTTGAGCTGCCTTGCGTTACTCCAAATTTAACAAACAACACAGGGTCCCTCAAGGAGGTCTTGCATTACTTGGTAAATATGACTTAAGGTTTGAGTTGCCCTTGCAACACTATGCTATTGTTAGACCTGGCATCCTTGGGGTGGTTTTTCTCTAACTTTTTGCCTTCATGCCTCCTGTTTTTGCTGACTTCGTTTATGCTGGCCTTAGGACTCTTTGCAATTTACCACTGCTAAACAGTGCAAAAGTGCTTGTGCTCTCTCCTTAAAACATGGTAAGATTGACTTATACCCAGTTGGCATATTTAATTGAATTGTAAATTAATTGTAACTTGAATGCTACTAGTATGTCTGCAGCACTGATTGTGCCACCCTTCTAAGTAGCACTTTAAACCTGTCCGAGGCCTGCCTTTGCAGCCTGTATTTGCAGTCTTAAACTGCCATTTCGATGTGCAAAATAAACCTTTTGTCAGGCCCAAATCTCCCATTTTAATACATAAAAGTCACCCCTAATGTTGACACTTGACAGCTCCAAGAGCAGGGTATAGTGCATTTAAAAAGTTGTAATGGTACATTTAAGTTTTACACGTCATGGCAGTGAAAAATGTGGAAAATCGTATTTCACTACTGCAAGACCTAACTCTCTGATAGGATAATATTGGAATTAACATTTTATAAGGTAATTTCCAAATGGGAGTAGATATCCCCTTACTGTTTGGTGTTCCTGGAATCACAATTTAAAATCCTAAATTATGTTGAAGTCAGATTTTAAATTACAATTCTGAAAAAAGTCCACTTTTAGAAAGTTTGCATCTTCTGTCTTTGTCATTTAGTGATTCTGGCCAGTCTCTGGGTTACATTTTATTTATAGAGTTTTATATAGCGCGGACATGACCCAAAGGTATCACAGCGCTCTACAGTTGCATGATTTAGATCTTTTAGAGAACAACGGGTACAGCAGTAATTTACATATGGATCTAGTACGTGTCTTACGTATCAGTTTCCACGATAACAATTAGTATCAATTAGGTGTACACGGTATAACAGTATTATTATACGAAAGGTTCCGATGTGTGTCTTCATATCATTATTATCAACAATATTGCAAAAGATCTATTAGTTGTATTAGTGTATAGTCTACAGTGTCTTCGCCGCTAACTGGTGAGTTTGCCCTTATATTCCTTATTGATCACAATGCTGATGGTGATCAATCATTGTTTAGGGTAGGAACGTGCTCATCAGGAATATTTTTGCCTCCCATTTGAAATTTGATGTGTTTGGGATTTTTCTAATGTTTAGAGGGAGGGAGTTCCAGATTCTGGGGGCCGCCCCGGAGAATGCTCTGTCATATATTTTCTTCTTCTGAAAGATGGGAGGTTTTAGCAACAGGTCTCTGGCAATCCGGGATGGTCTGTTTACACCTGATAATTCAATTTTCTGGGCTAGGTACATTGGTGTTTTGTAGTGGAGTGCTTTGTGGGTGATACATGCCAGTTTTAGTTGAATTCTGGCTTCGTATGGTAGCCAGTTTAATGCCTTGAGGTGTGGGGAGATGTGGTCATATTTTCTTCATCCTGTAATGAGTCTTGTGGCCGCACGGAGACAAGCATTTAGTGGTGCTGTAGATATTTTCGATAGACCTGTTAATGTTGTGCAGCCATATTCAATCCTTGATATGACTAAGGACTGAACTGCCAGTTTAAGGTCCGACGTGGTGATAAATGGTTTCACTTTTCTAAGATAGTTCAGGTGAAAACAGGCACTTTTTGCCATTGATTTGATGTGGGCTTTCATGTCTGGGTTCTTATCCAGTGTTATTCCTAGTGATTTGGTTGAGTCAACTAGGATAAGGGTGCAGTTTAGCGCTGTGATCAGTTTGGTGCACTCCTTCACATCTGCAGAGCTTTTTGGAGGGGATATTAGTAGGAATTCCGTTTTTTGCGCATTTAATTTCAGATGATTGCTAGTTAACCATTGTACTGACACTTGTAAGGCCTCATTCATTTTCTTGATCTCTTCAAGTGACGAGATCTTGATGTAGATCGGAGTATCATCTGCGTACATGTGATAAGAGATGTTTGCTTGCCGGAGAATTTCTGTAAGGGATTCGACATATAGGTTGAATAGTGATGGAGTTAATGTGGATACTTGTGGAACTCCAATCGAGTTAGGGCATGGCGGGGATAGTGCTTGGTTTACCAAGAATCTTTGTGTTCTGTTCTGCAGGAAGGATTTAAACCATTTCAGTACAGTTCTAGATAGCCCCATCCTGTTTTCGAGCCGTTCTAGTAGTTTTTCATGATTTACCGTATCAAATGCGGAAGACAGATCCAGAAGAACTAGTATACATGTTTCATTCTGATCAAGAGCCTGTGGGGCGTCATTCACTATATGTAAAATCGCTGGTTCCGTACTGTGGCCTGGTCTGAATCCTGATTGGCAGTCATCCAATAGGCTGAAATTGGAGATGTGGTGGCTCATTTGCTGTTGCACGAATTTTTCAAGCAGTTTGGCTAGTAATGGAATATTGGCCACAAGACAAAAGTTGTTTTTGTCTGCCGGGTCCCTGGTAGGTTTTTTGATGATGGGGAGGACTTGACCTGTTTTTAGGCACTCAGGTAAGGTGCCTTGAGAGAGTGAGGCATTGATTATTTTCGTCCATATGGGGATGACGATGTGATTGATTCTTTTCAGGCATTTTGATGGGAGGGGGTCATTGTAGTGGTTATTTGGTTTGATTTCTGATAGAATTTTGCAATGGTATTCTGGTCATATAGCTTGAATGTCGACCATTGTGCTTTATTTTTCTTTATAGCTTGAGTGATGTGCATGGCAGAATCAGCTTGTGATGTTAATGGGCTATGGAGGTTGTCAGCTGCCAATCTTAGTTCCTTTTCTAGAGAGTAGGCCTTGTCTGTGAAGAAGGTTGAGAACTCCTCGCAGCTCATTTGGGATTTTGTTGATTCCTGAGCAGTTTTGGCTAGTTTATTGGATTGCTGTTTTAACATCTCGAATTGTTTCCGTGGTCTGTTTTTAGCATTGTCCAGCTCATTTCTACAAAAAAAAAATTGGGATCTGAGAATGCTTTTGTTGTAGTCGTTTCTAATATTCCTGAGAGTTTTTTGCTGGGGGGAGGATGGGTGCTGTCTCCATTTTCTTTCTGCTAGTCTTAGTCTCACCCTTTCTTCATTTAGTGATCCATTAAACCAGGGATATTTATCTTTCTCTGTTATTCTTTTCAGTTTTAGCGGCATGGTGGACTTTATTATGTTCGTCATTGATGCGTTGTAGTGATTTGTGAGTTCTCTAACGTTTATCAAATTTTTGGGTGGATTAAGATCCTTCTCTCATCTTTCTACTAATTGCTCAATATTATGGTCATTGGTGTCCTGACTCCACTGTTTGAGTTTGATCAGTTGTGTGGTCTTATTGTTTTTTACGGTAGATATATAGAAGGTTATAGCATGGTGATCTGACCAGTCGCATCAAACAATTGAGTGCATTGTAGTAGCCTTAATTCTACAGATCACCCAGTCTAAAATTGACCCTTTCGACTGTGTTGGCAGTGTGCAGGCTTGAGTAAGGTTTAGGTCTGCTAAGAAGTATTTGAGTCAGTTCACCTGTTTGTCATTATTATCGTCCCAGTGTAAATTAAAGTCACCTAGGAATATATCTTTAGTGTGAATGTTAGAGTTAGCTGTGATGATCTCCATTAGCTGGTCTATGAAGGATGCATTGTTTCCTGGTGGATGGTAGAGTGAATGCAGATTGCATCTTTGATTATCTGTAGTTGTTATAGTGAGACCGAGGTATTCACAGGATTCAAGAGGATCAGATTGTATTTGGCTGACTAAGATATTCGAGTGATGTATGCAAGCTATACCACCTCCTGTCCTCTTTTGTCTGTCCAGCCTCACAATGTTATCTTGTGAAGGCACCGATAGCTCCATGTAAGGTGAAGAAGACTCCATAAGCCATGTTTCTGTTAAGATTGTTATGTCTACTTCCTGACTAATGATGAGGGCAGCAATGTCTGATGCGTGTTTTACTGCAGAACGGCAGTTTAGCAGTAGGCAAAGAAGTGGTTTCCCTGAATTACCCGAGTTCAACTCTTGAACACTGGTGGTTAACTTGACTTGTTTTAGGTTGTTAGGATTAAGTCTTCTGTTATTAGGCATTGAAGTTCTATTTGCATCGATTGGGACTGATTTAATTTCTTCACCTTTATTGATGGATGTAGACTCATATGAGATATTTAAGATTTTTGTATGGTCGATTATGTCTATTGGATAATGGCATGGCTATCCATTTACTTTTTCCTGAATATCCTTCATTGATTCTTGAATGAGTTCGACTTTGGATTGAGTCCTTACTGTGATTTCTAATGTTTTCTTCATAACTTGTAGAGTATTTAGAATATCTTGCAATATATTGCTCACTTGTATGCTAAGAGTTTCGATTTCCCTTTGTTTAAGGGGTGATATACCAGAAGTGAACATCTGCCTACTTCTTATTTTGTTTGTGTAAATTCCTTCATTCTGGCGATTCTGATCATTGCCTTTTTCAGTGATCCTTTCTTTTTCATTAGGTAGAGTGTTTGAGCCTTTTCTGTGTATGAGATGCGATGGGCTCCAATTGTCCTGTGATCTTTTGTTCGAGCTAGTTGGATCCGAGTTTCGTACATAAGCAGATGCTATTGGTACTGTTGTAGTGAAGTGTTTGGGGGGAGGGTTGGTCTCACTACCCTCTTTAGCTGGATAGGGGTTTCTGTTAGGTGGTCTCTATGTGGGAGTAATCATATCCTGGTGGACAGGTGCGTACCTTTCCAGGTGTACTGGAATAGGGACGATAGGTGGATAGGGGTTTCCATTAAGTGGTCTAAGTGTGGGAGTAATCCTATCCTGGGAGAGAGGTATGTACCTTTCCCGATGTATTGGCATAGGGATGATATTGGCGTATTGTAGTGATTCTTCCTCTAGATCTGTTAGGTTAATGGCCATGTTGTCTCTCGACATATTTGTAGGTTGTGGCTGTTGGGGTTCTTCTGATATTACTGTGTCTATGGAGGTTGCGTTAATGGTATATTGGGTGACTGCTTTGGTGCTCCAGCGTTGTTGGGAAGTTGTGTTATCTATATCGCCTTTTAAGTTTGCAAAATAGTCGTCAAACTTTTTCAATTCGTTGTTGGCTGCATGTATAAGCACAACCCCGTTCTTGTATATAGTTATGCATAGTTCAGCTCTTAGTCTCGGCGAAGGGATGATCGATAGTTTAGTACCATGTGGGATATTACTTATATTTTTTATGTTAAGCATCTTCGTCATGGCAGTGTGCCATTTCGCAGTTTTTCTGGTGAAAAATATCAAGTCATTTACAATGGTGCCTTTTTTTAGATTGATGGAAGGGTCAGAGACCAACGTATCTGGGGTTTTTCTAATTAGGTTGTGTTTGAATTTTTTGGCTGCGTTCTTAGATAAATTAGGTGGGTATATTATGGTGTAGGAGTTACTGCCTGATGATTTTAGATTTATGCCTGCCATAATTTACGACAGCGATATATAACACTCCTGTGTGGTCCTTGAGTGGTGATACCAGCTTAAAATAAATAATAAATCTCTGAAATTAGTGCATGTTCAAATCAAGTTTTTCATAGAAGACTATAGACTTGTTAGCGAGTATGCGTAGAAGTAAATCGCTGTACTTATATCATATCCAGCCTATTTTCCATTGACTACTCTGTACGGTCATAGCCCTTCTAATATGGCCACCACCTTGTCAGGTTTGACTCAGATTGCTGCTGTAGTCATTCGTTTGCTTTCCTGGTGTAGTCCTCTTTCCATTCCCATTTGTTGCCATTAATGAAGGGAGTATCACCATCTGAGAGATCATCTCTGTTTACCCAATTGTCTGGTTGAGTCCACAAAACTGCTGTATAACTGTCCTGTACATTTATACAAATTGCTATTGTTTCTGATGTTCACTGCTGCTCCCGTTAGGAGTCTCTCCTTAGCAGTGCCGATGTCTAACTTGCCTAGTTCACCCAATTAGTGCAAATCGCTGGTGTGATGTATTGTTCCTCAAGCGGTGCGGGCGCTGTGATAAATAATATTTTCAGTCTTGAAATTATCACTCTCTGTAATATTGTCATGGTGTTTTTGTGCCGCAGCCATATTAAAGTTAGGCAGTATAGTGCGATCATTGTGTCTTCCTGCTGCCGCCATTTTAGGGTCAGGCATTGTTCGTCTGTAGCTGTTATTGCGCTCTTCGCAAAGCTTGGTGCTCTGTTTTCACATTGCTTAATTATTCACTTTTAAGTAGCCTTTAACATTAACACGGAGCCCCGGATTACTTATGGAGCCGCCATCTTAATTATAGGCATCATTTATCTTATTGTTATCGTAGCATGCATATACTACTAGATGCATTGTAAATACCTTGCCGAGGGTGAGTCCGGTCGCGGTCTTGATGGTCGGATATTTGATGGGGTAGGAAGGGTCAATAATTGATATTAAATGCTCTTAGAGTGAACATTGTTCGGATTCGGCCATTTTGTTCGGTCGTGTTCAGGTTCGACGGATTGTTGGTTCGGTATGACCCTCCTGGTTTTGGTTGATTATGCATCATTTGGTCCTTCCGTCACGGTGATCTGAACACTGCAGCGCTGTTTATGCTTGTGTGTGCAGTTCCGGTCAGGGCTTGACTCCAGTACTGGTGCTCTCACCGGGGAATTTATTCCTTGATATTGGTGTTTTCACTCAATCCAATCCACGTCTACTCTAGTGAGGAGTTGCGATCTCTGAATCCCCTGAGTTCACATATTCATGGAAAGTCCTCCAGATTGATCGAGTCTTCTAGTAATTATCAGTCCACCACTCACAATAGTAAAGAGATAACTGCACGAACGCACGATATAGCGGACACCTGTGCTACAGATATAAAAGCAGTTCCTAAACCCCTCTCGGCGCTATATCTGAATGCTAGGTCTATACCTAAACATGCCCTCGAACTCTGCAGCCTTTTGGAGGCGGAAAAACCCAATATATGTTTCATAACGGAGACCTGGCTTCACAGCCTAGCTTCATCCAATGTTACAATAGCGTTCCCCCTTCAGTATCATCTAACAAGATTAGATAGAGATATGGGTAGAGGAGGAGGTATTGCAGTTGCCACTAAGGCCCCCTCTGAGATTAGAGTATTAGAGTCTCTCATACCTAGGATGTTGGAGATATTGATTTTTAATAAAGTCATTCCTGACTCGGAAACCAGGAGTGGAGCCCTAGTTTATAGACCTCCAGGACCAAAAACGCATTTTGTCAACCATTTGTTGGAAGCAATAGTGCCTTATGTATTAGATACAGATAACTTTATCTTAATCGGAGATTTTAACTACCATGCGGAGTTACTACTGGACACTGACTCCAGCCACTTAATTGGGGCAATGATACAGCGGGTAGTTGGCCCAACGCATCTAGCTGGACATACATTGGACCTAATTTTCATGAACTCTCTCAAACTGACTATTGAACCTCCCTGTCCAGTATTATGGACTGACCACTTTATTTTAAAATTTGGCGTGCCTACAAGCACACATAGGAAACTAAAGTATTCTCATTCGTCCCTGGCGTAAGTTAACTCCTGACGCTTTTTTAGCGCATTTTGAACCCCCGCAGTTATGTCAAACAGATACTGTGGAACAGGCTGCTAGCGCTCTAGAAACTGCCATTATATCGGCTCTGGATAAAGCTGCCCCTTTTTCCAAGGTTCAAGTAAAAAATAATGCTTCACCTTGGTTTACAGCGGCATTAAAAATTGATAAACAAATAAGCAGAGCTGCTGAACGCCAATGGAGGGAAACCAAAACTGACGAAGATCATAGGAATTATAGGCACTGTCATTTAAATTATATAAAAAACATCAAATTAACTAAAAAGACCTATTTAACCCAGCGTATAAACAACACCGCACACTCGATTCAAGAACTTTATAAAATATTGAAAGAATATACTTCCCCCCGGGTTGAGCAGTCCTCTCTCCCTCCTACTCAAGAGTGGGTTGATTCAGTCTCCTCTTTCTTTGATAAGAAAATTAAAACAATATATGCCTCTTTTCCTCACCAGGACAGTGACCTTAACTACCCAACCAGTAATATGACCAAGACACCTCCTCTGCTGGAAATAAATGACGTTCCCCTGTTAACCCCTTCCCCGCTCATGACGGAACCGTTCCGTCATGAGCCACGGTTGCCATGTGCTCATGACGGAACGGTTCCGTCATGACACGCCCGTTGGCGGCCGCTCCGCCTACGCGGCGCTGTTTCCCCGCCTGTGTGGGGGGACAACGCAAATGGGCGGAGTCATGACGGAACCGTTCCGTCATGAGCACAGCTCAACTGTGGCTCATGACGGAGCGGCTCCGTCATGAGCACAGGCCCACCGCGCTGCCCCCCTGCCCCCCCCAGCGCTGCAGCGGAATGTCCGCAGCAGCGAAGGGGTTAATGGAGTTCGAACCCATAACCACTACTGAAGTAGTGGAAGGTTTAATTAAGATCAAGTCCGGTTCTGCAGCTGACCCTTTTCCTCCTCGATCCTGTACTAAGATTACACCTCTGTTCGCGAATGTCTTAACCATTATTTTTAATATGTCACTAGAGCAAGCCAAGGTTCCGAATAGGTGGAAACATGCTCATGTTAAGCCAATCCTTAAAAAACCTTTGGCTGATCCCAATCTACCAGTAAATTACCGTCCCATTTCATTGCTACCTTACTTTGGGAAGGTACTGGAGCACTTAGTTAATAAACGCCTTACTGTCCATCTAGAGAACCACGGCCTCCTTGATTCCTCGCAATCAGGCTTCCGTGCTGCTCACAGTACGGAGACCGCGGTTGTTGAGATAGTGGATAACATCAGGCTTACTCTGGAAAAAAAGAGAATCAGCAATCTTGGTCCTCTTGGACCTGTCTGGTGCTTTTGATACCATCTCCCACATTATCTTGAAACATCGACTGTGGGAGGTGGGTATCAGAGGGATGGCCTTGGACTGGTTTGAGAATTACTTGGCTGACCGATCCACCACTGTTCATGTAGATGAAATGGTCTCGCATAGTTACCCAGTAACAGTTGGGGTCCCTCAGGGCTCTATTCTCAGCCCCATGTTGTTTAATCTATATCTAACACCTTTAGCGGGTATCATTAGATCGTATGGCTTTGAGACTGTGTCTTATACCGACGATACCCAATTGCTTGTTACATGTGGCTCTGATTATGGTGGCACACGATCCCATTTTAAGAGCTGCATGGTCCAAATTAACAACTAGATGAGCTTAAATAAACTACAGCTAAATGGCAGCAAGACTGAGATTATTCTATTTGGAAGAGCTGAGCAATTCTGGACGCAGGATTGGTGGCCCTCGGAGCTAGGTACTTGTCCTTCTCCCAAGGTAGCAGAACGCAACCTAGGCATTACCGTCGACAATTCTTTGTCCATGAAAGCCCACATTAACCAGGTTTTAGGCGTCTGCTTTGGGATTATGCGTAATCTTCGTAAAATTTTTAAGTGGCTACCCATCGAAGCGGGGAAACCTTTGGTACAGGGTCTTGTTATTAGCCGTCTTGATTATAGCAATGCTTTGTTTACGGCACTTAATCAAGATTTGCTTTCCAAGCTCCAGATTCTTCAAAATACAGCTGCCAGACTTATTCTCAATCTTCCCCCCAGATCTCCTTCCGCCCGATTCTCAAAACTCTTCACTGGCTCCCGGTGCGTCAAAGAGGCCATTTTTTTAAATCTTAAGTCTTACACACAAGACAATGTATTAAACTGGTCCTGGCTACCTAGCAAAAAAACTGCAATGGTATGTACCTGGACGTTCCTTAAGGTCTGATACTAAATCATAACTTGCTTAGCCGTGAATTCGAACCTCTCGTAATGGTGGCCGTTCATTTTCTTACCTTGCCTCCACGCTTTGGAATAAACTACCATCAGATCTTTCATCCATAGCTGATCATAAATGTTTTCGTAAAAGGCTGAAAACCTGGCTCTTTTCACAATAAGTTTTCGCATTAGGTATCAGGTTATTGTCTGTTTCTCTGTATTTTTTGCTGCTAGCACCTTGAGACCTTCTGGTGATTATATGTGCTTTATAAGAATGTTTGACATTGACGTCGGACCGTTGTGGACAACATTGCCATTCCGCCAGGGTGGCTTGGGGGTTGTGTTGTCTTGGTCATTGTTGCGTCGATTCTGGTGATGTATGTGAGTCCTGGCCAGAAGTCAGTTCATATTCCGGGGGCCGATGCGCTTTAAACAGACGATTCACCTCTTGTTGCTGAAAATCTCCTGAGGAGCCTCGAGCCGTGGTAGAGATGCGGTTAGGAGATGCAGTCGAGCTTGGTCAGAAGTCGGGACGTAGTCTCTGCAGTCTCGGTTCCAGAGTCCTGAAGTCCGTCTCCGGTAGGTTTCCGATCAAGGCTTTAGTTATTGCTGCATTAAGTTACGGTTTACTTGTTTCCTTGTTTCCTGGTTTGTGATGTCTTGCATTGGTGGTGCTAGTACGGGCTAAAACAGGGATATTTAGATAAGCTTCGATCCCCAGCGAGCGGAGCTCACTCCTTGAGCTCCTCACCAGTCACCATCTTGGGACTACATGACTAGGTGTGGTAACAGTTGGGCATTGTGTATCCCTCCTAGGCAGCCACACACAAGGGGATACTTCGGTGTGACTTGATGGTCCATCACTGACAGAATGGGAGGTAGAAGTTGTTCCCATCCCCTCTTAGACTTAAATAGTCTGTGTCTTTTCTCCACACAAAGTGTTGCATACCCCCTTTAGTTAGTCTGGAAACAGGGCCAGGAAGGCAGGATTCCTGTGCACTTCAAAGGCATGCCTCTAGGATATTGTCCCCACTTCAAAGGCACAACTTCTGCATCACTGCCTCACAGCTCTTTGAATCCGACTCATCCCTCCGACTGCGTGCCACATCCTCGATGCCGGACTTACCATCGCCAGCCCCATTGTTGGGATCCTTGGCGATGACGTAGGCCATCACATCTCAGCCTCTCCACATCTCACCTTCACTGCGGATCCTTGTATCGCTCTGCAAACTAGGATTTAAGGTACTTTGTTCAGCGGGCCTAACTGCCTCCCTGAAGCCAGTCTGCACTACATTGTGATCAGCCTGAACTTGTGACTTTGTCCTGGCACTGTGTGCTATTTTGCGCTATTTTTACTATGTGTAGCCCCAGTTCCTTTTTAGGTCGAGCATTCAAGACCTCTTGTATATACTTTAGTATATACTTATATGTGTATGTACTTTGTGGGCTCTGGAGATCAGCCCCAGGACTTGTCTGCTTCAGCTTAGGGACTTTTTTTCTGTTCAACTGCCTCTATTTAACTGTCTTAATAGAAAACGACCAGTAGAGGTCAGTAAAATACCAGAATTGCTTTCTGCTTGTTCAACTGCCTCTATTTAACTGTCTTGATGGAAAACGACCAGTAGAGGTCAGTAAAATACCAGAATTGCTTTCTGCTGAGGGATTTTTTTATTTTTAGTTTTCTGGCAACTGCCTCTATTCAACTTTGATAGAAAACGACCAGCAGAGGTCAGTAAAATACCAGAATCACTATAGCATTCTCTAGATTCCAGTCCATAGAAAATGTCTTCAACGAGCACCCATAGACAATAATATTTTTTTCAAATCTTGTATTTTCAGTGATATGACCACCAAAGGTCCTGATTTTATATTAAAAAAAGAGTTTTGGACTATACCATTTCCCGCTGAAAGGGAATATTTCTCTTAGTGTGTTCCCATACCTGGCGTGTCACAAAGTTTGGCGCAATGATGCAAGAGTCTGGCATTGTATTAGCTGTGAGAAGGAGGCTGACACTAAGGGGCATATTATCAAGACAGGCGATAAAATTATCGCCGCTTTAGCGGCAGAAAACTGCCGCTAAAACGGCGATAATGGGCTTGATAATATGCTCTATGGAATTCCAATTGAAGCCCATGTTAGATGTGAAGGGCATCTAACCTGAGTTTCAATTGGAATTCTATAGAGCATATTATCAAGCCCATTATCGCCGTTTTAGTGGCAGTTTTCTGCCGCTAAAGCGGCGATAATTTTATCGCCTGTCTTGATAATATGCCCCAAGTACTTTGGGAATGCTGATTTTGATTGGTGCTTATTATAGTAGGAACTGTGGGAGATGTATCTTCTCTTTCATTTGAATGACTTAGTTGTATGCTTTGGCTTTAGCTAGATAGACTTACACCTGCCCTGCTTTTCAGGTGGACATCTCTTTCCTTCTCTTGAGACCCACGTGCTCCTAATATTTCTGCTCATAAATATACTTGGTAGAGTAAGGGCATCTCCCCTTTTCTTATTTGGAACCTTCATTTGCTTCTACTTTGGATGCTAGTTTTGCTGACAGCAGCCGCTTCAAAACTTTCTGGCTCAACCACAACCTTAGGCTTAGCATTAGGGAGTTTCCCTTAAAGGGAACAGAATGTTATCTCACTTTGCATATGCTCTGCTTAATTACATGCACTTGCATTTGCTGAATTGAATTGGCTGGATCATATTCATACATGCAGTATTCAGGTGACTACTGATTTTTGCAAAACTGATTACATTTGAGATTGTAACTTTACTAAAATGCTAATAAACTTTCATTGTTTGCACAATTTCCTCTTTGTCGTTTCAGTGGCCAAAATCTGCTTCACTATCACTGAGATGTTACTGAGTTTAGATTTTAGCCTCAGCTTGAGACAAAGGTCCATGGGGCATATCAGCAACACCCGGCGATAATTATCACTCAGCGCTCTTAGTGTGAGGATAATTATTGCCGGATAACGAGGATTTTTATCGCTGAGCTAGTGTGCTATTAGCAACGCTTATCTCCTCAGCGATAAAAATCCTCACTCTAACTGCCCAACGCGAGATTATCGCTGGAAACCCAGCGATAATCTCACGCAATGTGGTGTTAGCTTGATGATAGGGACTCACAAACTTAGCCATGATATCCACCTTCCAGAGGATATCATGGCTAAGTCAGTCCTGAAGCAGGTGTAAGGAAAGTAGCGATAACAGGTGTTATCTCTACTTTTCCTGACGCTATGCTTCATAGCGTGGGGCTTGATAATAGGAGAAATGTCGCTTAGCGACATTTCTCCTGTCATGTTAGGTCAGGAACGCCCACTTTGCATCTCATTAGGGATGCAAAGCTGGGCGTAAAGAATCCCCACGCTAAAGCAAGGTTTCATGCGTTAGCGTGGCCTTTCTAAGCAGGCGATAAAATTATCGCCGCTTTTCGGCCGAAAATGGCTGCAAAAGCGGCGATAACTTTTTATCGCCTGCTTGTAAATATGCCCCCATGAGAGTGGACATAGCCGAGTAAAGGGTTTGAATCAAGTTATCGTGGTGCAAACACCATCCTTATCTCTCGCCCTTTCACCCTACACTCCTCACTTTTGCTTCAGTCAGACTATTGGTTTCTACCCCAGATCGATGATGTACACCGATAGGCAACCGGTAGAGGTATACATAAATACCCAAACGAATCCTCAGCCGTGGCCCATGCAGGTAAGAGAGGTGGGCCGGGTTGGGAAGGGGATATCGACAGATGACCACGAGAGCAAATTAAATAAATAATACATTTTCCCTTGTAGTCGTCTGTTGAAATCCCCCCCATCGAGCCCCACCGCCCCCCTTGCTCTTAGCTGCACAAGCCGCGGCTGCAAATCCTCCCTCAAACTACCAGCAGCCTTCTTTTGGGATGAAAGGGCAGTGAGAGTGATTCGCTCACACATTTTTATTCTTCACGCTCTGGTCAGGGTCTTATTCTCCTAATTTTCTCTAAAAATCGCTTTGGCTTAGAGACAGAGATTCAAATTTACGATGAATCTGCAGGACGTGATGTGCTTTTATAAATTTGTAATGCAGATCAGATGACAAAACCAGCTGGTTAAGGATGAATCCATCACTTTGAAGAAGGCATCAGACGCCTGTGTATCTTTTTTCAGATTTAAACACCACTTAATGTTCACCAAACGTGTTCAGATTGAAAAACTTGCTTCTATAAATAAAACAGAAATGGAAAGTATGCCACCCTCTCTGCAGTGGTGCAGCTGGTATTTCTGCATTAAACGTTACTGCAAAGTTCCTGCCCAGAGGTAATGTCTTTAAACCCACTCTTGTGACCTTTTCAAATGATTGATTAACTTGTTTGTAACTCAGTTATTATGTTTATTACATATCTACACTAAATAGCATGGGGCAGATTTATGTTGCACTTGCGCCACTTTTGTGCCACCGTTGCGTCACTTTTGTGACGCAGCAGCAGCGCAAATCCTGCACCATGGTGCAGGGTATTTGCAACGTGATGCATCTGGGAGATGCGTCACGTTGTAAAGCCCTGCGCCACATGTAGGCGTTCCAGGGCAGGTGGGGGCGTTCCGGCGCAGGAACGCCTCCTAAAAGTGGCTGAGTGAAATCTACAAGATTTCACTCAGTCACTTTTGAGCCCATGCTGCGTCAAAACCCTGCGCCTGCTTGAAGCAGGCGTAAGGATTGACGCAGCATTGTACAGATAGGGCCCCGCAGAGCATTGCTGGAGCTGCGTCGTGCTTGCGACGCAACTCCAGCAATGCGCCACTTTTACGGCACAGATGCGTCACGCATCTGTGCTGTTTTTGCCCCATGGTGCGCCGCATTATAAATGCAGCGCATCCATGGTGGCGCAGCTGTGGCGCATAATAACTGGCGCATCCCTGCTGATATGCAGGGATGCGAGAGTTATCATAAATCTGCCCCAGAGTGTTTGATTTAATCTCTAACTACACCATTCGCAAAGCGATCTGATGCCTCAACAAACTATATATAATGCGCTAACCAATGTGCTAAATCACTAAATAAAAATATGTATTCACTGGAAGCCTTCATAGACCAGTTAATTAATACTTCAAGGATGTGTCTGGGCTAAGAACTGCTACAAAGAGAGCTAAAGGGCATAATGATATGTCTGCATGGATCTGTAGACAATACCAAGGTCACAGGTTTGCAGCCCAGCAGTTTCTCCCTGGCTTTCATTGTTTGGAGGTCGATAAATCAGGAAGGGTGGCTCGGTGAGTTTCTGCTCGACGCTAAGCATGCAGTGAGGCCCAGTGCACAAACCTGAGCTTTAGCTCGGTCAACTGACCACCATTAAACTGGGTCGTATTAACACCTGGTACATACGATACTTAGAAACATCAGAAGTGGAGCATGAACAGCTGGATAAAAAGCAAGTCATTATTAGAACCGTAGGGCATATATCATTAAAGCTGCCATGAAACAAATACAACTTATAAAAATCACTGTATGAAAGGAGGGAAGGTTTTACTCTATTGAATATTTGTTGGAATTCTACTATTTCTCTCTTGCAAGGGCCTTCGGTGTGTCTTCTCAAGTTCACAGATATTCAGCCGTGCCTGTAAATTCCTCGCTGCTTCACATACGCAACACATTTTGCAATTTTCCAATTCCTAAGTAGAAAAAACCAGAGAAGATTGACCTGTAGGTGATTTTAATAAATGTTGGACATTTTGTAAGGTTAGCTCTATATCCCTCTCTTTTGTATACATTTATCTCCAAAGCTTAATATAACTCTAATGCAGTGGCGGATGATGACATTTAAAAGTGGTGGCGTAAAATTAGCGGCTGAGTGCACTGGGCGAGCGACCGCAGCGAGCGTGCCCAACCAGCATAAGAGGGGCGTAGGGAAATTCTCCCTTCCCCCCCCCCCCCCCCAGAGAAAAGTTTGAAAAATTAACGGGCAAAAGCAAATTTGAAAAAGCAAGAGGGTTAATAAAGCAATTGTGATAGACCAGGGGGCAGATTTACAAGTCCCTTGCACCGCAGGTGCATCACTTTGCGTGACGCACTGGTGGCGCAGCCTGCTAAGTGATATTTACAAGAAGAGGTAAAGTCACCCTGCGTAACTTAACCTGTGCTTGTAAATATCACCCCTGTTCACGCAACACTTTGCATGTTAGGGGCGTGACATGGGTGTTGCTGTGGGTGTTCCCATGCACCACCCATGTCCACTTATGCATATCCATATTACGAGAAATCATAAATCTGGAAATGCATCAGAATTCTACGCCACCCTAGGGTGGTGTAGCGAGGTGCAAAGAGGAGACATTTTTCCATTTCTCCTCGATTGTTTCCTCTCTCAATGCGTGCTGCATTCTACAGCACACGTTGGAAGAGGAAATCACCTCAAATGATTGTTTTTGTGCAGGAAGGTGCCCCTTCCTGCACAAAAACAATCCCCCCACGACGCAGGGATCCTTGCACCATGGTGCAAGGGTGCCTGCGCCGGTGCATAGCAGCAGTTTGTGCGCCAGCGCATGGGGAAGCACAGAGATGCAACTGTTGTGGTTTTACTTATACAATTCTTTTCTTTTTATATAACTCTGTTCCTGTTTCACTACTTCTTTCCCTGTGCAGCTCGTTGCATTCTATGTTCTATTTGTGACTAGCTTGGCAACAGAATGTGGGCAAGGGAGAGTGGAGGTTGGTGTTGGAGGAGGCGGTTAGCTGTAATAAGGACTGGTGGTTTTATCCTTCTTACTGGAAATAAAGTTACTGAAATCTACTTGAAGTCTACCTGAATTTCGTTGATTTTACACTGGCGACGAGTGACCTGCTTGGGGACAGGAATTGATGCCACCAGTTTCCCCATACCGAACCTACTGCCAAGGGATACTTATTTCAATTCAGCTGAATCTGGATTTTGAACGTTGGTGCACAACAAGAATTGATGTCAAATACTACATAGAGACATCGAAGCTGTACTTGTGTATCGATTTTCGTTTGGTATTCTAAGCGCTGCTCCACAGTACAGCTGTTCACTGTGTCAAGTCAGCACGGAAATCTTTATGGGCGAGAATATTTCTATATTTAAATATTTTGTGGATGTCAACATGAAGGCTTTGCTGATGGATACCGATGTTAACTGCCCGTATTCAAGGACATGGAATAAATCTTAACGGCGTTCGTGTTGCCGTACTATCGTACTGTCGTGGGGGAAGACAGATTTGTTGAACTGCTGTGCTCACGTACTGACTGAAGTGAGGGGAGACTGATCCTTTGAAAGAAAAATTCAATTTTGCGCTAAAATATTGTGTTTTCTGATGGCCCCACCAACGTTGAATGATTACATTTGAATGATGACATTTGAACGATAACGGCTCCGCGAGCTGGACTCACCTGCACGTGCGCTGCTCCCGTTGCTGTCGAGTCGAGTAGCGAGCGGCAGCGTTGCTGCGAACCACCCGGCTCACGTTATGTTAGCGTCGTGATCAACGACGTTGCTGGCGTTTCATCGTGTATCAGTGATACACACACTGGATATCTACGGCGTTTGGCTACGTTTCGTTTTCTCGAATTGGGAGGAGAGCATGTTGTGTATCAGTGATACACACACTATTCACGCAGAGGATTTATAGAGAAAGGTTTTAGAACAACGTTAACCTTAAGTTTTTATGCAAATTTTGGACAAAACTAATCTTTATATTCAATGTATTGAGATTAATGACAACTAGTTTTTTTTTTGTTTTGTTTATTTATTTATTTATCTTTACATGTGCATGAGTGGTTACTCTTTTGGTGCTTATTCATAATGACTGCGTCTAGCATGTCGCAACCTCCTCAATTTTTGAGTGATGTGGGTGACCCCATGTTACCATGGAACAGATGGAAACCTCTCTTTGATTCGTATTTACTGGCTATTGGGGGAGAAAAGTTCTCAGCAGTGCGAAAGCAAGCTACACTGTTACACAATTTGGGGATTGAGGGTAGACAGCTGTTCTTAGACAATGGAGTGTGGGTGATGTAGTTTTGGTCAAAAGACCTGGGCTTTTGAGGAAGGGTCATTCACGTTATATGGGCCCATTCATTATCAAAGAAGTGAGGAAGAATGTCGTGGTATTGGGTTCTGGGGAGGTTTGGAGTATGTCTCGGTTGGTTAAATGGGTGCCAGGTTCTGAAGGTACGTCTGATGGGTCTACTCATGATTCTGCCTTGACTCATCACGATTGTACTCCGATGGCTATGCACCATCCTGGCAACCACCGTAGGATCAGGTTTACGCCATCTTGGCATAAAGATTATGAAATATCTTGAGGTTATCTTGACAAGGGGACTATAAGATGTCTGGACTGCAACAATGGTTATGTTGTAAGTTTTGAGGTTTTGTTATTGCTTTTTGTAAGTTGTCTTGTAAATATAAGTTTTAAATATTGTGGGGAGGAAGATGTGTTGTGGTTTTACTTATATAATTCTTTTCTTTTTATATAACTCTGTTCCTGTTTCACTACTTCTTTGCCTGTGCAGCTCGTTGCATTCTATGTTCTATTTGTGACTAGCTTGGCAACAGAATGTGGGCAAGGGAGAGTGGAGGTTGGTGTTGGAGGAGGCGGTTAGCTGTAATAAGGACTGGTGGTTTTATCCTTCTTACTGGAAATAAAGTTACTGAAATCTACTTGAAGTCTACCTGAATTTCGTGGATTTTACAGCAACATATTGTTGTAAATAAGTTGCATCCCAGTGCTTAGAAAATAACGCAGCGGGGCGCAGCAAAATGTCTTGCGGCACCGCTCTGTGTTAGTTACTTGTAGATTTCCGCCATGTGCATAGTCATAGCCCTTAACTACTTTGTAAAAATAAAGTAGGTATCAGTGCCCTTACCTTAAACCCTGAAGTTGTGAAAAACAGAAAAGGAGGTTGCGTTCTATGCAACCCCTCTCTGTCCAAAAATTACGTGCACTTCTTCCGGCTGTAATAAATGCAGAAAAGCAACATATTACATAAGTAGCGGTGGCAATCATTTCTAAAGTGGTCTTGTGCCCATTCCATGCCCATTACTTCTACAATATTCAAATCAGTCTTGACCCTGCTCCATAGGAGCAGTCCAGCCTAAGAGAGTGAAAACATCTGTTAATGCCCTGAACACAACCAATCCTTTAATATCTGACAGTGGGATGATATATTTCTACTGTGAGGCTAGCAGAGCCAATTGATGTAATGAAAGCAGCCGTGTCAAGTAGAAAAATTAATAACTCTGGAAATCACTTTTAATTGCTTACATTGGCGATGGAGTGGGCGAGCATGGCCGAGCATGGTCTTCGTCTGGTCCTTCATGGTCGGATGCCACATTTCTGGAGTGTCGCCACATTCTGCGATTCCATGAAGAGCAGACCTCGTGCAAACACAGGGAATGGAGAGCACACGCTGCTACAGCTGTTCAGAACTCTCAGCCATTGCTCTTGGAAGATGTGAAGAGGTAGCACCCAGCAGGTGGTCAACGTAAAACCAATACTGCATCTGCATAAAGATTGTGTTGGCAGTTTATAAAGTATGAACCTAGCTGGCAACAACACAGTGCTGCATTTCTTGGCATCAGGGCGCTAGAATTTGGAAAGGACATGATTTAAGGATGAGGGAGTCATCAATCTCTCGGAAGAGGAAGGTGATGTAGGTCCTTATGTGTGGATCATCTTTTCATAGTGTTTTTATGTCAATTGGTGGGAGCACACTGAATTGAATGTCATTGCCCCTTAGCAACAGTGAGGTCAATGCCCAGCCCTACCTTCCCAGGCAGGAACTCATAAATCCGTTGCCATTAAATCCACAAGAGATGGAGCATGCAAGGCTTTTAAAAAGTGCCCCTGTACATAATGGCAACAGAAACAAGTAGACTAATACACAGACACACTCACAGCCCCATACAAAGACACATCCAAATACACATGCTAAAACATACACACACCCTAATGTACACACACAAGCCGCGTTCAGACGCACATTGATACACACAAACTCTCAGACACTCTCTCCCACAAATTCAATGCTACAAACAGATAACTCAGCTCTGTTAAAAGCTCTGCTGGTTACCCTGGAGTGCTGAGACGTTCCCTGCATCGATATGCAGCCCTTGTCCATCTGCAGTGAGTGTCTATTTAGTGACGTGTCTGTCCGGCAGTTCAGGCATTCAAGTACTTTCATTATTACATTTCATTTTGATCCTCATCGCAGGAGCAACGGCCCAACACGGCCCTCGAAACCTTGATACCATGGAAATAAGTGAACAGAAGGCTGAGGGAAAAGTTCAAAAAGCTGCCGTAAAAACAATGCAAGTGTAAAGATGAGAAAAACTGCAGTACTGAGATGAAGAATCGTCGCTGTGTATGAGTGTGAGTGCTTGTTTATGAAGCGGGGTGTAATGGAAGGAGAGAACTTGAAAAAATGCACATATAGAAGCCCTATGTAGTGTTTCCAAAGATTGGATGAGTCCATTTTGTCCGATCGCACGGGGGGAAGCAACCAGGACTCCCATGTGCGTGATGTAAATGGAATAAACGGGCGTATGCCAGTCAAAAGTGAAAGGGAAAAAAAGCCCGGGACTCCAGGCAAGGCTCAGTTATCTGGCCACTACCAGACTGACAGCCACATGCTTCTTCACTTGGGAGAGGCAGACATCCGCAAGCTTTCAAAGAGAGAACCGGAAGCAGGTCCCCCGTGAACCTACACCACCATGCGGACTGCCATCACTGCGCCTTTTGAGCCACACACCAACCCTGACTATGAGCCATTTCTCCTCCACCAAGCACAGCAGCTGCCTGACGAATCGGTGGATGTCCTCTATGGGCGACTGAAAGAGCTAGCCAGCATCTGTACTCTTCTCGATCAAGATGACAAAGTCCAGGCCCAATTTATTCAAGGGTGCGCCTCTTCCAAGTTGCGTGAGCTCATCCTTCAAGTACACACCATGCCCATAAGAGACATTGTGACATTAGGGCGTTCCACAGAGCTATCCAATGCCTGGGTGGCCCACATGGACCCCCACTCCTCAGCTCCCATCAAAGAAGAACCATTCAATGCCATCCAGACTGAGACGTGCGGAGGCAAACCAAAGTCCACCACCAAATTATCTCCACATCCTACCAAGCAAGGACCACGGAGTCGCACGTTTGGATGGTGCAGAGGCCCATACCTCCACAACGTAACCTGCCCTGCTGAAGACAAAACATGCAATGCGTGTGGTAAGCAGAACCACTTCTCCAAACTGTGTCACTCCTTGCAAGGACGATGATTATGGGGCCCAACAGAAGCTGGTGAGCACGGTAGAGCCACACCCAGACGAGACATCAAGCAGCGACATGACGGAAGATGAAACAGCCATCATCCACGAGGTGAGAATATTGGATATGCTCAAGGCCACCCAACAGACCACACCAATGTGCAAGATCGGAGTGCAAAACCACCCAATTGCCGCACTCACAGACACAGGAGCCATTATCAACCTCATGGCCGCAAACCTCTACGACAGCCTACCCAACCCACCAGCACTTTGCAGCAAAAGCGTGCAAGTATAAGCTTTTGGCAACCTCTCATTGCTGAATCTTTGTGGCGTGTTTCAGGCAGATCTCTCCCATGACTCCACACACCAAAGTGCTAAAGTTTATGTGTCACAAGAATGGTCAGAATTCCTGCTCAGCTGCCGCAATTTGCATTTGATGTGTACGCACACGATCTTGATCGCCTACTACAGGATTTGCTGCCTGTTCCATAAAGGAACAGACAGTGCATGACTGCAGAGAGAAAAAAAAACACGAGAAGCATGAAAGAATATTGAGTAGGCAAAAGAAGTGCGACTCCAAGGAAGATGTAGAAAACAGGAAAATAAAAGGGGTGTGAAAATAAAATAAAATACACACAGCACAGACCGATTAACATAATCTCATTTTGGATTTGTTTATATTTATTTAATGTTTTTACACGGCTGCCAGCTTCAGCGTTTCTGAGGCTGCCTCCAAGACAGTGCTGCCGTGAAGTGAGCCTCAGAGCCGTCCACACTTTAATTCCTTGTCGTCGTGCCTGCACTGAGTGCAGTCCAGAAAACAATGCTGACAGTGGTCCTGGCTGGAGTCAAATACAGAGGACCCGGAAGATGATTCAGACTTCAGCACACAACAGGGGTAACGGCCAGTCACTGCATGGCTTCATAATAAAGCCATACAGTGATTGGTCACGAACACCGTGAGCCTGAAAGGATCTCTCCCACCCACCCCCTGTGCACGAGAGACTCAGAGAGACTTACTAACGCATCTCACAAGCGAATCCTGACAATGCTGTCTTGCTGAGAGCAATGCTAGGGTTGGCTTGAGCAGGCAAAGTTAGTTCTCATTAGGAGATCGGGGGTCTGCAGCTGGGATTCCCCCGGCCCACTGATTGAGCAGGCGAGAAAGGCTTCAAGTGCGCACGTAGGGTTGGGACGGCTGCCCTCTACGGCCAGCCTGACATGCGCACTTGATTGAGTCAGTTTCATGTGATGTTTTAGTTTACTTTGCGTGTGTAAGGAAAGCTCCACCCACCTCCCTCAGGATTGGATTCAGGAAGTTTATCACTTTATATAACTGGCCAGCGGCTGAAAAAAGCTGACTGCTATGCTGCGGCCAGGAACATTTTTTTATGGACTATTGCACTTTTATATCTATTATTACTGGGGATGGGGGCACAAATATGTAGGGGGGCAACACCAATATGCCCTAAGGGATGCACAGTCACTGCTCCAACGTAGTAGTTCATTATAGGTTTCTTCAACTGTGCATTTATATAAAAAATGCTTATCTAATCACTAAAATTTAGCCCAGAAAGAACCTCAATCTACAGAAACATCTTCATTCTGGTATGCGCACCATTTCGTCAAAACTCCTTTTTCTTTGCAAAGGCAAAACGTAGAAGCACATACGAAGGGCGGTATATTGAGATTTACTCACCAAAAGTGTAGCATAAGAACTGAATTATACAGATGCAGAAGGAAGCAACTCAGTCCCAGAAAATCATAACCCTAGGAACCTTTAGAGAAACCCCCATCTAAAATGTATCTATATTTAGGTATTTTCATAATGTGTTTTTTTTTGTTGTTGCAATCTTTGTATCACGGAGTTCACACTTTTGGCCTACAGAGCTGGGCTCTTCTCCAGTTTCATCCCCTTCAACGAAGAGCCTCAGGGTCACAATCAACAATGACTTTTCAATAAAGTCCCAGATTGGAACAGTAGCCTCAACCGGATTCCTCCAGTTGCGGAGGATAAGTAAAATTAGTAGATCCCTTACTAGACAAGCACTGGTGCATGTTGTCCTAGCCCTGGTCATCTCCCACATATACTACGCAAACTCCTTGAGTCTCCAGTTGCCAGAGTATTTAGTCAGGAAACAGCCAGACTGGTCTTCCATCAACCAGGATGGCAACATGCCACCCCTGTTATGCAAAAACTACAATTGATGCACAGAATGCAGAACAATGTCATACACCCCAGTACAGAGATCCGGGCCTAAATCCATCTTTTTTTTGCTCACCATGCCATTCCATTTTGGACCTAGCCATATGCAAATCAGTCTTGACCCTGCACCCAATGGAAACAGTCCAGCCCGTAATGCCAGGCCAGGTCCTCCCTGGACTGGAAACAAGCATCCTAGGACCGGTTTCGGGCTTTCAGCCCTTATCAGCCAGGATAGCTTGACTCCAGTGGCATGGAGAGCACGGGACCCACGTCTGGGCATACCCGTCCCACTCGGGGTGACACATTCAAAAACAATAATTGATGGACAGAATGCATAACAATGACATACATTCACCTCAGTACAGAGATCTGGGCCTAAATCCATCATATCTTTGCTCACCATGCCATTCCAGTTTGGACCCAGCCATATGCAAATCAGTCTTGACCCTGCGCCCAATGGGAAAAGTCCAGCCCGAACTGCCAGGCCAGGTCCTCCCTGGACTGGAAACAAGCATCCAAGGACCGGTTTCAGGCTTTCAGCCCTCATCAGCCAGGATAGCTTGACTCCAGTGGCATGGAGAGCCCTGGACCCATGTCTGGGCATACCCGTCCCACTCGGGGTGACAAATGCAGAAACAGCAATTGATGGACAGGATGTAGAACAATGTCATAAATTCACCCCAGTACAGACATCTGGGCCTAAATCCATCGTTTTTTTGCTCACCATGCCATTCCAGTTTGGACCCCAGTCATATGCAAATCAGTCTTGACCCTGCACCCGATAGGAACAGTCCAGCCCAAACTGCCAGGCCAGGTCCTCCCTGGACTGGAAACAAGCATCCTAGGACTGGTTTCGGGCTTTCCGCCCTCATCAGCCAGAATAGCTTGACTCCAGTGTCATGGAGAGCACGGGACCCACGTCTTGGCATACCCGTTCCACTCGGGTTGACAAATGCAAAAACAACAATTGATGGACATAATGCAGAACAATGTCATACATTCATATTGTGTGTTCTTTGCCTCCTCGCCCTAAGTGCGCCGGGTATGCCCAGACGTGGGTCTCGGGCTCACTGTGCACTGGATTCAAGCTATCCTGGCTGAAGAAGGGTGAAACCCCTGAAACCGGTCCTAGGATGCTTGTTTCCGGTCCACGAGGACCTGGCTTAGCAGTTCGGGCTGGACTGTTCCCATGAGGCACAGGGTCAAGACTGATTTGCATATGGCCAGGTCTAATCTGGGGTGGCATGGTGAGCAAAAGAAAGATGGATTTAACCCAGATCTCTTGACTGGTGGTGAATGTTTTGATTTGTTCTGCATTCTGTCCATCAATTTTGTGTCCTTTGACCCGTTTTATGCCGCAGCTACACTTACTCCCAATACCACAACGCTGTGCTTTTAAGAGTGGGTGCCTCGTCTTTTGATCTCAACAGGATGTGGGCCCAAAATTTGTCTCTAACCTTATTAAGAGACATGTACCCATGCGCAATCTGAGATCTGCCCACAAGAACTTACTGGTCAGTCCTCCTTATAAACGGAAGAGACTAGGTGGCAGCAGGTTCGCAGTATTGACTACCGACTTCTGAAATGCTCTCCCCTATGAAATCAGATCCTGCACAGATTTACCTGTATTCAGGAGACTTCTCAAGACATGGCTCTTTGTTCAGGCATATGAATAGATTTCCCGGGCTCAGCTACTTCTATACTAGCGTCAAGAAACCAATCGGTGTACGTGCGCTCCAAAAATAATTTTAACATAACACACGATGGAAATTTTTGTTACAGAAGCACAGCTTCTTCAAGACATTCCTGGAAAAGGATATTTTTCTTTTAAAAAGCTGTATTCACTATTCAGCATATGCTGTCCATCCCACGCTGCAAACTAGCTAGTGCTCCCCACTAAAACAATGTGGGTATCCGACTACTTTAAAGTTAGCTGTCAATCATCCTACTGCAGTGCCCACTGCAGATAGCCTCAATTCTTCCTCAGCTGTCCTGTCACCAGACTCTGCACTGTCATTTGGTCAGGAAATTGGCTATCACAATTCAGGGAGATGAGTCAGCCTAGAACAATCTAGAAAAAGAGAAAACAACTCTTTTCAGCTTCTTCCACCACTTTCCTTTCAGCTTCATGGTGATTCAAAGTGTCAACAAGGATTGGGAGCCCAGGTTTGTAAATCCTAAACGTATTGAAGTAACTCTCTCACGCTTGTGGTGCACCAGACCTACAGCTTCCTTACATTGGCCTGCACACCTTATTCCCACAATCTAATATCACCAAATGATGAGAGATTTAGGTTTGTGAAGCCCAAGCTGCACACCGCAATTCTCTTAGACTTCAAGACACGTTGCATTTTGTGAGAAGCTGGCCTGGCATATGATGTCAACTTATGTAAGTGGGCACCCTGCACCACTCCAGACAGCTCTTATGGTGATTTAAAAGGTCTTAGATAACCGTAGAAAGTGATCCAAGTGGTAGCTGCGGAGAGCAGCCTTCAGGCTTAGTCCAGAAGGAGTGCAAAGTAGCTTGTTTTACCAGAATGCAATATTATATTATAGATTAAGTGAAAAAGAACCACACCAAGTATTTATAAAATTATGTATTTATTATATAATACTCTCTAGTACGTTCAAGTATCTCCCACACGGAGATAAACACAATGCACACAATACTGTAGCAAGAAATACAGTAAACAGCACAAAATAAACTGAGGTCCCCAGGGCGGCACCAAACCATATATTAAGAACATAGAATAAGAACCACGACTCAGGTCAGGATGATGTTGAGAGTACATAGAATTGCTGGGGACTCACAGAACCATTTAATCACAAAAGGAGCTAGAGAGGGAAAAACGTGCCAGAACGCCCTCCAATCAACAATAGTTTCAACAAAAAAGTACTGGCACACTGTAGCAAAAACTTCCTTGTTATTCTGGACTAGGTAGGAGGAAGTGTGCTTTATCACAGACCTCCAACACTCATTTATATTGTATGGAGACAGCCCATCCAGAATGCTACAAATTTAAAAAAAATTAAGTAGATAAGAAAAGTAAGAAGAAAGGAGAATGTGCAGTCAGTCCACAAAAGGATACACTCTACAGAAACCCTCAATAGTAACGAGGTGAAAAAATGTGTAGAGAGAGAGAGAGTACCTCACGTGCGCACCACCAGAGGAGCTACTGGTTGGTTCTCACCAGCTTGCCCACGTTTATTTCATCATCGGTCACTCTCTCTCAAGAAAAAAGTGTGCAGTGTCCAGTGGAAAAACACATAACACAAGACAGTGTAGTGTGAAAAACAAAGAAACACATAAATTGTGCAGACAACGACAATAAAAAATGGTGAGGGTATATAGACTCACAAATGATTGTTTTATTCTGGTTAGGAGTCTATCACCCTGTTTAAAAACACAGCATGTTGCATACCTTAATAATGACGGCCAACATGTTTCATTGCCAATAAAATTTGTGGCAAATTCATCAGGGCAAGAAGGGGTCAAGAATCACCTTCTCTGGACACACACCTTTAAAAGGACTAGTTGGGGCTATGGGCCCACATAACAGCCACCAACCAGTCGCAGGGGCGTTCTAAACTTTTTACTATCGCCTTCCTGATCGGCAAAGCACGACCGTCGTTGGTGCCTGCACCCTGTCCCTTGTACAACCAGGCGGTGCCTCCAGTGTTGAGGTACCGCCTGGTTGTACAAGGGACAGGGTGCAGGCACCAACGACGGTCGTGCTTTGCCGAGCAGGAAGGCGATAGTAAAAAGTTTAGAACGCCCCTGCGACTGGTTGGTGGCTGGTATGTGGGCCCATAGCCCCAACTAGTCCTTTTAAAGGTGTGTGTCCAGAGAAGGTGATTCTTGACCCCTTCTTGCCCTGATGAATTTGCCACAAATTTTATTGGCAATGAAACATGTTGGCCGTCATTATTAAGGTATGCAACATGCTTTGTTTTTAAACAGGGTGATAGACTCCTAACCAGAATAAAACAATCATTTGTGAGTCTATATACCCTCACCATTTTTTATTGTCGTTGTCTGCACAATTTATGTGTTTCTTTGTTTTTCACACTACACTGTCTTGTGTTATGTGTTTTTCCACTGGACACTGCACACTTTTTTCTTGAGAGAGAGTGACCGATGATGAAATAAACGTGGGCAAGCTGGTGAGAACCAACCAGTAGCTCCTCTGGTGGTGCGCACGTGAGGTACTCTCTCTCTCTCTACACATTTTTTCACCTCGTTACTATTGAGGGTTTCTGTAGAGTGTATCCTTTTGTGGACTGACTGCACATTCTCCTTTCTTCTTACTTTTCTTATCTACTTAACATTTTTTACATTTGTAGCATTCTGGATGGGCTGTCTCCATACAATATAAATGAGTGTTGGAGGTCTGTGATAAAGCACACTTCCTCCTACCTAGTCCAGAATAACAAGGAAGTTTTTGCTACAGTGTGCCAGTACTTTTTTGTTGAGACTCACAGAACCACCCAGGGTTGGTCGATAGGGACCCCACAAAGAGCGTGTGCAGTTGTGAACACAACCATGTTCTCAGTACAAGTCTATTTGCCAGACACAATTGGATTTTTAAAGGCTAAGGATCCTTCCCTGTGGACCTTAGAAGAACCTCTTGGAAGACAGATGGTTGGAGAGCCACCCCATCCGTGGATAACCTAGTACCGACATTACCTCCACCAGGGAAGCCAGGTGCGTACGTGTGGATTGGTGTCGGAAATGGCAGTCACTGCTGGAAGAGGAGAAAGTGTCTGTGGGAATCCAAACATGGATTCTTGAAGGGGAGTACCTGAAAGCAGAGGGGCAGAGTCTATGTCACTCAGGAGTCCCCAGGAGACTTGGAAGACGAATGCTGTCTGATGTAAGGTGCTTCAGGGAAGATGACGATGAACTTGACTATGCAGCTGTGAGGGTCAGGCAATGCTGAGGAAGCTCACTCAAATAAAAGAGAGGGGCCCCGTACCACAAAAAGGGGTAGAGCACCAAATAGATTGTAGTCAAAAGAAATGTTCCCCTTGTTGGCTCATATGAACTGTCACACACTCATTCACAAATAAAGCCAATCTGTCACCAGAACAAGACACCAGAGTCTGGACCCAATCAGATATTCATATGAAAAGAATCAATGTATTTTATTAAAATATGGCCATGTAATTTTACACAATAACAAAATTCATGCAGCAAAATTTAAAAAGTTAAAAACATAAATTGATGTTCATTATCATGGATGCTCAATAATACAAAACGTAGGGAGAAAAAGTAAGAAAAAATGTTTTCTTATCCACTAGAGTAGGAAGACATATGATCAAGATCAACTATTCTCCTAAGCAATTATACAATTCGGAAAACAGATGTCGTTACAATCTATAGTCTGCCCACTGGACTTGCGTCGACGCGTTTCGGTTGGAAATCGAAAAATAAAAGACCACCTTCTTCAGGACAAATATTACAATCTCCCATGAAGTGTACGTGCAATCTAAATCAAATAATAAAACAATAAAATATAGACATTAAAAACATTTTGAACATTAATGCATTCAATACACATCTTAAAAAGGACAATTATTCAAAACAGACAGTCAAAAATTCTTCTTCTTTGTAAGGACATATCTGTCCGACTACATTGATTCCTGCCAAAAGAACAGTCCTACACATTAAAAACCACTTTCAAATAAAACAGTGTTGTTCTCCTGGTGACTAGACATACAACTCATTAATGCTGAGGAAGACCAGGACCAGGGTACGTGCTGTCCCATGAAGGATGTTGAGTGCTGAGGGGTCGGTGTCCAGTGGGAGCACCAACAGATGCAGCCCATGTCGAGAAGGTAAAAAGTTGGGACCAGCATGGTCCAAGGGACTCACCACAAACAGGGGAGTCAGGGTAGATCCTGAGCAATCAGGGGAGCCCAAAAGTAATAAGTGTGACCCTCAAATGGACCCACAGGCCGGAGGCATTGAAGTCCAGAGAGGACCTCAAGCAGCTCACCAAAAATGAGGGAAGGAAGACCTAGTTAGGCCCAAACGAACTCCATCGAAGTCCAGAGGGCCCAAATGGTAGAAGTAGATGTGGTGTCTGATCTGAATCTTATCGCATGATGAATTTAGGGACCTACACCGAGGTAAGCCCTTAAGTATCCTAGGGAAAGGGTTGGGACGATTGAGGGGTCCCTCCCAGGGGAGGGTCTGGACAGGGGGGATGTACTCCCATGTCTTTTGTCCTGTTTCTCACCAGAGCTGGAGCCAATGGCTCCCAGGACTGGTTTGAACTGGACTATGCATGGGGACACCAAATGTGCCCCTTATACTGAATTTCTGGTGCTGGTAAGCACACCCACCCAGCCTAATACACGAAATCCTGTCTGGGAGGTTGTTACACCTCCCTGTGACAGGATGCCTTTTGTTCTACCTTCCTCTGCTCGAGCTTGGCTCAGCAGCAGGAAAGCAGAAATGTGTCCCTGGTCGGCAGCAACCATTCTGTGCTGTCCGAGTCTGGAAGGCTAGTACCAGGAACACTGAAAGACTGATGGAGGGCTCTCCCAGTGCTTGGAATCATACCTCCCACACTGATTACAGTGTGGGGGTATGATTCCACCATGTTTGATACCAAACCTGATAGGATTCATTGCAGCCGATTTTGAGATCGACTTCGCGTAATTACGCGGTGCCCCTCTACAAATCATACTGCTGCTTCACTGAAAACCTGGGAAAATGGACTTCGTAGGCTGCAGGGGTGTCCTGCTCATGCAGGGGCACCCTCTCACTTAGAACTAAGCACCCTGCCTTCAGGATTTCTGGGTCCCCTCCAGGGAAATCAACTAACCCAGGGTACTTTTAAACTACCCATGAGTTTGGAAGTAAAGGACGCAAATCTGGCGTGGATACTTTATGTGGAAAAAAAGTTAAAGGGGCCTAAGCACAAACTACCCCAAATAGCCAGAAAAAGGGTTAGCACAGGAGGGAGGGGGGTGGCTATCAGCGAAAGGGTTAAAGCCACTGTTGGTGATCATAACAACGACAATAATTATTATTTTACTAACAACAACAACAAAACAGCAAAAAAAAAACAATACCAACAACAATAATAATATCAACAATAATAATAATAGTAGTAATAATAATAAGAAAACCAATAACAACAACAACAATAATAATAATAATTATGTACTAATGATGTGTATAATTTACCTCACAGTGAGAGACAATTAATACATGTGTGCATGCTCTTCAACTAAGGGCACGTGGTAATATGGTAATTAAATAGGCTCTTAGTTTAAATTACATTTAGATTGTTACTAGACATTTTTCACCTGGAGTTTCAAGTGTCTTCTTTTAATTTACAGATGGATCCGAAAGTTGATATTAAACAATCTTTTTTTCAATTTGAGTCTGCATTTTTTTCACCTTTCACCAAAAACCTTTCACACAGACCACAGACAAACACAAACATTTACAACTATGCACATGCGTTTACGAAACGCATCAAAAAGACAAGCACAGGGAGACTCAAATATATATGCATTCACACATGCACACGCAACACACATATAAATTTGCATGCTTAGCTCATGCAAACACAGATGCACACATATGAAAATTCAAACTATACACACTTATTACATGAATCGCACACAGCTCACGTTCACACAGCACAAATACCTACAAAAACCAATGTATTTATGCACACAGAAGCAGATACATGCATGCAAGCAGATTCCTACAAACACGTTTACACACAGGCAACATGTACAGAATTATGCACACACTTAACACACAGTTCAACACCGGCACACCTAACAGTTCACATTTATCACATAACATATACCACACATGTACTAGGTCACACATGGGCAGACCATAAGTGGATAAGAGCAGAGGCAGACCCCTCTATGCATACAGAGGCACATACCATCCAATCAAACTCATGTAGACTCCCACACACATCCCGATGCAGTACACACGTCCACACAAAAACACACACATGCACACATGAACAGATGCACATGCACACATCCGAATCCATATGCGCCCTGCAGACAGCTCAATGAGGCATACATAAACACGCAGGAGTAGAAACCCAGCCACATATTGGGGCAGATTTATAAGGACTGGCGCATCTCTGCATATTTGCAGGGATGCACCAGTAAAGATGTGACACATGAAGTACCCTTGTGTCACCACGGATTTGTCGCATTTACAATGCGGCGCACCATGGTGCAAGGATAGACAGACGCATGTTGCATCTTCTGTCGTAAGGGCGGTGCATTGCTGGGGTTGTGTCATTAGCGTGACGCAACTCCAGCAATGCTATGGGGCGGCCTATACTTGCTGTGCTGCGTCACTCCTTATGCCTGCTTTAAGCAGGCGTAAGGTTTTGACACAGTATCGTTGTAAAAGTGCCTCAGTGAAATCTTGTAGATTTCACTGCGTCACTTTTACAAGGCTTTCTTGCGACAGAACGCCCACGCTGCATGCATTATACCTGACGCAGGTATAATGTGGCGCAGGGCTTTACAACGTGACACATCTCCCTCGATGCATCTCGTTGTAAGTATGTCGCAATGTGACGCATTGTTTACTATGCCGCTGCGTCACAGAAGTGACGCAACGGCGACGCAAATGTGTCGCAAGGAGCTTGTAAATCTGCCCCATTGTCTTCATCAGGGTGTGCAAGTGTCATCCTGAAGGTCAGCAAACATGATCATCCCTCCAGCAGGCGATCCTTTGAAGCTCTTATGTGCCAATCTTTTCCGCCAAGCCATCCGACACATTTCAACTGATGCTGAAAGAAGGCTTTTAATATTCACATCTGTCATCAACGACGAAAAAAGAGAAGAAAATAGATTGGAATCCAGAAGTGCCTTTACTTAGAGTCGATCAGGTCAGGAGCTTGCCCCTGCTTCTCTTGCTTGCCGAAATCTGCATGCAAGCTTTTACCGTCTGTTTTCCTTCGCTGAACAAATATGCCAATTTAAACCTGTGAAAACCTACGTGATTGCAAAGGTTTGGATGTAGGGAAATTCTATCGAAACAATCTTCATCTCCAAAAGCACTTGACACCCTGCCAATTCCATGGAAAGTCAGTAACAATGGGAGTTAGGCCCGGGGGACAAGGCGCAGACTGGGCCGTAAATATGTAATCAACAATTGGGGTGTGACTTTGCCCTACGTTGTTTACGAACGTTATTAAATTTACGTTGGAATCAAACGCATTACTTTAGTTTGATCCGGGTTTTCTTTAAACCTTTTTATTTTACAAATTTTAATTCATATTTCTCTATTTGGTCACGTAAAGGACAACAGTCTAATTGATTCTCTGTTGTAGACATTCATAGATCATTCACACATACATTTAAAGGGCATACATGTATAGAGCTGAACGCTTTTGTGAACATACATAAATACAAAACATTACTGTGAAAAAAGATGATATTGCTTTGACAAACATCCGATACATTACAATTGAAAAAACATTCAATACATTAATATACTTCACCCAACTTGAGTGGTGTACTATAATATTGATCCTAGACTATCTGAAAAAGTCTATGTCAGGTATCCCAAATAACACGGGGAATATTGTATTGTCTATAGCAAGGAAAATTCTCTTGGTTTACAGACTGAAAATTAAATTTTTCTTTCCTCCGTGTCTGTATCTTATGCCAACGCGTTCGAATCCCGGGCATTTAGTACAGGGACTCTCGCCAGGGCTCTTGCGTTCATGGGCGATAATGTTTTCTGTAGTGGATGTACAAAACCAAAGGTTTAGAGCTGTTTATGACGCTCCCTCCTATTTTTTGTGTTACTAGTATTTATACAATCTCTTAGTCTCTTTGCAAGGTCGATTATACCTGTGAGTTAATGTCCTTCTCATCAGTTTATTGCATCCGCTGGATACATGGGCACCGTGTGGTGTGGTATCTATTTAAAAATAAGGGGGCAGATTTATAATAACTGGCGCATCCCTGCATATCAGCAGGGATGCGCAAGTTATTATGCGCCACAGCTGCACCACCATGGATGCGCCGCATTTATAATGCGGTGCACCATGGGGCAAAAACGGCACAGATGCGTGACGCATCTGTGCTGTAAAAGTGGCGCATTGCTGGAGTTGCGTCGCAAGCGCGACGCAGCTTCAGCAATGCTCTGGGGGGCCCTATCTGTACAATGCTGCGTCAATCCTTACGCCTGCTTCAAGCAGGCGCAGGGTTTTGATGCAGCATGGGCCTAAAAGTGACTGAGTGAAATCTTGTAGATTTCACTCAGCCACTTTTAGGAGGCGTTCCTGCGCCGGAACGCCCCCCCCTGTGCAGGAACGCCTACATGTGGCGCAGGGCTTTACAACGTGACACATCTCCCAGATGCGTCACGTTGTAAATACCCCGCACCATGGCGCAGGATTTGCGCCGCTGCTGCGTCACAAAAGTGACGCAACGGCGGCGCAAAAGTGGCGCAAATGCAACATAAATCTGCCCCAAGGTACTTGTAAAAATCTTGACTTCAGCTCATTAGCTTTAGCGTTAGGAGTGGTTTATATTAACTCATACCTCTTTTTTTGTGGAAAGGAAGGGCGTATCCTGATGTTTTCTGTCACTGTTTGCGCAAAATGGTGTTTCCATAAGAAATACATTAGTATTGGTACTCTAATTCATTCTGTTGTGCATTTGGCCTTTCATTATTTTATTCCTGCAGTTGAAGTTTGGGCATACCTGGATATTCTTTACTTTCATCCAGCAGCCGTATTCACGTTTCCTCCGATTTTAGGCATTGGATGCTGCAGAGAGCAAGTTATATCAGCCAAATGTCTCATAGAAATAATGCGTCTAAGCAGTGCTTTATATTTTTGTTGTTTTACCTTAGCCGGGGGTGTTTGTGCCCTCGGCCGCTATCCTTTTGTTTGGGGAGCAGTCTTCAGCGTTTATTTATTTCGCGTTTCTGAAAAGGAATTTCAGAGCGCGTTTAGCTATTTGTGTCAAGGCTTTCTAGTGAATGGGAATTGTAGTTTAGAGCGGTTTAACCAATGGCAATGCCGTAATAGTTACTGAATATCCGTGACTCGGTGTAGTGGATTATGGGTGATGTAGTTTTTATGTTTTTGACAATTCTGTCATATTATTCAGCCCTGTCATTACACTATTAAATTTAAGGATAAGATATGCCCCTTTTTGCAGTAGGGCATTATCTACATCAATCATCCGATTTGATGAATTTAGTGCTGCCAGGACTGTCCATTTGAATTGATTCTCACTATGAGATTTTTCAATGAAGTGTTCCACCATAGGGGCGGTAACAACTTTCTTTTTGATCCTAGACTTGTGTTGTGTAATTCTTGTATTTACCTATTAGTTAGTTTTGAATATGTAGATTTTCATGCAGTGGCATAAACTACATTTTTTGTCTTGCAATTAGTGAAATATTTGTGTTTCCATTTAGTGCCATGGTGTGTGAATTCCGTGCCTTCAATTATGGAATTGCAGGCCACACAGTTGCCACACTTCCGGTGGCCTTCTATTGGTTTAAGGTTCCACTGTGCTAATAAGTCACTTTTTGGTTTGGGTATCGAGATATCAGCTCGCACTATTTGTTGACCTATGCTTTGATTTCTCCTCATGGCGAACAGTGGCTTTGGAAAAGGATATTCAAGGTTCTCAAGCAGATGCCAGTTTTTTAGTATAATTTGCTTGGAATGTTTTAACAACTTTTTTGGGTAGCCTCTTTTTACCATTTCGTTACAGAAAATGGTGGCATGTTCTTCAAAGTCAAAGGGCTGTGAGCAGTTTCTCTTAATTCTCAACAGTTGTCCGTATGGGAGATTCTCTTTGAGGCTTCTTGGGTGGGCACTCTGATGATGCAGAATGGTGTTTTTATCTGTCTTTTTTTCTATGAAGGGATGTTATCAGGTGATTCTCAACTGGAATAATCTCTACATCCAAAAAACGTCATCTTGGTCTTACTAGATTGGACCGAGAACTTGATGTCTTCATGCCTTAAGTTTAGCCATTCGTGAAATGACTCTAGCTCTATTTGGTTCCCCTGCCACAGGCACCAGATATCGTCAATTTATCGTAGCCATTGTAGTATATTTCTTTTGTAAGGGTTGTTGTTTTCAATAAAAAAAAATCATATTGGGCCATATAGAGGACCGCCATCTCTGGAGCGAAGGGACAACCCATGGCGGTCCCCTTCACCTGGATATAGAATTGTTCGACAAATCTAAAATAATTCTTCTTCAGGGCCACCTCTGCTAATTGCAGGATAAAAGTTATGGGAACGTAGTCTGTTTTCAAGATATAATTCAATCACTTAGTGCGCCTCATCTTGAGGTATCTGGGTGTAAAGAGATGTGACGTCAAATGACACCATCAATTGTGACTGCTCATCAAATGGTATTCCTTCAATTTTTGTAATGAAATCTGTGGTATCTCTCAAATATGAGGGACTGCTATAAGAAAAGGTTTTAAGAAAAAGTCAACATATTTAGAGATTGGCTCCAAGATAGCCTGAGACTATTGGTCTCCCTGGCGGTTCTTCCAGATTTTTGTGAATGTTTGGCACAAAATATAATATTGGTGTTCTTGGAAATTTCTTTGTCAAGTAGTCAAATTCATTTGGCCCCAGAAAGCCTTCTTCCAATCCTGGCTTTAGTATTTTAGAGATTGTGTCTTTTATTTGTTGCATCGGGTGTTCTTTGACAGGTCTGTACCAGATTTGATTATTAACTTAGTTCCTTCCCTCAAGTAGATACATCTCTCTGGGCCAGATAACTACTGCTCCGCCTTTATCTGCCTGTTTTATCACCACAGAGGTATCTGCTTTAAGTTCTTGTCAGGCTATTTGTTGCTTAAAGCTAATGTTCTTTTAAAAAAAAAATGTTTTAATTGATTTTACAATATACAGCACAGCATATGTTAATCACGGTTAAAGATGAGGAATAATCAAACCAAATTTACAAAACAACGTTGGGTTTTCGGAAGTTTTAGCAAGTATAAACCCTAACCAAAGAGTTTCTTTAGTATGAGGAAGGAAGCAAGAGTTGGGAAAAATAAAAAACAGAGTTACCAACATATAACCAATAGGGAAGACACTCCGAGTGAACAAATTTATCGACAAAATTATAACCCAACTACAAGATACCTGTCATTTTAATACATAGACCTATGGGCCAGTATGAGACTAGGCTTCCTTCCAGCTGTAGATGGGAGCCCATATTCATCTACTGAGTGATTTTGCTCTTTTGCCCTTCCTTTCATATATTCCCCTCTCAAGATTAAATACTGAGAGGAGCCGAGCGAGCCATAACTGAAATGTTGGGGTAGCTTGATCAAGTCAGCCTGCAGCTACACAGATTCGTAATACTGCCATAGCCAGAAAAAGAAAACGGTAGGACACGATTTGCCCCTGGCTGTTATCAACCCCAAGAAGCATTACAGCTGGGGTTAACTTAACTTTTACACCCAGGGTAGATTCAAAGAAACCCATGACTGAAGTTTTTAGCAAATCAAGGTGAGGGCAAGTGGAAAACATATGGATATGATCCGCGTTAGCAGAGTTACACCGTGGGCACCTAGTGCCCTCCTGCCCTCCCCATTGTGCAATTTTTGCCGGAGTATAATATAGGGAAAAAACAGTTTTGTAGTGCTGGGCCTGTAGCCCAGCAGAGCATAAAACTGTCTGCCCCAGTTCTAAAGACTGGGTGAAGTTATCCGAATCGATGCTCAACCTGTCTTCCCATTTTTTGCCATGCTTTTCTAAATCGTCTGGTTTAGTTGCCATTAGTTCAGCGTAAATCCCTTTATTAGAGCAGCCATCCCCGCTTCTTACTACATCAATGGCTTTCACCTTAGTGAATCTGTTAACCCCGCCCACTTTTTTACTAAAAAAACTTCTAAGTTGGAGATATTAAAAAAAATACCGAGTGTCAATGCCAAATTTGTCCTGAATGTCCTTACATTGGCATATTTGAGAGATACCACAGATTTCATTACAAAAATTGAAGGAATACCATTTGATGAACAGACAAAATTGATGGTGTCATTTGACGTCACACTCAGATACCTCAAGATGAGGCGCTCAAAGTGATTAAATTATATCTTGAAAGCAGACTACGTCCACATAGGGTCCCCACAACTTTTATCCTGCAATAAGATGAGGTGGCCCTGAAGAAGAATTATTTTGGATTTGACGAACAATTCTATATCCAGGTGAAGGGGACCGCCATGGGTTCGCTCCAGAGATGGCGGTCCTCTATATGGCCCAATATGATTTTTTTTTTAAATTGAAAACAATTACCCTTACAAAACAAATATACTACAATGGCTTCGATACATTGACAATATCTGGTGCCTGTGGCAGGGGAACCAGATAGAGCTAGAGTCATTTCACGAATGGCTAAACTTAAGGCATGAAGACATCAAGTTCTCGGTCCAATCTAGTAAGACCAAGATTACATTTTTGGATGTAGAGATTATTCCAGTTGAGAATCACCTGATTACATCCCTTCATAGAAAAAGACAGATAAAATCACCATTCTGCATCATAAGAGTGACCATCCGAGAAGCCTCAAAGAGAATTTCCCGTACGGACAACTGTTGCGAATTAAGAGAAACTGCTCACAGCCCTCTGACTTTGAAGAACATGCCACCATTTTCTGTAACAAAATGGTAAAAAGAGGCCACCCAAAAATGTTGTTAAAACATTCCACCAAAAGAGCGTGATATACACCTCGAGAGAGTCTACAAGTCAAACACAAAGAACCACTACAGAAAACATTATCGCCCATGAACGCAAGAGCCCTGACGAGAGTCCCTGTACTAAATGCCCGGGATTCGAAACGCGTTGGCATAAGATACAGACACGGAGGAAAGAAAGATTTAATTTTCAGTCTGTAAACCAAGAGAATTTTCCTTGCTATAGACAATACAATATTTCCCGTGTTATTTGGGATACCTGACATAGACTTTTTCAGATAGTCTAGAATCAATATTATAGTACACCACTCAAGTTGGTTGAAGTATATTAATGTATTGAATGTTTTTTCAATTGTAATGTATGGGATGTTTGATCTTTTTTCACAGTAATGTTTTGTATTTATGTATGTTCACAAAAGCGTTCAGCTCTATAAATGTATGCCCTTTAAATGTATGTGTGAATGATCTATGAATGAATACAATAGAGAATTAATTAGACTGTTGTCCTTTACGTGACCAAATGGATAAATATTAATGGAAATTTCTAAAATAAAAAGGTTTAAAGACAAACCCAATTCAAACTAAAGTAATGCGTTTGATTCCAACGTAAATTTCATGGAAAGGGCAGACCAGTTTTAGTTTTGTGGGGAAAACAATTGCTTTAGTGAAAGGGACTCAGAACACTGCTATCAGCTGCAGCATGTTATGGATAGACTAAAGTATTGCATGTGTGTTATGATGATGAAAATCGATAAAAAGCACCTCTTACCCTAAGAGATGTCTTGGAGCTAACAGAGGAAAACTTGATTCACTGTACATTCTTAGAATCTAAGGGATTTCTTACGAGTTCAGAATTAAGGAATTAAGGGCCAGATGCATCAAGCATTTTCTCTTCGCAAACAGGCCTATTCTCCGAATCTACCTGTTTGTGATCACAAAAAATCCTTTTGCGATGCATCAAACCCAATTTTCCAATTCGGTAGCCTGTTACCGAATCGCAAGATGGGTTTGCGATTTGCTATTTGGAAGAGGTGTGTTAAGGGCATCCCTTCCAAATAGCGAATCCTAACAGTATGCATGAATGTTTTGTGACAGTGAATGCGATCGCAAAACATTCGCATTTTACCACCTACTTGAAGTAGGTGGTAAGACATTCGCAAATGGGAAAGGGTTCCCAAGGGACCTCTTCCCCTTTGTGAATATTTGTAAAAGCATTTTTAAGAGCAGGCAGTGGTCCCACGGACTACTGCCTGCTCTTAAAAAATGAAAAGAAAACTTTTAATTTTCCTTTTTGTAAAGCATCTCGTTTTCCTTTAAAGAAAACAAGCTGCTTTACAAAAAAAAATGATTGCTTTATTTAGGTTTAACTTTGTTTTTTTATTGGCATTCAGCAAATAATAACAGATAGTTCCAGATATCAGTATAATGTGTTCGTAAAACAGGACTACGTTTAGTACCTGCTCAGTCTAGACATACATTACTTAGACGCCCCTAGTACCGTCCCCGTTGGACCCATTAGTAAGTCCACAATGTCTCTATGATTACCAAATTCCTGCGCCAACTTTTAAACCACAATGCCAGAGAATAAGAAAATTAAAAAAACACATTAGGGAAAAAAGAAAAAACAACCCCCACCCTCCCTCCCTCAAACTGGTGTGCTTGGAAGCGGAGGACTTGACCCCTATGTGTGGCGTGTTCTTAAATGAATTGCAGCGTCTCTAAGTAGGTGACGTGGGGCCCCTAAGGCAGAGAAGATGCAGATATCCAGGGAAAGTGATTTCGTTCATTTCGGTTGGCAAAAGTGAGAGCAGCGACTGCCAGATTTTGCTAAAGCTTGCCATGGAGTTGGAAAGAGAGGCCTGAATGCGTCCCATGTCCAGGATGAACCATAACCTGTGTAGCCACCCAACATAGGTCGGTTTTACCCTTGTTCCCCAATCAATAAGATGTTTTGGAGAGCCGCCCCCAATGCTAACCCCATTTGCTTCCGTTTCTGGGATCTTAGCGGAGACGTTAGCGGGTTAAGCAGGCCCAACACCACATACGCTGGGAATTGAGGGATCTGCGTGTAAATCTGGCGATCCACGTCGTCCACGATCGCAGACCAATAGCTCGTCAATTCTAGGTACTCCCACAACAAATGTAGCAGCGTGCCGTCTTCTCCACATCCCCGCCAGCAAGTTGGGCTGCAATCAGGGTTCCCTTTATGCAGATGGACCGGTGTCAAATACCAGTACATAGCTACCTTAACCGCCGTCTCTTTGCTCGCTATATTTCGTGATGTGTGGGTGGCTCGGTAATAAATGTCCGACCACTCCTTCTCTGCCCCGTCATGGGCTCCCTCGGGGCCTGAGGACGTAACGCCTCGTATAACTCAGAGATCATTTTCTTATCTGTGGTCTTTGTGTAGAGCCATTTTTCAAATTTCGTTACCTTCCGAGAGACCTTCGGTAGCACCTCTGCATTAAGCAACCTGTGCCTAAGTTGCAAGTAGTGAAACCGCTCGGTCTCTGGAAGACCATATTCTGCGCGCATGTTGTGAAAGGAGAGAATCCCATCCAGTTCAAGAAAGTGCCCTGCTGCCTTGCATTCCGTCACCCTCCATAGTGAGAACGCCCTTTCGTCTGCCCCCTGGGAAAAGTCCTTGTTATCAAGAATGGGAGTCATGGGCGAAGGGAAAGAGAACAATCCCTTTTTGATGGCGACCCCGTCCCAAACTCTCAGTACTGAGTGCGTAATGGGGGAACCCTTGAGATTTGGAGGTCTATCTTCTCTTTTAAGAAATGAGTCCTTCCAAAGTGATAATTTTGCCAACGCTCTGTCTTGGAACAGCCATCTTTTCTCTGATTCGTATCTGTTCCACTCCACTAGATATCGGAGCTGTGCAGCCCTGAAATACTCAAAGATATTCGGTATCCCCAATCCCCCTTCGTCAGGTCATAGGTAGCCCAGTTCCTTCTTCAGTCGAGGCCTAGCTACTGCCCAAACCAACTGCTGGAGCACTTTCTGTAACGTCCGAAGAGTAATTGGTGGTGGCCATATCGGGATTGTTTGGGAAAGATATAATACTTTGGGGAGAATGGACATCTTGATTGACACCACCCGGCCCAGAGAACCGGTGCTGCTTCCGCTGGTGCAGGTCCCGCATGATTTGAGAGGTTAACTTGGCATAGTTATGCTTGACTGTTTGTACCACCAACTGGGCAAGTTCAAAGCCTAAGTAGGGGATAGATTTTCCTACCTGAATACCCTCATAGGTACTCCCGCCCAGGGCCTGCGACTGCCCTGCTTGGTTCAGACACAGGATCATGGACTTTCCTACATTAACCTGAAAGCCTGAGACCTGGCCAAAGTCCGCTCCTCCATGAACGCCGGAACTGAGCGCGCGGGTGATTCAAGGGAGGCGATGATATCGTCCTCATAGAGACTTATTGCGGGTCTTTCCCCCCAAATGGAATGCCTAATATATCCGGTACTCCCTGATCCTCTGAGCCAGTGGCTCGACATAGAGGTCAAAAAGAAGGGGAGACAGCTGGCACCCCAGGCGCGTTCCTCTCTGTATCTCGAATGGGCGAGATGTCACCCCATTCAACCGAATAGTCGCTGTAGGCTTATTGTAGCAGCTCGCCACCCAGGCCCGAAACCGCTCTCCCAGACCGAAATGAATTAGGGTATTATCTAGGGGTGGGCGGAATTTGCGAAATCCACTTTCGCAAATTATCGTGAAAATGTTAAAAATTATCGCAAACACGCGGAAATATCGTGAAGATGCGGAAGTTTTTTTCCCGCATGTTCGCAAGATTTTCTGCATGGTTCCGGCTCGCCAACTTACCCATGTGGTTGCTCGCGGGCGCGGCCATCTTGTTTTCAGTTGTCTCACGGTGCATGATCGCGAGAAGAAAGACGTGATCGCGCGACGCATGACGTCACTGCGGACGCGAACTGTCGCGAGACAGCGCAAATGGCTAAAAACAATACAACATCTCATGGAAAACGCGACCGGATCAAGAAAACTTGTCGGGGAACGCAGGGATTCAGGTAAGGCGATCGCGCACGCGTGAGAATGTATTATTTTACAGCGCGAGCAAGAAACAAATTATCGCCAAGCTGCGGAATGCGGAAATTTTGACATTTTCGCGCTTTCCGCGGAACGCGAAAATGTCAAATTATCGCAATTTCCGCGAACGGAATGAAATTTTGGCCCAGGCCTAGTATTATCTAGAAAATCCCAATCGACACGATCAAATGCCTTCTCAGCATCTACCGACAATAGTAGGGCATCCATATCTGTGCGATGAGCCTTGTTGATGAGATGGAAAAGGCGTTTGGTATTTTCGCTGCTTTGCTGGTTCTGAATAAAGCTAGATTGGTCGGGCTCTATAAAACCCGGCATGAGGGGACCCAGTCTAACCGCCAGTACACCCGTAAACACCTTCAAATCCACATTAAGCAACAACACCGGTCGGTAATAGCCGCACATGTACTTGTCTTTGCCCGGTTTCGGCAGTACAACTATAGAAGTCGCTAGCATATCTGAAGGAATCAACCCCGGTCCTGTGAAGGACTTAAAAAGTTTAGTGAGTATTAGGGCCAGTACCATGCAGAATATTTTATAGAACCCAGCTGAGAAACCGTCGGGCCCCGGTGACTTCAAAGTTTGAGGCTAGAAATCGCACCTATCACCTCCTCTATGCGTATGGGCACTTCTAACAGTTCGGCCTGGGTGGGGCCCAAGACGGTTATGTGTGCCTCCTTGAGATAGGCATCAACCTGGGAGGATGAAGGACGCTCCCTGCGATACAGCTCTGCATAGAATGTCTGAATCTCCTGTGCTATTTCCTCATCGCTTTCGACCACAGACCCCGAGGACGATGTGAGAGGGTGCACTTTAGCATCCAAGATGCGGGCCCGTAGCCTGCTCACCAGCATACGCCCCGTCCTGTCTCCTCCTATGTAGTAGGAGTGCCTAAGCCTAAGTGCCACATACTCAGCCATATTGAGATCAAGTCCCGCTAGCTGAGCGCATGCCCCTTTCAGTTGACGCCAGACCCTGGGCGCCCCCGTCTGCTGTGTACCCTCTCTAGCTCTAGAACTTGCGCAGTGAGCTGTTCTCGTTTAGCCCTGTGCTCTATTCTCGGCAGAGGAAATCGCGATCAATTCCCCCCGCACCACTGCTTTAAGAGCCCCCCACAAGGTAGCACTGGAGACCTCAGGGAAATCGTTGGCATCGAGGTAGTCTTTGATGCATTTGAGAATCTATTCCCGCACCACTTTTTTATGTAACAGGCCCTCTCTCAGTCTACAACGCCCTGCATCCCTACGTGTTGACGGCACCCGCAGAGTAGCTTGGACTGTATCGTGGTCGGACAGGGCCGCCGGTGTTATGCTAACCTCCCGTACCAGTGTATTAATTTCTGCTGTGCCCAACAAATGATCCAAATGGGCATAAGTGTGGTGTGCATGAGAGTAGTAGGAGAATTGCGAGGTGTGGGGGTGAGCTGTCTGCCAAATATTTATGAGCCCCTGATTCTGCAACCACTGTCGCCCGTCCACAGAGATTGCCCCAGTCTGGGCGTACCTGTGGCTAAACCTATCCGCTGACGTATCCATGACTAAATTTAAATCACCTTCGACAAGTACCCGGCGTTCCTGAGCCCCGAGCACATCTGACAGGGCTGCCTTGAGAAACTTCTCTTGGCCAGTTTTGGGAGCATAAATCACCCCTACCAACAGCGGTAGGCCCCCCACCCACAAATTGTAAGTTAGCAGCTGCCCCTTGATTTCCGCTACCTTGTCACCCACCGTCCCGGTAAAGCGTTTAGCCACCATGATAGCCACCCCTGCTTTCTTGTCCGCTGGAGGAATGCTCTGGACCTCATTCTATGCCAATCCTTGGGGAGAAGGTGAGTCTCCTGTATGAGACAAATATCCGCCCTGAATTTTCGAGATATGACAATATGGAGCACCGCTTATTAGGACTATTTAGGCCTCGCACGGTAAGCGTGAGAATATGCAACTCTGAAGGCATCATGGAATAGAAATGAGCTCAAGCCGCTTCATCGGCCCATGGGCTGTACTACGCTGCCAACCCGTACCCCCCCACCCTGCATCCGCCGCCCTCCCTCCATGCCACCCACATTTGCATTGATTCCCAAACAGCACACCAGTTCCCTCCCTCCTCCTCCCTAACCCCAACTGAACCACCCCAATTCCCCCCCAATGACCAGAGCCAGCAGGGCTTGGTCGCGCGCATCAGAAAAAACGGGTGAACTGGGACATTACGTGACTCAAAAGATGACCCCCTGCCCCCAAGTCCCCCATCCGCCCCATCCGCAGTCTGATCGGCATCAGTCCCCTCTTTGATCAGGAGCTATCGTTAGACATGTTGTCTTTGAGAACTGACTCCAGCGCTGCCCTCTGCTCCTGTGCCATAGCCTTGGGGTCGGGTCCCCACGGAGACCCCGAAGGACATCGTGGACAGACCCTCTGCCATCATTCTCGTGATGAGCTTTTCTTCATGGCTCTGGAGCGGCAGGCCCAACAGCTTGCAGGCCTCCTGAAGTGACCGGATCTGGTGCAGCCTGCCTTCCCACTTAAATATGATGCGAAAGGGATGTCCCCAGGAATATGCCACACCTTTGTCACGCAAGTGGGAGGTCACTTGTAGAAAGTCTCGTCTTTTCTGCAGCGTTATGGCAGCCAAGTCCTGGTATAACGCTATAGAGTGGCCCTGGTATTGGAGTGCTTGCTTCGCTCTGGCTACCTGCAGAATATGTTCCTTCAGGGGGTAGTCTGGCAAGAAGGTAAGAATATCTGGTAGTAGCGCCGGAGCCCTTCGCCGCAAACCAACTCTGTGGGCTCTATCAATGCAGATCTCTACGTCTGCCGACTCCCCTAGCATCTCCCTAAACAGGGCCGGTAGGAAGGAGACCATGTCCGACCCTTCTGCGTCTGATGGAACCCCAGTATCCGAATATTGTCCCGCCAAGAGTGGTTTTTGAGGTCCTCCATGTGGGCCTGAAGATCGATTTGTTGGTCCCTCTTCATCCCTAGTTTGCTCTTGATCTTCGATGGCGGCCACTCGGTCCCCCAGAGTGTCCACATCTCTGCAGATCTCTCTCACTTCACCTGCTACTTCACTCTTCAGGGTTTGGAAGTCGTCGCAAAGGGTGTTGCATCCGGGCTCGACAGTGTGGGCTTGATGAGCATATCTTTTAATGATCGGTCTTTCTTGTTTTGCTGCGTCGTCATTATGACCACGTCCAAGCTGGACCCCGGACTAGGGGTTCAATCCGAGCACCTCTAGGGCCTGTCTCCGAGTTCTCGGGTGCCTGATCCTGATGCACGGCCGCGGTGTTCACAAGTTCTTTAGATTGCTCTGGTCTACTCCCAGATGCTCCCTTGAAGTAGGCCCGCTGCCCCTGTCTCTGTTTTCAAAGGATCAGCGCTGGATGAACGTGACTCCAGCGTGGCCCAGGCCGCAGCCCTATCCCTGCCCCCCCCGGATTGCGTGCCCCTTAGGACAGTCCTTCCAATGTGGGTGAGGTCTCTTAGCTGTCCCTCTCCGGGACAACACTGCAACCAGGCAACTCCTCTGACCCCTCCGGTGGTGCTCCGGGGCTAGCCTCGCACTATGCCGCACCAACAGCTCCAGCGAAGGACCTCAGCTCAGCCACCCTTCCTGACCGCGGGTGCCAGTCGATGCGTCTGGCCGATGCCCCGCCCGGCTGGACAAGCACGCTCAGGCTCCTAACGGCAGTGTGAACTCTACTGGCTCGGACTCACCAGCCCCGCCCGGCCTGTCAAAGCCTCCAAGTGGCCCTGAATCGCTTCCGCAGCGCCAGCCGAAAATCTGGCCGAGCTCCCGGGGTTATGGTCCGGCTCAGCTCTCCCTCGTGTGGCAGCTGTTTGGGCGCCCACCATCCGCTCACCGTTCAGGCCTACCAGGCCTCCCCTCACCTCCCACAGTCAGTCACTCAGCCGGCGACACTCGACCACAAATTCTGCCTGGGGCGTCCCGCTCTGCTCCTCACCTCCGTCCACTGATCTTGGAATATTTGTGCCTGCCCCCTCAGTGTTCGCCTCGGCTCAGGGAGCTACCCCTCCACAAAGCCTCCAGGGCCCCCTCCTCACTCAGGGCCCAACCACGAGGCCCCCAGCCCGCGGAAAGCATGCGGCTGTGATGCCCAGGCACCAGCCGGTAAGTCTGGCTGCTTCCCCCCTGCACCGTTCGCTATAGTCCCTGGCAGACCTCTCACTGCTCTTACTGGTCTGCGGCCTCCTGCATGCGCCCCTGGGGCTCTCCTGCCTCCCAGGCCATGAACAGCCCAGCCCCGGTGTCTTCCTTGGCAGGCTGAAGGTAGGCCCCACTCCCGGTGTTTCCACTGCCAGGGGGGCACGCCAGCCAACGAGTCTGGCCGAGACCCCCTGCCGCTGGGCCCTCTTGTCCACGGGCCCATCCCTCTCATACTTAGAACCTGTTGCCGGAGGTGCTTCCCGCAGGCCCCACGCCGATGGCCGTCTTTTGGCTCCCTCCTCTGATGCCTCCTCACTGGCGGTGGTCAGGGAGTACTGCTCCCCTCCTCTCACCGGTGGGGTGTCCCTAGGCAGCTCCGGCACCTGCAATGCCCCCCGCTCACATGGATGTTTGCACCAGTGTCTGCAGTATTCCTGAGGCAGCCCCAGGAGGGCCCCCGCCTCATGCAGTGTCAGCGGCACCAACCTGGACACGGCCCGCCCCTCTTCTAGCCTCTAGTCCCCTATCGCCATCTTGAATGTCTGGCCGATGTCCCAAGTGAGCTCCTAGGCCCTCATCGCCGATGCGTAGTCTACCGGCCTGCGATCTCGCAGCCACACTCACCGCGGGTCTCCAGTCGGCTTTGGAGTGCAGCCGTCGCGCCAGCCGACTATCTGCCCGATGTCGCAGGGCTATGGACCTACTCGGGGCCCCAGCGGGATTCACCAGCACAGCCTCTCCTCGTCTCTGCTCCTCTCGGCCTACCAGGCCTCGCTCCGCTTCCCGCATCCAGGAGTCCGGCCGCTATATCCCAGGCTCGGGTGCCGCCCGGATCGTCTTGCCCCACTCCTCACCTTTGCCTGGTGCGTCCGGTGTCAGCACCCTCAGGTCTCGCTGTGATTCCGGCTGTCACCACTCCGCTCCTCCTCTGTAGTCCCCACCACCAGAGGGGCCCAACCACGAGGCCGGCAATCCCAGGCCTCAGTCACGCAGGACACAAGGTGCGTCAAATTCAACCCTCCAGCCCCAATTTCATTCTTCTGGATAGCGCTGGTGGGCTAGAGGTTTTTCTGTACTTAATTCCGCTTTGTAGAGGACCCCTTTGCACAGATGGGGGCAGATTTGTGTGCCTGGGAGAGGGGAGACGACGGAGAACAAGTCCTTCCCACTCCCCATCTTGGCCATGCCCCGATTGCTTTATCTAAAAGCAATCACAGACATGGTGGTCTGCTGATCTCAGCAGGCCACCATTCCTGGGATTTTTGCGATTCCTATGGGGTTACAAAGTGCGACCTACCTCATTAATATTCTTGAGGTAGGTCATTTGCGACCCCTTAAGAATTGCAGAAAGTCTACTGCATACTTTTGTGCATGCCATTTTGCGATTCCCTAATTGTGAATCGCAAAACATTTTTTTTGATGCAACTGGCACTAAGGACCTAATTACGATGTCGGGCGGATTTAAGTCAGCCCGACACTGTCTCGGTCCTGTGACCAACTGACCTCTGGTCGGCGGTCCCGACCGCCTAACTAGGATGCGACAGAACACCGTCCGTTCGAATTCCGATATTTGCCTATGGGAGCTTGCATTATGGCCACAAACAGGCCATAATACATCCTCTCATAGGGAAATGGGAGGTGCTGTTCATCCCTGCTTCCCGTGGCAGGCACCTCAATGTGCCTTCCACTTGATACAGGGATCAAAAGGGGGTCACTATAGGTACCCCATCAGCCAACAACCAATGCCGCACACACAAGGGGGCACTGCTTGGAGGCCCCCAAACACGGTTTTATGTCAGACAGGCTGACATGGAAACCATGCCAGAAACCGTGCATGGTAATAGCAAGGCCAAAAAGACCCGAACTTTGCGATTACGAGCCGGTTCTGACTAGCCGATGGGCACCTTCAGCTCGTCGGAAGCCAGCCTGAATGACTGGCTGCATTATTTTCCAACCGCCAGCATTGTAATGCAGCTGTCGGATAGTAAACCAAGGGGTGATTACGGTGCGGCCCTGAATGCTCTGACCATCAATCGGAGCCTTTCCTTGCCGCATCGTAATTGGACCCTAAATGTACTCAGTAATTTCAGGACTGGAACTAATGATACTGATCTTAATCATGGATTAAAGCAGGAATTACAACTATTTTACAGGTGTTGTGCTATCAGAAGACTTAAATGTTTGGAGCAAGAACTAGATATTTCAGCAGAAGAAGAAGCTAAAGAGCAGTCATGTTTGATGGGTCATTTAATTGCTGAAAAATGTAGGAAAGTTTGTGCAAAGTTCAGCCAAGCCTTGGCAACAAAGTCAATGTAGTCTCAACCACTACGAGATGTGTAAATAAATGGAAAAATTATTTTGTGACCTCAATAAAGAGTCAGTGGACTGTTATCAAACACTGAATAGAATGTCTGGCTACAGGTGAATGCACCACAGCTACACCTAGAATCAGGAGTAAAAAGAGTTAAGTGTATATCATTCTTACTACCTTGAAGAAATTGCCTTAAGGATTTAAAGCTGGAAGACAAACATGCTCTGGTGAGTGTAGATTATGTTTAAAAACTTCCTGAAACGTCAGTCAATACTAAGTGACTGATTGTTGTATGGTTTATACTTTTTTTATTCGTTTTTGTACCTGTATGCACTAGTGTCTCCCACACAGTAATGTTTTCACTTTTATTTTTATGAGGACTAGTTAGGCTTGCTGTGTTTTGTCAAGGTTTTTGCAAAACGTTATTGTTTGGGAAGCTTGCGGACATTTGTCAACCTAAAAAAACATTGATGAATAGCAAAAATGTTTTTTTGGTCTCAAAAAAGCACACGTTATCCCACTGGCACTAAAGGGAACTAATTTCTGTGTGGAAGTGCTCCTTCTGAAAAGGCAGTATGCCTTAACTCATAGTAAAGTAAGCCAATGGTTGAATTGCGGTGACGCATTGGCCCTTGATGCATGCTTCAATGGGTTGGAGAAAATGTGAATGACACAACGTCAGACATATGGATGAAGTGTAACTGAAAAACCCTATAAGTAACTATGTCATACACATAATTTTAGTAAATTCAAAAGGTCCTGGCTCAGACAGACCTAAAAAAAAGCCAAGTGTTCTGCCGTTGGATACCTGCCTCTTGTCTTAAAGAAATTAAAAAAAAAAGAAGGAACATAAAAGACAGAGGGGCAGATTTACAAGCCCCTTGCGTGACTTTTGCCCTGCAGTTGCGTCACTTTTTTGACGCAATACCGGCGCAAACAATGCGGCCTATTTACAATGTGACGCATCTAGAGAGATGCGTCACGTTGTAAAGCCCAGCGTCACATTATACCTGCGTCAGGTATAATGTATGCAGGGTGGGCGTTCCCACGCAGGAAGGCCTCGTAAAAGTGACTCAGTGAAATCTACAAGATTTCACTGCACCACTTTTAGGACGCCACTACGTCAAAACCTTACGCCTGTTTCAAGCAGGCGTGAGTAGTGACGCAGTGTAGTGGGAATAGGCCTCAACACGCATTGCTGGAGTTGCATCGTGCTTGCGACCCGACTCCAGCAAATGCGTGACTTTTCCGCCAACAGATGCGACAGAATTTCTGACGCATCTGTCAATCCTTGCGCCATAGTGCACCGTATTGTAAATACGGCACATCTATGGTGGCGCAAGGGTTTCTAAGGGTGGCGCAGGGAAAGTGACGCATCTGTACAGATGCGTCACTTTCTTGTAAATCTGCCCCAGAATGTACAAAAAAGAAAAAAAGGCACAAAAAATGAAAAAAGGCACAAAGGAAAGGAAGGCATAAAGGGGCAGATTTATGAGGGACTTGCACCCCTTTTATGCCGCCGTTGCGTCAATTTTGTGACGCAGCGGCGGCGTAAACCCTGTGCCATATTCCGCCCCATTTACATCGTGACGCATCTATGGAGATGCGTCACAGTGTAAAGCCCTGCGCCACATGAAACCTGCGTCAGGTTTCATGTGGGCGTTGCTACTCAGGGGGGGGGCGTTCCGTCGAAGGAACGCCCCTAAAAAGTGACTCAGTGAAATCTATAAGATTTCACTGAGTCACTTTCCCACCGCTGATGCGTCAAAACCCTGTGCCTGCTTGAAGCAGGCGTAAGGCTTGACGCACCATGTTAGGGATAGGGTAGGTTGGAACAGTGCTGGCGTTGTGTCGCGCTTGCGACGCAACTTCAGCACTGCGCCAACCTTACGCCGGCAGATGCGTCACGTATCTGCTTGTCCTTGCGCCACGATGCGCCGCATTGTAAATGCGGCACATCTGCGGTGGCGCAAGGGCAAACTTGCGTGACGCATCTTCCCTGGCGCATCCATGCTGATTTGCAGGGATGCGCCAGGGAACATAAATCTGCCACAAAGAAGTCATAAAAAGAAAGAAAGCAAGAAAGAAAGAAGAAAAGAATGCAAGAAAAATAGAACGATGGAAAAAAGCAAGAAACAATAGAAAAAAGGAAAGGAGCAGAGAGAAGGAATGAAAGAAAGGTAGAAAGAAAGAAAGAGAACAAATACAGAAAGAAAGAGAAAGAAAAAAGAAAGAAAGAAGGCACAAAATAAAGTAGGACAGAAAGACAGAAAAAAGAAGGAAGGGAGGAAACATGGAAAGAAGGAAGGAAAGCAGAAAAAGGGAATAGAAAAAAGGATATAAAACAGACAAGAAAAATGAATGAAATAAATAAAGAAAGAAAGATTATAGAAGAAAGGATGGAAGAAAAGAAAGAAAGTAAGATAGAAATCCAGAAAAAGGAAGGAAGGAAAGAAAGAAAGAAAGACAGAAAAAGGAACGAAAGAAAGAAGGATAAATATGGAATGCGAAAAAAGAAAGAAAGAACAGAAAGAATAAAGCATAGATACTTTTCATTGCCTTCCTGGCCTTGTAGATATGGAGTGAGGCAACGCATTGCTAGTCGCTGCGTTGCCTCACACTACGATAAGGTGGAGTGCCATGGGTGTCATGGTGGGTGTTCCCACATTACACCCATGGTATTTGACACATTCCCAGATTTACAGCAGACTATAAACCTGGGAATGCGGCAAAAGCCTATGCCTCCCCAGGGAAGGCATAGGTAAGGCACAACAAGGTGAAATAACATTATTTCTCCACGTTGTGTCCTGTTTCTATGTGTGCTGCATTTAGCAGCACATATAGAAAGAGGAAATCACCTCTATTGATGGTGTAGGGCAGGAAGGTGTCTCTTCCTGCACAAAAACAATCATCCCTACAACGCTTACACCATTGCACCATGGTGCAAGGGTGCCTATGTTTGAGCATGGCAGCTGTTTGAGCGCCAGGGCAGTAAAAGATGACAGGAATGTGCCATATCTCATAAATATGGCACATTCCTGGCCTTCTCTTCTGGTCTAGGGCAGCGCAGCAGGAAAGCTTGCCGCACTGCCCTGCGACAAAAGTTTGTAAATGAGGACCTGAGTTTTAGTAAATCAAAAGATCCTGGCTAACGCCAGACACATAAAGGCATGACAAAAGAGCAGCACAACATCTATGCATTTATCAAATGGAGGGTGACAGCGCTAATTACCATACTAGTTGCAATGCTATATGATACAGTGAGTCTGCAGCCAGAGAAGCCCCACAAACTATAACTCAGGGACAGAGGGTGATATGTAAAATCTAATGATAACTTGCAAAGGGACAGGGGCCACTAACATCTGCTGTCCTAGAATGCACGCTTTCACGAATTTGTGAAATGGAACTGATGGAAGTGTCATTATTGTCTACATCATGCAACATCATCCCCCCTTAACCACCATCATCTGCTCAAGTAACACAGCCAGTGTCATTCATTTGCCTGAACTGAAAGTGTGTGACTGTTCAAGTGTCGGAAAAACAACCATCGTCTACCGAAAGAAGTATTTTTTAGTTTAAAGGAAGTTTATTTGATACAAACATAAGATATAATGCAATAAAAAAGAATTTCATATATGCATAAAATAACATTGTAAAAATAGGAGGGGAAGGGAGAAAGAAGTAACGGAAGAAAATAAGAGGGAAGGGGAAGAACATCCATTTTATGCATGATATACAAAAAGCAACAACTATGTATAAAAATTCCTACATATATTGAAATATTCTATGACCATAAGATAAATCCTAAGTAAGACAGTAGTAAGTGTAAATTCAAGGGGGTTTGGGTATTTCTTCAATGCAAGGGTTATGCACTGATCGTTTTTTAGCCGAAGCGTTTAAGAATTCAGTAACAGGCTTCCAAAGAGTTACTCTTTTAATAGCAAGTGAGATTGGGTGGACATAAGCTCTATCTAATCTATGATTATAGCAAAACGCCATACCACCATGCTTGAAAAGATACTGCAGAGGCGTCTTTCCATGATTTGGTGATTTGTTTAAATGCAACAGCTATTAGCAAATCTATAATATAAAAAGAAGCGCACCTAACTTTGGAAGCACTACCCAGGAAAATATGTGAAAAAGAAAAAGGGATATGGGAATGACAAATTACGTTAATCTGTCGCCAGACTTGGGTCCAGAAAGTATGGATTGCTGGACAGTAAAAAAGTACGTGTTTGAGATCTGCGGATGGAGTGTTACATGACAAACAGGAAGAGGAGATGTTAGGGTCAATCTTATGTAGTTTAGCTGGAGTGATGGGGAGTCTATTATAAATTAAAAATAAAGTTTGAGTAGTATTATCTGTTCTAGAAGATGTCCTCACTTTAGCCTATATTTTATTCCACATTGGAATAGGGAAAGATTCGCCCAAATCAGTTTCCCAACTTCACTCTACATCAGATTTATTGCGAGAAATAGGAATATCCATAAACATTTTGTATATTAGAGAAGCCAAAGGAGAGTTATTAAAAAATGATATGGTAATAGGAGACAAGGGAATAGGAGTATGAGAGGTGGAGAAAGAATTGTAAGAAGCCTGGGCCACTGTTGTTAAAGACATATATTTGGAATGAAATGAAGAGGGAAGGGAAAAGTGAGCTTGCAATACCGAGAATGGTATACAAATGCCATTTCGAAAAAGTTGATGAGTCCATTTGAGACCATAGGATAACCACTCTTTCCAGAAAATATATTTATTGTGGCGTTTAATATGCTTACTATACCAAATTGATGTATTAAAAAATTGAGCACGTTCATCTAGAGCAGATGAGAGAAGCGGATACAAAGTTTTCGAGCATTTTTAAGAATAGGGAGAGAAAATGATAAGGGTACATGGGAAAGAGAAATAAATTCTTCGAAGGAGAAAGGAGGAAAAAAGGTTCCAATCAGCTGAGGTAAAAAAGAATCTAAACGAAGGGCAAGGATTTTTGCAAAGATTTTATAATCTAAGGGGCATATTAGCAAGACCGGCGATAAAATTATCGCCGTTTTAGTGGCAGGAAACTGCCGCTTAAATGGCGCTAATGGGCTTGCTAATATGCGTTATATAATTCCAATAGAAGCCCAGGTTAAATGTGCAGGACATCTAACCTGGGCTTCTATTGGAATTCTATAACGCATATTAGCAAGCCCATTATCGCCGTTTTAGCGGCAGTTTCCTGCCGCTAAAACTGTGATAATTTTATCGCCGGTCTTGCTAATCTGCCCCTAAATTAATTAAAGAAATGAGCCTGTAATTCTTATAGAGTGTGTGGTCCTTGTTTTCTTTTGGGAGCTGGCAAATCAACGCTTCTTGGAAAGTCCTTCCGAATTACAAGTAGAAAGAAAATATGTGAATAATTGATGTAATTAGGGAAAAAGGGATGGGGAGAAATGCGAATAGAATTCAATGGAAATCCCATCAGGGCCAGGAGCTTTACCTTTCTTAAAAGCTTGAATAGCAGTAAAAATATCAGTAGATTGGATAACCTCCTCCAAAGAGGAAAAATCTACATTAAGGGATAAAGGCGGAGGAATAGAGGATAGATAACGAGTAATATCATCCTGCTGGGAAGGAGACTCTGGGGTATAAAACTGTTGATACAAATTTGAGAATTCTAAAAGAATATCTTCATTTTGTGGACTTTAGTGTTAGTTGAAGTTAAAATAGATCCAATCTTGTTGCGTTCTTTTTTGATTTTGAGATAATTGGCAAGAAGATTACCAGCTTTGTTTTGCGCGCTATAATATTTAGCACTAGACTTAAGTAAGTATAAGCTGGCAGATTCAGTGGAGAGTTTATTTAAGGAAAACTTAGCATTGATAAATTCAGACAAGTCAGAGGTGGACTTTGTGGAGTAATAAGAGTGTTCTAATTGCTTAGGACCTGAAGTAAGCAAATTCATAGTTTGGGTGGATGCTCTCCTTTTTTGAGCTACAAATGAAATAATGAAATCTCTGGAAGCAGCTTTGAAGGTGTCCCAGATAAGAGGAGGAGAGGTATGAGGAGATTCATTTTCTAAAAAGAAAGTGTCTGCGAGTTTCTGAAAAGCAGGTGTTAAGTTAGGGACTAATAAAAGGGCATTATTAAATCTCCATCCATCAATGGGGGGGAGTAAATCTAAAGCTAGAGTTATAGGAGCATGATCTGAAATTAATATAGATCCAATGTCTGAATGGGAAATATTTTGAGTAAGGGCCTTTGAAATTAATAAATGATCTATACGAGATTGTGAGGAGTGAGCGGGTGACAAAAATGAGTATTCTCCGACAGTGGGGTGACATAGCCTCCAAGAATCAACTAGGGATCTTTGGGTTATAGTAAACGTAAATTGAGTGTGCATGGAAGAGGAGATAAACTTAGACTTGGAGCATCTATCTACGAAAGGGTTCCATAACCATATTACAATCTCCTCCCAATATTAAATAATCATCAGTGCATAACATCAATTTAGATAAAATATGAGGCCAAAAGAGCTTATCTGGAGTGGTGGGTGCATATACATTAAAAATAGTTAGAGGAATTTTATTAACAAGTAACGAAACTGAAATCCATCTGCCTTCAGAATCAGCATCTTGATGTAGTAGTTGAATATCTAAACATTTATGACAAAGGATAGCACACCATTACGTTTGCCTGAACCCGGAGATGCAAAAACGTGACCCACCCATTGGCGATGAAGTTTGGTAATTTCATTACTTGTTAAGTGAATTTCTTGTAGTAAAACTATATCACCCTTTAATCCAGCAATATGCAATAAAACCCGTTGACGTTTGATGGGGGAACCCAAACCTTTAACATTCCAGAAAATAACTTTTAACTACATTTATACAGCAAAAACTTTGAAGAAAACTTCATATGAAGTGCAAATAGTAAAAAGTAATAACACATCATAAATAACACGCCCAATAAGGAGAACCCAAGAAGAAAAGCACCATGCAGAGGAAGGTACAAAGTAGGAAGAAATATCATAATGAAACAAAAAAATTAGTAATAATGTGAAGGGAAGCAAAAGACCAGTGAATAAAATAGTGAGAAAGAAATGGTTGAGAGGTAAAATGTAGAATCTGTGTGAGAAGAGATGAAGACAAAAGATAGAGAAGTAAGGAGAGAGGAAGAACATAACAGAAAACAGAAAGACAATACAAGTCAAACAACTGATAGTGATTTTAAAAGAACAAAATGACATACCACAAACAGACAATGAAGGGGGGTCGGTGGAGCCACATAAGGAAGACAGTATACCGAGCGGGAGACTCCAGGACGAAGACGGCAAGGGGGGACACCATCGAGGCGAATTGAGGGAACATACATTGGGGGGACCACAAACCGCACCTGATGGAGAAGAAAAATAATTCATTAACAGAGGGCAGAACAATACTACAATAAACTACATCAAGGGAAATGGGATCACATAACAGGAGACCACGATACTGCAGCTGACATTAGAAGAGAAAATGATGACTAGAAAACAATTAAATCAACGATAAACGTGGAATTTCCATATTTTCTTTCTTGCTGGTATCCAAGAAATGTTGCAGGCGAGCCAGATCTTCATAAGCAGTAGTCTTATTGTTATAAGTCACCTTCATGAGGCAAGGATGAAACAAACCATATCCAGCATTCGAATTGCGAAGACCAGGCCTCATGTCCCCCCAAAAATTCCGTCGGTCTGCTGTCGATTTGGCATAGTTTTGAGCGAAAAAGAGGTTGGAACCTCGCCAGGAGATCTTTCCTTTGTGTCTGGCAGCTTGTAAAACCTTAAGCAAGTCGGTGTACTCCAAAAAGTATAAAATAACACCTCTTGGTTTGGTTGAGGAAGCTGTTAATCTTGGATGTTGCCCCAAACGATGAGCCCTCTGAATATTTCACTTAGGAGCTTTGAGAAAACCAAGAAGATTCGGGAGAAAAGTTTGAAAAAAGGAAAGAGGGTCCGACCCTTCAAGACCCTCCGCAATGCCAAAAATGCATAAATTATTACGCCTGTTGCGGTTTTCCAAATTTTCCACTTGCTGCTTGAGGTGTGAAATTTCCAGATGCAAGGATGCAACTTAGCTGGTAATAACTTGAACAGAGTCAATTCGTTGTTCCAAGTTAACAACTTTTTGCTCTGTATGTGACCATTTATCCTCAAGGTTTTGGAGATGGATATTTGTTTCAACCATGTAGGGTTTGAGAGCATGTATTTCTTCAAGAAATAACTCCATAGAAATTGATGTTGAAGAGCTAGAAGGGGAAGGTGGATCTTTTTTGACGCGTTTACCAGAGGCAGACGATGAGGCAGAGCAAATTTTAGAAGACTGTTTAATAGTGTTGCGAGGCATAGTAGGCGTCACACCATCAGCAGTAGAATGACCAGGGTCTAAGACTTCAACATTATCCTGTAAAATGGTGAAAGGGTTATAGTGCTCCAATGAAGTACAGTCGGGAGTATTAGCACTACTACGAGTAGGGCATGCCTTTGCCATAAAATATGCACTTAAATGAGGCTAAGGAAGGTCAGAAAACTATCTTCTCAATAGTGAAGTCAAACACAAATCCTAAAGCAGAACAGAAGGAGCTTCCGGCCTCGCAGAAACCTTGTGATAGTATCTCACTATTCTTTGAGGAAAAAATTCAAAATTAATTCAAAGAGATTTTCCGGTCTCCCCCATCTACAATCAGGATTCTGCTTTTGATCCTGTTTCAGTGAAAAGCTCTGTTTCTATCTGCACTTTTGAATCAGTCCCATTGGAGCTGACTCTTGCGGCGATAGAAAGGTGTAATCAGTCTCGCCATTGGATACCTACCCCCCAACGACTCTTCATAAAATTCTAGAGACAGTGAATCCTATCATTAATCATATAGTTAACTCTTCCCTAAGGACAGGCATTGTACCAGACGAGTGGAAGCATGCGCTGGTCAAACCGTTAAAAAAGAAACAAAATATTGACCCGTCGGTACTTTCAAATCTTCGCCCGATTTCTCTCCTTCCCCTGCTAGGAAAAATAACAGAGAAATTTGTCCATAAGGAACTAACTAAGTTTATTGAAGAGCATCACATTCTCCATTCACAACAATCTGGATTTCGCCCAAAACACTCTACAGAATCGGCTCTCTTGGAAATATCTGATATTCTTAAAATGATTGCCGATAAAGGTAGGAAAGCGGTCCTGATTCTTTTGGACTTGTCGGCTGCATTCAACACCATCTCCCACGATATTCTTTTGAAGCGTCTCGAATGCAGCGGCATTTCAGGCACGGTATTGGAATGGATTAAGTTGTTCCTCACTAACCGGAGAGAAGCAGTTACCTTGGGTACGTTCTTTTCTACAGAACGTAACCTAACGGCAGGGGTTCCTCAAGGGTCCTCTTCAAGCCCCTTATTATTCAATATATACAGGACCCCACTTGTCTCTTTGATTGGATCATTTGGGATAGAGGTCACCTCATATGCAGACGATACCCACATGATCCTCTCAATAGATAATGGTACCGTGGATGCTGAGACTAATTTTAAAAGTTGTCTGACTGCTGTTCTTCGGTGGATGAGGAATAATCAGCTAAAATGTAACACGGACAAAACAGAAATTCTCCCAATAGGGAAAGATGTCCTCTTCCAGCCTTCCAAATGGTGGACTGAACGCGCGACTCCTCCACCAGATGTGGTAGAAGTTGCTAAGAACTTGGGGGTACAATTTGACACCTCACTCTCTTTCCTACCTCATGCTAAGGCAGTGGCAGGAACTTGCTTCAGCCTGATTAAATCACTAAAAAAATTCTTCAAATTCCTCCCTTTGGCAGCAAGGAAATCTGTGGCTGTGGCTTTGATACTCTCGCGCCTAGATTATTGTAATGGTCTTCTTGCGGGAGTTAATAACGCTATTTTAAAGAAGTTACAGGTTCTGCAGCATGCAGCTGCTCGGCTGGTGCTAAAACTTCCAAGAAGATCTTCAGCCTCTGCTGCTTTGAATAGTCTGCATTGGCTCCCGTTGCGTAAGAGAATCCTTTTTAAGATTCTCCTGATCACTTTTAGAGCCAAGCTTAATATGGGACCCAAATACCTGGTGGCACGTTTTGTCCCATACACTACAATAAGACCTCTTAGGTTTTCCTCAGCAAATTTGCTTAAACTCCCCAGTTTTAGATACAAATTGAAAGGAGGTAAGACCGCGGCTTACCTGGGTGTCAAAGCCTGGAATTTGCTCCCTTCCCATCTTAGGCTATGCAACACAGAATCTGTATTTAGGAAGGCTTTGAAAACCCTTGTTTTTAGTGCTTCTGATGAATCCTGTCTAGCTCTGATCTAATTTTCATAGGGGTCATTCTCACCGCCAATCCAGCGCCATGATACTCCTTGCGGAGTGACAGTTGCGCTTTACAAGTACAAGTCCTCCCTCCCACTCCCTCACTAGTAAAAGTAGTTTCACCAAATAAATGGTATAAAATAGTCCACACTGCCTGGAAACGCTTAAAAGACCAAGAAAGTGCTCCTGTGACCAAACCTTCCTCAAAAAATGCTGTCCGTTTTATGGAACAGATGAACCCTTACATCATGAAAAAACGACCTCATGGAAAAATTAAGTTGTAACATGACAGCCCCCAAAAACTATTAGGAGCAATAAACAATGAAAAAAACGCTGAAGTATTTAGGCGACATGAGGAGAAGTGAGAGACCGGGTGACAGCATAAATTGAGAAAAAACAAAACAAGAAGGGAAAAATAGCGGTAGTGCTCACCCCGGTCTCTGTCATGCAGCTCAAAGTGCACCACTGGGCTTCATGCATGTTTGCATGCGGATGTGGGGTCCAGAAAGCGGGAAACACCGCCCAGAGGAGACCAGGCCGTTCACCCCATCACGGCGCTCCACACAGAGGGGGTCATCTTCATTGGCTTTGAAGCCACATCTCCATACCGAAAGAAGTATGATACAAATTCTATTACACAGTGAGCAAAGTTATTGTAGTTCTTAGTTTACGATATAAGATGCGCAGATTACATTATTCATAGAAAAATGTTGTTGTCAGGAAAGTGTTTTCTGAGATCCTGGAGAATAGATATATAAATATTCACTGAAAAAGCCAAAGGTTATAGGGATGTTATAGTTAGCGGCAGTTTTCACTGGTACAAAACCATAGAAATTCAGCAGTTATAGTTACATAAGCTAAATATAACTACCTATAACTTATGACCCCCGCAATGCACTGTTTATGATCTCACACATTGCATCACTCATGACATGGCCAGTGACATTACTGATGACATCTCAAATGAGTGTAAGAGTTTTATAAATGTTTCTGGGACCTAAAGAAAGATACAGCATAAGTTAATGTACTGTTCTTTCTGTACTACTAAATGGTGATACTATTTCTAACATATGTCATCTGAGTGGCTCTGTGACTTTATAAATCAGTGTGTGAGTGGGTGTGGGAGTGGCAGTATGGGTATGTGAGTGATTGTATGATCTGTCAGTGGGTGTGTCTGAGGCTATATATGTCTGTCAGTTGATATGTGAGTGACTGTATGGGTCTGTGAATGGGCTTGTATGGCTTGTGAGGGGTTTTCTGGGTGTGTGAGTGGCTATATGTGTCTGGCAGTAGGTATGTGAGTGGCTGTATGGGTCTGTGCATGGGCTTGTGAGTGGTTTTCTGGGTGTGTGAGTGACTGTGTGAGTGGTTGTATGGCTGTGTAAGTGGGTGTGTGAGTGGTTGTATGGGTGTGTGAGTGGTTGTGTGGGTGTGTGAGATGTGTTATATGGATATGTGAGCAGGGGTCTGAGTAGCTGTTTGGGTGTGTGTATGGTTTTATGAGTGTGTGAGTAGTTCTAAGTGTGAGTGGTTCTATGGGTGTGTGTAAGTGTGTGAGTGGTTTTGGTGGTGTGTGAGTAGGTGGTGTGTGTGGTAACAATATTCTGATGATGGTGACTGCCCCCAGGGTGGCCAGGGCCCTGATTGGTATCTATTCCAGAGTCAGTTTCCCAAAAGAGATAATCTCACGTAGGGGGATAAACTTTATGTCTGCATACTTCAAGGCCAGGTGTTGGGTGACTTATAAGTTTGCCACCTGTTATCACCCCAAAACATGAGCTTGAGAAGAGATTAAATAAGAGACTAAAAGGTATGATTATAGGGTTGTTTGAGAAACTCTGTCAGATGTGAGATGTCATACTTCCATGCCTTTTATTGTCCACAGGCAGGTACTTTGAAAGAAAATGGGCGTCAGCCCATTTGAGCTTTTGCATGGGCATCCTGTAAGAGATCCCTAAAGACTTGTCTGAGAAGGGTGTAAGAACATTCTCAAGGAACACAAGCAGAACATTGTGGACTCTGTACAGGGCCTGCGTGAGGACATGAAAACTGTGAACAAGAATTTGTAGGCCATCCAGGAGCTGATCAAGCACTGGTATGAGCATCATGTTACAGCAGCCTTGATGGAGTATCAAGCTAACATTTTCCCTCCATGACCTTTCTCCCACCTTCTTCAGGACTAATAGCTGAAAAAACACTCAGAGAAAACATAAAATATATAACTCCATAAAAACGGTGGTGAAACAGATTTTCTAAACAGATATGGTTGGGCATACAATGTTGTTCTTACTATTATTATTTTATACATACCTCATATTAAAACAAGAAGACATGATTATCAACATGGTGTATATTCATACATATCAAGCATTAATAGATATGGTTTTTAATATATCATTCTTTACCATGTCTAATTTCATACACATTTAATTAATATGCTTAGGGTATATTGTCACCATGAGTATCAAATAAAAAGTTCCTATGGGGCATCCTTAATTTCCTTCCTTTATATTTTAACTTGCTATAACAGTGTTCTTACCAATTGATATTCTCCAGTATTTTATATCACATATATTAAAGGTGCCTTACTTCTATTGTCCTTCACCCATAACTGTATGAACAGTCTGTTTCTTTCCCAATGAGATAAGAAACTGCAGGAATAAAAGGCTTTGTTTCATTCTTTTATAATGACAATAACAAGTTATTATTAATCTTTATATGTCCCTTATGCTCTTACCTAATATTTAAGACTTTGCAGGTGAAATAACATGTGGGTAAACCAATGATGACAAGTCTACTGTTCTTTTCCTGCCTCAAGCAGGACCGCTGCTAGGATAATGCAGATCTCGGAAGTCAATAAATTGCTCCTTAAAGCTGCATTTTCAATTACCTACACAGCATAAAAATCTATTTTGTAACTCAACTTATATTACATGTCAGTTTAATGTGCTCTATACCTTAGAGGCACCATACATTTTCTACTGTCGAGCTTATCACTAAAAGTCTCACCTGTCTGTTCAGTGCGGTTCACACAGTTAGTGATATCTTCTAGTTTACGAACCAACACAGGTCTTGCAGGCAGCCAATACGGTGCCCTGGGCTTCTATATACAGATTGTCAGACAAAGTAAGGGCCAGCCTCAAGAAAGAAATTTCCAAAATGTTGTCCCTGGAGGTGATTGAGCCCTCTAGTAGTCCCTGGGCCAGCCCATACTGCTGGTACACAAGTTCAATCCGAAAGTTGGGACTCCAGACCTCAGGTTTTGCATGGACTACTGAGGACTTATTGTGATCACCTAGACTGACTCACTCCTCGTTCCCAGAGATGAGGAACCGATCCACCGTTTGGAGGACTCCAAGTGGTCTATTAGGATGGCCGGTGGAAAAGCACCCCGACCGTCATAGAAGCGGAAAACAACCGCCCGCCGGCACTGTGGGAAAACTGGCGGCCAAATTAGGATCAACCGGCAAAAAAATCCGACCGCGCGGGACGAGGCCAAGAAAAAACGCCCGTAGTGGGCGGAGGTGGCCAAAATCAGTCCGCGGCGTTTGGAAACGCGGAGGAAATAATCAACCCGCCGCAAGTATAGTGGAGACACCGCATCGGAAATTAGGATAACCCCAATGGTCCCGCGGTACGTACCGCTGTCTCCGATGGAATGAATGGAAGAGCCAGCGGAAGAGCTGAAGCACAGCCACCGCGGCGGATGATCCGCAAAAAATATGGTGGACGAAGCCAAAACCCCACAAGAAGGCCAAAAAGTGCACACAGAAAAATAGCCATGTCCACAAAATACACAAAACACACCCCCAATGAAACAACCACATGGCAAAGTGAAAAATACAAATCCCAGGACAACACACCTGTCATCAACACCCCAATTGGACACACCCACATAGCTAAGTATAAAACCAGCCCCTTCCCTGACCACAATCCCTTGCAATACTCCAGGAGAGAAGGGACACATACCCCAGCTGACAGGAGAGGCAAAGGACACAACATCCCTAGCCACACCACACACAGCACCACCACCACCTCCAAACCAGCACAACTAACCCCCCTGCACAACACACACCATACACAGCACACCCACAACCACCACTCTCACTCCTGCACCCACAACCACTTTACACACCACACACCATGGCCACACAGAAAATGCCCAAATTCACTGAGCGTGAGTTGAAGGTCATGGTAGATGAGATAGTCAGAGTGGAACCACAGCTTTTTGGTACCCTGGTCCAACAGACACCATTAGCCACAAGGACACAAATGTGGGCAAGGATAGTCCAAAGGGTCAATGCAGTAGGGACCACCCCAAGATCAAAAAAGGAGATCATGAAGCGGTGGCATGATCTGAAGAGGGTGGTCAAGGAGAGGAGGAGCAAGAACCGTGAGCTGGCTCAGAGGACTGGCGGTGGCCCTCTCATTCCACCAAAACCATTCACACAATGGGAGGAGACGGTGCTTGCCATTCTGCACCCAGAGAGTCTCACAGGAGTAACCGGGGGAGTGGAGGCTGGTAAGTACAAACAAATGACTACCTCCACTCTGCTAGGTACTTGCTTGCACAACTACAAAGCTACACCACCTAGGACACATACCATCCATCTGCACCACACACTCACAAAAAATGGCTCACAGATCCAACATTCACCCACTTCCATCCACCCCAAACGTAGCTACCAACATGACCATGAGGGCATGTGTACAGGCAGACAGCACTACAACTCCCACCACAGCATCAACAAGATGGATCCCTCCCCCCACCCCACCCAGAAGCATGTGTCAGCCATTACACAACCCACATCAAACTCACAGGTAGGTAGCCATCTTCCCTGGGAGGGTGTCTGGGGGTGGGGGGCCTGCACCACTACTCCCACCATGGCCCCTGTCCCACAGCCTAGCAAGATTGATCCCTCCCCCCACCCCTCCCAGAAGCATGTGTCAGCCATTACACAACCCACATCAAACTCACAGGTAGGTAGCCATCTTCCCTGGGAGGGTGTCTGGGGTGGGGGGCCTGCACCACTACTCCCACCATGACCCCTGTCCCACAGCCTAGCAAGATTGATCCCTCCCCCCACCCCTCCCAGAAGCATGTGTCAGCCATTACACAACCCACATCAAACTCACAGGTAGGTAGCCATCTTCCCTGGGAGGGTGTCTGGGGGCAGGGGGCCTGCACCACTTCTCCCACCATGCCCCCTGTCCCACAGCCTAGCAAGATGGATCCCTCCCCCCACCCCACCCAGAAGCATGTGTCAGCCATTACACAACCCACATCAAACTCAGAGGTAGGTAGCCATCTTCCCTGGGAGTGTGTCTGGGGGTGGGGGGCCTGCACCACCACTCCCACCATGCCCCCTGTCCTACAGCCTAGCAAGATGGATCCCTCCCCCACCCCACCCAGAAGCATGTGTCAGCCATTACACAACCCACATAAAACTCACAGGTAGGTAGCCATCTTCCCTGGGAGGGTGTCGGGGGTGGGGGGCCTGTACCACCACTCCCACCATGCCCCCTGTCCCACAGCCTAGCAAGATGGATCCCTCCCCCCACCCCACCCAGAAGCATGTGTCAGCCATTACACAACCCATCTCAAACTCAGAGGTAGGTAGCCATCTTCCCTGGGAGTGTGTCTGGGGGTTGGGGGCCTGCACCACCACTCCCACCATGCCCCCTGTCCCACAGCCTAGCAAGATGGATCGCTCCCCCCACCCCACCCAAAAGCATGTGTCAGCCGTTACACAAACCACATCAAAGTCACAGGTAGGTAGCCATCTTCCCTGGGAGGGTGACTGTGGGTGGGAGGCCTGCACCACTACTCCCACTATGCCCCGTCCCACAGCCTAGCAAGATGGATCCCTCCCACCACCTCACCCAGAAGCATGTGTTAGCCATTACACAACCCACATCAACTCACAGGTAGGTAGCCATCATCCCTGTGAGGGTGTCTGGGTGGGGGGGCCCTGCACCACTACTCCCACCATGCAAACTGTCCCACAGCCTAGCAAGATGGATCCCTCCCCCTACCCCACCCAGAAGCATGTGTCAGATATTACACCACCCTCATCAAACTCACAGGTAGGTAGCCATCTTCCCTGGGAGGGTGTCTGGGGTGGGGGCCTGCACCACTACTCCCGAAATCCCCTCTGTCCCAAACCTGAGAAGGATGGAGCACTCCCCCACCCAGAAGCAGTTGGAAGCCATTACATCACCCTCATCAAACTTAAAGGTAGGTAGCCATCTTCACAGTGAGGGTGTTTGTGTCTGGGAGGCCTGGACTACTACTCCCAACATCCCCCTGTCCCACACCTGAGCAGGATGGAGTACTCCCCCACCCAGAAGCAATTGGAAGCCATTACATCACCCTCATCAAACTTACAGGTAGGTAGCCATCTTCACAGTGAGGGTGTTTGTGTCTGGGAGGCCTGCACTACAACCCCCAACATCCCCCTGTCCCACACCTGAGCAGGATGGAACACTCCCCCACCCATAAGCAGTTGGAAGGCATTACATCACCCTCATCAAACTCACATGTAGGTAGCCATCTCCCATGGGAGGGTGTTTGGGTCTAGGAGGCCTGCTCTACTACTCCCAACATCCCCTCTGTCCCACACCTGAGCAGGATGGAGCACTCATCCACCCAGGAGCAGTTGGAAGCCATTGCAGTACACCAAACAAACTTACAGGTAAGTAGCCAGTACGTGCACCCACCTATTTTTCACAAATTAAATGGTGCCATATGACAACACCAGCCCTCTCATTGCACAAAGAGGCATACCTACACCATTGCCAAGCACAGTGTGCACACAGGTAAGCTAAGGAAACTGTCACAGCTACCAAAGTGTGACACACCAATGAACAAGTAGAAGAAAGTCAGGGCACAATCATGCATAGCACCTCGTTACATGTGCATCGCCATGGGGCAAGTGCAACAAGGACCATTAGAAAAATATGAAAGCATGTGTGGTGGCACAAATTAAGATATGCACATGACAGGACAAAGGGATGCAGGAGATGACAATGGCCAGTTCATGGCCAGATGTGACGTATGCCAGGTCAGACAAATAAACAATGAGTACTCAATTAAATACATGTTGTGCCAGGCCCTAGATGGCAACAAGTCCCTGTAACCCTTAATTGTGCACGGGTCACATGGTATGCCTTGACACCTCACACCATGGACAAGTAATGCCTCCACCACTGCATCATGTCAGGAAGCACAGTAGTGCACATAGTCAACAATGTGATGCTATGTCAATTGTGCAGTGTACAAAAAGTGAATGACACACAGCTAACACAAAGCTTGCTGGGTACACTGCAATGACCATTTCACATCTGACCCACAGGTGACCAAGAACTCACTGCAGAGGACAACACCAGGTACCTGCAGAGCCAATCTCCACCCCCGGTACATGGACTCTTGAATGTTGACTCCCAGGATTCCATGGACGATGAGCTCGAGGCCGGCCCATCTGGTGTGCCAGTGAGCAACAGGTCCCAGGAACCCATCGTCCCCCCCACCACATCAGCACCAACATCAACCTCACAGCAGACCCTGCCACCGCCACTGCCACCACCACCACCACCAGTGCTGCCTGCAACAACCTCCCTGTCCCAGAGGACGACCAGCACACACCACCGATGGAGGAGTGCAGGGAGAGGATGCAGGGGCCCACAGTGTGAGGCAACAGGTCCGTGGCAGCAGAGCAGGTGGGAGGGGCAGGGTCACCCAGGGACACCAGGAGGCTGGGACCCACTCCCTGGAACACATCACCAGAGTCCTGGGCACATACGAACAGGCCCAGGGACGAACAGGCCAGTCGGACGAACTGTTGCACGAGTTCATCCTGCTGATGAGGTCCATCGACACATGCATGGGACAAATCGTGGATCTCTTGGGCCAGCAAGTGGCGGTACTGAGGGACACCACTACTCCCACCATGCCCCCTGTCCCACAGCCTAGCAAGATGGATCCCTCCCCCTACCCTACCCAGAAGCATGTGTCAGACATTACACCACCCTCATCAAACTCACAGGTAGGTAGCCATCTTTCCTGGGAGGGTGTCTGGGGTGGGGGGCCTGCACCACTACTCCCGAAATCCCCTCTGTCCCAAACCTGAGAAGGATGGAGCACTCCCCCACCCAGAAGCAGTTGGAAGCCATTACATCACCCTCATCAAACTTACAGGTAGGTAGCCATCTTCACAGTGAGGGCGTTTGTGTCTGGGAGGCCTGGACTACTACTCCCAACATCCCCCTGTCCCACACCTGAGCAGGATGGAGTACTCCCCCACCCAGAAGCAGTTGGAAGCCATTACATCACCCTCATCAAACTTACAGGTAGTTAGCCATCTTCACAGTGAGGGTGTTTGTGTCTGGGAGGCCTGCACTACAACCCCCTACATCCCCCTGTCCCACACCTGAGCAGGATGGAACACACCCCCACCCATAAGCAGTTGGAAGGCATTACATCACCCTCATCAAACTCACATGTAGGTAGCCATCTCCCATGGGAGGGTGTTTGGGTCTGGGAGGCCTGCTCTACTACTCCCAACATCCCCTCTGTCCCACACCTGAGCAGGATGGAGCACTCACCCACCCAGGAGCAGTTGGAAGCCATTGCAGTACACCAAACAAACTTACAGGTAAGTAGCCAGTACGTGCACCCACCTATTTTTCACAAATTAAATGGTGCCATAGGACAACACCAGCCCTCTCATTGCACAAAGAGGCATACCTACACCATTGCCAAGCACAGTGTGCACACAGGTAAGCTAAGGGAACTGTCACAGCTACCAAAGTGTGACACACCAATGAACAAGTAGAAGAAAGTCAGGGCACAATCATGCATAGCACCTCGTTACATGTGAATCGCCATGGGGCAAGTGCAACAAGGACCATTAGAAAAATATGAAAGCATGTGTAGTGGCACAAATCAAGATATGCACATGACAGGACAAAGGGATGCAGGAGATGACAATGGCCAGTCCATGGCCAGATGTGACGTATGCCAGGTCAAACAAATAAACAATGAGTACTCAATTAAATACATGTTGTTCCAGGCCCTAGATGGCAACAAGTCCCTGTAACCCTTAATTGTGCATGGGTCGCATGGTATGCCTTGACACCTCACACCATGGACAAGTAATGCCTCTACCACTGCATCATGTCAGGAAGCACAGAAGTGCACATAGTCAACAATGTGATGATATGTCAATTGTGCAGTGTGCAAAAAGTGAATGACACACAGCTAACACAAAGCTTGCCGGGTGCACTGCAATGACCATTTCACATCTGACCCTCAGGTGACCAAGAACTCACTGCAGAGGACAACACCAGCAACCTGCAGAGCCAGTCTCCACCCCCGGTACATGGACTCTTGAATGTTGACTCCCAGGATTCCATGGACGATGAGCTCGAGGCTGGCCCATCTGGTGTGCCAGTGAGCAACAGGTCCCAGGAACCCATCGTCCCCCCCCACCACATCAGCGCCAACATCAACCTCACAGCAGACCTTGCCACCGCCACCACCACCAGTGCTGCCTGCAACAACCTCCCTGTTCCAGAGGATGACCAGCACACACCACCGATGGAGGAGGGCAGGGAGAGGATGCAGGGGCCCACAGTGTGAGGCAACAGGTCCGTGGCAGCAGAGCAGGTGGGAGGGGCAGGGTCACCCAGGGACACCAGGAGGCTGGGATCCACTCCCTGGAACACATCACCAGAGTCCTGGGCACATACGAACAGGCCCAGGGATGAACAGGCCAGGTGGACGAACTGTTGCTCGAGTTCATCCTGCTGATGAGGTCCATCGACACATGCATGGGACAAATCGTGGATCTCTTGGGCCAGCAAGTGGCGGTACTGAGGGACAGGCATGCGCCACAGACAACACCTCCACCTCCCTCTGGTGGGCTGAACGGTGACAGTTCCCCATCCTCCCCTGCACCCACAGAGAGGGGTGAGTCCTCAGACCCCACAGGCCCTGTAGCAGGGTCCCCCCTGCCAAACTATGAAGGGGCCATCCCAAGAAGACCATGGGATTATCTGGAGGACAAGCATCTGCCAGACGCCAGTCATGGAGCCAGCCATGATGGCAACCCTCTCCACCACTGCATTGACCTTTTGGGCTGTCCTTTTCCACACTGCCTTGTGAATGGCATCTGTCTGTTGGACTGGGTCACCACAGCAATGTGGTGACTACTCGATTATCTCATCTACCACAACTGTCATCTCACTGCTCCACCCCACCCCACAATTGAAATGTACACCCCCCTTGCATCTCACCATTGTAAATAAAATATCCTCACACACATGTTGTCGTGTCTGCTCCGTCTTTATTGCAGGATGTACAGTCTCCAACATAATCACAGTGTACCAGGAGCATGGGCTGTATGTAGGTAAGAAGTCGAAGGCACCTAGGGAAACACAACAGAACAACTGTCACTGGTCTGGGTGTGGCATCGCAGACATCAAACAACCCCTACCATCAGGATAACCCAACATGCACATGTCACAATGGCCAAGTGTCAACATACACGTCCCGTTGATGTTCCCAAATGACATGTCCCAGAAACATTTTCAACTACCACTGAGTCTACAACTGGCTGATGCTACAATTCTCAGATGCTCCATCACAACAGCAATATCATCAGACAATTGTATGTTGCACATTGACACCCACCGTCAAGTGAAGTAGCGGGTGATGAGCTGTTCACGCAGGTCAACACCTTCTTCCTCTCCACTGTCCTCATCACTGGACACGGCTTGGTTTGCAGGCTGGGGCCTTGGGTCCTCACCATCATCCAGGAGCAGGGGAATCTCCTTGCGAATGGCTAGGTTGTGGAGCATGCAGCATGCCACTACAATCTGACACACCTTCCTGAGCGAGTATGCCAGCGCACCTTCGGTCTTCTCCAGGCAGAGGAAGCGTGACTTGAGCAGGCCAAAAGTACGCTCCACCACACAACGTGTCCTCCCATGGGCCTCATTGTAGCAGACTTCCGCCGGGGACCTGGGATTCCGCAGTGGGCTCAGCAACCAGGGACAGTTGGGATATGCAGAGTCACCTACGTATGACAAACACAGATAGACAGTGCAACGTCGCAGAGGCTCAGGGCAGCAGGTTGCACACACAGCACGCCACATGACTAGGCATACTCACCCACAATCCATGCATGCTCAGGAAGAAGATTAGCCATCAGCTGGGGCACTATGCTGAGCTGCAGGATGTAGGAGTCATGGGCCGAGCCTGAGAATTTGGCACACACGTGCGAGATGGTCATATCTACCAGGCACACCACCTGCACATTTATGGAGTGGTAATGCTTGCGATTGCGGTTAATGTGCTCACTTGCCTGTGGTGGTACAAGACCGACATGGGTGCAATCAATGGCCCCAACAACATTGGGGATGTGTCCAAGGGGATAGAAGTCTCCCTTCACAGCTGGCAATTCAGCACCCCTGGGGAAATGGATGTATCTGTTCTTGTATAGCATCATGGCGGACAGTATATTACGCAGCACCATGCTGAACATCGGTTGTGACATCCCACCAGGCTGGCCACAGACTCCTGGAACGATCCTGTTGCAAAATAATACAGGGCTGCCATCACCTTATAAGTAGGGGTGAAAGCTGTTGGATATGTCCTGCTGGGCTGCAGGTGGGGCTCCAACAGATCACAAAGGGTTTTCAGGGTGGCTCTGTCCAGGCGGCATTTCCGTATGATCGCAACATACTCCATGTCCTCCAGCACCGTCAAGTGACAAGTCAAATTTGTCCTCCTCCTGGTGGAGATGATAGTGGACACATGTCAATGCAATACCTCATGAGATGTGCACAGCATATCACGTCCTGGAAGACACAACGACAACAATGACTGACATCAATATTGACTAACAGGCCAGCTTACATGTAGGGACACCTTCAGCTCCACAAAGGGCACACCTGTCAACTTACACAAGACAAGTACCTCAAACACCACCTTGGTCAATGTGAATGCACATAGGGATATGGCCACATTTCACATGGGCACGCCTGGGAGTATAGCATCCAGCATATGTGTAACTAATCAAAACCGCTGTCTCATACCTAGCTGCTGTACCTGTCACACCTTAATGCGTCATTACAACCTGGCACATATCCACGACAAAATGACTACAGTCGGCGCTGGAATGACAAATGTGTTCATGAGCAGATATGGGAGGCAATGCAAAATAGAACATCATTCATTGAGACAAGCATCGCTGTGATTGTCACTGGACCTCAACACATTGACATGTGTACACATTGACATGTGTACACATTGCACAGTCCTGAACAACACTGTCCTGCCTACACCAACATCAAATCCATAAGTGACATGTGAGTGGGTACAGGCCAATCTAAGATACACACACACACAAACATAGCATGTGTAGCCATCAGTGGAGTAACTGGAACATTGGCATCGTGTGCACAATGATGTGCCATTGAACATGTTGGCACTGTGCACTGTTGATCTTTGACAGATGGCCATTGCGATTGTATGGCACCCAAATTGTGGTAGCTACCGCCTGGCCCCGGCAGTGTGTCACCAGCACCCCCATTAACACAAGTGCGGTAGTGATAGGCATGGAGACATGTAGAAATGGCGGTTGGCATACTCTGCCGCATGAATGGCGGAGCCTCGTGTCAATGTATGGCACCCATATCGCATGGAGACATGTGGAAATGCTGGTTGGCATACACCACCACTAAAATCGCGGTAGTGTACACCGGGCCCCTGCGTTGACCACCAATTGCTGCAGCTTGGCACCTTTGAAATGACCCCAGGGGGCTATATATGTGTGGGAGTGAGCCTCACATTTCCACTGCTCCAAGAGTCTGCTGCCTGAGACCCCTCACCTGCTGCTGTTTCCAGGGACTGCTGCCTGAGACCCCTCACCTGCTGCTGCCTCCAGGGACTGCTGCCTGAGACTCCTCACCTGCTGATGCCTCCAGGGACTGCTGCCTGAGCCCCCTCACCACCCAATTCCGCCGCTGTTGTCTCATGTCCACAGTGATGGCAAGGACAGAGAAGATCCGTGCCAGTCTCTTCACGAGCGAGGAGCTGGAGGTCCTGGTGGACGAGGTGCTCACACTGTACCCAAGGCTATATGGTGCCCCAAATGTCGTGGTAAGTCTTCGACAGTGGTGGGGTGGGGTAGGGCAGGGGGGCCTCACATGTAGTTGGACTGATGCAGTATGTCCCTGGGAGTGTGGGGTAGTGTCATGCACTGCCTGACATGTTGTCTCTAGTGGGAGGGTGTGTGTACCCAATGCCACAGCTTTCCCTCCCTGCACATGTATGTATCAGTGACCTGTGTTGTGTTGTCAGCCAAACAGTGACACAGAAGGTTGTTCATGCTGTAGTCAGGACAGTGATTACTTTGCTGGATCGCTGTGTGTGCCCCTGTAGTTCATCTCAGTGTGAGCCCAGCTGGCCTGCACAGTCCCTGCCTACAAAGACAAGGACACCTCACTTAACTTACAAAGTATGACATCAGTCTTTTCACATTGCACTCCAACTATGGGCCATGTCAGCACTGTATTTTGCACACAACTGCCCTTGTGAATGGCATTTTCTATTTGTGTGATCATGTCCCTCAATGTGACCACCATGACACATTCATCTATTCACAGGACAGGGACATTGATGGCTGTGCAGTCTTGGACACAGTGAGTCCACCCCCAAACACAGGTTGACATGTGATGTATGTGTTGCTCAAGCCAAGGTGTTTCAGTGCTGGCATCCTGCATGTGCGTGAGATGTGCAGGGACTGTGTTCCCACTTACATGCTTTAACATCAGTTTTTCCCATGCAGGTGTCCCATGTGAGCTGTACTATAGTCTCTGATTGCCAATTTCATTGAATATGTGATGATTTTGTATCTTGCTGCTATACTGATAGATGTTGGTACATGACACTGTGCCACTGATCATTTCCCCCTCTTGTCTCCCATGCCTGAAGCTTAAGTTACACCAGCGTAAGGCCGTGTGGAGGGCCATTGCAGTGAAGGTGCGAGCTCTGGGGGTCTCAAACCGACGGTGCCCCCACTGCCACAAGAGATGGGATAACATCAGCCGGCTGGCAAAGAATGTGGCGGAGATGACGTCTGGGCTGCTTCCTCACACTGGGCGTGACACCTCTTATGGGGCACATCTTGGCGGTGACACAGCCTGAGCTGGATGCACGTTTGAAGGAGCATCAGCAGCAAGCCAGGGGTGAGCATTTGGGGAGTCTGCATTTGGCTGGGAGCGGCTGCATGTGTACAGAGCCTGTGCCAGCGCTGGCCTATGTGTTGTTGGTAGAGTGATGCTGTGGCATGTACGTGGCTGCTGGCCTGGGTGCCTGTGGCATGCATTTGCCCTACCTGTACTTACAAAGGTGATTTGGATGCTGTGCCTCCACATTACTGAGTTGTGCTCCTCAGGTTTCTTCTGCATTGGTGTAGTCTTGGGAATCCCATGGGAGGGGATGGTAGGGTGCCCATTCTGACTGTGCGTACATCAATGCGTCCATTGCATGCACCCATATTGGGGAGGCCTACACATCTTATAGCAATGTGCAGCATTATATTGTCCCCAAGGTACGACATGGTGGGTGGCATGGGCTAATGTCCATTGTGGACTGTAATGTTGTAGTCTGGGTCTGTGTTGTTCCCTCCCGTTCCATCCAGTTCTGTCATTGGCAACAAGTAGTGTGCCCCCATCATGTCCCTAGGTGTGCTCAGAACTAGTTGTGTGTCTGTTTAAACAGAGCCACAAGCAGGGTGTTGTGCTGCGTGGTCATCACATGGCTCACTCAAGCCTGAGCTTCCAGTTTCCACGCACTGCTTGAGTCTATGCAGTGAGTTGGCACGATGTGATTGCACAGGGTGGTGTGCAACATGTAGATTTGGTTAACTTTTGTTATGCATTGCTTGCATATGTTTGTTCTGTTGCTGCCACTGACCTGACCCTACATCTCTCTCTCTCATGCAGCATCACCTGTGGTTACGGAGGGACAGGAGACGGACACCAGTGGGGGTGAAACTAGCACCACAGCTGCCCAGAAGCCCAGTGACACAGATGTCACCAGCGCCTCAGAGGGGGACAGGAGTCTGCTGGAGGAGTCCCAGCCTGAGACGCAAAGCACCACATCATCCGATGCCAGCGGGGATGCATCCATGTTGGAGGGCACAGGGAACGCAGAATCTGCATCGACTTCCACCACACAGCGGCCATTGCCCACCCTCCCAGCAACTTCCTCCGGTGCTGCCCGTGTCCGCCTCAGTAAGAGGGAAAGAGTGTCCTTCACCCCTGGCACCGCTGCCCCTGCCCTGTCCCCCCTGCTGCCATCAGTGCTGAGTCTGTGGACCTTTTGCACCAGCTGTGTGTAGGCCAGACAACTCTCCTCAATGCCTTCATTGACCACAACAAGAAATTGTCCCAGATGGTTGCTTTCATGGAGGGCATACATTCTGACGTGGGTGGGCTGCACCGGACACTCCAGGCTTTGTCTTCAACAGTGACGTCTGCCCTGCAACAGACACATACTCATAGTCCAGCTCCAGTCCCTTTATCCACCCCCCAGGCAGTGGCCCCATCTGACGATAGTGACCACGGTCCACATACATCAAAGTCACGATACAGCACACAAAGCACACAGCAGCAGCAACCCTAGCGGTTCCGGGCGCAGACCCCATCCCCACAGAAGACCAAAGCCACCCCAGAGAGCAGGGAATAAAGCCTGTCAGGCGACAACAGTGGACAAAAAGCCAAGCACACATGCCTCAGTGACATCCCCATCCAAGGAGTCTCCTGCCCCTAAAGCATCGCACAAAGATAATCGTACTTTGTCTGTGCCCACCAATGAGGTGGTGCATGCCAAGGGTAGACCTAGGAAGGGCTCCAAGGCAGAATCACCAACCACCTTGACTTCCATTCCAAGCCCAGTGAAGCAGGGGCCGGAGGGCACTGTAGGGGTAACACCTAGTAAACAGGGGAAGGGGGGGCAGAGGCGAAGCTCCCTGGTCAAGTACCCCGCCAGTCCCCGAGACACAGCCAGTTCCCAGTCCACCTGACAGCCAAGTCTGAGTGTTAGTCACCCTCACACACCTGTCTCTCACACAGGTGGGCCTGTACTTCAAATTGTTGCCCACTGACTGTGTTGCTAAGCATGGAAAGGTACAGTTGCACACATTCTCTGTGCAGCTTCTCGTGGACTCAGTCTGCACCCTGGACTGGCCACTGGCCTTGTTGCTCTTTGCTGTGTTGAACTCTTCCCTGTGCAGCTTCTCATGGACTCAGTCTGCACTTTGTCCTGGCCACTGGCCTTGTCGTTCACTGCTGTGTGCCCCCAACCTGTGCAGCTTCTCATGGACTCAGTCTGCACTTTGTCCTGGCCACTGGCCTTGTCGTTCACTGCTGTGTGCCCCCTGCCTGTGCAGCTTCTCATGGACATGCTCCGCATCTTGTGCCTTGCTCATCACTTCTCATGGTACCGATCTGTGCAATACGTGAATAAAGACAGTTTCTCCTGTTTTCTATTTTGTCAGTGTCTATACTGAATAAAGTTATTTTGCTGTGTGTAAATGGTTTACTGTGCCACATGGTCTGTGTGGCACTTCAACATGGTCAATGTTTGGGCTCACTTACTCTCTTTGTTTTAGGGGTGACAGGGTCTTCATTTCTGCCTAACCCAGATATTTGTGGTGGTAATGGTGTTCATTCCGAATGGTTATCAGTAGTCATTTACTTGATTAGTTCATGTTGGCTCTATTGTACACATGTCGGGGGGAGGGGTCACTGCCAGCACAGAGTGGGTTTCTGCACACAGTATTGCAGGCAGGCTGTCCAGGGTCATCATGTATGTGTGTTCTTCCTTCATGTGTGCCCAGTGGTGTATGTGTGTGGTCATCTTCTGATGGCCAGTCATCCTAGTCCCATGGCTTACTTTCTATTTGTGCTCTTGGACGGCCAGGTAGTGTGCAGTGTGAAGGGGGTGAGTTTGTGGTGAGTGTTGATGTGTACATGCCTCTGCAGTGTCAACTACACACATGTGTCAACCAGGAGTTGTGTGCCTGTTGTTTTGATTGTTTACCCCTGTGGATGTGGTTGTATGCCCATGTGTGAGTTGTATGTTGTGCACTGTGCAGTATGTTGGTGTGTCCTTGCAGTTCTGTCTGACTCCTACTTGTTGTTTTTGTTACTTGTGAATATGCAGGGAGTGTTACTGGCAAGTCAGTGTTGTGTTTTGTTGCACATCCATGTGTCTTGTTGCTGTATGTGGGGACTGTGCAGACCTTCTGCTCCACACTGCCATTGTGGTTGTGTTTTCTCATGCCTTGCTGTCACATGGTGCCTTCTTGCCTCCAGTGTGGCATATTGTGTGTGTTGTCATGCCATCCCCTATCTGTGCTTCAGCTGCCTACCCATTGTGGGTCTGTCTGCACTTCCTCTCTTTTTGTATGTTACACTCCTGCCATGTCCCCTACTGACATGCAGTACACTTCACTTTGGTGTGAGCTGTCCCCTTGGTTTATGTGTGTGTGCCTCCCCATGACTTCATTTGTGCCACTGTGCTTTGTGGTGCAGTTCTTTGCCCAGGGTCAACGTGTCACTCAGGGCATTTCCCCAATGGGTCATGTGTGATGTTCTGGTGCTGTTTGTCAGTCATGTTTGCTCCTATGCAGTTCAACTGTGTGTGCTGCCCAGTCCTCTGGTCAAGTTGTTTCCACCTTTGTGTCCCAGACTTGTGCATCTGTTGGGTGTTGTGTTGAATGTATGAGTGTTGTTTGTGTTTTTGCTTCACTTCCTGGGTGTGCTGTTGTCTTTGTGCTGTGCTGTATGGTGTTGTGTGGGTTGCTGTTCTGTCACTGATGTCTGTGTGTGTCTGGTATGCTTGGTGTGCACACACAGCTTGTTGTGCTTGCTGTGCTGTGTGTATGTTGCCTTGTGATTGCCTGGTGTGCATCCCCTGATGTCCTGCTGTGTTTCCTATGTGATTGTTCTGCCTGTGCATCTGTTGTTTGTTTGCTGTGGCTGTGTTGTTCTGTGATGGTGCACTTCTTGTGTGTGTTGTGGTATGTTGTCTGTGCAATGTTCCTGAGTGAGGAGTTTGTGCACTCCTGTTGTGTCTTTGCTCCCATTGCCTTTCCCCAGTTTAGCTGCACAGGGCATGTCTGTTGTTGTGGCTCTGTGTGTGTTTCTGTTGAGCTATGTGTGTGTCTGTTGTATTTGTTTCCACATGTGTAGTGGCATCCCTGTGTGTGTGTGTGTGTGATGTTTGTGGCTGAGTCCAGGGTGTGTGGTTGTTTGTGTGTATATTGACTGTCAAGTATTGCCAGCCTTCAGTGTGTTTGGCACTGGTGTTGTGTGCTGCTGGTGTGAGGGGGGTATGTGTGTAGATTCTTACTGGTGTTTGTCAGTCCTAAGGTGTGTAGATGGTCCCTGTGTGTAGTGCTGCTGGTGTACTCCTGTGAAGTATTTATATGGATGTGTGGCTGTTCAGTTTGACTTCAGGGCCTTCCTTTCATCCTTGTGCCTATCTGTGGTTTGCCTTGCTGTCTCCCTGTGTGGTTGCACTGAGCTGTCTGTGGTTTGTGTTCACTGACTGTGCCAGCCATGTGTGCTTTGATGGTGTGAGGGTGTTGTGCTCTGTTCCTTGTGTTGATGTGATGTACACATGCTTGCTGTGTGTCTCCATAGCCTTCCATTTGTGTGCAGGCCACCTTGGTTTCCCTATTTGTTGTGTTCCATTGCTGTTGGCATGTAGGATGTGCATGTGTGTGTGTGTGTCAGTCTGTGGTATGTATGTGTGACTGTGCAGGCTGTGTGTCCATTTGGATGTTAATTCCTTGTATGTGTTCATTTATTGCTTGTCCTCATTGATATTTCCCTGAGTGTGGTATTGTATATGTTTCCCTGGCCCTGTGCTACTGTGCTGTGTGTTGTGTGTTCCTGTGCAGCCACTCCTGCAGTGTGTGTCTCCATGATTGTTTGTTGTGTGGTGCAGGGAGTGTATTGCCCTGGCTTGATGTTGGGCATGGGGTGCACAGGAGGGGCACATGGCATGTGCCTTCATGGGGTGTGCAAGTGTGTGGTGGGAGGGGGTGTAGCCCTGTGGTCTTTGTGCCCTGCCCATGCCTGGCACTGGCCCTGCCTTCTGCATTGTATGCATGTATTTCCTTGTGTTCGCCACTGCGGTGATGTGACCGGGACATTACTGCACGGTGGCGGTAGCTGTGGGCCCGATTCACAGAACTAACTTAAGACAAAATCCTAAACTTACTACCATTTTGGTATTCACAGAAGGCACTTACTCATTTTGGTATTCACAGAAGGCACTTACTCATTTCGGTATTCACAGAAGTTAGGAGTCCTAACTTTAGGACTCCTAAATGCCTTCTGTGAATACCGAAAGTTTTAAAATTAGGATTTTTCTCAGTTTAGTAGTAGTATAGTTAGGACTCCTAACTTTAGGACTCCTAAAAGCCTTCTGTGAATACCGAAAGTCTTAAAATTAGGATTTTTCTCAATTTAGTATTAGTAAAGTTAGGACTCCTAACTTTACGACTCCTAAATGCCTTCTGTGAATACCGAAAGCCTTAAAATTAGGATTTTTCTCAATTTAGTAGTAGTAAAGTTAGGACTCCTAACTTTAGGACTCCTAAATGCCTTCTGTGAATACCGAAAGCCTTAAAATTAGGATTTTTCTCAATTTAGTAGTAGTAAAGTTAGGACTCCTAACTTTAGGACTCCCAAATGCCTTCTGTGAATACCAAAAGCCTTAAAATTAGGATTTTTCACAGTTTAGTAGTAGTAAAGTTAGGAGTACTAACTTTAGGACTCCTAAACTGAGAAAAATCCTAATTTTAAGACTTTCGGTATTCACAGAAGGCATTTAGGAGTCCTAAAGTTAGGACTCCTAACTTCTGTGATTACCGAAGTGAGTAAGTGTCTTCTGTGAGTACCAAAATGAGTAAGTGCCTTCTGTGAATACGAAAATGGTAGTAAGTTTAGGATTTTGTCTTAAGTTAGTTCTGTGAATCGGGCCATTGGTGTCCAGAATCCAGCGGGGTGACTTTGTGGCAGGTGGGTGATGTGTGGGTGCCCTTGTAGATGTTTCTCTGTCTCCCCAAGGGTGTCTGATGTGGATTTGGACCCTGTGTAAGGCTGTGTGTTGTGTTGTTGCATACCTCCGGCGGCGTCCGTGGGGGTCCATGAGTTCCTGGTGATGTAGCTGGTACAGCACCGGAAATACGCGTAGAGCTGGGTCCATAGCGGTCGTAACCGGAACTCTGCCTCCGCGCTCCGCTGTAGAGCTTCTGCCGTCTCTGGTTGGGCAGTGTCTCCGCTGCGGTGCGTCTGCTTGCTTGAGTCATCCTAATTTGGAGCGGGGCGGATGTCATTCCGCACGGCGGTGGGTCTCCATTGGCTCCCACTGCCACAGTGGCGGGCGCACTTTGATGGCGGTGCGCGCCGCACCGCGGCGGTCGGGAATTGGCCTATGTTTGTCAATACTAGTATGGCGGGCGTGATGTCCGCTGCTGGCGGCCAGAAAAAGGCATTTTTCCGCACTGCCAGCGCCGCGGAGGTGTCACCGCCCTACATCCTAATGGACCCCCAAGTATCTCAGCACATTTGATTGGTTTTTTGGGTACTGGCAGATTGCCCTGACTGAGGGAGCAAAGGAGAGATCGGCATCCCCAACTCCTGAAGACTACAACCAATTTAAATGAATGCCCTTTGAATTGAAGAATGTCCCTGCCACCTTCCAGAACAAGGGTTGAGAACAGGGTTGTCTCTGAGCTGGGGACATTTAATGCAGCATATCTAGACGATATTGCTGTCTTTAGCTCCACCTGGCAGGAACACCTGACCCAGCTCAGTGAAGTGCTTCAAGCCCTGTAACAGGCAGGACTGACTGTGAAGGCCAGCAAGTGGCAGGTAGGGCAGGGAGAGTATGTAGTGTACCTGGCCACCAAGTTGGCAGAGACTTATGCAGACTCTACATCCCAACAGACAGACAATCATAGCTTGAGAGCCTCATGAAATTCAGACTCAGTTCAGAGACTTCCTGGTTATTACAGAACATTTTCCAATGGATATTGCACCACTGTACCACCCCCTCCCCAGTAAACCTGACTTCAAAGAAGCAGCCAAATAAGGTCATATAGACTGACAAGTGTCAGAAGGCCTTTGGCACCCTGAAGGAGTTGCTATGTACAGCACTTGTACTCAGGGCACATTATTTCAGGCAGGAATTTTGACCAAACAGATGCTTCAGGACATGGAGTGGAGTGGATCTTGGAATTACTATTGCAAGCCCAATCCATTGGTAAAGGCAGATTTGTAACAAATAATTTGCAAAACTTATTTTGAAAAAGTCACCTCTTACCTACTTAAAGCGTCTAGAAGCCCATTTGCGTAAGTTATCAACTGTCCACCAGGTGCTACATGGCTCCTTTGAAGAGGTTTGAACTTGCTTCCAGAGCTGAGAAATAGACCTTGGGTGTGGGTAGGTGTTCTGTTCCACTGACAGGATGGCTACCTGGACTGTGCCTGGAACTTAATTAACTTCAAAGAGGCCTACTCTGTCACAGGCAAATGTGACATAGCCCTGCCCCCTCTTTTGACCCTCTAGTCAGCCAGGCACCAATCCCAGTGGGAGAGGAGCTGCCCCCGAACAAGTTTTGAGTAACCATAGAGGGGTTGTTGCCTATTTCCCGGGCCACACCTTTGGCGTGCGCACAAGAGTTCTGCACAAAGGTAGAAAGGTTCTTCCATGTTAAATTTAGGTAGAGAGAAGTACTGTGGGATTGTTTGCAGTAAGGTTTACAGGAACTGCTGCACACATGGGTAGGGTCAACGCTGGAAACTTTTTCCATATTGGGAAGGGAGGGGCCAGGCAAAAACGTGGCACCCCTGGGAAACTTCTTAAGAACACTACTAGATCTATGGAAGACAGAAGAAGGACTGTACCTGCTTTTAAGACTGAGAGACATTCAAAAATATAAAAATAGCTGTATTTCAACATTCAGAAATTCACTTTTTGGTGAAACAATATTTAGTGTATAAGGGCCTGGATGAGGCACCGTGAGTGTTGCTCATATTTCCTCACAGTTGTGTTTCTTGTATCACTGAATATCATACTTATTGCACAAGAAAGTATATTTGCCTTTTCAAAGAGCACCACTGCCTGTAGGCTAAGTTTGTGCAGTAGAAATACATATTCAAAAATTCAGGCACAGTTCCTGTTAGAAACTAATTAGCACTAGAACCAAGCTACCCACATTGGCAACTGCCTCAAAGCAGCTAAATTAATATAATACATAGGCACAACAAAAGGAATGTTTTCATGAAGCTGCATCAACAGGGCCCAAACTGAAAATAGTTTATGAAAAGAGTAGTTCTAAATTGAATCAAAAATAGGCACACTGTCTGTACAATATTAAAGTCAATGTGTGTCAAGATATTCGTTTTTCCAATGATGTTAAAAATAAAACGTGCCCTCACATTGTAAATACTCTGCTTTGAGGAGTGTTCAACAGTTGTAGGAGAAAAACAGACAATCTAGTAAAAGTGATCACTTGAAAAAATAATATTCCATAAAACAAGAACTAATAAGGTACTTCATCAGTTTCATTATTTGCTTGCATTAAATTTTAAAACAATCAAATTGTATTAAATTCAAACCAACCATGGTCCAACTAGCACCACACAGACCTTTAACCTCTCGTAATCAAGTGTCAGTTGTTGTATCGTTTTTTAAAAATCAGGAGTTATTACAACACGGTCATTACAAAGAGGGTACCTTTGGCACGTGGTTTATTACATCAGGAGTACTAATACATTTTTGAAAAAGTAGTAAAAAGTTTTTATGTTAAATAATATAAGCTCATTTTGCATATTTATTTTAAGTATATAAAAAAGCTACAATGTTAATAACAATGTTCAATGACATATTTAATTAATTTAATTATATAAAATTAAATTAACTTTCTTAAATATTTATGTACAAATCCCACCAAAAGTTGAATGGTTATGTTCATGAATAATGTATTAAATTTACATTAATGTACTTTTTTTAAAGTTGGATTTATTTTTCAAGTTAAACGGGTGATTAAAAGAGTTTACCATAAAATAATAAATATTTATTGATTAATAATTAATTACCATTTAAGTTCATTTATATTTCTTCTTTAAAAAAGTCTAAATTAAATTAAATTATTTTAAAAATATTTTTAAAGGGCTCTTTTTTTTATCAAAGTCAGGAAAAGGTTTATATATGTTCAAAATAGTTTATTGAATTTTTATAATAGATCAACAATAACAAGAAACAGTACAAAGAATATTACCGCATATATACCCAATGGTAATAGATAAATCATGAAAAACATAAATTAAATTGCAATAGGTAATCAATGAATATAATATATATAAAACAGAAAAGAGGGGGAGGGAAAGGGAGCAATTATAAATGATTTATACTACTGACGAAACAGAGTTTCTAAAATTTAAAACACTGGATTACTATACAAAACAGTATAAAATTGAAAATAATACATATTTAGGATGATAAATAAATATCAATAGGTTTCCAAAAAGAATGATATGAATTAGAATTATGATTAATACCATGCAAAGATAATTGAGCTCTTCTTCTAGTAAATATAACCCAAGACCACCAAGCATGAACAGACAGTAATGAAACATCTTTCCAACATGTTGTAATGGATTTTAAAGCAGCTGAAAATGAAAAGTTGGAAAGTTTACCTTCTAATTCATTAACTTTTTGTGAAAGAACAACAGATTTGCAAATTATTATTTTGAATGAAACATATTCCTAAATATTAAATATCTTTTTTTATAATAATCCAAACTTCATTCCAAAATTTAAAAACAGAGGGACAATCCTAAAGCATATGCCGTAGTGAACCAGAATGTAAGTTACAGTGCCAGCAAATTGAAGACGGGAGAAGTTTAGCATGAAATAATCAAAATGGAGTCCATAAACAGTTATATAAAATATATGAGTTAGTTTGATATAGTGAAACAGGTAACCAACGAGAAATATTATTAAGCCAAATAGTTTCTCATGTATCAATAGAAAGAGAGATTAAAAGTGGATTATTCCAAAACGTTAATATTATATTAATATTGGTACCTTGCGATTTGGACTTTTTAAAATATAATATAGAGACACCATGAGTGGAAACAGTTTGAATATAAATTGATAAGTCAGATGTAAGATTAGAAGGAATACTATGAGGAAATGAATCCAAAATAGAATTACATAACGAATCATATTTAAAAAAATCCGAAGAAGGTAAAAGAAATTTTGTTTGCAAATCTTCAAATGATAAAAAAGCATTATTGTGATAGATATCCTTAAGGTAAAAAATACCAGCTTTAATCCAAGAGGACCAAAATCTAACATTTTTATTAAGTTTTATAACTGGGCTATACCATGATGACATATCTTCAGTAGAGGATATCGGTGACTGAAAAATTAAATGGAAATCATTAAAAATTTGTTTGGTGGACTTTAAAATAATAGATTTATGAAAAAATTTAGATTTCTTAGACATAGTTACCAAAGTGGGTAATGGAAAAGGTTCTATTAAAGCCTTTTCAATTAAAAGCCAAGTAGGGGGATTATTTAAGAAAGAGTGATCATACCAAATAGAGCTTTGTTTTAAAATAAATGCTTGTGATAATATTAAAAGTCTGGTAATCCAAAGCCTCCATTACATTTAGGAAATTTAAATTTTTTATAACTGATACGAGATGATTTATTATTCCAAAGAAATTTGGAGAGGAGTCTGCCTACAGTTTTATAAAGCTTTAAGGGAAATTGTGTGGGAATCATGGCAAGAGTGTAAAATATTTTGGGTGCGATAGTCATTTTTATAGAATCCATTCTACCCCACCATGAAAGATGAAGTGAAGACCATTTGGTTGTTTTATCTTTAATATAGTTAAGGATGGATTCACAGTTTAGCAATATTGTTGTTTTTATAGATGAAGAGAACTCAATTCCAAGATATTTCAATTGATCTCTTTGCCAAATGATATCAATCATAGGTAACATATCAGGAGTACAATAAATATTTAAAGGAAAAGATTCTGTTTTGTTAGTATTTACCTTATATCCAGAAACTGTGGAATAGAACAATATAATGTCAAGTAAAGAAGGAAATGAGGATATAGGATCACTTATAAATAACAATACATCATCAGCATATGCTAAAGTTTTAATAATAACCCCTTTGATATTAACTCCTGTAATATTATCACATTTTCCTATAGAAACAAGCAATGGTTCGATACCAAGAAGAAACAAAAGGGGGGAGAGGGGACAACCTTGTCTTGTACCTCTGAAAAGAGAAAATTGACTAGAAATTTGGCCATTAATAAATAAACGAGCAGGAGGAGCAGAATATAAAGCAGAAATCATACGAATAAATACATCACCAAAATTAAATGACAATAAAGTATGAAATAAAAACTGCCAATGAATTTTGTGAAACGCTTTTTCAGCATCCAATGCTAAAATTCCTGCTGGTAGAGATAAAGAGGATCTGTGTTCAACAGTGTGCAACAGGGTTCTAGTGTTATTGGATGATTATCTATTTTTCATAAAACCAGATTGATCTGGATGGATAATAGAATATAATACAGCGGATAATCTAGAAGCAAGTATTTTGGCATACAATTTACAATCTTGGTTTATTAAAGAGATAGGGCGATAATTTGATATAAGGGTAGGGTCTTTATTAGGTTTGGATAAAACAATAATTAGAGCTTCAGAAAAAGAACCGTTAGTAGTTCCCGTAGTACCAAAAAAGTAAAAAGCTGGAGTAAATGAGGAATACGTTGTAATTGAAATTCATTATAAAATTCAGCGGGGAATACCGTCAGGACCAGGGGATTTATTTTTTTTAAGAGATTTTATGGCAGATAGAATTTCATCTTGAGTAATAGGGACTTCAAGTTCATTTTTATCTAATTACGAAATCTTGGGTAAATCACATTTTGATAAAAAAGAATCAATTAAGGAAGCATCATCAAAATCAGGTTTGTTATATAGAGCAGTATAAAAATCCAAAAATTCATTAACAATATCATTTTGGGATATAGCAATTTTACCATTAGTGCCATGAATTGAAGTTATTTGTGTTTTATGTCTTTGTTTTTCTCAAATTTGGCTTTAGAATTTGAAAGCTGAATACCAGCTCTTTTGATAAGGATTGAGTTAAACTCATATCTAAGTTTCTGTAATTTGAATCTGTATTGAGGGTCAGTGGACGTGATAACAAGTCTCTCATATTTTGCAATTTGTTTTTCTAAAGATTTAGGGGCAGATTTATGTTGCACTTGCGCCACTTTTGCGCCGCCGTTGCGTCACTTTTGTGATGCAGCAGCGGCGCAAATCCTGCGCCATGGTGCGGGGTATTTACAACGTGACGCATCTGGGAGATGCGTCACGTTGTAAAGCCCTGCGCCACATGTAGGCGTTCCAGGGCAGGTGGGGGCGTTCCGGCGCAGGAACGCCTCCTAAAAGTGGCTGAGTGAAATCTACAAGATTTCACTCAGTCACTTTTGAGCCCATGCAGCGTCAAAACCCTGCGCCTGCTTGAAGCAGGCGTAAGGATTGACGCAGCATTGTGCAGATAGGGCCCCCCAGAGCCTTGCTGGAGCTGCGTCGCGCTTGCGACGCAAATCCAGCAATGCGCCACTTTTACGGCACAGATGCGTGACGCATCTGTGCCGTTTTTGCCCCATGGTGCGCCGCATTATAAATGCGGCGCATTCATGATGGCGGAGCTGGGGCGCAAAATAACTGGTGCATCCCTGCTGATATGCAGGGATGCGCCAGTTATTATAAATCTGCCCCTTAATATTTAGTCCAAAGTCAGGCCCTCTCCTGAGCACTTACTCCGCCCCCCTGACAGAGAAGCCGGGCATTACCTCAAAGCAGGGCTGGGAGCTGAAGCAGGAAGAGATAAAATGCCACTGCCACCGAAGAAAAAAACGGGAAAAGCCTCACAGCGTAGGTAAGTACTTCAAAGACACAGCGACCTCATTATCTTACGTATTCCGACATAACATTTTTCGTAATTTGTTGAAAAACGGGGAAAATCAGCCGGAGCTCAACAAACGGTGGTCATCTTGTTTCGCGCGCAAAATTTCCAAAGGGTTCCTATTTTAAATCCATTACTCTTTGTGTGGAGGGTATTGCAGTACCAGTAGTTGACCATGTGTGGTGCTGGACGTACTCCAGGTCAGAGCTGGAGTACATTTCTAACAGTTTTGAGAATTTCTTTTGGCTGTACAATTTTTATAAGTACAGTTTGTGAAATGGAATGGGCTTTCTCTTATGTGGGTGGGTGCATGTCCCTCACTAATCCTCTCCTTAACCCTTCCTAAACTCCTCCTTACACTTCCCTAAACACTTCGCTATTTGTAATACGTATTCTCCATTTTCCAGCCACTTCCCATCCCTCTTACATTTACTACTAAATTGCAGACCTAAGAGGACAGAAATCTTCATAATCAGGGTGGAGATCTCAGCAAAGAATAGATAGGAGATGCGGAGGTATCCTCATGTAAAATTGTGAATGGCATTTTGCTGCACACAAGTAGTACTTCTGTTGGACCACTAAACATACTACAAAATGCAATTTGTGAATAGGTTATAATATGCATTTGAACGAAAGATATAAAAAGACCACCAGCACCATGATCAATCAATCCATCAGGATTACCCACTAGGTTATCCAGTCTCTTGCAGGTCACTGCGGCTTATTTGAACAGCCAGGTCTTAAGGGCCATTCGGAATTTCATAAGTGAGGTGATGGTCCAGAGGAGCGTGGGGAGGCTGTTCCAGGTCTTTGTGCAATGTGGGAGAAGGAGCGACCTCCATTTCTGCTTTGGTAGATTCAGGGAGTATGGGCAAGTAAAAGGGAGGTTGAGCGTAGTTTTCTCGATGGTTGGTGGAAGGTCAGGCTGTGGCTAATGTATGTGTGTTCTTGGTTGTATAGAGCCTTGTGTGCTTAGATCAGCAGCTTAATTGGCATCTCTTCTGTACAGGGGCTGGTTGAGTTGCCTGAGGTGAGGTGTGATATGTGTTCGTCAGAGAAGGCCGAGGATGAGTCTTGATCTGGCATTCTGTATCGTCTGAAGTCTCTGTAGCAGGTGTGTGGTGATTCTTACGTAGAGGGCGTTACCATAATCCAGTCTACTGGTGATGAGGGCCTGTATCACGGTGTATCTCATGCATAGGTAGCCACTTGAAGATCTTACATAGCATGCGCAGAGTGAGGAAGCAGGTGGAGCAGACATCGTTGATCTGTGATTTCATGGTGAGCTTGTTGTCAATGATGATTCCGAGATTTCTGGCTTGGTTGGAGGGATTAGGTGCGGGTCCTAGGTCTGATGACCACCAGAGGTTGTTCCATGTGTAGATGCCAATGTCAAATATCAGTACTTCCATCTTGTCTGTGTTCAGATGCAAGCAGTTGTTCTTCATCCCATCTGTGAAGTTTGGCATGCATCTGTGGATGTTGGTTCTGGTGGTGGTGGGTGCATTGGTGAGTGAGAGGATAATTTGGGTGTCGTCTGCATAGGAAATTATGCTGAGACAGCGGATCTGACAATGTTGGCCATCGGGGTCGTATAGGCATTGAAGAGAGTGGGGCTGAGAGTGGGGCTGAGGGATGAGCCCCGGGAACACCAAAGGTGATCTCCTTGGGTTCAGAGATGAACAGTGGGAGGTGAATCCTCTGGGTTCTTCCGGTGAAGAAAGAGGTGATCCATCCAAGTGCGCCCCCTTGGATGCCAATGAGGAGAAACTTGATGTTGTAAGGCACTTTCAAGGAATATACATATAAGAGTTTTCATTAATTTCTGTTGGCTATTAAGTCCCCAATCGTTTTGTCTTTTCTTTGACCCTTTTTTAATGTTAGCAAGGATTCTGCTCGAGTATGTAAGAGTATGCGTTATGTGATAGACTATGAACAAAAAACTCAGAAGCCCTTAAGAGGCAAATAAGAAGAGATAGAGCATAACTTAATTTCCATTAAGGGACAATATGGCTGTGGTGCATTAAAATAATAACAGGCCATAATACAAGCAAGAAACGTGTCACTTGTTGGGCATAAGCCCTTGCCCCAAATTGTGTTGATAGTGAACCTGAGCTACCTGCCACTTCATGTCACGTCTTGAAGGTTTACAGTTGATTCTGTCCCATACTTTTCACTGGTAGCCCTGAAGAAATACTCTTGACTTTTTCTCGTAACTTATGGTCTACCAATTAGCTCTGACCCTTGTGAGAAGAGTTTAAAACAGTCAAATTGTACAACTGAAAGTCCAGTTTCTCTAGGTTTGCAATGTGTCATAGAATCCCACCATAATTCAAAAGTTTATAGAACCTTCCTTCCTTTCGATATTTCACTTCTTCTCATGTTCCCGTCCTGCATCTTTATCTATCTATGAAGAAAATTCTACTTGCAAAAAACAGGATGGTAAAAATGAAATGTAACACAAATATCAACATAACAATAATTAGACAGCCGAGGTATCATTCAGAGTAGGCATGTCTTATAGTCTCAAACAGTACATAAAACGTTTTGGTGCATAGTACTTGTGGGTTAAAACTCCAAAGATGCCTGCGATTACTAAACATGGGTACAATTTTACAAGAGAAAGTCTCGCCAGATGTAAAATTCTGATACATAAATGTGCATTTACAGATTTTAGGTAGGGGAACTCACAGAATTTGGCGGTTCTGCGTTACTCTTGGAATGCAAAGTTCCGTACAAATTCTGACAATCGCTGTGTGGCAGAATTCTTTTCCTGCCTGACTCCAGAAATGCGAGCTGGCGATGGTGAGCGAGATTTGGTGTCCCCTATCATGATTTTCTAATGTGGGTGGTCACGCATGGTCGCATTAAGAGGGCTACTTCTTGAGTAGATGTGCTGCCACTCACGTAGATTTTCAACTCGAGTGGCAGCAAAATCAACTTGAAAGGTTGCGTGCTTTTGCGCACCGTATGGTGCTATTTGAACAAATTGTTCACTGGCACTATATTGCAGCGTGAGATGCATATGTTGCACTCTTTGACAGAACTACATGGACTCTTAGCAGAGTTTTTCTGCAACTCCGTGTAATTCTGCTGTGTGAAAGATCACGAGTTCCTCCCACGCGTGATTAAAAGTGAAATTTGTAGTTTATGCAGCAAAATGTGCTTTCACTGCATAGAAATCCCTTACTCACAACCCAGTTTGCCAATGCTTCTTTTCCATCATGAGCCAAAAAAACATACAAGCTGATATCCCTATCTTTGAAAAAGCAAATTTACAAAGTGCTTCTAGTGTGCAAAACTACCCTCAAAGTGTGTGTGTTGCAGGGACTCAGTAACAGAACTATGCTTGGGACAACAGAACATCGGCATGGAGAGACTGGGTCACCATACCACCTGAGTTTCTATGAGTCCGAGTCCGACTAGCTATAGAGCCTCCCTTTCCCTCCTAACCCCTCCAGAGAAACAAGTGAATTGGCACCCCGGAACACAGTACTTTAAACTCTCGCAGGGATTGGGGTAGCGGGAAACACCCTTTCGCTCTCTCACTCATACTCGTCTACAATAAGATAAACAAGAGACACAAAGGATGTTTATAATATTTATTTAAACTATCATGCTCAAGAAGCAGTATTTGTGCCACAGTTAGACTACAGATGCATATCAAAAATATCATTAGCATGGTTAACAAACCATATACCATAAAAAGCCCTGTTGTGTAATGAGACAGGTTAGCCTAGTCCCCCCTTTCTACTGAAGCTAAATGATTGTATATCAAAGATCTCTGGGATTAGGGGAGGATCCCATACTTCAGCACACATAGGTGGATGTTCTACTTCCCAGCTGACGGAGCAGTCTTTCTTCAGGACCTTCACTCAGTGTGTGTGTTTTTTCAGAGTCCCTGTCCTCCGTTATATGAAAAGAATAGTGTGCTCACAAGCAGCAGCTGTATTCTCTCATTATGTCTAGGTGCTAGTGTCTGACCAGTGAAAATAACAAGGGGCATTGTTGTTTGAACTTGTTTAGGGTCCCCAGACTAAGGACCTGATTTTGATGTTGGCTATCTTCCTGCTGGACAGCCGCCGTGGAGGTCTGAGGAAGGCTGCCAAGCCATCTGTAATCCCACCCGTCTGATTACAACAGTAATTCAGGGTGGACGGTGGGGCGGCGGAGGTGGTGTCACAGCGGTGGTAATGTTTGGCTCATAGGAGAGCCTAAAAAGCAAACGGCTGATGTGACAGCGACTCCAGCATGTCCTTGCACAGTGTGGCATGCACCCTGTTGTGCATGCCACACAGTGCAAGCTTGACCATGCACTTTTAGCGGGTACATCATCTGCCCCCACAGACACTCACATGGGCTGATGTGCCCAGGGGCCCTGTTGGGGGCATCTTTACATGCCTTTCTGCCAAATATTTCAAGGCAGGGGCAACCACCTTGAAATACTTGGAGGAAAGGCAGGTCAGAATCTCCTCTGCAATGCCGTGATTCCTTCCTGCTTTCCCCACAGCCAACGCCATGGGATCCTGGTGGCGGTGACGGTATTGTGGCAGTCCCACAGCCATCTTTGTGATCTGGTAGTAGGCCCAACGCATTGGCAGCGGTAAGACCACCATCCACTGGTACGGTAGTCCCAGGACCGTCAACATCAAAATCCGTTGTGGAGCCAAATTGTATTGGGAGCAAGTATATACAGGATTGATTGTCTATTTAACACCAAGTGCTGAAGATGGTCTTGCGGACCTAGTTGGCCAATGGAGACCGAAACGTCGATAACTCCTCCTCCCTTAACATTAAGAGTTACAGCTTTTGTTATGTCTAATTCCAGTTGGATTTTCTAAAAAACTCGCTTGTAGATTAATTTGATGGGGCATGTGTTCCTGTGAAACCGATTTTATTAAGAGGATTGAATACTCTGCCATAGGTCCCTATATTGTCTACATTTTGTAAAAGACTATGGGCCAGATTTACAAAGTGCAAAATAGCACCTCGCAAATTGCGAGTTTTTTGCGACTCGCAATTTGCGAGGCTCTATTTTGGATGTACAATACTGTGTATCACACTGTTTGCGATTCCCTGGGGACCCCTTCCCTTTTGTGAGTGCATAGCCACCCTCTTGAAGAGGGTGGTAATTTGCGAGTGTTTTGCGCCCGCATTTGCAGACGTAAAGCATTCATACATGGGCTTGCGCTCGTTTTTAGGAAGGGAACGCGTCTTCCTAATAGCGAGTTGCAAAACCTATTTAGTGAGTGGCAAATAAATTGCGACTCGCTAAATACGCTTTTTACGTGGCCCATGCTTTTTTTGCATGCTCAAACGGGATCGCAAACCCGTTTGCGCATGCAAAAACTGTTATACATCTGGCCCTATATGATTGTATGGTGGCAGCAGTGTTTGCATTTAAATTTATGTTGGTATGTATGAGTCATTGTTTTGAAGATAAGTTATAGGATCAATTTTTGTGATCAGTTATAAGACTACATTTTGGGATAACTGAGTCCTCAGGGAACAGTTTTTGTGATTTAACTTGTTTACCTAGTTCCTTGGGGAAGATTGGGTTGCCCTATGTTGTTATATAACTTCTAAAGTAGGACCTAAATCCCATGAAAAAACAAAACACAGGTGTGGAAAAGAAATGTGGCATACAACGTGCACCATTTGGCTAACAGGGAAAAGAACAATTGGCCATGTGAGAAACACACAACATGCCACAAAGGTAAATAAACACTTTTGCACAACAGGCGTTAAATTAGATAGTGTCTATTTCTCCTTTTTGCTCACTGTTATCTTTTTCACCCCTGTTAATCGTAATATATCTTAATAGCTTCTGTTACAGACTGCGGCGCACCGGGTGCCTGCCACAGCCTTACAGCAGCTTGTAGCCCGTCATGACATGCTACCAGAATCAATACAATATAAGTAAATATGAAACTCAGGGGCAATAATATCCTTTAGTAGCTGTGTCAGGAAGGTCCCTTCTGAAAATGGCTTTGAAAAGAGCAGTTGTAAATTGGAGAAACAATAAGAACACTGGCATTTGCAACATTAAGGTCAATGCGTATCAAGAGACCCTTGTAGAAATGATCTTGCAACATAGGCCTCTCTGTCATAACTTAATGGCAGATACTGCAAAACATGGATTAAAATCCTCCAGTCCCAACATCAGTCATGTCAATCTGCGCGGCTCCGAAATAGAAACAGACTGGCTTGTTTCACTCGCCCACACGAACAAACTAGCAATCGGTGGTTTTAATTCCTGAGGCACGAACTTTGAGTGATTCTCTCAGGATGTAATGACGGCAATATGTTCGGCACTAGGACCGGCCTGAGTGGGGAGACCAGGGCGGGCGAAAGGGAGGAGCCGAGGGCTAGGAAGGCAGTTAGCCATTAGCCCTGTATGAGGAAGGAGCTAATAAAAGAAGCTGACCAACTAGACGCTGTGTCCGTGTCTTTAGTATCTACAAGAATACTACAACTGGCGACGAAAGAGCTTCCACGTGTGCGTGAAGCGAGGAACAGCGCGACGACAGAAGTGCCCACCGGGAGTCCACCCCGGCGGCAACAAAGCAGGAGCTCGCCCCACGTGTGGAGGCTGGAGCGCGAGACGGAACGAGCCTACCGGGAGCCCACCCCGGCGGCGACTGACCGAGAACTGCTCACCCTGCGTGTGGGGTTGGAGCGCGAGACGGAACGAGCCTACCGGGAGCCCACCCCGGCGGCGACTGACCGAGAACCACAGGTGATATTGAAAGAGCCTACCGGGAGCCCACCCCGGCGGCAACAGTGAACAGTGCCCAGAAATAAAGAAAATAACCCTACCAGGCATGGTAGCGGTGTCCAGAAGCGGAGCCCCGGTGAGTGATATTGAGTAAAATCAAGCGTGAACGAGCGCGGGTCTCCGGCCATCTGAAAAGCCAAAATCTCGCTGTACACGAGATTCTCGCGGCGGCCATCTTGAAATCAGGCACGAGATTTGCCCGATCCCTTGTTAAGAACCACCGGCGGCCATCTTTAAGTCAGGCGGATGAATCAAAATGCAAACAAACACTGGTAAATGAAACGAAAGCAACAAACAAGCATTAGCAAATACAATAGAAGCAACAAACAAGCATTGATACATGCAATAGAAGATACAAACAAGCATTGGTAAAGACAAACAGAAGTACCAAACAAGCATTAGCAAATGCAACAGAAGCAACAAACATTGGTAAATGCAACAGAAATAACAAACAAGCACGGGTGAGTGCAACAAAACAAACAAACAAGCATTGACAAAGGCAATGGAAGTAACAAACAAGCATTGGTAAATACAACAGAAGTAACAAACAAGCACTGGCGAGTGCAACGAAACCAAGAAACAAGCACTAGCGAGTGTAAAGGATAACAAACGAAGTTCAATCAGCAATAACAGTTGAACAATGCCCGACCCAGCTCCCGCAAGTATGTTTGGAGCCTCATTCCTGCGCCGCCCCGAGCCACTCGTTCTTGAATCAGGTGGGGGCATGGGCCCGCGATGGCAAGAATGGATAGAAGATTTCGAGGACTTCATGAAAGCGTCCAAAGTGACGGACCTTGATGAACAACTGTTTGCCCTCAAGAACTTGATTGGCAAGGAAGTGGGCCGAATTATAAAAGAACTGCCCGCTGAGTCATCTGGTACCTATGACAAAGTTCGCGAAGCACTAAATGGCAAGTTCCTACACAAAAGGAACGTGGACTACGAGCGGTACACATTCAATCTGGCCGCGCAAGAGAAAGGTGAACAAATGGAGACGTTCGTCACACGTCTGAGACGACTGGCAAGATATTGTGACTTTGACAAGTTTTCAACTGAAGACGCCCTTCGGCTGAGGGTCATAGAAGGCTGCCTCTCTGAACAACTGAGACGCAAATTGCTCAAGAGAAGCTACTCGCTGGAAGAGGTAGTAGAAATGACGAGAATAGATGAACAAGCCGATGAACATGCAAAGAAAATAGAAGCCGGGAAAGGTGAAAGACGGGAACAAGCATTCAGGATACAGTCTCGGCAAATGCATGGAAGATCACCACCACAAATGCGATCCAAGAAACATCACCACCAGTCAAACAAAGGACACAAAGGCAGAACTCACACCAGGGAACGATCGGAGAGACAACTCAAATGCTACCGATGCGGATACGACTTCCCACATGCCGACGCGTGCCCGGCACTGGGGCAACAATGCCGAAAGTGTGGCAGAGACAACCATTTTGAAAGCATGTGCGGGGCGATACCTAAAGGTGATCAACAAGGAAGACACCGGCAACATCAGCCATCAAGCCGTCGTCACCATGTCAGAGCAGTCCAGGATAGACGAGACTCATCGACTGGGTCGTCACAATCCAGCTGCCACTCTTGCAGGACATACCAATCTCGACGGTCATCATCAAGAGAATCACGATCCACATCACCCATCGCTCAAGACAGAAAGGAATATGTTTATTGTGTAGCCGACCCTGATCGGCTGAAAGAGTACCCGAGATTGGACATCAGAATTGGTACCCACCCCACAAAGTTCGTGCTAGACAGTGGGGCCTCACTAAATTACTTGCCCGTGACAGAATACCAACGAATGAAGTCACCTCCCAAACTGGATAACGCACATGTACGAGTATACACGTGGATGTCCAAAAAGCCACTAACGTGTCTTGGGAAATTTGCAACAGAACTGTCGTACCAAGATCGCACAATATCAGCCTATATCCATGTCATCGAGGGGCCTGAGGCCGACTGCCTCCTGAGCCTGGCCACTGCAGAAAGACTGAAACTGGTTGACATCCTATACCGAGTAGCTGACAAACCAACTATCATCCAAAAATTCCCCAAGCTATTTCAAGGCTTGGGAAAGATGAAAGGCTGCCAAATAAGACTACACATAAACGAACAAGTCACACCGGTAGCACAGCATCACCGGAAAATACCGTTCCACCTGCAAGAAGCGGTGGAGAAGGAGCTGCAGGATCTACTGGAAGCAGAGATCATAGAAAGAACAGAGGGACCAACGCCATGGGTCTCCCCGGTAGTGGTAGTCCCGAAGAAAGGGGAGACTAACAGAGTACGACTATGTGTGGATATGAGAGCGCCTAACATGGCGATAGAAAGAGAGAGACACCCAGGCCCTCACATCAGCGACATGATCACGTCCCTTAACGGAGCCAAGACATTTTCAAAACTAGACCTCAACAAAGGGTACCACCAGCTAGAACTGCATGAAAGGTCAAGATATATCACGACATTCTCGACACACCTCGGACTATTCAGGTACAAAAGACTGAGCTTCGGAGTATCATCAGCAGCGGAAATATTCCAAGAGGCAATCAGGAGAACAATACATCACATTCCACATGTCCTAAACTACAGTGATGACATCCTCGTATATGGCGCAACGACTCAAGAACACGACAAAGCGCTAGATCAGGTCTGCCATGCACTCATGGACGCCAATCTCACACTCAACAGAGACAAGTGTGAATTCCACAAACCAACGCTGAAGTTCTTCGGCCACATATTCTCCGGAAGTGGCATGAAACCAGACCCAGAAAAGGTAGCAGCATTAAACGACGCACCGAGCCCGGAGGACGTGGGAGACGTACGATCGTTCCTAGGCATGGCCAGCTACTGCTCCAGGTACATACCTGACTACGCCACGCTAAGCTACCCGCTGAGGATGCTCACCAAGCAAGGGCAACATTTCCAATGGTCCACCCAATGCGAAGGGGCGTTCCGAGAAATCAAAAGAACGGTCGAGTCGGCCAAAAACTTGGCATACTTCAATCCAAAAAAGAAAACAGAAATAACAGTGGACGCCAGCCCCGTAGGACTAGGAGCCATCCTAGCACAATATGAGAGAGAAGAAGATCAGCGACACATAGTGGCATATGCCAGCAGAAGTTTAACAGACACGGAGAGAGCATATTCACAGCCAGAGAAAGAAAGCCTGGCTGTCGTCTGGGCCTGTGAACATTTTCATATTTTCATATTTGGGAAACACTTTACACTAGTGACTGACCATCAAGCACTGACCACGATTTTTGGTAACCCACGAGCAAAAATGCCACCAAGAATAGAGCGATGGGGCCTCCGACTCCAGGAATACACCTACACCATCATCCACAAACCTGGAAAAGCTGCAAACCCAGCAGACTACATGTCCCGGCACCCCATCAGATCAAACGGATCAGAACAATCAATTGCGGATGAATACATCCACTTCGTAGTAGACCAAGCGAGACCTCCTGCCGTTCCACTGGAAGCCATTTGTGAAGCGACACAAACAGATGACACCTTACAAGAGGTGAAACGTCGGATTCAAACAAACAGCTGGAGACACACGCAAGACAATGAACAAAACGACCGAGAAATGGCGGCATTCAAACATGTCCACGACGAACTGTCAATAGCAACAAACGGCCTTGTGTTAAGAGACACCAGAATAGTGATACCACGACAACTGAGACAAGGAGTCATCAACTTAGCGCATGAAGGGCACCGGGGCATCGTAGCAACAAAAAGAGCACTCCGTGAGAGAGTCTGGTTTCCGACACTAGACATGATGGTAGAGACAACTCTGAACGACTGCCCGCAGTGTCAACTGGTGAGCCGTTCGGACCCCCCTGCACCGCTACAAATGTCTCCACTACCGGAGGGTGTCTGGCAACACACTGCCATTGATTTCTTTGGGCCCATAAAATCAGGCCAATATGTCCTAGTCATCATGGACGAGTACTCCAGATTCCCCATCGCGCAACTGTGCTCGTCAACGAAAGCATCGAGTACCATACCCATACTGGAGGAAATCTTTGCCGCATGGGGCATTCCCCTCGTGGTGAAGTCAGATAACGGGCCTCCATTCAACAGCCACGACTTTGCTGATTTTGCTCAACACCTTAACTTCAAGCACCGCAAGATTACACCATTGTGGCCGCAGGCCAACGGAATGGTTGAACGCTTCATGGCTACAATAAAGAAAGCCATTCAGCAAGCAGAACTCACCGGAAAGAGCGTTCAGACGGCACTCAACGAGGTACTGCGAGCATACCGAAACACGCCTCACTCCACCACAGGCAAATGTCCGGCCACTCTCATGCTGGGACGCCCAGTGCGCACCAGGCTACCGATGATGACGATGGCAGCGGACGAACAGCTTTCCGACTCTGACCATGAGGAGATGGCAGCCAGAGACAAGATAAAGAAAGAGAAGATGAAGGACTATGCAGATGGACGGCGACGTGCCACGCCCCCTCAAATACAAGAAGGAGACTGGGTGCTGGCCCGACAAGAACAACACCGGAAGACGGACAGCAAATACCATGAAGTTCCGCTGAAGGTGATACAACAAAAAGGAACCATGATTACTGCAGAGACTGAGGGAAAAAGACTCACCAGGAACGTGACGTACTTTAAGAAGTGCGGACCCACAATTAAGGAACTACTGACTGACCCAAAAATAGAGAAGAGAGAACCAGAAACACTGCCGCACCATAGTCAGGCATTGATGGAAATGGCCGACGAGAGCGAGAGTGACAACCCTGAACACCAAGCACGCCCCAGACGGATCATCAGAAAACCGTCTCGTCTCATTGAGGAACTTTGAAGAGACAGCTGCTGTGCTGGTCATATTATGTTTTTTATTTACAGAGGGGGGAGATGTAATGACGGCAATATGTTCGGCACTAGGACCGGCCTGAGTGGGGAGACCAGGGCGGGCGAAAGGGAGGAGCCGAGGGCTAGGAAGGCAGTTAGCCATTAGCCCTGTATGAGGAAGGAGCTAATAAAAGAAGCTGACCAACTAGACGCTGTGTCCGTGTCTTTAGTATCTACAAGAATACTACACAGGGAAAGGTTTGTTTTCCTTGTGGAATACATGTGCCACTTTTTAAAAGAATTAAATCTGCAGGGCAGATTTCATGGAATGTTCCCTACTGATGAGGAATTTTGACCATATAATGCATGTGGAGCAGCACAAAAGCGAGGCCTCTGTTTTGCTTCGTGTGTTTTCACGCGGAAGAATCGGTGACTTCCAAACTACCAGCAATGAACAGGCCGATGGTGGAACAACATTTTCCAAAAGGAACATTTTACCGCTGAGAAAGAGGCGTGTGGAAAATCATCCTGGCCCCACCCATCGTTGAGAACATCAATACATTTCAAAACTGATCACATTTTCATTTACATTTGTGTGTGTGTTATTGAAGCCACTAGACTAAACATAACATCGCAAAAAAATGTTTCACAGAAAAGTTCATTTTCATAACATCCGTAGTATTTTTAATGGACTTTACCAAGCTGAAAAAAGATCTTGTGCAGTAATAGGGCTTGATTTTAACTCTGCTAGGTGCCCCCATACTGTCATACCGTGTCAAAGGTTACCTGGCCTATGAGTGGATGACAGCACTAATAGTATAGTGCTGTGCCCCAGATAGTGTGCAAGCATTTGCTCAAGCCTATGGGTGAGGAAAACTGTGCACTTGGCTCCTGAGATTTCTATGAAAATGTCAAGACATTATACAATTATGCTCTCAACTAGCTTAATTGTTTTTGATGAGACCCCCTAGAATGCTAAAAAAAACATTACAAGATCAAAAAGGGGGGGGAGGTAAAGGGAAAAAGCTAGGTCCACCCTCCTATGTCAAAAGTAATCAAAAAATCTGAACTCTCAGATAGAGAACCTAGCTGGAAATGATCACTCAAATGTTGGTGAAAATCAATGAGAAGAAGAAGGAAAAATTTCCTTTCTTGAGTCCCCTCACTCACCAGGGTTTCCCCACGGTGACATGCTTCATCATAGGGGCCATCTCAACCCGCTGCGGGTTGAGGCGTGCTATGACTTGAGAAAATACGTAGGAGCACTGTCGTGAGACTATGTGTGGTGTGGAGTGAGTTTGAAAATATCTAACCAGTGGGCTAAATGACTTTTATTCTTGCTCCTAGTTGATATATTAAAAAGGGGTGAGTCCCTAGAGGGTCTGGCTATAATGCATCAGATGTCCCTAGTGGGTGTCAACATGTTTCGAGCTTCCCCTCAGCTCTTCAGGACAGGCACAGGGTCCAGCCCTATGCCTTCCACTCCTTAAGTGACCTAAAATAGAATTAAAGATACGTGCTGCAACTAATAAGCATGCACGTTAATACATACGATATCTTAACGTTGTATATCTGTAAAAGGAAAAACACAGGTTATTATGTTGGACTACCTACTCCTGATTGGGTAGGTAAACTGCACTAAAAATCGGTGAATACGTAACAAATGAGTGTGCGTGCTAATGACATGCACTCACTCCACTCCATAAACAGCACCACACCACACATAGTCTCACGACAGTGCTCCTAAGTATTTTCGCAAGTCGTAGCACGCGGTGAGGGGACTCAAGAAAGGACATTTTTCCTTCTTCTTCTCATTGATTCATTTCCAGATAGGTTCTCTTTTTGATAACATAAAAAAAACCTTAGTCATGTATTACTCAGAGCATATATTTTCATTACAGATGTCACTCAAGAAGTTCAGAGACACTCATCACTAGCTCTGATGAGTATCCCCATGGACAGATTGTGTACGTTCGTTTGTTAAACACTATGGAGCCAATTACGATATGGTCCATAAAGGTTCCGTCCTTCGGTCGGAGCATTTAGGTCTGCATTGTCATGGATGGGTCGGTTTTCTTTCTGGCCACCTCATTACGTTGGAGGCGGTCAGAAAGGAAACTTGCTGGTTACTCCGTCTGCTTTTGATGGGCTCGGAGGGTCCGTCCTCCCGTCGGAAGCAGGCAAGTAATCTCAAGGGCGGTTCTTCCCAACATGGTTTCCATGCCGGTCTGTCTGACATGGGTAACCATGGAAACCATGTCAGAAAGCGTGTTTCGGGGCACCCAGCATGGCCCCCTTTGGTGCATGGCCTCTGGTTGGAGGGCGAGGGGCCCCCTAAGTTTCCCCCCGGTTGATCACTGCACCTTGTGGCAGGCATCTCGCGGTGCCTACCACAGGGTGCAGGTGTTGGACTTGGCCCTTCTGGCAGGTTCACCCCTGAACTTTTTGCTTTTTATTGGTGACTTGGTGTGGTGATTTGTTTGGTTCCTGCGCACTTTCCCTGTGTCCCAGGGTAAAGTGCGTGCGTGCTCTGAGTGCATGTGTTGAGGTTGGCCTGCCCTCCCATAGGAATGCATGGGGGAATGTATGTGTCCCGGTAGTTCCTGATGCGTGGGGTGTGCAGGCCCGTGTTTGGTATGTGCGGACTCGTGTGAGTGAATGCTGCGCGTTGATGTGTGCGGCGTGCATGTACCTGGTGTGGAAGTGCCACTTCTAGAAGTGGGCACTTCAGTGTGCAGTCTGAAATGTGTGGCTTGTCTGGCGATTGGCTGGTGAGGTCAGGTGACGGACTAGGGAATTCCCCAGAGTCAGGATGAGTCACCCAGTGGTGAATGGGGAGATCAACAGCTAGATGGGTGGGAGGAGTACACCTGGGTCCTGAATAGGACAGGGTTTTCCACACACAATGCTGGCCCCGCCCCCTGCGGTGCGACTGACGACCCTAGCCCTGCCAATGAATAGAGTGAGGGGCTGAGCACATCAAGGGTGCTCCCCAACCAGCTGCGACTGGTTTTCCCCCTCACCCTGAACCCAGAACAAAGGGATGTGGTGTATAAAAAGGGGCTGTGTCCCCTTACAAAATGTTCTTGTTCCAAACTCGAATCTACCAGGGGCATGCTGCTGCTGGGGCCCAGGGGAAGGCTTGCCTCCCTGGGCCCTGCCCAGCCCCTGGATACCTGGAGGACTTCTGGGACCTTTTTGGACTTTATTTGCTGTGCTTCCTTACTAAGCCTTATGGACTCTAGGCTGCCCTAGCGCTTGGTGGGCGCTGTACCTGCACTCTGCTGAGAGGCGCTTCATTTCTATGGCAGAGCGCTTCCCTGGTTTACCCGAGCGCCTCTCTCTTTACTGCCAGCAGCGCTGGGCTGCGATCTTTTTTAGAGGGAATCCCCAGCGTAGGGATTCCCCCGCCTTGTGTCCTGTTGCGGGTGCCCACCCCGCTTATTCCTTTATTTCTAATTGTGTGCAGGTGCCCACCCTGCGTCTTCATTGCCGTATTATCCCTATTGCGGGTGCCCACCCCGCTTATGGTTGTTTTATTGCGGGTGCCCACCCCGCGATCATAGAAGGAGAAGTCACCGCCGCGGCCCGAGCTTCAGTTCAACTGCCGCCGAGTCCGCGGCCCGCCTGGTTGTGGGCGGGGCCGCGGGACGGAAGCGGAAGTGCCGCCATTGTCCCCGGAGCCTCGCAGGCTCCACCAGAGAAGTCCCGGTCCCGAGATGGGGGACCGGGCGAGGACCGGCGCCTCCAGGGACGGAGCTCTCCTGTGGTGAGAGAGCCCCGCAGGCAGCGCCGAAGGCAGACTAAAGGCGGAGGGGGCTCGAGGCACATTGCCGGTGCCTGCCCCACCGCGGATGAAGAAAAGAGCCCGGTAAGTGGGGGCTCCTTGTTGTTGGTGCCCCTCGAGGCACAGTTCTCTCGGAGCGGCCCCGTTTGGCAGCGGGTCGCTCCAACCGGGACCGGATATTTTTCTAGAGAGCGAGTGGCGCTCCCACGGTCAAGGGGCCATCTTCATGGTCCCAGAGCCCCCTGAGGGGGACTCCAACGAGACGGGCAAAATTGGTTATAGAGCCTAGAGGGCTCCAACGTCCCCCACATTGTTTATGTTAAGAGCGCTAGTGCGCTCCAAAGTGACTTTCTGAGCTAGGTGGCTCCAACGTGCTGGATATTGTGTCATGGGCCATTTGAGAGCCCCGGCCCCTATTTGCCTTCCCCAGCTGCGCAGCACTTAGTGCCAGCTGCAGCGTTTAGGCCCTGTGCTTGCCCCCAGCTGCCCAGCAAGTAGTGGGCAGCTGCTACGTTTAGGTTCTGGTGCGTCCTGGACTCTAATGGGATTGAGGTGTTATTGCGATTCATGCTAATGTGCTTTTGGGTGCTAGGAAATGTATTGTGTATAGCATGTTTTGCGCACCCTGTGTCTGATACCTCTAAATGTGGTTATTTCGGCCTAGAAGGTTGTTTTAACTGCTTAGGTTGATGGTAGGGAGAATGTACTTCCCTGTGCGATGTGCGCCCCTAGTATAGTTATGGCTAGGTGGTTAGGTCTAATGAGTTAGACCAAGGAGAATTGCATGATGTGATTTATGCCCCTGTGATAGATACAGGATAGGTTTTATACCTGATGCTAGTGTGATGACGCTGAGGCCATTATTGCGCCAGTAGATACTGGTTATGTTCTACATGTACACTTGGTAATTTGTGTTATGTTCTAAGTGCTAATTCCTGACAGTGGTCCATGTGGCCCTGTCCCCTGTACATATAATCCCTTGTAAATTCTGCCCGTGCCTGTTGGCACATTGTAAAGTGTGTGGTTTTATCTAATGTGTTGTGTATAATACAAAGGCTATTTTTATAGAATACCTAGTGTGGAGTTTCCTTTGTGGTGGGCCTTGGGTGTTGTTGCTGGGTGCGCGCGCAAACGCTTTACACATTGCCTCAGGGATAAGCCTGTCTGCTCGTGCCAAGCTACCAAGGGGGTGAGCAGGGGTTATCTTTGGCGTGTAACTTCCTTGCCCTGACTAGAGTGGTGGTTTCTGCCTGGCTTTGGCGCAAGCCTCAGCCAACCAGAAATCCCATTTCTAACATTGGTGGCAGCGGTGGGATTTGGACTTGCGTTTGCGCTGTACCGCAGCGGCAACTGGCCGCACTACAAAACTCTGCATTTAGACAAATCACATGGTATAGGGATTATTGTTTTAAAGTTTGCTTTTAAATGTGTTCTTGTGCACTGTGAGTTAGGTGTCCCTAGCTCGGGAGGGTAGATCATCCCCCTTAGTGCATTGTGTTTTCTGGATTCACCAGAGGGTGGGATCCAGTGGTGGCAGCAGATGTGTGTCCAGTGCATGTATTCCCATTCCCAGTTCCCGGGGTAGTGGTACCTGTGTCACGTGGTGGTCAGGTTGAGAAATCAGGGGCGGTAGAAACTGTCTTACCAGTCTTGGGAGGGGTTTGGAGATGAATGTGTAATGCGCTGGATGAATGTGAATGTCCCATTCCCAGTTCCCAGAGTGATAGTACCTGTGTCACGTGGTGGTCAGGTTGAGAAATCAGGGGCGGTAGAAACTGTCTTACTAGTCTGGGGGGTGTGAGTGTGGATGAATGTTGTGTTGCACTGGAAGATTGAGTGTTAAATGGTGTGTGTAAACTATTTTGAGCTTGTTTTTGGGAGTAACCCTAGAAGAATGGTGCAGGTATCTCCACAAACCCTTGCGGCGGAGATGGTTTAGAGTAGCCCAGCTAGGTACCCTTATTTGTGAGGAGGTTGAGTGGTCTCACGCCTGAACTGGTTGAGGGTGTGACCCTGGGTTGTATTCCCAACCCCAACCTCAGTCTCCAGGACTGGTTGGTTCCATGAGGGAACACCAGGTAGGGAGCCTAGTCTGTCCTGTTGGACTGTTCTTCGAGGTGGTTCTTCCTGTTTGAGGTAAGCTGGGAGTGTCTGTAGTCAGGCCTCCATCAGTTTTGGTGTCGAGCAGTGCCACTCCTAGGTGGAGGGTGCAGAGGTTCAGTTTTGAGGGGTGAGAGGGGGAAGAGTCCCCAGTGGGAGCCAGTGGGTCAGGGGCCGGCCAGAAGGGCTGGGCCACCAATGAGTGACCATGGTGACGCCACTTCTGTCCTGGGACATCTTCACGCACTGTCGGAGGGACAGGAGGTCGTGAGCTCTGCGCCAGGCAGACTGTCACACGACACGCTAGGTATGTGTCACCCTCGGGAGCGTATATGTACTCCCAGGAAGTCCTGGTTCTCCGGGCAATTGTGAGGTGATACCCCCCTGATAGCAGGTGGGGTACAGTTGTGAGGGGTGAGAGGGGGAGAGGTCCCCAGTGGGAACCAGTGGGTCAGGGGGCCAGCCGGATGGGCTGAGCCACCAATGAGTGACCATGGTGACGCCACTTCTGTCCTGGGACATCTTCACGCACTGTCGGAGGGACAGGAGGTCGTGAGCTCTGCGCCAGGCAGACTGTCACACGACACGCTAGGTATGTGTCACCCTCGGGAGCGTATATGTACTCCCAGGAAGTCCTGGTTCTCCGGGCAATTGTGAGGTGATACCCCCCTGATAGCAGGTGGGGTACAGTTGTGAGGGGTGAGAGGGGGAGAGGTCCCCAGTGGGAACCAGTGGGTCAGGGGGCCGGCCAGATGGGCTGAGCCACCAATGAGTGACCATGGTGACGCCACGTCTGTCCTGGGGCATCTTCACGCACTGTCGGAGGGACAGGAGGTCGTGAGCTCTGCGCCAGGTTGCTGGGGCATCTTCACGCACTGTCGGAGGGACAGGAGGTCGTGAGCTCTGCGCCAGGTTGCTGGGGCATCTTCACGCACTGTCAGAGGGACAGGAGGTCGTGAGCTCTGCGCCAGGCAGGCTGTCACACGACACGCTAGGTATGTGTCACCCTTAAGAAGTCCTGGTCCGCCAGGCATCTGACCAAAGGGTACGTCCCTCGGTTGGGGAGCCAGTAGCCGGTGTTTCCGGATCTGGACGTAAGGACGACTGTAGTCAGTGTCCTGGCCGGTTTGCCTTCTAGGGGTACCACTCCAGTTGGGAGGGTGCGGAACTCTGGAAGGGGGTGCAGAGGGAGGGCGGCCTCGCCTCTGACCCCGGTGCAGCCGGCGAACTTGGATCCCAGGTGGTAGACCAGTTGGTGGAGAGAGGTCCTGAACTGGTGGGAGAGTTGTGTTCTGGTGGGTGCTTCCCTGGGAGGGTGCGGAACCCCAGAAGTAGAGGTAGGGTGGGGCATTCTTGCCCGTGACCTCTGGTCAGCCTGAGGGTGCGGACCCTAGGTTGAAGGATCAGTGGTAGTTGGGAACTACACTGAGAGGGAGAGTGGAGAATGGCTTGTATGCCAGGGGTTACTACCCCCCACTCTGGGTTTGGCAAGGACCAGTGGTATCTGGGTGGCCTAGGGCCTGGTCCTGGCCGTGGACAACTAGGTAGTACCAGTGGGGTAGCCTAGTTGGGCCTGAGTTCTTTTCGGTTGTTTTTTTTCGGATGGAACCATGTTGATTGAGAATGGCGTAGAACCGGAGAGTGTCCCTGCAGTGCGGGCCTGCGTCCGTGTTCTATCGCCCCAAGCAGGGAAGTCCATCACGGTGGTGATTGGGCTGCCCTGCGTTTTGGCTGGAAGGGGGTTGTGTTGGACTTGGCCCTTCTGGCAGGTTCACCCCTGAACTTTTTGCTTTTTATTGGTGACTTGGTGTGGTGATTTGTTTGGTTCCTGCGCACTTTCCCTGTGTCCCAGGGTAAAGTGCGTGCGTGCTCTGAGTGCATGTGTTGAGGTTGGCCTGCCCTCCCATAGGAATGCATGGGGGAATGTATGTGTCCCGGTAGTTCCTGATGCGTGGGGTGTGCAGGCCCGTGTTTGGTATGTGCGGACTCGTGTGAGTGAATGCTGCGCGTTGATGTGTGCGGCGTGCATGTACCTGGTGTGGAAGTGCCACTTCTAGAAGTGGGCACTTCAGTGTGCAGTCTGAAATGTGTGGCTTGTCTGGCGATTGGCTGGTGAGGTCAGGTGACGGACTAGGGAATTCCCCAGAGTCAGGATGAGTCACCCAGTGGTGAATGGGGAGATCAACAGCTAGATGGGTGGGAGGAGTACACCTGGGTCCTGAATAGGACAGGGTTTTCCACACACAATGCTGGCCCCGCCCCCTGCGGTGCGACTGACGACCCTAGCCCTGCCAATGAATAGAGTGAGGGGCTGAGCACATCAAGGGTGCTCCCCAACCAGCTGCGACTGGTTTTCCCCCTCACCCTGAACCCAGAACAAAGGGATGTGGTGTATAAAAAGGGGCTGTGTCCCCTTACAAAATGTTCTTGTTCCAAACTCGAATCTACCAGGGGCATGCTGCTGCTGGGGCCCAGGGGAAGGCTTGCCTCCCTGGGCCCTGCCCAGCCCCTGGATACCTGGAGGACTTCTGGGACCTTTTTGGACTTTATTTGCTGTGCTTCCTTACTAAGCCTTATGGACTCTAGGCTGCCCTAGCGCTTGGTGGGCGCTGTACCTGCACTCTGCTGAGAGGCGCTTCATTTCTATGGCAGAGCGCTTCCCTGGTTTACCCGAGCGCCTCTCTCTTTACTGCCAGCAGCGCTGGGCTGCGATCTTTTTTAGAGGGAATCCCCAGCGTAGGGATTCCCCCGCCTTGTGTCCTGTTGCGGGTGCCCACCCCGCTTATTCCTTTATTTCTAATTGTGTGCAGGTGCCCACCCTGCGTCTTCATTGCCGTATTATCCCTATTGCGGGTGCCCACCCCGCTTATGGTTGTTTTATTGCGGGTGCCCACCCCGCGATCATAGAAGGAGAAGTCACCGCCGCGGCCCGAGCTTCAGTTCAACTGCCGCCGAGTCCGCGGCCCGCCTGGTTGTGGGCGGGGCCGCGGGACGGAAGCGGAAGTGCCGCCATTGTCCCCGGAGCCTCGCAGGCTCCACCAGAGAAGTCCCGGTCCCGAGATGGGGGACCGGGCGAGGACCGGCGCCTCCAGGGACGGAGCTCTCCTGTGGTGAGAGAGCCCCGCAGGCAGCGCCGAAGGCAGACTAAAGGCGGAGGGGGCTCGAGGCACATTGCCGGTGCCTGCCCCACCGCGGATGAAGAAAAGAGCCCGGTAAGTGGGGGCTCCTTGTTGTTGGTGCCCCTCGAGGCACAGTTCTCTCGGAGCGGCCCCGTTTGGCAGCGGGTCGCTCCAACCGGGACCGGATATTTTTCTAGAGAGCGAGTGGCGCTCCCACGGTCAAGGGGCCATCTTCATGGTCCCAGAGCCCCCTGAGGGGGACTCCAACGAGACGGGCAAAATTGGTTATAGAGCCTAGAGGGCTCCAACGTCCCCCACATTGTTTATGTTAAGAGCGCTAGTGCGCTCCAAAGTGACTTTCTGAGCTAGGTGGCTCCAACGTGCTGGATATTGTGTCATGGGCCATTTGAGAGCCCCGGCCCCTATTTGCCTTCCCCAGCTGCGCAGCACTTAGTGCCAGCTGCAGCGTTTAGGCCCTGTGCTTGCCCCCAGCTGCCCAGCAAGTAGTGGGCAGCTGCTACGTTTAGGTTCTGGTGCGTCCTGGACTCTAATGGGATTGAGGTGTTATTGCGATTCATGCTAATGTGCTTTTGGGTGCTAGGAAATGTATTGTGTATAGCATGTTTTGCGCACCCTGTGTCTGATACCTCTAAATGTGGTTATTTCGGCCTAGAAGGTTGTTTTAACTGCTTAGGTTGATGGTAGGGAGAATGTACTTCCCTGTGCGATGTGCGCCCCTAGTATAGTTATGGCTAGGTGGTTAGGTCTAATGAGTTAGACCAAGGAGAATTGCATGATGTGATTTATGCCCCTGTGATAGATACAGGATAGGTTTTATACCTGATGCTAGTGTGATGACGCTGAGGCCATTATTGCGCCAGTAGATACTGGTTATGTTCTACATGTACACTTGGTAATTTGTGTTATGTTCTAAGTGCTAATTCCTGACAGTGGTCCATGTGGCCCTGTCCCCTGTACATATAATCCCTTGTAAATTCTGCCCGTGCCTGTTGGCACATTGTAAAGTGTGTGGTTTTATCTAATGTGTTGTGTATAATACAAAGGCTATTTTTATAGAATACCTAGTGTGGAGTTTCCTTTGTGGTGGGCCTTGGGTGTTGTTGCTGGGTGCGCGCGCAAACGCTTTACACATTGCCTCAGGGATAAGCCTGTCTGCTCGTGCCAAGCTACCAAGGGGGTGAGCAGGGGTTATCTTTGGCGTGTAACTTCCTTGCCCTGACTAGAGTGGTGGTTTCTGCCTGGCTTTGGCGCAAGCCTCAGCCAACCAGAAATCCCATTTCTAACAGCAGGGATGACCAGCACCTCCCATTTCACTATGGGAGCATAAATTATGGCTAGTTTATGGTATGCTCCCATAGTGAAATATAGGAATGCGACCTAACAGTGTTCGGTCACATCCTAATGGGGTGGTCGGTACCGCCGACCGGGTGTCGTTCGGTCCAATGACGGAGTTGGTGTCAGGCGGAAGTGATTCCGCCCCGACATCATAATGAGCCCTGAATTTTGCAAAACTAAGTACTGAAAACCAGTACACATTACAATCTCTCCTCTCCCATCTGCCTATTTTCACAGTCAAAAGTTTTTCTTTACAGAAAGGTTAAAACTGTTCATAAAAGATGAGCTCAGTGTCGTGCAGAGCCTTGTAATTAGCGTCGAATAACAATGAAGTATTTCTAAGATAAAACTTAAAGACATGATTATGATGCAAGTACTCACTTCCCACAAAAGGTTACTTTGAAAGTTCTAGTTCAATTAACTTTGGAATGAGACATTGTCATAAAACGTGGCAATTACATTTTCTTCCAGCTTCCTCTTGAAACCTTATGGGGTTGGGGAGGATTTGTACACTTTCTTACACCAGCAAAAAATGTGTAATTCCATGGATTACTTTTACAAAACACACAGGGGCATAGAGGTGTGCCAAAATTTTCAGCGCCGTGGGCTGGCATTTCTAAAACGCAGGGATGCACCGCATTTACAACAGCGTTTCCCTAGCACAAACTTTAAAACTAGCTGCCTAGTGCCAAAGCAGGCACTCTTGCACCTTCCTGCACATAAACAATTAATAATGTGCTGCATTTTGCAGGACACATAGAAGTAGCAAATCGCCATTATTTAATGATTGCAAAGGAAATGCTAATGCAGTTCAATTCAAAGCATTTATAGAGCGCTCAGTTAGTCATCTATGAAGAGGTGTCCTGGCGCTGATCCTCAGACCAATCGTGTGGGAAGCATTAGATCCATTCTAGGATACAATAAACAGTACTACAGTAGGAAAGACACACAAATAATATGATGCTATTATTCCTATGTGGATCTATGGTACAGTGTGAGGTTCTTTGCCGGTAAGTCAAGCTGAACTGGGTTTCAGCCAGCCCAAAAAACTCCAAGTCAAACACACCTACTTTTCTTGCTCCCCTTGGGTGTGACCTTCCTGGGCAAGCCTCAGCACTTTGTCAGCTGTCAACGACTGGAGAGCAACTGGTGGATGTGTTTTGTGTGACATAGGAGATATGGAAACAAATATCCCACTGCTACAGCAAAGAGTGCCAATTACATATGACCAATTATCTTCACCAAGGGGGTCATTTCAATGAGGGAATGCCACTTGGACATGAGTGGTGATGATATGGAAAGAAGTTTTGGTTTATCTTACAAGTGCGAGGACAACATATCCGGATGTTCTACTGCTAATAATACCTCCACTTTGTATGCAGCATCAGTGAGGAGCAATATTTTTAATTATATTTATGTGTGTATCTCATCAGAGAGAGGCTATAGGAATTAGTGTTTGAGCATTGATCAGAAGAAAATATTCATGACATCAGCATCAAGACGAAACACAGTGGCGTAACGAAAGCTCAGGGGGCCCCCCTGCAAGTTACATGGAGGGGCCCCCACTCCGGATTTAAATCGGAGCTCTAAGGCCTTAGTACTGGGCTGAGGGGGCCTCCTGCAGCTCGGGGGCCCCCTGCATGGAGGAGGATGCGTGGGCCTGTGTTACGCCCCTGACGAAACAGGCTAATGACAGGAATATCGGCGAGAGGGTTTTGGATTATTAGTTGATTACTGATTAATGGATTTCTACAAAAAACAATGGGGATATATATCTTGTGTGTGTCTTTCATCTGGAGATGTGTTAACTGAAATGATTATGGAGTCATCAGAAAAAAAATTGCACTTCCACTATTTTAGCTTTTAAGCCATGTGTGGTACCATTAAGTCAGGAGCGGCTCCTCCGCTAAGGCAGGCGAGCGTTGCCTCCCAAAAAAATAAAATGATAATAACAAAGTTATTATCATTTTATTTTTTATTATTGGGCAAGTAAAGGTGCAGGCGGGGCGGGACTAAGCTTCCCGCAGAGCTGGGGGGAGAGTGATGGCACTCTCCTAAGTGCGAGGATGGATTGTCCGGCGTATCGGGCCGGCCAAACCGTCATGTGCACTTGGCATGTTCTCCACCGGGCTGTGTTGTGCATTCCAGTCGAGAACATGCCCAGCCTCCCATTCCCTCCCTTAGCGCCGCACCACGGTGCTCAGACCAATCACAACTCTGCTGTAAGGCAGCTTTGTGATTGGGCAGTGGAGTTGGGAGTCAGGGGGCTTCCTGTTTTGTCGACTGAAGAGGACGAGGTTGGGAGGAATGCCAGCCCCGGAAAGGTGAGCGATTTCGTTTTTCCTTTTACCCTCTTCTTTTTTTTTAACCCTCCTCCCACCTTGCCCCACCACCACTGCCCGTAAGCAGCCGCTACTGATTCATGGGGGGCAATGTATAGAGGTGTTTTGCATTATATGGTATGTGTATGTGTTCCCAATAAATCCTGGGAGAAAATCAAATTAGGCAGCATAATTTGCATATTTTCGGGAATTTTGCATTACACTTGTTATGCGAAATTCCCGAAATTATGCAATTTAGACTCTTCGGGTAATTATTCCACCATTCATGCCATAGTTATAGCACGAGAACAAAGCAAAGAACTAGAGTGCAAGAACTGTTGTTTGCCGCACTTGTGCTTGGTTGTTCTGTGTTTAATGTAAAATGCATCCCTACAAGAAAAATAGATGAAAGGAGGCATTTTGTGAAAATACTGGATAGGCATTTTAAATCTAAGTAAAGAGTATTAGGAGCTGATTATGAGTCAACCAGATACTGGGTGACTAGGATTTCAACCGATGCTGCTATCTCTGCACCTATATATGCTTAATGAATAAACCCCCTAGAATGGGGATCCCAGGTAGAAGTCCACATGGAAATGGAACTTCAGTGGGATTTAACACTTTGCTGTGATCAGGTAATGCATGTGTGTAGGTGGGGCGATGTGAGGTAGGTGTTGGGGGTAGGTGGCCAAGGGAAGGGAAGGTAGTAGTGGCCTGGCATGGGGTAGCAAATGCCTTAGCAGGGAGTCAGATAGGCTCCAGGAGTAGATAGTCATGGACGTCATTTGGGGGTACCAGGGGTCACAGCTGCGATCCCTGTATTGCCCCTTGTGACCACTGGTGCTGCCTTTGTGACCCCTAGCTTCCGAGGTGTAAAAATCAGTGCCAGGAACGCAGGAGCTCCACTCTCCTTATTTTCTGTCACTTTTTGAATTACACTAATAGTGAATAACAGCTGAGGTACATAGAAAAAATGCTTTTAGATGTAAGCTGTGTGCAGGCTTGCTGGGGAGAGCATTTATGTGTGTGTGTGTGTGTGTGTGTGAATCCGTAAGAGTGTGTCAGTCTGTGTGTGTATAAAAGTTGAAGCTTAAAGGCCGTGTGAAGTCACTCCTGCCACCACTGGTCTTTTGGTTAGCTGGTGCATGCAGAGCGGCCTTTCACTGTAGCTCTTTTCCAACAAAATCTCGGATTTTCCGGTTTGCAATATCATCCCATTCACACTATAGCTCTATGCCACCCCGGAGCACGTGGAGAAAGTTTAGCAGATTATGTTATGGTTTTGAATTGGCAAGCTAACTCGTTTATTTGGAGAACAGTTTGGATGGAGTTTGCAGTTTAGGTGATCCCAACATGATCGAGAAGGCGCATCTTAATGGCGTCCCTTTGCTGAGTGAAAGTTTAGCACTGGCAAGGAGGAGTGGGCATTTATTGGATGGTTTGAGAACAAGCCCCAAGAGCAAAGTAAATGAGACACATTAAGGGGCATATTATCAAGCCTGGCGATAAAATTATCGCCGCTTTAGCAACAGAAAACTGCAGCTAAAGCGGCGATAATGGGCTTGATAATATGCTCTATGGAATTCCAATTGAAGCTCAGGTTAGACGTCCTTCACATCTAACATGGGCTTCAATTGGAATTCCATAGAGTGTATTATCAAGCCCATTATCGCAGTTTTAGCGTCAGTTTTCTGCTGCTAAAGCGGCGATAATGTTATCACCTGGCTTGATAATATGCCCCATAGTGTCTAAACTGGTCCATCCTGTTAGTTTTGGGCAGATGGCTCAGAAAATTAGCCAATGTTAGTGGAGTTAAGTATCATACATGTGCTGCAGTGCATATTTACACCACCCACACACATGACAAAAATATAGTTGCCATGAGCAGCCATGTGCTCTGGTTGTGTTTCTGTTTAAAGGCACTACATGAACACCTGGCAAGGAAATGTTTTTTACCCTGTAGGAAAAGCGATTTTATATATAAGTAAGTCACTCCGAAAGAGTACCTTGTAAGGCCACAAGTTGGGTGCTTAATATATAAAAAAGGCTCAGTCCATATGTGTTCGCTGAGTAGATTAATGGATGTCGCCTGTAGAGTTGGGTATATGCGGGACATCTGCCAAAAATTGGTGGATGTCTTGTTCACCCCATTTACAGTGTGCACACAGGTACACCCTCTAGGGCAGACAGGACATCCACAGTGTTTTTGCATCTTCCTCATTGGTTCATTTCTAAATTACACCGTTAGGGAAATGAGAATTTGAGTTTAAAATAAGGTACTAAGGGGCATATTTACATGGGCCATATCTCCGCTTTTTTGACTTTTATAGCCAAAAAAGCGGAGATAAAAATATCGCCCTATCAACAACAGGGTGCTAACATGCAAAATCGCATGTTAGCACCCTTTTTCACAACTCGACCTGAAGGTATTGGAGCGCTTTACATAGCACCGTATTTACATTACACATTCAGGCACGGGGAGATTAAGTGATTTGCCCAGAATCACAGTATGTGGACGCGACCTTGAGGCTTGAACCCTGGTTATCTACACCAGAGGCGGCAGCGAAGCCGACGGACCACGTCCTCTCCAGATATTCAGATTAGATAATTAGATATTCAGGGTTCATTCCCTCTCCCCAGGTGTGCACATGGGTCGGCAAAATGATCGCACCCTCACAATTTCCCCATATAGATTCTGGCGGATCAACACTGCTGAAATTTATGTGCGGAAAAGGCCTGCGAAAATGGCAATATGCGAAATCTGGTGTGTTAAATGCTGTTTCCGCATGTTATGCAACATTTGCAAGTTGAAAATTCAGAACCGAAGGCCTCCACTACACATAGTAAATACCTCAATCTGGGGTAATAAAGTTGACCAAGTATGGTAAGTATCTTGTCCTATACTGCTTAAATTGTAATGAAGGCCTCTCTTGTTAAATTCAGAGCCATAAAAATTACTTTAGGGTAGACAAGGAAAAGCAAAAGAAGACATTGAGAGATGTTAGTCATTTTAATAGTAATATTTCTCCAACTAAAAGCATTGTATTCCAGAATGTCAGCTGTTCATGGTTTTTGTTTATCAGTGTAATATAATTTAAGTTGTAGAATTTAGACAAGTTTGCAGTAAGCTGAATGCCTGAATACCACCCAGGAGAATTATTGATGGATACTATGATTTCATTCACAAGAGAACACTTCCCAGCACCAAACCATAGAGTTTCGGTCTTTTCATGGAAAAGTTTGTACCCTGCAAGACTACTAAGGGCCATATCAGCAACGGCCAGCGATAATTATCGCTGGCTGTGCTTAGCGATAATTTTCTTATCACTAGCTATCTCTGCTTTTTATTGCCCTGGTAGCGCGTTATCATCAACGCGCTGCTCCGGGGCAATAAAAATTCCACAGATAGCGATGTTATCGCCATTTTACAGGGAACATCGCTGGTTTTCCAGTGATGTTCCCTGCAAAAGGGCGATAACCTTGCTGATACGGCCCTGTGTACCCAGAGGCGGGGGAATCGGATCTGATGGAAGAGCAGTTTCCCTGTCTTCAAATTCCTGGAAATACCCTGCCTGGTAGAACTGAGAAGGGGCATGCCAACCTTGCATGAAGAGTTCAGTTTCAGCATGGACAAGAGCAGTTGTCCATAGAGCTCAGGATGCGTACACCAGGGATTCTTAAGAGTGGGAGCAATGTTTTCCTATCCACAGCACCTGCTGAATTGACCCTGAGCTGTTTGTCTCAGTAAAAACTAGTTCCTTCTGGTCCATGGCACTTCCCAAATGTTTCTAGAATGGACCCTTGCTGTTGCAGCCTGTGGCACTTTCCATACGTGAGCTAAGGTGGACTGAACTGCTGTAAAAGCAGCTGCTACCTCAAGTCACTTACCCCCCGTGAGTCTGAGTGACATGGCGTTGTGATCCTGAGTGTGATTGCCTGTGGCCGCAGCTGAGAGAGTAAAACGCAAAGAAACAGCCAATGCTACCCGACCTGATACCAAAAGCGGCTACATCACCAACTCAGGAGATCTGCCCAGGTGTAGCGCAGACTCACCAACCAGCATGAGTTGAAGTAGAATCCTGGCAACAGCCATGGATTGTGACTTTTTGCCAGCTTCGTATGTGCCAAGAAGAGGATCAGCACTTCAATGACAGCATGAACTCCTGCTTACAGCTGCCTCGTGACTTCTCCTCATGGACCCACATTGGCTCTAGGGGCTGGTTTTGAGGTCCATCACCCCAATACGAGTGCATCTTCGTCGACCAGAGTGTGAATATAGACTGGTCAATGCTGAGGCCTAGCAGAGGCCTCCCAAGAGTATCTGTAATTGAAGATAAACTTAGGACTGAGAGACTGAGAACACAACTCTGACTGAGATGGGAAGAGTGTTGCTTCCCTACATGAGCCTCACAACAGATTTGCCGTACTGTAGAGAGAGAGAAAGAGAGAAGAAGGAGCATAGGATACAACTCTGCCCATGGTACACTGGCCTTGTCCCGGAGACTCACAGTACAGGTGTAGCGTAATGTGTAATATCACAATTTAGAGGGTATTAAAGTACTTTAATTATACAGACATGCATTGGGCTGAACAATCAGTTATTATGCTGTTGGATGTTTGTTGAGTGCTGAGCTTGTTATAACCCCATGCTAATCTGCCTGGGAAGCATTGGACTGTCACCATTGCTGCAACTGAGTCTAGTGTTGAAGGGATTGTATTAGGCTCAATCTGCAGAGCCAATGAAGGGTGGAGCCCCAGACATCGGAGGAAAATGACTCAAGAGTCAATGGGAGAGGCCCAGTAGCCCCTGCATGCCTGAGGTCTGCCGAAAGAATGTGGTTTGACAAAGATAATGTCGTTGCTAGTGCTTTGTTTTGGCAGTTACTGCCGCTGTCGCTGTAGCGTGAAGTGCAAAACTTGTATTGCCTGTCATCACTTGAGGTAGCTGTAGCGCAAATAGTCGAGTTCAATGGAGCAACGTGCTGGCGATCGGCACAAGCGGCAGAGTCTCAGCACAAACTTGCTGCCCACGTTCGCAAAGAGACCAGAACCTTAGGATTTCGACTTTTCTCCCAGAGCAGTGAACTTTATTGTTAGCCATGGGCCCAGGGCCTCAGGAGGCATCTCCTGGGGGTGAGAGACTCACCAGAGTAGTGGACAGCAGGTCTCAGGAAGGCCCAGTTGCAATTTCAGGCTGGTCCAGCTGCAGCAAGTCATCTGGGCAATTACAGGGAGGCCTTTGGAGCTTGTTGTGTCCTTGAAGCTCACAACAAGAGGTCAAACTACTGAGCCTTGCAGTGATTCACGTTAGCCTAGAATGAAGTGAACAGGTCCAGTCTTTCTTCTCAGTAAGCAGGGCAGACCTCAAGCAGCAGGGCATTCCACTGGAGTACAAGCCATGTCTCAAGTAGCAGGGCAATCCTCTGGTAGCAGCAGGGCAGTCCTCTGAAGTACAAACCATGCCTCAAGTGGCAGGTTAGTCTTCTGGGGAATAAGGCAGTCCTTCAGAGCTCCGGTAGTGTACTGAAGAGTTGGTCCAATATTTATACCTGGTGCCAGACTTTAAAGTGAAAGAAGCCTTTAGACTACCCCACATAAGGTTCTGGAATTTTCCATCCTTTCCCTGCCCAGGCTTCAAGTAGTGTACGATGATAAGGGACAGGAGTCATGTTCCTTTGTGGGTGTACTAGAGGCAACCATTTGAAATGTAAGTGGGGAGAGGATGTAGCCTTACGGTTAGAGCGGTCGACCTCAAAGCTGTGGAACCGGGTTTGAGTCTTGGCAACAACGCTAAAACATCCTGTGAATCTGGGCAAATCACTTAATCTCCCCGTGCCTACCAAAAATTAATGTGTTCTTCTGTAATGAAACTGGTGCTCATGTAAAGAGCTCTGATACCCGATTTCTCAGGTCTAGTTTGCGCTATGTAAAACTCTTTAAAAAAAAAAAGTGGGGCAGGGAATAGCTCCGCTCCACCCATCTTAGTGGGATGGCCCATCCTACCAACACATAGCCCTCCCCCCTTTGTCTCAGTGTCTGGAAGGAATACACAAAGGCTAGCTGCAAAGAAATTCAAAGTCATATGACCCAGGGCACAGGCTGCAGGCATTATCAGTATTATCTTATAGGAGAGGTAGGCCTTACAGTACTGAAAAACTAATTTAATAGTTTTTCACTACCAGGACCTATAAACCTTAAAGCACCATGTCCCACAGTTTAAATATAGTGTACCCTGTTGTATGGGTTGCTGTTTCGAGCCTGCCTTAGGGATTACTTGTATGTTTTCAAAAGGAAAATTTAGGCTCCAAAGGTTGAATTGTCAGTTTCACAAGTGCACTACAGGCTGCAATTGGAGGCCGGAGACATGTGTTTAAAGGGTTACTTTAGTGGGTGGCACAATGAGTGCTTCACTCCCACTAGTAGCATTTAATTTACAGTTTCTGGTTACATGTAGAGCCATATGCTAGGAACTTATAAGTAAACTAAATATGCAAATCAAGTGTAAGCCAATTGTAGTATGTTAGGGAGAGAGCACAAGTTCTTCAGAACTGGTTAGTAGTGGTGAAGTGTACAGAGGCAACAACGAAAATTAAACAAAAGAATTTCAGAGGTGGGCACACAAGACCATGTGATCTACTCAGTTAGAGTGAGTAAGAAGTGTGGTAAATATTCTTTTTTACCTAAACTGAATTTCATACGGAATCTTTAAAATAAAGTAAAATAGCTCAGAATAACAAGAGGCAGAATCCGTGGTATAAGAGGTTTTCTAAATGGGCTTTATTCCATCAAAAATGGCCGACTCGAGTCGCGGCCTTCAGGTTCCGTCACCACGAGGGTTCAGGAAGTGAAGTACAATACTTTATTGACAAGAAGTAACTTTTATAGGTCATACACTTACAATGAAACAAATGCAAAAAAAGGCGTAACAATTGATAAGATAAATTAACATAGTGATACGTAATTGAAACTAGGCGTAATAAGGAGCAAAAAGAAACATGATTGGCTCTGATTATCTTACATAGGTGGATCTATACGATAATACTTAACATAGATGCGTGCGCAGCAGTATGACGTGTGATTGACGTGCAACTAGGGGGTGAAGGGGACTTGACATTTAGCTCTACATGTGGAGACGAGAAGTCTGGGGGGTCAAGTCAACCTAATCCCAAATCATATCTACCATCCTATGTTTAGAGAACTATGTTATCCACAAGGAAGGACTCTCGGACAGAATCTATTCTATACTAACTGTGTGTGCGTGTACAAGCGTCTAAGTGTCTATATGAGATGCGAGGGGCAGAAAACTTTCCATGGCAACAGGGCTATGAATCACTTGCAGGAGGACGGAAAGGCTGAGTCCTTTGCTTGTGAGCTAAAGGAAATGTTTACCTAAATCACTAGACAGGAATGCATCGGCTGGAGAGCAAAATAGATAATTCGAAGGTGAAATACAGCTTCTTGGCAGGCAGGCGAAAACTGGCCGAGGCAGGCACCGTTAGCTGCACAGGGAGTAGGACAAAGTTCATGGATACAGATGCGAGCTCAAGCTGAAGCTGTCAGAGACAGAGAGCAGGGAAAGGCTTTGAGGACAGAATCGGGCCTACTTGCCTGAACTGTAAAAATGTAGTAACTTAGCCATATAAAGTCGGTGGCCTTTCATACTTAGGAATCGAATATCCAGCCCATCGATGGCGGATCTGACAGAGAACATGTCGACGGTAGACACACATATGTTTGCGTCTTAGAAACTGGAACTGGAGGGAACATACATGTACTTGTAACATGCATATAGATCCGTTGGGGTCCAAGATAGGGGACATAACTGATCAGGAAAATCCACATTTCCACATTCCCTCCTTGTCCCCTACTTGCCCTTCAAGAGATATCAATCTTCATCATTCCATCGATTTGCTCATGGAGCATCATTTCTTCTTCCTTCTTCTTCCGGTATTTTGAACGAGAACTGTGATATGGAATGCATGATGTGGCACACAGACCACAAATCGCTGGTCCACATTGTAGGCATAAACAACAACTGAAGAGCATAAGAAGGCCAATACCTAGGAAGGATAGAACTCTCCATCCCCAGGCTGATATCACACTCCAAAACCACCCGGACCACGTCCAAGTGCCTGGATTTTCGTGTATCTGGCTTACAATCTTATGAAGGCGTGTTATAGCTTTATATACAGATGGCGAATTTTCTGGTATGAATATGCAGCAGCTGGATCCGATGACCCTGCAAGCTCCGCCCCTATCGGCCAGGATGACGTCAAGGACAAGACGATTCTGGAGAACAACAATTCTCATCACTGATTGTTCCTCTGTCAGATTGCCTAGGGCGGCTATAGTCTCGTTTACTACAGCTTCAAGAGTCTTGGTGAGTCTGCGTATCAGCTTACTATTTGATATGGTACCTATATAGGGAAAGATACCTTTATTGAAATCTACATACTTGTCCCATGCCGTCTCAGTATAATCGACAACTGGGAGATCTCTACGCTCTCTTTTGTGTACTAAATGAACATTTCGATAATAATCAGGGGGAGCTAGGAAAACAGGTGGCAAAAGGAATGCTATGTAACAGGTACCATCCCAATCTAGAGGCAGACGCATATATGCCGTCTGACCACATATAAAGTAAGAATGGCGAGAAGCTCTAAATGAAGATTTACCTTGATCACTATATTCTACTATAGTAACGCATTGGCTATGGCCCATATGTATGGAACCAACTTTTCTCACACATAATTCACCCTTAACTGGAAATACAGACATAGTGGGCAGAATTAGTTCAACTTCGGATTTGACATTCAAAATCATAAGATTAGGCGTAAAATTACCTAATTTATACACTTCATTTTCTAAATCAGTTCCTGTTCTACTGGGGTGACCCTCCTTATTGGGGTGACAGACTTTGAATAAAACTAGATTCAGATTTCCCCATATCCAATGTTGTTGATAAACGGCTGTGTCTGGGTCTATGGAATTTAATAAACTAAACCATGCTCCACAGGAGCCATTGTGTGTGAATGGATGTGGAAAGAAAGGCAGAACTCCTTTGTTATTCTGATAGGGAGGGAGTCGGCCACACACCCAACAATTGGTGGCATTACTAGTCTGATGGGAATGATGTAACATACTAATGAATGTGTTATTGCGCAGCGCAAGTCTATAGGACAACTCATGTGGGGGTAGGTCACTAAAAGAATGTTCATCAGTTATATTGAAAGCACGTTTAGAAACAGGATAATACATATGCAACAATATACTTGCAGTAACTATTAAAAAACTCAAGGAAAACAAAATTAATAAAGTCACAATACAGTGGCTACGCAGTAATTTACAATAAGCATGTCGTTTCATTATGATTCTGGACTCTACATCATTCAGACCTAAGGGATACATGTCGGGACAGATTCAACCGCTTCACCTTGGAGAGGACTTAAACAATCAAATCGTCCGACAGTTTGGATCTGGACCTGAGTTTCTGCTTATAGAATTCGGTGCTACTGGCCTCAGCCAAGGGTAGCTTTGAGTCAATGGGGGAAGACACACGGGGAGTACTGTTTGTGTCAGGAGGAAGTCCATGAAATTTCTTGATATGGCTGGAATGCACCCAGCCTTTTCTCCCTTCGATCTTCACAGCTGTTCTGGTCGTCAGCAGGACCAACTTAGGAAGCCTCCACCTTGGCTCCAGTTGGGTTTTCCGATCGAAATTCCTGACGAGAACATAATCGCCGGGAATTACATCATGAGGTTTCACCTCGGTGTTGTCGGGAAAAGCTGCGACTACCTGTGAACGACAAGATTGTAGTGCAGACATCAAGGAAGCCAGGTAATCTGTCAGCATATTACAGTCAACATCAGTTATTTTACGGGGTATAGGCGTCCCCCACATATTCGGTGGTCTACCAAAGATCACCTCATAAGGGGATAGCCCTGTTCGAGAGTGTGCTACCATCCTCATGTAAAATAGCGCAACTGGTAAGGCTACTATCCAGTCCACACCTTTTTCCTGACATATTTTAGACAATCTGATTTTTAAAAGTTGATTATGTCGTTCCACGAGACCTGCTGCCTCGGGGTGTCGGACACAGTGGAATTTCCACTGATATCCCAACAAAAGTGAGACATGTTTCATTAATTCGGATGAGAAAGGCTGGCCGTTATCTGAATATACAACACGTGGTAAACCGTACCGTGGGAAGAATTCTCGAACTAGCTGCTTGGCAGTAGTCGGGGCAGTGTAATCTGATACGGGATACGCCTCTGTCCAACGGGAGAGAGCGCAGACAACTACGAGAACATATTTGAATCCTCGACAACGTTCCATCTGAATATAATCCATCTGGAGGACTTCAAAAGGATGGTCAGGAGGCTGAAATCCACCCTGCTCTACGGGAACACTCTTTCCTGGATTAAACTGACAACATATCATACAGGTACGAACTTTTTGTTTAGCTGCTGCTCGTAAATGTTTGTTGAACCAAATGTGCTGAATGCTGTCTAGCATAGCCTTCTCTCCTAAATGTGCTGGACTGTGAACTGTAGCTATAATGGCTTGAACCATGGAATCAGGGAGAAACCATACAGATTTCTCCTTCGTCATCCATCCTTGATCTGTCTGGATCCCTCCTAGTTCAGTCCACTTCTTTATTTCTTCTGCTGTGGCATGTGTCTGTATGTCAATTACGTCAAGTGCGGGATCCTTAATTGTCATACACTGTGTTGGTGTCTGAACTATTGGCTTTGTCATGTCTAATGTGCGATTCTGAGCAGTCTGTTTAGCTGTTTTGTCAGCTAAATCATTGCCTTGAGAAATGGTATCAGTAACCTTCGTGTGTGCTTTACATTTCATAATCGATATAGCAGTGGGTAGATGTATTGCGTCTAACAAGGCATGAATGAGGGGTCCGTGCTGAATGTGGGCACCATGGGAGGTTAAATAACCTCTCTCTCGCCACAGCACGCCGAAGTCGTGTACAACTCCGAATGCATAACGTGAGTCAGTGTATACATTAACTTTCTTATTTGTGGCTTGAATACAGGCTTGCGTTAGAGCAATAAGTTCTGCTGCTTGGGCTGACAAAGTATCTATACAATGTGTCTCAATAACTTCAGTGTCTGTTGTGACTGCATACGCGGCCACTAAATCTCCTGTACTTGTTCTCATGCACGATCCGTCTACATACAACGTCAGGTCTGGATCTAACAATGGAACGTCTGTCAAGTCTTGTCTAGGTTTCGTCTTTATTTCAATGATTTCAACACAATCATGAGCTAGTGGGTCTGTTCCAATTACAGGTAATAGTGTAGCAGGATTCAATGTATTACACCGTCGGATCTCTATGTGTGGTTGAAACAATGTCAGTTCATAACCGGTAAGTCTTGCTATGGTCAAGTGTTGTGTTTGTGTTCGGTTCACAAGAACCTCTACTGCATGTGGTACTTGTACTGTCAATGGGTGTCCTAATACTATGGCATCGCTTTGTCTGATTGCTAAAGCTGTCGCTGCCACTGATTTCAGGCATGCAGGCAAAGCCTGAGCTACGGGATCTAATGTACTGGAAAAATAAGCACATGGCTTGCGTGATCCTGCTTGATCCTGAGTGAGTACTGACAAGGCAGTACCTTCGCGTTCTGTAACAAAGAGTGTAAAATGTTTGCTATAACATGGTGTTGCTAAAACAGGTGCTTGACATAAAGCTTCCTTTAGGCTTTCAAAAGCTTGTGTATGTTCCTGAGTCCAAGGGAGAACAGTCGATGTGGCTGCCTCCTGTGTGGTTAACTGAATGAGTGGTTTTGCTAGAAATGCGTACTGAGGGATCCACTGCCTACAATATGAAGTGAGGCCTATGAAAGCCCGCACCTCCTTTTGTGTCTGGGGTATTGACATGTTAGCAATTAACTGGATGCGATCTGGTGTAAGCTGCCTTCCCTCCTTGGACAGCGAGTGACCAAGATAAATAACTCGCTGGACACAGAATTGCAGCTTAGAAGGAGACACCTTGTGCCCCTTGTCGGCTAGAAAATGTAAAACTGTCAGAGAAGCCTTTTCACATTCAGGTCCGCTTCTCGCGGTGATCAGCAGATCGTCGACATATTGAAGCAGTGCAGTATTGACTGGCATGTGGATACTGTCAAGTTCTCGTTTCAGTGCTTGGCTGTAAATGCTGGGGCTTTCTGTGAATCCTTGGGGAGCGCGTGAGAATTTAAAACTGCGCCCATTTAAACTGAATCCGAACAAATATTGGCTTTCCGGATCTATTGGGACGCTGAAAAAGGCATTCTTGAGATCGCTTACAGTAAAGAATGTTGCTTCGGAATCAATTGCTGTCAACAATGATGATATATCAGGGACCACAGGGAATTGTGGTACAATACACTTGTTTAGTTCACGCAAATCAATAACCAATCGGTACACTGGTGGGGCAGTAGGATCAGTTCGTTTAAGAATCGGAATTATCGGTGAATTACATACATTGGAGTCTGTTTCTACAACTACTCCCTGGGCAATCAGCTCATCAATGATTTTCAGCAAAGCCACTACAGCATCATGCGGTAACTTGTATTGTCGCATTCGTGGTAGTACCACTCCTGCTTTCAGTGTGACTCGATAGGGTGTAATGTTCATGCAGCCAACATCCGTAGGGCCTTGTGCCCATAGATGTACTGGTAAAGTCTGTAGTCGGGGATCCATGTCTCTAGACACATAGTGACCTTTAAAATCACGCAAAAACAACCTTACTCCTTCCGGAGAACAACATATTATGGCTCCTAGTGCTTTCAGAGTTTTAATTCCTAACAGATTTTCTGGGCATGATTTAGTAAGCAATAAATCTGTAGTTCGTGTCAAAGGTCCTATCGTAAGTGGTAGAGGCTGTGATACTTCATTAACAATAGGTTTTCCCGAAAAACCAAGGGAAACATTTTGAGAGCCTGAGAGGGGTGCCCCTGGAACTTCACTTCGTTTTATAGTTGTTCGACTTGCCCCTGTATCGAGTAAGAATTTTCTATCTTGACCTAATAATTCACTATGTACATAAGGTCCTTCTTGATCTACAGGAATCTCGATAAGCGGTAAGTCAACTTCCCTCTCTAGGCTGGTTCATGCGTAGCGCTGATATTCAGGGTATTCATACTGTGCAGTCTGATACATTTGTCGTGTTGTGGTTTGTGTGGCAGTAGCAGGCAACGGTGGTGCAGCTGGCACAAACTGTATGGGTTGCTGTGAGGCTGGCATGGACTGTTGCTGAACTGGCATGGACTGTCCATGCTGCATAGCTCCTTGTTCATTCTGATCTTGTCTAACTAATCGTGGTCTCTCCTTTGCAATACCTGTAGCTATATTACGTTTCAGGACTGGACAATCGTGTACATAATGGCCTAGTTGTTTACAGTAATTGCAGGTTCCTTTTACAGGAACTGCAGAATCACCAGAATGTGTCACACCCTTTTTGTGACCATCTGCTGGTACTGTCTGAGAAACTAGCATTTTCATTTTTGTATCCTTCATGCGTCTATGCTCGTGTTCTTGTTCATCCCTAATTCTATTGTGATGATACTGTAACATTTGTAGCATTTGCGACGGAGTGTTACTTTGCCAGGTACTCTCGAATTTCAATATTCTATTCTTCACTGGGGGCAATGCATTTTCCACTAATTTTGTCACAAATAGATGTGGATATGAGTCACTACTTGCTTTTATACCACTATTTATACCAAAACATTTTTCAAATCGAGCATAATAATCGCTTGTGTCTTCATCTTGCTTTTGTTTGCAGGCTGTGATTGCACCCCAATCTTCCTTTTTTGTAGTTAATAAACGTGGCAGTACCTGTACTAGTAAACCTGGTAACAGTTTAACTTTATCCCCGAGCCCTGAACCTGCAGTTCGGGCCCTTTCTTCCTCTGCTAATGCTGTCCAGTCTATCTTTTGGTCTCCCACTTCCCACTCTTTTTCTTTCAGTTTTTCATAAATGCCAGCAGGCAAAAGCACCTTTAATATCGTCATAATATCAGGAAAGGTGTACTCTCCCATTAGTAACATGTCTTTAATTTGTCGGGGGAAACCCGCTGGGTCTTTATCATGACTAGGTACTACTTTCTTCATTTCTAATAATTCCATTTTTGATATGGGTGTGTAAACAAATACACGGTGAAACTCATTGTCTTCGCCTTTTATTGGGTGCACTTCCCGTAAAGGATTTTGTCTATCCATATAGTACGGCGTTCTTTCTCTGTGGGGCAGCGAGAGAGAATCCGGACTTACAAAAAGGACATACTGTTTACGTGACACTAATATCTCTTTAATTAGCTTGTTACTAGAACCTCTCCATCTGTTTGTGAGTAGTTCCGTTAATATATCAGGTAAAGGACCAGGGTCAGCATGTTGGCTCTTATATAATATGAGGAGTTGCTGAATCATATAGATTCCAGCTAAACGTTGTTCATCTGTACTGAGATTAAAAAACGTGTGTGCTACGGTCTCATCACCGTATTTTTCAGGACTGTCAATCCAGTGAACAGCTGATCTGGCTAATTCTTGCTCATCCATGGAATCGAGGAGGTGGTAACCCCTTCGTTCTCGTAGTATTTTATCTGCGGCTTGAAACGAATGTTCAGGAGACTTCAGATTTATTACAGGCGTCGGATACGTTCTGCTATTATTTGGGCATACAGAGTGTATGGGATCAGAAAAACATCTAGCATTATCACAGGATCTTCCTCTGCCTACATAGGCTATGGTCTCTGACTGTCTTGCGGAATTCCCTGATTCGGACACTTCATCTTGCTCATACTCGTCTGTTCCCAATCTTTCTTCATGAATACGCTCTATTTCTTTACGGATTTTTCGGCACATGGCTATTATACAATTTTGCTTATCGTGTCTCCCTTCTGATATATTCTGACTCCATCTTGTAAGAATAAGCATTGCATTCGGGTCTACCCCCGGACGATCTTGATTTCTGATCACACAGTTTATGAGGAAACGTAACAGTTCCCCCTGTATCTCTACTTTCTGGAATTCCATAGCTCTGTTAATACATCCTGGATCTCGTCCTGTTTGAACAAAATGATATATGTTATCTAGATGCGTAATCATCCCTGGTAACCTCGCTAAATACTCTGCGGCTCGCCTGATACGTAATGATGCCAGGACCATTTCATCCTCTTTACCAACCACCGGGTCATATCTACAATTTACAAGGAGTTCTTTAAGCGTACGTTCACTTACGAATTTAGGTGTACGTGAATGCGCTGACTCTTGAAAAACAAGTTTATTTATTCTGGGTGGTGTAAAGGTACTGCTAGCACCTCCCGTGGCCCCATCTGGGGCGTCGGGTGTGAATGGGTTCGTCGAACGTGACACAGCAACTATGGGCGTCGACGCCCCTGTAGAATCGACTGCGGAGACAGATGCGGAAACAGATGTGCTTGCCGAAGCTTGCGTCGGGACTTGCTGTTGCACGGGTACAGATACCTGATCCTGACGTTGAACCCCTCCGCCAGACGGTCTATGTGGTGTGGCGTTAGCATACTCGGGGGCTGCATCGTCTAGATATGAGGAAAGAAAAACATCTTCTGCGGTTCTGGGATGCCCTTTTGGATGTACCTTAATTGGAAATAATGGGGGTGGCAAGTCTTTTGGCATCTCTGGAGCAGCCTTAGGTAGTCCTTCGGCTAGAAGGGGATACATACCATTCATAAGAGCATTTCTTTGTCTATTTACTTGTTCTGATTTCACTCGGATACCTTCCTCAATTAATAGATTTTCTTGAACTTTATTTGAACTTTCTTTACTCCTATCTTCTTGTCTACGTGCTTTTTCTGTTCGTCTATGAGATTCTTTACGCCATAACTCAACAGCGTCTTTCTGTGATTGTCTGACCTTTCTTTTCCATAACTCTTCCTCCACTTTCATGATGCACTCTGCATCCCAGGTTCCCGCTACGGGCCACCTTTGACTTTCCGGCAATCCCTTGGTATAATCTACCCATAGATCAAGAAACAATATGGCATCTAAGCCATGCTTATGGTACATAAAATGCCCTGGAGTGTCCCTAGGAGGAATAGGAACTGCTTCTTCAAGCACCCCTTTTCTGGTGGTAATCTGTCTTAACTTCGAGAAAAGCGGCATATTGACAACTGATCTGATACTTACTCTTGAATTCACTTAATACGAAAAACACAATAATGAACAGTGAACAATGAACAATCATTCATACCACAATATGCAAGACATTTAAACACTTTAAATATTGAACATTAAATATTTTAACGATGACCGACAATGATGACAGTCTGCCTAACTAATCACCACGCTGAATTCTTGACAGTAACTGAATACTTCGGAATACTTGATATACTGCTAAACAGTACATATACACTGCTAAACAGTGCAGACCGGATTTGTGTACCCAAATCCGTCTTGACCGGCACAACCTATGTGCGCGTCAACACGCCTCCCCGGCGATGGTACTCACCGAGTAGCTCCTTGAAACGGAAGGCCTCAGAGAATGGACAGGACTCGATGACTGCGGACAGCGGACCCTCTGGACATCGGGATTTCGAGAAACCTGGTGGGCCTCTGTATACCTCGGATCTTGCTCTCTCAGCTAGGCTCTGGTCGGGATACTTCGCACTTCTCACCGCCTCGTCTGGGTTGATCGCAGCCTCAGTCGCCCCCGCTTGACCGGAGGGAGCTTACAGGAAATCCTGCTGGTACGCGTTTATGGTCCGTCCAGTTGTGGCAGGAGACCGGGCCTGCAACGCACCGCCGGCGCGTGAGATGAGAAAGTGTCCCTGTTCGGGCGCCATTATGTGGTAAATATTCTTTTTTACCTAAACTGAATTTCATACGGAATCTTTAAAATAAAGTAAAATAGCTCAGAATAACAAGAGGCAGAATCCGTGGTATAAGAGGTTTTCTAAATGGGCTTTATTCCATCAAAAATGGCCGACTCGAGTCGCGGCCTTCAGGTTCCGTCACCACGAGGGTTCAGGAAGTGAAGTACAATACTTTATTGACAAGAAGTAACTTTTATAGGTCATACACTTACAATGAAACAAATGCAAAAAAAGGCGTAACAATTGATAAGATAAATTAACATAGTGATACGTAATTGAAACTAGGCGTAATAAGGAGCAAAAAGAAACATGATTGGCTCTGATTATCTTACATAGGTGGATCTATACGATAATACTTAACATAGATGCGTGCGCAGCAGTATGACGTGTGATTGACGTGCAACTAGGGGGTGAAGGGGACTTGACATTTAGCTCTACATGTGGAGACGAGAAGTCTGGGGGGTCAAGTCAACCTAATCCCAAATCATATCTACCATCCTATGTTTAGAGAACTATGTTATCCACAAGGAAGGACTCTCGGACAGAATCTATTCTATACTAACTGTGTGTGCGTGTACAAGCGTCTAAGTGTCTATATGAGATGCGAGGGGCAGAAAACTTTCCATGGCAACAGGGCTATGAATCACTTGCAGGAGGACGGAAAGGCTGAGTCCTTTGCTTGTGAGCTAAAGGAAATGTTTACCTAAATCACTAGACAGGAATGCATCGGCTGGAGAGCAAAATAGATAATTCGAAGGTGAAATACAGCTTCTTGGCAGGCAGGCGAAAACTGGCCGAGGCAGGCACCGTTAGCTGCACAGGGAGTAGGACAAAGTTCATGGATACAGATGCGAGCTCAAGCTGAAGCTGTCAGAGACAGAGAGCAGGGAAAGGCTTTGAGGACAGAATCGGGCCTACTTGCCTGAACTGTAAAAATGTAGTAACTTAGCCATATAAAGTCGGTGGCCTTTCATACTTAGGAATCGAATATCCAGCCCATCGATGGCGGATCTGACAGAGAACATGTCGACGGTAGACACACATATGTTTGCGTCTTAGAAACTGGAACTGGAGGGAACATACATGTACTTGTAACATGCATATAGATCCGTTGGGGTCCAAGATAGGGGACATAACTGATCAGGAAAATCCACATTTCCACAGGAAGATGTTTCCGACATCAATTTTGGAAATGCACCACCATGTTTGCAAAAGCTTCCTCCTTGTCAAAAAATGTTTGACTGGTGGTCTAAGAATACCAGCTTCATTACATGAACCATGACCAGGGGAAGCAGTAGTAGTTCAAAAGAAGGCCTCCACTGCTCAACTGGAATATGAAATAAGTAGTAACACATATATAGCCTTAAAGATTATGGAAATTCTGGAGATAAAAGGACCAATATGAGCATTTTTTTATTTCTTTGAAGTTGGTACTTGGGTGCATTTTACTTTACTTCAAGGTGTTGTTTTCCAATTACACAAAGATATACAAGTCTTCAGCCGACAAGCACTGGCAGCGTTCATTAGATAGAACATGACAAGACCGTAAGAATCTGAGAGTATAATTATAATATTTGCAATGGAAATGAGTGTTACTAGTCCGTCGCCTTTCTGTCTTTGATTAAATCTTGAAACAGCAAAGACAATTATGTTCTTGTAATGAGACAGAAAGGAGAAATGTAAAGGGTTGCACCTCTTTCTGAACATTGTACAGTCAGATGTAAGAGCCTATTTGTTCTCTTTTTGACTTGTAATTTTTTAACAAAATATAATTATCTGCATGCACTTCTCCTTTCTGATCAATCTGTTAACACTCACTGAGTCCATTTCAGAGAAGCAAAGCTTAAATTCAGAGTTCACTGAGTCTTTTTCAAGTTCCATCTGCTATGCCAAATAATTTACTTGAGAGATTTTTAGGCAAATAAATATGCAGAATCTATTTTGAGATAGTCTCTACGTTAAACAATATTGCCTGTTAATCTGAAAATTGTAAAATCATCTTGATCAATGTTTTATGTTTTATTGCCACATATATCACTGTGACAGTATCTCAGGCACCAACCCTGGCCTCATGCTAAATTTGAGCAATGGGTTTCGGTGCATAGCATCAGCACTTGAAATTCTCTACACTAGCACTAATGACATTCTACCACAAGGTGGCACTGTCTAAATTTGAAAAGATCACACTTAGGGGGCCGCCTGACTGGCAGTGGCGATCCGCCCGACATCTTTCCCCGTCCGCACGCCATTTAACCCCCCACCCTATTACAATGGCAGAGGGCACAGCGGCGGACAGAAAGACCGTCCTCCGCTTTTCCGCAGGCAGGCAATCGTTATGATTGTCTGCCGTGCAGTCCTGGGCCATAACATGGTGGCGGTGCCTAGCAGGCACCGCCTGCCATATTATGATGTTTGTAGTTTTTGGCTTTGGGGGCCCGTTGCGGGTCCCCGTGGTGTTGGGGGGGTGAGGGGTGCACTTGGGGGGTACCTATGGTACCCCCCTACATTGGCATGTACAAGGTGGTAGGCCCAGCGCTGTTCCTGTCACGTTGTGCATGCCAATGCACAACATGCATATTTGACATTGTGGCGGGTGCTGCACAAAGCACCACCCGCCACAATGTTAAATATGCAGGATGCGACCGCCAGGGTGGCGGTCGCATCCTAATGGGCACAGCGACACCACCGCACCTCTGGCAGTCGGTCCCGTTTACTGGTACGGTGGCAGCCGGACATTGTCCGCCCATCATGACCCCTAAGTGTTTAATAATTACATTTATATTAAAAATGACAATTCACACTATTCCATGTCATTTTTTATAGATTTTGGTGGCCTACAATAGTGGAAATTGCCACACTTAGGAGTGTGATGGTTAGTAGTCGTGTTGGTACTGTTATTGGCATCACTGGCAGGAGCAGTAGGTGCTGCAGGCTGCAGTGACCTCCTAACAAGAACCTTGGCACTTACTTTTTTCACAAATTAAGCACTGCCAGAGCCAATCATGAGTCCCCAGGAGGCTTCCCATTACAGAAGCCAGTTGAAAAGGATAATCCCTACCATCGGACACCTCTCTGCATCCCTCCACACTTTCCTGCAGCAAGAATGGGCCCATGTCTCTGCCTCGTGGTCCAGCACAAGACACTCAGGAGTCACCATGTACTCCTAGCAGTTGCACAAGTTCCTTCATCTGGGAGTTCTCAGTAAAGGGAATCCGAAAACATTGACTCATTTGGCCTTGTTCAGGCTAATAAGCCACCTGAAGCGTGTACCACACACAATGCAAATTAAACAACAGATTTGCTAGTACTGCCACTTTTTACACCTCAGATCAACTTGTGAGGACACATTTTGAAAAACAACAAAATGCGTGAAAGACTTTTCTTTTTTCGACTTAATCGATCAATTTAATAGTATCAAAATAACTTTATCGTCCTTCCATAGTACAAAATACAAGAAAAAAGTTACAACTCACATAAATGGGACATAGTGCATACAATAACCATCACACCTTTCAATCACACATTTCAACCATTCTGAGCAACACAGTCTTCTTTGCTCCAAACATACTGGTACCGATAAACCATTCACACAACTCAGTCAATCTTATGGGAAAACATAAACATTTAATATGCTATTTTCACAGACCACAGAGAGTATCGTTGAAATAGTAACTCTCAATATTATTTGTTTTTTAACCAATTCCAAATTCTTGTGGTCAAACAAAAAGGTCTACGCGTTTCGAGACCCCTTGGTTCAGAGGGTCTCTCATCAGGACCTGCAAATTAAAATGACAAAAACCTTTTTGAGTAACACTAGAACGTACAATTTCCTCTCAAAGCACAACAAAAATCACTATTGACTTGATTACCTCTGACATATGAAGAGAAGATCAGCCGATCTAATCCAAAATGACTCTGAAAAAAGAAAACATGGTGCTAAGCTAAGGGGATAGAATACGAATTCTGGTGGTATTAACAGAAGAAAAAGAGTGTTAATAACAAACGTTCATTCATCATGCACTTACATAAGTTATGGCGCGTCGTAGCTATCTTAGTGTGCGTGATCAAATAGCTGCGGTTGTGGAAGAATCCCTCGTAGGCTGTGGAGTAAATGTGGAGTGAATTCAATGTAGGTCAATAAAAGCCATGGACAAATCATTCGTTGTCAGATTACAATTAGAATACCTGAAGTGTCTAAAAAGACATGTTACGCTGCTCAACGGTGGTCACTTGTGGCACTACACCGAAGGAAGAAAGAGTAAGACGTGTCCAGCAAGCAGGGAAGGACGCTATTTTTCACTAGCGTAAGGAGCCGGTGTGCTTAGTCACACTTTGTTGTAGAATCTGTAAAAATATATCGGGGCAGCTTTAGAATGCGAAGCGGTCAGTGGCAACTCGGGCGGTTTTTTAGAGATAAACTATAAACAATTAAGTGGTGGCTCAGTTTCCAGGCAGTTGATTCCCGTTCCATTGTCTCGAGGGCCAAGCCCAGAGGGTTGTTGCTAAATAATTACAGCCTTAGAAGCAGGCTTACCTGAGTGAATCTCCATTCGTCTCTCCAGCCGATAGTGAACGCCAGTTCCGATCACGTGGGAGGACACGTGATTGCTGTGTTTTTATCTCTTGTGGGAGACATGAATAAAGGACTGATTCCGTGTTAGAGCGGCCCCAATTCAAAATGGTGGAAGCTCATACTCCAACTTTGGAAGCAAAAGCTTAAAAAACGCTTATAGTTCCGTCCACAAAAAGGAAACGTGTGGAAATAAATTGCCACAATCAATATTCACAAAAGAAAATTTGTGGTATAAACGGAAAATGAGTGCTTAGCAATAAAAACTGTGGTGAATTGAATACGTGAGATCATAATCAACTGTATGAAACCCTGCCCGCGATATCGGTTCAGGTTGGCAGTGAAGTCCAGGCAAGTCTTGGCAGCTAATGGGAACATATTGCCAGTTTAGTAGACAACATGAAAACTATATTATTATTAGAATGCTCCACAGATAACACAGAGGAATTCTTTCCACATGTTGGGCGTGATTCCAGGTGGTATAGTATTAACTCAATTTGTATAGTTCAGAGTGCTCATTCAATCCGTTGGAAGCTGTATTAAACTTTAATATCATGAAAGCCTCTCTTTGAGATAGCTTCAATTCTAGGTTGCCTCCCCTTGAGTCTCGTTCTACTTTCGATATGACTGTCCATTTTAGATCATTGATTTGGTGATTTTTAGCTTTCCAATGAATGACCAATGGAGCTGTTTCGACATTTTTATTAATGCGAGATTTGTGTTGTGATATCCTTGTGCGTACCTCTTGGCTTGTTTTACCTATATATAATAGGTGACAGGGACAGCGAATGCCGTAGATGACAAACTTGCTTTTACAATTTGTGAAAGAGTCATGTTTCCAGAAGATCGAATTATGTTCAAATAAATTGCATTCCTCTGTAGAGTCGCAACAAATAAAAGTACCACATTTATGATGTCCCTGTACTGGAGAGAGACCCACATCATTGCGTAAAGTACTTTGTTTTTCTTTAGGCATGGATGCTCGCACAATTTGATTAGCTATATTTCGGTCTTTTTTTAAAGCAAAAAGTGGATTCTGCTTGAGTGAGCCATCGAGATTTTTTATCAGGTGCAAATTTTGGTTAATTACCTTCTTAAAATTGTTAGAATTGGGGCAAAAGGTAGAGACACAAACAATCCTTTGTAGTGGTAATTTGTTTTTTGGAGTAATTCCTCTCTCGGGGTCCACAAAGCTCTCTTCATTGCCCTTTTTAGAAGTTTCTTAGGATATCCTCTTGCCATCAGATTATTTAATAATCCGGTTGTGTGAAGAATGTATTCATCTTTAAATTTGCAATTACGTCTCACACGTAAAAACTGGCCGAATGGCAAATTTTCTCTCAGATTTCTCGGATGGTTGCTAGTAAAGTGTAACATTTTGTTTCAATCCTTTGGTTTTCTGAATAAAGTCGTTACTAGTCCGTTGTCAGATGGATATACTTCCACGTCAAGAAATGGGATTTTAACTTTAGAGTAGTTCAAACTGAATTTAATATCCTCAGTGCGATTGTTGAGCCAACAATGAAATGTTTTGAGGGTTTCTTCTGTGTTAGTCCATGTCATAGAAATATCGTCAATATAACGAGTCCAATTTCCGATGGATTGGGAAAAGGGATTATTGTTATAGATGTATTTCTCCTCAAATTTAGCCATAAACAATATGGCTAGCTCCGGCGCGAAAGGACACCCCATCGCGACTCCTTTGACTTGATAGTAAAAGTCACCATTGAAATTAAAGTAGTTTCTCTTTAATGCGAGGCTGGCTAGTTCCATAATGAATTTAGTGGGAACTTTGGGACTGGATCGACTTTCCAAAAAATAACTGATCACTGAGAGTCCTTCATCCTGTGGGATTTGCGTATACAGTGAAACTACATCTAGCGTCACAAGGTAGTGATTCACTGAGTCGAAATTTATTCGTGCCAACTTGTTGATGAAATCAGTAGTGTCACCTAAGAATGATGGTATTTCAAAGATGAATGGTTTTAAAAAATAGTCCACGAATTTAGAGATGGGTTCCATCAAGGACTCGCAGCCGGAAATAATGGGTCTTCCCGATGGTGTAGTCACGTTTTTATGTATTTTGGGAAGTACATAGAATAGAGGGATCCTAGGGTTTTTATTTTGCATGAAGTCGTGTTCTTTTTTTAGAAAGAAAGCCTTGTTGTAGTCCTGTGTCGAGTAGTGGGAAAAGAATATTTTGTAGTTCAAATATAGGGTCTTTGTTGATTTTGCGATAGCAGACAGCGTCATCTAATTGTCTCATGACCTCCTTGGTGTAATCAGATTTGTTCAGTATGACTATTGAGCCACCCTTGTCTGCCTGTTTAATTATTATGGAGTCATCATTTTGAAGATTAGATAAAGCTTCCATCTGTGGTTTAGTCGTGTTATGCTTGACCCATCTCTTTTTCTTTTCCATCTCAGCGATAGCTGAAAGAATAGTTTTTTCAAAAATCACTACTTCCTTTGGAATTTTATTAGTTGGTGGACAGAATGAGGATTTTTTCCTGAGTCCAGTGTCGTCAGTAGTTTCTGTGGAGGGATTCGTCATAAAAAAAGTTTTGAGTCTGATCTTTCTACAGAATTCTATAGAAAGATCAGACTCAAAAGGAGGTCATGAGACAATTAGATGACGCTGTCTGCTATCGCAAATTCAACAAAGACCCTACATTTGAACTACAAAATATTCTTTTCCCACTACTCGACACAGGACTACAACAAGGCTTTCTTTCTAAAAAAGAACACAACTTCATGCAAAATAAAAACCGTAGAATCCCTCTATTCTATGTACTTCCCAAAATACATAAAAACGTGACTACACCACCGGGAAGACCCATTATTTCCGGCTGCGAGTCCTTGATGGAACCCATCTCTAAATTCGTGGACTATTTTTTAAAACCATTCATCTTTGAAATACCATCATTCTTAGGTGACACTACTGATTTCATCAACAAGTTGGCACGAATAAATTTCGACCCAGTGAATCCCTACCTTGTGACGCTAGATGTAGTTTCACTGTATACGCAAATCCCACAGGATGAAGGACTCTCAGTGATCAGTTCTTTTTTGGAAAGTCGATCCAGTCCCAAAGTTCCCACTAAATTCATTATGGAACTAGCCAGCTTCGCATTAAAGAGAAACTACTTTAATTTCAATGGTGACTTTTACTATCAAGTCAAAGGAGTCGCGATGGGGTGTCCTTTCGCGCCGGAGCTAGCCATATTGTTTATGGCTAAATTTGTGGAGAAATTCGTCTATAACAATAATCCCTTTTCCCAATCCATCGGAAATTGGACTCGTTATATTGATGATATTTTTATGACATGGACTAACACAGAAGAAACCCTCAAAACATTTCATTGTTGGCTCAACAATCGCACTGAGGATATTAAATTCAGTTTGAACTACTCTAAAGTTAAAATCCCATTTCTTGACGTGGAAGTATATCCATCTGACAACGGACTAGTAACGACTTTATTCAAAAAACCAACGGATCGAAACAAAATGTTACGCTTTACTAGCAACCATCCGAGAAATCTGAGAGAAAATTTGCCATTCGGCCAGTTTTTACGTGTGAGACGTAATTGCAAATTTAAAGATGAATACATTCTTCACGCAACCGGATTATTAAATAATCTGATGGCAAGAGGTTATCCTAAGAAACTTCTAAAAAGGGCAATGAAGAGAGCTTGGTGGACCCCGAGAGAGGAATTACTCCAAAAAACTAAAAAATTACCACTACAAAGGATTGTTTGTGTCTCTACCTTTTGCCCCAATTCTAACAACTTTAAGAAGGTAATTAACCAAAATTGGCACCTGATAAAAAATCTCGATGGCTCACTCAAGCAGAATCCACTTTTTGCTTTCAAAAAAGACCAAAATATAGCTAATCAAATTGTACGAGCATCCATGCCTAAAGAAAAACAAAGTACTTTACGCGATTATGTGGGTCTCCCTCCAGTACAGGGACATCATAAATGTGGTACTTGTATTTGTTGCGACTCTACAGAGGAAGGAAATTTATTTGAACATAATTCGATCTTCTGGAAACATGACTCTTTCACAAATTGTAAAAGCAAGTTTGTCATCTACGGCATTCGCTGTCCCTGTCACCTATTATATATAGGTAAAACAAGCCAAGAGGTACGCACAAGGATATCACAACACAAATCTCGCATTAATAAAAATGTCGAAACAGCTCCATTGGTCATTCATTGGAAAGCTAAAAATCACCAAATCAATGATCTAAAATAGACAGTCATAGCCAAAGTAGAACGAGACTCAAGGGGAGGAGACCTAGAATTGAAGCTATCTCGAAGAGAGGCTTTCATGATATTAAAGTTTAATACAGCTTCCAACGGATTGAATGAGCTCTCTGAGCTATACAAATTGAGTTAATACTATACCACCTGGAATCACGCCCAACATGTGGAAAGAATTCCTCTGTGTTATCTGTGGAGCATTCTAATATTAATATAGTTTTCATGTTGTCTACTAAACTGGCACTATGTTCCCATTAGCTGCCAAGACTTGCCTGGACTTCACTGCCAACCTGAACCGATATCGCGGGCAGGGTTTCATACAGTTGATTATGATCTCACGTATTCAATTCACCACAGTTTTTATTGCTAAGCACTCATTTTCCGTTTATACCACAAATTTTCTTTTGTGAATATTGATTGTGGCAATTTATTTCCACACGTTTCCTTTTTGTGGACGGAACTATAAGCGTTTTTTAAGCTTTTGCTTCCAAAGTTGGAGTATGAGCTTCCACCATTTTGAATTGGGTCCGCTCTAACACGGAATCAGTCCTTTATTTATGTCTCCCACAAGAGATAAAAACACAGCAATCACGTGTCCTCCCACGTGATCGGCACTGGCGTTCACTATCGGCTGGAGAGACGAATGGAGATTCACTCAGGTAAGCCTGCTTCTAAGGCTGTAATTATTTAGCAACAACCCTCTGGGCTTGGCCCTCGAGACAATGGAATGGGAATCAACTGCCTGGAAACTGAGCCACCACTTAATTGTTTATAGTTTATCTCTAAAAAAACGCCCGAGTTGCCACTGACCGCTTCGCATTCTAAAGCTGCCCCGATATATTTTTACAGATTCTACAACAAAGTGTGACTAAGCACACCGGCTCCTTACGCTAGTGAAAAATAGCGTCCTTCCCTGCTTGCTATACACGTCTTACTCTTTCTTCCTTCAGTGAAGTGCCACAAGTGACCACCGTTGAGCAGCGTAACATGTCTTTTTAGACACTTCAGGTATTCTAATTGTAATCTGACAACAAATGATTTTTCCATGGCTTTTATTGACCTACATTGAATTCACTCCACATTTACTCCACAGCCTACGAGGGATTCTTCCACAACCGCAGCTATTTGATCTCGCACACTAAGATAGCTACGACGCACCATAACTTATGTAAGTGCATGATGAATGAAAGTTTGTTCTTAACACTATTTTTCTTCTGTTAATACCACCAGAATTCGTATTCTATCCCCTTAGCTTAGCGCCATGTTTTCTTTTTTCAGAGTCATTTCGGATTAGATCGGCTGATTTTCTCTTGATATGTCAGAGGTAATCAAGTCAATACTGATTTTTGTTGTGCTTTGAAAGGAAATTGTACGTTCTAGTGTTACTCAAAAAGGTTTTTGTCATTTTAATTTGCAGGTCCTGATGAGACCCTCTGAACCAAGGGGTCTCGAAACGCGTAGACCTTTTTGTTTGACCACAAGAATTTGGAATTGGTTAAAAAACAAATAATATTGAGAGTTACTATTTCAACGATACTCTCTGTGGTTTGTGAAAATAGAATATTAAATGTTTATGTTTTCCCATAAGAGTGACTGAGTTGTGTGAATGGTTTATCGGTACCAGTATATATGAAGCAAAGAAGAGTGTGTTGCTCAGAATGTTTGAAATGTGTGATTGAAAGGTGTGATGGTTATTGAATGCACTGTGTCCCATTTATGTGAGTTGTAACTTTTTTCTTGTATTTTGTACTATGGAAGGACGATAAAGTTATTTTGATACTATTAAATTGATCGATTAAGTCGAAAAAAGAAAAGTCTTTCACGCATTTTGTTGTTTTTCAAAATGTGTCCTCACAAGTTGATCTGTGGTGTAAAAAGTGGCAGTACTAGCAAATCTGTTGTTTAACCGCTTCAGTGCCCATGACGAGATGGTCTCATCATGGAGCGCGGTTGCGCTGTTCCCATGACGAGACTATCTCGTCATGAACCCCGCCTGCTAATGCAACGGCCGGCACAGGGCGGGGAAAGGGCGTGGCACTGAAGGGGTTAATTTATTACGGGCTCAGCTTTACTGCTCTCGGCCTACCTCCAACCTTTGGTTTGGGTTCTTTGCCACACACAATGCAGCACTCTTTATACCCAACTTTAAACATAGACCACGCAAATGTTAAGATTGTTGCCACTCAGAAACTAACGAAAATCCCATTCACATTTCAATGACTAGAACACACAAATCACCTCTAAAAATTATCGAAGTCTAACTCTTCAATACACATACTGCAGTCTTCCCTTCCCTGGATGTAGCTGTCCAGGTAACACAACACAATCTAGACACACATTGTATCACAGAAAAATGCCTTACACCCTCTTCTTCATAAATCCTTGGCAACATCATCCCTGCAAGCTACAACACCAAACACATTGATTGTACACACTAGGCTGGATGAGGGCTTGTCATCATCCACAAGTCTAATTTTCCCTGGACACACAATGTCCAAGCACCCTCAATTGATTTGAGCTCCTTATTAGCTGGGCAGAATAATAATAATAATGATAAAACAATGTCCTACTTTTATTTATTGAGAGTGTTTTACTACCATGGATCTTGGTGTATTGCAGACTTTGAGAGTTGAGAATTGCTTGACATGGTACCACATACATGGCAGGGTCATGTGGTTATAGAAAGTGCACAAGAATGTTTCTGTTGCCCAGAGGAACCAAGTATAATGTAGGTCAGTGGTGACTGGTAATTTTATTTGGAATGAGGGGGCACACATGCGCACATATACACTCACTCACACCCATGCATTCACACATTCACACACACTCACCCATCACAACACTAACAACTGCAAATATATTCATATAAAAAAACATAAAATGTACCTTCACTGTAGAGATGGAAGTCTAGGAGGACCCAGGAGGGTCGGGACCTAAGGTCAGCCAATCAGGGAAGGCAGCAGTCCCTCAATCAGCGTCAGATGGGGCCAGTGACGAGGTGTCACTGATTGACACTCGTCCTGGGAACTTCAGAGCTTAAAACTGAAGCAGCCAAGTCTGAGGCAATTAGAGACACTCCCCCTCATCTCGAGGGGGAGGGACTCGAGGCACTTTTACCAGGCTGACGAGGTCACACCCACAGGAAGGTGAAATCCTCTGCCTGGCAAAGATCAGCTCAGGCAGCCAGGAACATGCGCATTAGATCATGTCTAGCTCCTGGCTGCCTGACCCGAACAAGAAGAGTGTCTGTCAGGATAACCTTTGCTCAGCCTGACAGATAGTCTTCTTGCTGGGAAAAATACACATGTGCACAGGCCTCTGCTGATGTAGGCAGCCTCGGCCTGTGCAGGTAAGAGCGGTGGGGTAGGGGAGCCTATTGGGGGTGCGGGGGTGTTCGACAGACGATGACGAGGAAAAATTAAATAAATAATGTATTTTCCCTCGTCATCATTCATCTAAATACCCCCCCCCCACCTGGCCCCACCGCCCTTACCTGCACGGGCCACCACAGCTGGATGTAGGTTAATACATATTGGGAAGAGGGCTGGACCTGGGTGAATTTCTCTGTCTGATGTTTTCACAGGTTTTCTTTACTATTTGATACTACTACACTCTATGTAACAGCTATTGCTAGCAAAGTTAAAGAAACACATTTTGATTTGATTACAAGAATAATTTTAGTAAACTGCTGAAGGGAACGCCCATAGCTACATCCATCTTGTTATCGAGCGTGGCATTCAACTATTTGCAGTGCACATGCATAATTGCTAAGAAGTAGTCACCTGGACTTAGAGATTTCCTAAACTGCTTCTGATTCAAGTGTTTTCAACTTTTCTCTAGGTTACCTTCTTTTTTCAGATTTTTGGACGTAGGACCTTTATATTATGGCCTATGGAGCTGCTGAGGCTTGCTAATAAACCTCGACCTGAATCAGTACTTAATTTGTAACAGTATGAGTGCTGGTGCCCAAAGCTCTGCTCAGAAGACCACAGCTGATGCAATTAAATGTTGGTGCATGGCGTACAAAGGTTGCACAGTCCTGACTCGACCTCCGTGGCTCTTTAATCCACAACCAGACATTACCTGCACCTTTATCTCACCCTTGCCTTATCTCGGAGCAAACAATCAAGACAGGCGATAAAATTATTGCCGCTTTAGTGGCAGAAAACTACAGCTAAAGCGGCGATAATGGGCTTGATAACATGATCTATGGAATTCCAATTGAAGCCCATGTTAGACGTCCTTCACATCTAACATGGCTTCAATTGGATTTCCACAGAGCATATTATCAAGCCCATTATCGCCGTTTTAGCGGCAGTTTTCTGCCGCTAATGCGGCGATAATTTCATCGCCTGTCTTGATAATATGCCCCCTCATTGGGATGTATTTTCTGTCTTTTTTTGCCTACATCTTTCTGCTTTTTGTGTATATTTTGTTCTCGTACTCTTTATAAACGGCTAATGCAGAATAGTGCTGGTACCCAAAACGTTTTCTGACTCTAGACCCTATTTACGTAAAAAAAGTAGACACTGTTTGGCATCAGAAAATAGCACCTATTTCAAATAGGCACTTTGTAGGAGAAATGCTTTTCTCTTCTTTATTTTCCGACTTTGCATGGGTGCTGCACTGTACAGCACACATACAAAGTGGGAATTTTTTTAAAGTTAGTCTTAGCATAATATTTTGCACTGGAAGGGCATCCTTCCAGTAAAAAACATGTGCTAGACTCACGGTGACACCCTTGCACTTGGATGCAAGGGTGGGTCCTTGGCACATGGCCACACATTTCTGCACCAGCGTTAGGAAGAGGGGAGGAGAGTGCCATGTATTTCAGTAAATATGGCACTCTCCCACTCTCTCCTTCTTGCGCAGCACAGCAGAGCATTTGCGGCTGCTGTACTGCGCTGAGTGAGAAACTGGTAAATTTGTCCCTAAGAGTGAAGGAGGCTACCAAATTCTATAATGGGGCCTGTAGATCTGCCCATGCAGTTTACTGCTCGAATAGAATCTTTTCAGGTTGATAAATCTTTATTGAATTCCTCTCATTGTCACCGTATTTCTCCCTCTCTCAAAAGGAGTGCAATGAAGTTGTGGAAGTTTTCTGTAACAAGTTAACAACCATTTACTCTACCTTTAGCAGCTTCAGACTATGCTGTTACTACTATTAGGGCTCCTACAGGGAGACTGACTTACTTTCAACGGCTAGAGTGCACAAACTCGCCCGCTTTCTGAACTTTTAACGCGGGATAAGTGAAGCATGGTGAGTGGCAATCGCTGTGTTATCATAATTGATCTGCCGCAGTAAGGCTCCTGCGGTATGGAAGCATGCCAGGGTACTCCCACTACTCAAAAAACTGAACTTGGAGGTATCAGACTGGGCTAAATATATTCTATTTTTCTTCTGGCTCTCTTAACACCATGATTCTGTGAAAGCATATCACTGCCCAGCTAGAAGCCCATATTGCACTACATCAATCAATCAATCAATCATAGTATTTATAAAGCGCACTACATACCAATGAGGGTCTCAAGGCGATGGAAAGGGGGTGACGCTGCTACTGTTCGAAGAGCCAGGTCTTGAGAAGTCTCCTGAAGGTTAGGAGGTCTACGGTCTGCCGCAGGCAGATGGGGAGGGTGTTCCATATCTTGGCGGCGAGGTGGGAGAATGATCTGCCGCCAGCGGTCACTCTTCGGATGCGGGGGATGGTGGCGAGGGCACGGTGTGCAGAGCGGAGCTGGTGGGTGGGGGTGTAGAGGCTGAGTCGGCTGTTGAGGTACGCTGGTCCGGTGTTGTGGAGTGCCTTGTGTGCGTGGGTGAGGAGCTTGATGGTTATCCTCTTGTTGATGGGGAGCCAGTGCAGGTCTCTCAAGTGGGGTGTGATGTGGCTGCGGCAAGGGTTGTCGAGGATCAGGTGGGCGGAGGCGTTCTGCATGCGTTGGAGCCGTTTCAAGAGTTTGGCCGGGGCTCCTGCATAGAGTGTGTTGCCGTAGTCCAGTCTACTGCTGACGAGGGCCTGGGTGACCGTCCTTCTCATTTTGGTGGGGATCCACTTGAAGATCCTGCGAAGCATGCGGAGGGTGTTGAAGCAGGAGGAGGAGATAGCGTTGACCTGCTTCGTCATGGAGAGGGTGGAGTCGAGGATGACCCCTAGGTTGCGTGCGTGGTCGGTGGGTTCAGGGGGTACTCCTAGTGCAGTCGGCCACCAGGAGTCATCCCAGGCCGAGGGGGTGGGTCCGAGGATTAGGACCTCCGTCTTGTCCGAGTTCAGCTTCAGTCGGCTGTTTCTCATCCAGTCGGCGATGGCCTGCATTTCTTCGTGGAGGTCCAACTGAGTCTGGACTACGTATGGAGCGCATTACTGAAACAGTGCTGCTAGGCGTTAGCGATCACCTCAGGCAGGAGTTGGATAGAGGGGTGTTCCTGAAGAGACTAGAAGTAGCTGAGGTCCAAGGGCTAGCTCTGTCCTGGTTTCACCATTTTTGGAAGGCCATGCGTTTCAGGTAATTACAAAACCTGATGAATCTGCATTGTATAACCTGCCCCATGGAGTTCTCCAAAACTCCTCCTTGAGTCCTAAACTACGTTATATGTACGTCCTCCCATTGGCAGGTATAGTGGAAAAATATCACTTCTCCATTTACTCCAATGTGAAGGACATGTAAATTGCGATTTCACTCTTCGTAATGGAATGGACAACAGCTTTCTGCCTTAAGAAAGGGGCTGCCTGGATACCGCTCAACTGCCTAAAATAAAATGGTAGCAAAACAGAAGTGCTAATATTAGGCAATCAACCCCAGTTGTGGGGGCCCCATTGTTGGCCAGAGGAGTTAGGTACCTGTCCTACTCCTAATCAGACGATTAAGACTCTAAGCTTCTAGCAGGATGACAGACTGACTATGGATCTGCAAATTACCCAGGTAGCGGTATGCTGCTTTGGTTGCTTAGCTGACAGATACTACAGTTTTTACCCTTAGATACTCAAAAAACTGCTGTGCAGACTCTTCAGATTGCTGCGGCTCGCATATTATGCCATCCTCCTCACAATGCATCAGTCTCCCAATATCTATGCCAATGCACATACTGTAGGAAAGTAGGATCTGCCTCTATGGTTACCCCCACTTTTTGCCTGGTGGTAAGCTGTATTTGGCTAGTCTGACTTGGATCCTGCTAACCAGGACCCCATCTATCTGCTTTCTCCCTAAATTGTTTTGCTCAGTACTTAGGTACACCCTAGGTCGGATACAGGGGTAGTCCCTAGCATATGGTACCAATTTACCCAGAGCATAGGTAACCCGAGGTCTCCCATGGGCTTATGCATGTAGTATGCCACCCATGAGAGACCATTCAAAATGGAACTATAGGCCTGCTATTGCAGCCTGTTTAAGTTGGTGGTTGCACCACTTACTAAAGATATAGCTCTAGGGTCACTGCACTTAAAATCTATAAGTCTCCCCTCTAGCAGGCCTTTGCAATCCTGAAAGCAGGGTGCTTGGTTCTAAGTGAGAGGGTGCCCCTGCATGAGCAGGACACCCCTGCAGCCTACGGAGTTCATTCTCCCGGTGTGTCAGTGAAGCAGCTATATACTATATATAGAGGCACCATGTTATTAGTCGATGACCATCTAGAAACTAGCTGCAACGAATCCTATCATGTTTAGCATCAAACACGTTGGAATCATACCCCCACGCCATAAACGGTGTGGGAGTATGATCCCAGCACAAAATTTTTGCTGCCGACCAGAGACACGATTCTGCCCTCCTGCTGCTGAGCCAAACTTGAGCAGGGGTAGGCAGATCAATAGACATCCTGTCACAGGAAGGTGTGACTACCTCCCAGAAAGGATTTAGTGTGTTGGGCGTATTGGTGGGTGTGCTTGCCAGAGCCACAAAGTCTGCATGAGGGGCAGATTTGGTGTCCCCATGCATAGTCCCGTTTAAACCAGTCTTGGGAGCCATTGGCACCCGCTCTGGCGTGGAACTGGCCAAAGGACACGGAGGTAACCTCCCCCCTGTCCAGACCCTCCCCTGTGTGGGTCCCCTGAGTCATTGCAACCCTTTCCTTAGGGTACTTAAGGGCTTACCTTGGTGTAGGTCTCTAGATTCGTTATTGTATAAGATTCAGATCAGACACCACTTCTTCTTCTACCGGCTGGGCACTCTGGACTTCGTTTGGGCCTGACTTTGTCTCCCTTCCAGTCTGCTGCATCATCTGTGCCTGTGCATCATACAGGAACCCTCCAAAGCCTGTTAAGCATCAAAGACACTTGATGGAATCTCCCTTGGAGTAAAGGAGTCACTCCCCTGCATTCGCAGGCACCGCAATTAAGTAGACCGGTCTGCTGATCCTGTGCTCTCTGTACCCCGTACGGTTCTGCAACACAAGTGGTGGGTTTCCAGGCTTGTTGGCTTCCTTTCAAGAAGATCTTTGGGCTTCAAGTAGCCCCAACCTCGAGCACCTCCTGTGACCAGAATGTTCAGCCACACCGCATTGTGACCTGCATCTTTTGGTGAATAGCTTGAAGTCCTCTCGCGACCCCAGTGCCTACGGGCTGTGGGTCCATTTGAGGGTCACACTTGTTTCTTGAGCTGATTGCTCAGGGCCTGCCCTGACTTCCCTGCTGGTGGTGAGTCCCCTGGTCCTTGCTGGTCCCAACGTTGCTCCTTCTTCACTTCCTGCATTGGTTGCATTTGCCAATGCTTGTTGATGCTCCGCCGGACACCAAACCCTCAGCACTCGACCTCTTTCATGGGACAGCTCCTGTATGGCTCCAGGGCTGCCTCAGCATCACCTGGTCCTCACATTTGCAGAGTCAAGGTCATCGTTGCCCATCCTGCAACAACTGACATCGGAGGGCATTCGTCTTCCAAGTCTCCTGGTCACTCCTGAGTGACATAAACTCTGTTCCCTCTGCTTGCATGTACCTCACATCTAGAATCCTCCTTTCGATTCCAATGGACACTTCTTCCTTCTGCAACAGCGGCATTTTCCTGAAGTCCCCCGTTGGGTTCGACGGCAGTTCCCGACACCACTTCACACGTATTCACCCGGCTTCCCTGGTGTAGGTAACGTGGGTAATAGGGTGTCCACAGGTGGAGTGGCTCTCCAACCTTCTGACTTCCACAGGGTTTCTTCAGGGTCTACTGGGAATGGTCCTTAGTCTTTAAAAATTAACCTCAACTTACACGTAGACTTGTATGGGGCACACGGACGTGTTTCCAAATTGCACATGCTCCCCATGCGGTCCATATCTACGTACCTTGGGTGGTTCTGTGGGTCCCCAGCACTTCTACATCCTACAGACATTGTCTTGACCAGAGTCATGGTTCTTTTACCACTTTTTTAGTATATGGTTTGGTCCCCCCCCCCCCGGGGTCCACTGAGTATTCTGTGCTATTTATTGTGTTTCTTTGCTGAAGTAATGTGTACAATGTGTTTATCTTCGTGTAGGAGATATTTGAATGCACTAGAGAGTATTATTTAATAAATACATATTTTTATAAATACTTGGTGTGGTTCATTTCACTTAATCTATACTATAAGATTGGATTCTGATAAAACAAGCTGCTTTACAGTCCATCTGGACTAAGCCTGAAGACTGCTCTCCACAGCTACCACTTAGAGAGCATTCTAGGTGTGTCTAAGACCTCTTAAATCACCATTAGAGTTGTTGGGACTGGTGCAAGGTTCCCACTTACACTAGTGGAGATCATATACCAGGCCAGCTTCTCACATCAACGTACTAAGTTCAAGGTGCTTTATTATGTACAAAAACCTATGCACCTGATTGCCCTTTTCTATATACTTTCTCTGATCTGCCCTTAATCCCCTAAATGGGCGCCCCAATCATGCAATTCTAACCTGCCCAGCATCCCTAAAATTAGATTGACGAGTCAGAAAGGTTGGTCCCTTGCTTTTTTTAGGGGCCAAAGTTAAAGAACGCTGTGTCTATGTAACTCTTATGCGTTGATTTGGGAGATGCTGAAGACCTGACTCCTTTAACATTATTTTGGCTTTCTCCGGCTCTTGTCCACCAGTGCTGGGAAACCCTGTTGGAGTAGCCATGTGCTTTACAAATTGAAATGATGATGATGATGTGTGCCTTGTTTTCCATGTGTCACTCATGCATCCTCTTTTTGACTTTTACTGCGCACCCCTGCTGACTGCTGCTTGCATCTTCCCCTTTGTGCTGCCTGCCGTCAGTTTCTCTCCCCCCCATTCCCGCCGAATTCCTCTGCCCACCCACCCCCGCTCCCACCTCCCAGATACACGTCCCAACCCCCTCCCCTACTTAATGGCAGCCGCTGCGGTGGAGCGTGAGCAAGACCCCAGACCCTCGGTCTGAGATCTGCTCTTCTCCAGCAGCTCCGCTGTGCTTTGCTCTGCCACTGAATCCTGCCTAGCAGGGTTCGAGACTGTACTGGTGCCCAGTACTCTTTTGTCCCTGTATTTGCGCCATATTTATCATACTATTTCATTACTGCCTCCCTTCCTCCTGCTGCCCTGTATTAAGTTAGATATCCTTATCTTTATCTCTTTTTGACTTTTATTGCGTGCCCCTGCTGACTCCTGCATGCATCTTCCCCTTTGTGCTGCCTTCCGTCAGTTTCTCTCGCCCCCCGTTTCTGCTGAATTCCTCTGCCCCCCTGCCCCCACTCCCACCTCCCAGATACATGTCCCGTCCCCTCCCCTACTTAATGGCGGCAGTTGTGCAGTCGCGCCGCTGACACGCCTAAAGCAAGCCGTACTGCGCCCGCCCGCGACTCGACCGCGACCAGCACCAGGAACCCTCACACTACCAGGCCGCACCGCTATGACTCATCAACCCTCCACGCACTCAACTCTGGCAGACACGCTGACTGTGCAAGATCCTCGCCCAACACCACCCATGGGCAGTTCTCGTGCAGAGCCTGCCGCAGATCCTTCACCATCGACAAAGCTCCCACTACTGCCGAAGGCCCGCCTGATGCACGCACCACCAAAACCCTGACTTGCATCCTCCTCAACGTGCCCTCCCTGCACCGACACGCCATAGAAATCTGGGACCTGATCGACACCCTCTCGCCCGATGTCGCCTTCTTCACAGAAACCTGGACCAACGCTACCTCCGGCCCCGACGTCGCCACTGCCATCCCAGATGGCCACAAGATCCAGAGAAAGGACCGCCTGCACCGCCCAGGAGGAGGACTCGCCATCGCACACAAGACCCCCCTCCGACCCTCCACATCCACCACGAGTGACCCCGACTCCAACACAGAGCACCTCCACTTCCAGATCCAGACCAACCCCAGGACCATGCTACGCGGCACCCTCATCTACAGACCGCCAGGACCTCGCACCCAACCCGCAACTACCATCGTCGAGCTCGCTGCACCCCATGCCATCACCTCCAAGGACTACATTCTACTCGGGGACCTGAACTTCCACCTCGACAACTACAACGACCCCGACTCCACCACTCTCCTTGACAACCTCAAAAACCTAGGACTGAAGCATGCCCACCCACAGAGCAGGTCACACCCTCGACCCCATCTTCACAGGAGGAACAAACATCCGCTTCAGCCACACCTCTCAGCCCCTCAGCCCACCAATGCGTCCACTTCACTTTCAACTCCACCACGGCACCCAAGCCTGCCCCGCGCCTGCCACAACGGAACTGGAACAAGGTCACAGAGGAACACCTCAACACCACCCTCCGTCAAACACCCCCAGCGCAATGACTGACACCAACGCCGCTGCCAGGGAATTCCACCGCTGGATCTCCTGCGGCGCCGGCAAGCTGGCACCCCTCTGCCATCCCACCAAACAACGCCCTCTGAAGGCTGCCTGGTTCATCACAGAACTTCAAGAAACCAGATGCTCCTGCAGACGCCTAGAGAAAACCTGGCAAAACCAGAAAACCTCAGAGGCACAGAACAACCACAGGAGCGACCTGAAGGAATACCACCAGCGCATAAGAGACACCAAACGGACCTTCATAAGAGACAAAGTCTTGAACTGTTCAACATCATACAGCAGTTCACAAAACCCTCCAGCGAAGCCACGGACAGCACACCCTCCCAGTAACTATGCGACAAGCTCGGTTACTACTTCCATTTGAAGATCAAGGTCCTCTACGACAACTTCAGCGAACCAGCGCCGGACACCAACCCCCTACCCACCGCCGCAGATAAGCCGACCATCACAACCTGGGATCCCGCTACCATCGAACTCATCACCACCACCATGAAGAAAACACACTCAGGAGCCCCAACGGACCCCTGCCCACCGCACGTATTCCAGAGGGCCAGCGCCGCCATCGCACCCAAACTACAACGGACCATCAACGCCTCCCTTAGATCCAGCATCTGCCCAGACGACTGGAAACGAGCGGAGGTGAAACCCTTCCTCAAGAAACCTACAGCCAACCCAACAGACCTGAAAAACTACCGACCCATCTCTCTCCTCCCCTTCGCGGCCAAAGTCACTGAGAGACTCGTAAACACCCAGCTGACCGCCTTCATTGAAGAAAACTCCATCCTAGATGCCTCCCAGTCTGGATTACGCAGCAACCACAGCACCGAGACCGCCCTCCTCGCCGCCATCGACGACATCCGCATACTACTCGACCAGGGACACTCAGCGGCCCTCATCCTTCTAGACTTCTCCGCAGCTTTCGACACCATTTCACATTGCATGCTCGCAGCCGGACTTCGTGACGTGGGAATACAAGGAGCCGCCCTCGACTGGATCCAATCCTTGCTCTCCAGCAGAACCCAGAGGATTCGACTCCTGCCCTTCCTCTCCAAACCCAAGGAAATTAACTGCGAAGTACCCCAGGGATTATCACTCAGCCCCACGCTCTTCAACATCTACATGGCCACCTCGCCGCCATCGTTAGACAGCATGGACTCAGCATCTTATCCTACGCCGACGACACCCAGCTCATCCTCTCACTCACGAAGAACCCAGAAAACACCAGACTCTGCTTCCAGGAAGGAATGAAGAACGTGGCAGCCTGGATGAAAGACAGCTGCTTGAAGCTCAACACAGAGAAGACCGAGGCCCTCATCCTCGGACCCTGCACCTCCGCCAGGGACAACACTTGGTGGCCCCCCACCCTTGGGAACCCACCCATCCCTACAGAACCTTGGAATCATCCTTGACTCCTCCCTCTCCATGAACCGCCCGATCAAAGCAGTTGCATCCGCCAGTTTCAACTGCCTGCGCATCCTCTGTAAAAACTTCAAATGGATCCCCCCACTGCAGAAGGACCGTCACCCACGCACTCATAACCAGCAGACTGGACTACGGCAACGCCCTCGATGCCGAAATCAACAAGACCCTTCTACACAAACTCCAAACCATCCAGAATGCCGCAGCCAGACTCGTACTCGGAACACTGCATCACAAGCACATGACCCAACACCTACATGACCTCACCTACATGACCTCCACTGGCTCCCCATCGAGAAGAGGGTCACCTTCAAACTCCTCACCCACACCTACAAATCCCTCAACAACATTGGACCCGAGTACCTCAACAAAAGAGTATCCTTCCACGTACCCAATAGGAACCGCCGCTCCACCGACCTCGCCATTGCAGAAGTCCCCCGCATCTGCAGAAACAGAACAGGCGGGAGAGCTTTCTCCTACATCGCAGGCAAGACCTGTAATGAGCTCCCTGTGAACATCAGACACTCCCCGACCCTGCACACGTTCAGGAAGGACCTCAAGACCTGGCTCTTCGACTGATCCGGAGCTGCTCCCCCCCCCAGAGCCATGAGACCCTCATGGGTGAGTAGCGCGCTATACAAACCCCTGATTGATTGATTGATTGATTGATTGATTGATTGATTGATTGATGCAACTGGCTAGTAAAAACCCACATCCTCTATTGCTGGTCCAAGGGACTAAAATGTATGAGGTCAAACAGATCTGGATTCATGGAGTTGGCAGGGCAGAAGTGAAATTTGTTCGATTGGTTAGGCTATTGTCCGGATCAGCACTTACGGGAACCAGCAGCTCGTGTACATGCCTGTTATACCTGCTGCTGAGCCAGTGTGATTGGGTTGTGGAATGTTGGTGTATGGAGATGCTGTGGAATGTTGGATGAGTGAGAGAGCCATTTGGAGAATGGGATGAACAGCAGGAACACTGCCCCTGGTGGAGTTCTTCATGGCATCTACTTAAATAAACATCCTATTTAATCTATCGTGGACTACTGGACGTCCTTGTAATGCAACAATACCCCTTGCTTGAATGTGTGCTTCCGTCATCAGTGAAGATTTGGATTGGGATCCTGATTAACTGGGTGCCCAGGGCAGCATCTTGCCTTCTCTTTCAAGACCACTAGTGAGCCTTGGGCTTTGCCTGGTATGTATCATTGTTTGTGGGGCACTGCTGGGCACACTGAGCCACACTGTGAAGTCTCGCTGGAACTCCTGAGATTTTCGTTTTACAGTGAGACCTGGAAGCCATCTTGTGGGTCTCTAAGACCAAGCCCCATGGTTTCTGTTGCTAGTCAATAGTTGTTCTTGGCAGAGTCCTCTTGTAGACTCAGCATCCATTGTGCCCTCTAGCCTGAAGCTTGATAGGCTGATCAGTGGTCATTGTGTGAACCGAGTTGGTAGGTGGTAATGAGGATCCAGCCTTGACCCTGAGCCAAATTCATTTCTTAGGAACAGAGTGACTGAGTGTGTGAAGTGGGATTATTTCCTCATTTTTAAAGCAAACTAGTCAGCCCTAATTCAAGGCACATCGATTGAGCCGACACATGATGGTAAACCTAGAGCTTGACGATATGTCCCACAGTCGAATTTTTCAAAATCTCTAGAACCAAATAAGCCATTCTATAGTTTACACCCGGTTCAATTTTAGTAAAATAGGCTTTTAAAAACGGTTCTACTAACCCACTACGATACTAATTAAAAAGAAGTAGATGCAAAGAGGGATAATGTAGCACAGCAATAGTATACTGCGCATGCTCTCGAAAACAGTTTTTACGCCTAGGCATTGGTAAGACTTGACAGTGGCCCAATGAAATAATATTTTCTTACCCCTAATCTGTGTGACTTGTGCTTATTAATATTAATTTTCAACCTGTTCATAGAGGAATAAGATTCAAAGGCAAGTAATACTCTTTCAAGTGGCAGCAAAGCATTCACAACATGCATAGGAGAGCTAGGTCCTTCAGGAGAGGATATTTTCTTTGATTTTAGGAAAACTGGAATCGAAGTAGATTGCTTCTATAATTGATGACTGTGGTACAAGAGACTCTTGCATGCCTGTAATAGTAGATAACGATTCTGAATCACTAAGTAAGTACACTTGTATGTAGCAGGCAAGAAATGCATGTGGTTTGCCTTCTTTGCAGCTCAAAAAGTCAATTTCCTGTATAACACCAAATCGTCAACTGTCTCAGAGAAAGACCCCACATCAGAAGAAGTCGAGAAAATCGTTGCTGCTGTTCTGTCTTGAATCTATGAGACTTGTAGCCGCTTACTGATCCACAATGGGAAAGGATTTCTGGTCCTGTGTGCTGGTCCTGTAAGGTCACATGCCTAAGAACCTTGTCTTCTGTTCTGAGCAGCAAATTGAGAAGGTCCAATGGACTGAAGATTCTGCTGTGGCTGAAGTACAGTCTTAGATCAGTGGCAACTGAACTGTTCTTCAGTCAGCACGTGTGAAATGTTCCCATTGTATCTGGGAACTAGAGAAGGCATTAAAGACTGAGGGGCAGATTTATCAAACTTTCTTGCAGTGCAGTACAGCACAGCACAGCAAGCTACATTGCTGCGGTGCGTAAAAGACAAGCGGCAGGAATGCACCATATTTAACATCATACGGCGCATTGCTGTCTTTGCCTTATGCAGGAGCACAATGTGCTGCCTAGTGCCAATGCAGGCACTCTTAGCTTGTGATGCAAAGACAGGATTATTTCTGTGCAGGAAGAGGCAGCTTCCTGTTCAAAAACAATCCTCTGAGCAATTTTCCTCTTTCTATGTGTGCTGCAGAAAGCAGATTTCTGCATGGTGAAATGGATACTGAAAAATAGCTCCTTTAGCTGAGCTTGAAGGGAATCAAGCTAAAGGAGTGATTGTTGCATCCAGGGATTGAGAAGTTGATAATGGAAAAAGTATTCTAGCTACATTTTAGTACATGGCCCAACCAGGCCATGAAGTTGATTTTCAACCTTCGGAATTTTGAAGTTTGAAGGTAAAATATTCAAATTGGATAAACCACTAATGTGTGAACTTTTTAATGTAATGAATCACCAACTACTGTCTGACTGCACTGCATCATCAGTTCACTCTAGTTCAGTCTTGGATAACACACTTTAATTTTTGACTTCTGATTCATTTTCATGGGGTCTATTCTGTTTTAGTAATAATTCCTGACACCTATATTCAATTTTCATTAATGTGGCATCATGTTAATCATTACAAGAGAGAGGTGTGGTACTCCAGAGTGGCTGACTCGGGAGAGCGGGGCTTACGGTTCGATCGGCAGCTCAGCTCAGCATCATGTGACTCTGGACAATAGATCACTTAATCACCCTGACGCCTCCCCGCCTGGATACCCTTAGGGGTGATAAGTTTGTGTTTTACCAATGTGGAATTATTATTATTATTATTTCATTGACGTTTCATAACAGAATTAGTTAGGACTTTTCAAATAATTATTTCCTAACTATAACACTTTTTCACAAGTAGCAAATTTGTTGTTATCTGAGAAATGCTTGCTGCTCATGAAAGACTACCAAGGGTACCCTAAGGATTCCTCAAAGTAGCTAATTCCTTAGAAAGCATATGATTGTTTTGGTTTTGGTGGAGCAAGATCGCTTTGACATAAGAGTTATCGAATTAAAATTTCAAATTTAGGCTGTCTCAAATTAACTCAGACCTACATGAATGTAGACCCTAATATTATGCTATAATAAAAATATTTTTCTTATTTGCTCATGAATGTTTGAAATAGTTTACTTCTCCTCCTCATTTCTTTTTCAATATAAATATTTTTTTTAATTGTAGTTGAAAAGATAGTACACTATTTAGTAACCACGCATTATCAGAATTGCTTACTTTATTTGATTCTTCCATGATCAAATAATTACAACTTTTCTCTTCTCTATCTAATAGAACTTTCAATGTGTAGGAGTTGATTCACAAATCCAATCAAGACTGAAGTCTCTCTTTCCCAAATGACACAACAGTGTGGTTTTCTGAAAAGTGTTTATTGTTTTTTTACTTGATGGTTGTTGTTGTTATTTTTTCTAGTCTGCTATTGCTAACTTTACAAAACAGAAAAACCACAGCAGCAAGTAGCAGCAGGCAAGTTATGTTTAGAGTACCATAGAAGAACCCACACCGAACCACAGTTGAAATTCTCCAAAGGAGATCCTGGCTTCTTTGAAGCATCTTTCGGCCTGCTGAAGAGTTTGCCATAAGGTATAATTCACTTGTAATACAGCGGACAGGATATTCGCCACATCTGTGATGGAGTATCTGGGGTTTTCCTTAAGGGTTGTGATGACTGATCTTTGGAAGTGGTGGGATGTAATACTTGTCCTCAATTCTAGAGAGTGAAGGGAGGAGAACAAAGGGACAAATGTGTCAAATAGTGCATTTTGGACAGCCATTTGAGAGTACTCTGGGCAAAGGGGTAAATTCCGAAGCATAGCAATAGATTGGGCAGTTCAGTACATACCACTCAACGTCACAATATCCTACTGCTTCTGAGAGATGCCCTCGGTCAATCGGAACTACCCGTCAATGTAGTGATGGGGTTTCGAGTGTACCGGAGCAAGTCCTGCATGTTCACACTACTTTTAGGTTTACTTATTTTAACTATTGCCTGGTTTATCCCTTAAATACCTTGCTTGATCCACTCCAACGAAAGAGCAGTCCTGGCTACGTCCTTGCCTAGTGGACGGAAAACATCTGGCCAGCCCAGCAGAGGCACATGGAAAAAGCAATGCACGGCACTGACTTGGACTTCTGCAATCTCAGTATTTTGCTTGAGTACTGGGTACCATTCTAGTAGGTCACTATGCTGTGGGGGCTCCAGACCCCGCCTCCAAAACCTGCTAGCCTCTCTGGAAATTCCTTTCTGTGGCTGCAGAATGCGAATATTCCCCAAGATAGGTCATTGCTATCTGCATGGGAGAATTCCTTGGGAACAAAGTGCATGGAGGTGCCAGATCTGATGACTACAGCACTTTTTCTTGAAGGTAGTAATGCTACCAGAACTTGGAGAATAACTCTGAGGCCAATTTAGAGTTTGGCAAACAGGTACTCTGCCACAAACGTGATGCGTGTCCCGTCTACCTTACTGCAAGTGCATGACATCCAAGGGCACCTGCAAATAAACTGGACGAGTTAAGAAGATCAGAAAATTATCCATGAAAAAGACATCACCTCGGCAGGGTGAACTTTTCTGTTTTTCTTACTCAAGAGAGTCAAAGCTACAGCAGTAACACCCAATCCTTATATTGAACTTCGTGCAGCTCTCATCAGACACAAATTCAAGTATGATCTAGTTGGTGCAATTTTCTTACAGAAATATTTCCTAAGTCCCGAAGTTAAATCTTTCACTTAGATTTAACACCAACTTATATGTGATGGCGTTAACTCTTGGGTGAGGCACAGGCAACTTAGGCAGCAGACGATTTAGGCCGCAGTCAACAAAAAAACAAATCTGACATTCCCCATAGAGTAACATTGAACTCGTTATTCTAATGCTTTCTTGATGGGCACTATTGTTTTCCTCATAACTTATTATTCCATATATTAGATTTTCTTATTGTTTAGTGACATCTCTCTTTCTAAAGTCACAATCTCTCCGATTGGATCTTTTCAGTTCTTTATTTCCTGAATGCATTGTGGTTTTTGATCGCTGTTTCCCCACAAAACTTAGGGGTCTTCTTTTAGCAACACAGCCGTCTTGAGCAAAGCCACCAGGCGTGAGTTGAGGATTTCTGCAACAAGCCTGTGTATCTTTGTGGGTCAGACTGTTCTGCCTGTGTGGGGCTCAGTCACAGCTTACATCAAGGCTGTGACCTCTTTCCCCATCGCTTGGTATTGTGACTCGCAGGACTATTAAAGAGTCATTGTGAATCTGATAAATGATAGAGAAGACGTTGATCTGGAACACGAGTGCCATTTGTTCCAAGAACATCTTATATTTCTAATAGAAATGCTCAGCGAATTAAATGATACCACAGTTCCCTTGGGAAGATTACTGTTAATGAGAAATCTTCATTGTAAGCAGGATGTTTATTTATCATGAAGGGACCCATTTCAGTGAATACCCTTTGGCAGGTTACACAGCTAAGGGCTAATTAGCTTCAGTTGAAATGGAGTGATGATACATACCTAATGAATCCTGGGAGGCACACTCTAACCTTGTTTCGAATCTCACAGAGTAACACACAGCAGATTAGTAGAACAAAGCTTATTGAGGAAATGCGGCCCTTCACAGAGAGCTTCCATGAAGAAGTTGTTCTCCAGTGTGCTTGGACATGGTAGGGTACACATTAGAAAGATTCGTAAATTGTGTGACAAATTCAACAGTGGTTTATATACTATAAGGAGGTGTATTCGATTTAATGTATGCAATATTCATTTGTCTGTCACCCATAGTTCACAATTACAGGATAAGCATTATGTGTACTACTCAGATACACGAAAGAAGGCTCAAACCTTAGGTTGCCAACTGTTGTGGGTGCATGTGTGTGCTCTCGAGAGTGTGTGGCCTACAGTGACACACTTGCAGTACAGCTTACAAACACTAAAGTCGACGTTCAACCACCATCTGCAGACAGGGGTTTACTGTATGCTGCTTAACATATATATTAACCTGAAAGAGCACTAAAATAGTCTGTAGTCATAGTGTACATCTACTGACATATATGTATTATAAACCACCAAACATGACATCCTGGTGCGTTTGTATGTCAGAATATTGTAAGCAGACATATTCTCTCACTTAAATTTTAAATCATAAAGTCATTTACAAAACTATTGTCCAATTGGTGAATATGTTCGGCTTTATATTAAGAACACAATATTTATGTCTGATAATATTTTGACAACAAAAATCTGGTTACCACACTGTTAGAACTGGGGGTCTCGAGTTGGCAGAGGTAGGTACCTTTGACCAAATAGGGACCCTTGCTTCTAAGTCAGGGAAAGGGGATTACACTACTGGATAACCCCTGCTCACCCCCTTGGTAGCTTGGCACGAGCAGACAGGTTTATCTCAAAGGCAGTGTTTTAAGCATTTGTGAACACATACAGTAATACAGTGAAAACACTACAGATGGACACCACACAGGTTTTATAAAAATAAGTAGTCTTTATATAGACTTAACACAAGACCACAAACGACAAAAATCCACAATACTGTACTCAAAATTGACTTAAAGATGGTAGAATTAACTTAGTTCAAGTTGATGGTAAATGCGACACAGCTCTCACAAAAGTACCTGGATGCGTAGCGCAAAATAAACAGAAGGCTCGCATCGCTGGAGATGCATCAGTTCCTTGCTTCAGGGGAGACGATGCGTCGCGCCTCAATTTTTGCGCAGAGTAGGGGATGCGTCTTGATCCTTACTGGAGAGGAGGTGATGCGTAGATTCTCGAACTGCGGCCCGGCTGCGATGAGGCAAGATGGCGCCGCGATGCGACAATCCGGTGCGATGCGATAAGATGGCGCCCTTGATACGACGATGTGAAGACGATGCGTGCACGCCCTGGCAGCATTGCGGTGACTCTGTACGTTGAAGCTGCGACAGGCCCTGCGACACGCTTCTCTGGTGATAGGACGGTGGCGCCACGCTTCTCCGGTGATGCGTCAACAGACAACTGTGACGAAGACACGCTTCTGGGGAGATGCGGCACGCTTCTCCGGTGATGCATCGACTACAGCTGCGGCGGCGATATGATTCTTCTTGTTGCGTCGTGCTTCCAACTCCCAGCGACACGCAAGCTTCTGCAGTTAGAATTCCCAGCAAGGAAATTCAGAGGGGAGCTGGTGGTGAAGTCTTTTGTCCCTGAGACATCAGCAGGAGGCAAGCACAAGTTCAAGCCCTTGGAGTAATATTCTGCAAGATGATGAAAGTCCTTTGAAAGATCCTTCTCCTCTCCTGGGCACTGAAGACACCACTGTAAGCCAACCCAGCTACACAGCACACTGGCAGGGGGTGCAGTACAACTCCTACAGCTTCCTTTGGTTCTTCTCCTTGGCAGAGGTTTGTCTTGTTCCAGAAGTGATCTAAAGTCTTGGTGTCTGGGTTCCCATATTTATACTACTTTTCTCTTTGTTCTCTGAAGGTAGAGAGGCCTTTGCCTAGTCCGAACCAGTTACGGTCAGTCCTGGAGTACTTTGTTGACAAGACTCCTTCTTTCCTTTCACAGTGTAGGCCAGGCACATCAGACGCACCACAGGAGGTGGAGCCAGCATTGTGTAGGGAAGGCACAGCCCTATTCAGGTCTCAGGTGCAGCTCCTCCCACCCATCTACATGCAGATCTCTCTATTCAGCCCTGTGCTGACTCACCCTGTCTCCTGGAATCCCCCAGCCCCTGTCACTCAAACTCCAGACACACAATACTCAACCTAGCAGAGGCAGGCTTGGACAGTTAAGCAAGAAAATACGAAGGGCCCGATTCACAGAACTAACAAAGACAAAATCCTAAACTTACTACCATTTTGGTATTCACAGAAGGCACTTACTCATTTTGGTATTCACAGAAGGCACTTACTCATTTTGGTATTCACAGAAGTTAGTAGTCCTAACTTTAGGACTCCTAAATGCCTTCTGTGAATACCGAAAGTCTTAAAATTAGGATTTTTCGCAGTTTAGTAGTAGTAAAGTTAGGACTCCTAACTTTAGGACTCCTAAATGCCTTCTGTGAATACTGAAAGTCTTAAAATTAGGATTTTTCTCAGTTTAGTAGTAGTAAAGTTAGGACTCCTAACTTTAGGACTCCTAAATGCCTTCTGTGAATACCGACAGTCTTAAAATTAGGATTTTTCTCAGTTTAGGAGTAGTAAAGTTAGGAGTCCTAACTTTACTACTCCTAAACTGAGAAAAATCCAAATTTTAAGACTTTCGGTATTCACAGAAGGCCTTTAGGAGTCCTAAAGTTAGGACTCCTAACTTCTGTGAATACCGAAATGAGTAAGTGCCTTCTGTGAATACCAAAATGAGTAAGTGCCTTCTGTGAATACCAAAATGGTAGTGAGTTTAGGATTTTGTCTTAAGTTAGTTCTGTGAATCGGGCCCCTACTTTCTAAAAGTGGTATTTTCAAACACAGAATGTTAAAACCAACTTCACTAAAAGATTTATTTTATCATTCTGAGTTCAGGCATCCTAAACTCGAATTTCTACCATGTTCCCTGGGTCACTAAGGATTATAAGATGTAATGATCAAACTGCTCATTCTGGCCAATGGGGAACAGGTAGCCTTGCAATAGTGAAAAACGAAAATGGCTGTAATTCACTATTAGGACATGCCACCCACACCAGGGCATGTCCTACCTTATACTTACAATGCACCCATGCCCTTGGGCCTACCATAGGGGTGTCTGATATGAAGAAAAGGGAAGGTTTAGGGACTGGCAAGTGGGTGCACTTGGCCAGTCAACATGGCAGTCAGAGACTGCAAACAGGCTCTGCAGTGGCAGACCTGAGACACATTTTACAAGCTGCTTTTGTGGGTGGCATAACCAGTGCTGCAAGCCCACCAGCAGCATATGACTTACACTCCCTGGGCACACATGGTGCACTGTACTAGGGTCTGACAAGTAAATCAAATAACCAAATCATGGAGTCACTAATCAATACATCAATTTAACATAGGGAGCACTTACACTTTGCCACTGAATAGAAGTGGGACAGTGCCCAAAGCATCTAAACCAGCAAAACATATCCAAAACAGAGGAGGCAATCAGAAAGAATGGAAGGGAGACTCACTCCAATGGTACCAGGTCTAACATGTGTCCCCTCCAGCTGAAATGTGGGGAGAACTACCCTTCCCCTTGGGAGTTCTCATCACTAAGTCGGAAAAATCTGGACAGACCATCAGCATTAGCGTGTTCTGTACCAGGGCGGTGTTCCACCGTAAAGTCCATCCCCTGTAGGGAAATGGACCACCTCAACAACTTTGCGTTCTCACCCCTCATCTGCATCAACCATCTGAGGTGCCTGTGGTCTGTCTGAACCCGGAAGTGAGTCCCAAGCATGTGTGGTCTCAACTTCTTCAGCGCCCAGACCACATCAAATGCCTCACGCTCAATTGCACTCCACCTCTGTTCCTGTGGAAGTAACCTCCTACTGATGAAGGCTACAGGTTGGTCTAGGCCCTCTTCATTAATCTGTGGTAGAACAGCCCCCACGCCATGCTCTGAAGCGTCTGTTTGAACAATGAATTCCTTTGAGAAGTTGGGCGCCGGAAGCACGGGTGCTGTGCACATGGCAGTCTTCAGGGCGTCAAAAGCCTTCTGACAGGTGTCAGTCCAGTTCACTTTCTTGGGCTGCTTCCTGGAAGTCAGCTCAGTCAAGGGTGCAACAATGTTGCCATACCCCTTGACAAACCTCCTGTAGTACCCTGTGAGTCCTAAAAAGGCTCTCACCTGTATCTGAGTCTTAGGGGGTTCCCATGCCAGGATGGTATCAATCTTGGGTTGCAGGGGCGCCACCTGGCCGCTCCCTACCTTGTGCCCCAAGTACACCACGGAACCCTGCCCGATCTGGAACTTACTTGCCTTGATCGTGAGGCCTGCCTTATGCAGTGCCATCAACACTTCCCAGAGGTGGCACAGATGTTCTTCCCAACTGGCGCTGAACACTGCAATGTCATCCAGGTAGGCATCACTGAAATCTTCCAGTCCAGCCAACACCTGGTTGACCAACCTCTGAAAGGTGGCAGGGGCATTCTTCATCCCAAAGGGCATAACCCAGAATTGGAAGTGCCCATCTGGTGTGGAGAGTGCAGAACTCTCTTTGGACCCATCAGTTAAGGCGATATGCCAGTACCCAGACGTCAAATCAAATGTGCTGAGGTACCGTACAGCCCCTAACCGATCAATGAGCTCATCAGCCCTGGGGATGGGGTGCGCGTCAGTCTTGGTGACTGAATTGAGTCCTCGGTAGTCCACACAGAACCGGAGTTTGGGTGTGGCACCAGGCGCGGCAGCCTTCAGGACCAAGACCACTGGGCTGGCCCAAGGACTGTTTGAGGACTCAATCACCCCTAAGGCAAACATCTTGGAGCCTTCCTCCTTGATTTAAGCCCTGACCTTTTCAGTCACTCTGTAAGCCTTGTGCTTCACAGGAGGACTGTCTCCAGTGTCCACATCATGGATGCACCACTCAGTGACACCAGGAACCAAGGAGAACAAATCAGAGAATTGTCCCAACAGTTGGCGACAATCTTGCTGCTGATCAGGGGTCAGTGTGGCAGAGAGGCTGACACCATCCACTGACCCATCTTGCTCTGTTGCAGACAGGAGGTCAGGAAGAGGCTCGGTCTCCTCCTCCAGTCCATCATCCGTTGCTAGGAGCATGCCCACTTCAGACCGTTCTAAGTGGTGCTTCAGGTGGTTAACATGTAAGACCCGCAAAGGGTTCCTTGGAGACTGCAAGTTCACCAGGTAGGTGACATCACTCTTGCGCTCCACCACCTCAAATGGACCGGTCCACCTGTCCTGGAGCGCATCTGGGGCCAATAAAAGTGGGTGGCAAGCCTCTCAAAAGTCTTGTCCTGCCCAGATGTCCAGGTACATCATGAGTCAACCCCACTAGGAAGGTTCTGAAGCGCTGGGGTACCACCAGCACACGGGCTAACCCAGGCTCAGCAACCTTAGGCTCTGTATACAGGAGGTCATTCTCCCAGTAGATCCAATGTGATCCAGACTGATCACTTGCTGCCTGGTTTGTGGCCTGTTGCCGCAAACACACAAGAGAAGAGCACTTCTTCTGTTCTGCACAAAATTCCTCCCTGGAGAATCCTCCTTCTTGCAGCCAATGGGTCAGCTCAGGCAGGTCCCCCAGTTCGGCAATCTGTTTCCCTGTAGGTTCCAGGGCATCCCCCTCTATGTCTGCCTCCTCCTGGACCGTGGGAATAATGCGGGCTGGTTTCCTGCACCTCCTACCTCTTCTCATTAAGGCAGGTCCCTGGGCCATACTTTCAGGCTCCAGGACCTCTTCAACACCCTTACTGGCTGCCATAGATCGAGTGGTTACACACGCTCACTGAGGCAGACCCAACATCTCCAAATGAGCCTTCTTCTCCACCTTAGCCCAAGGGGAGCTTTCCAAATCATTGCCCAACAGACAATCCACAGGCATGGCTGGCCTCACAGCTACTTGAAGAGTACCAGAGACCCCTCCCCCACTCAAAGGGAACCTGAGTCACCTTGCAGTGGCTCTCTGTGTTGTCAGCGGCAACACACACCTTAAGGGACCACTTGACAGAAGTCTTATATCCTGTTAGGTGTGACAGTTCAGGTACCAGGGGCAGAAGATCTTGCCTCAAAGTCTTGCATTGATCAGTGGTCAAAATCAATAACTCAGTACTCCATCCCTTAGTTACACAGCCTAGTTTTCAAGCATTTCCTAGCTGGTTGGATTCTGAGTATTACAATATTTAAGTCTTGTACTTCAGGGGTCGAATCCCAGTTTTTATCACTACAGGTTTCGTTGTCATTTTCAACTGGATATTGCTTTAAATGTGTGTGAGGGGATAGAAAGAAGAAAGAGGAACTTACCTGCTGCCAGAAACCACTATCCAACAATGCTCGGGGTGACACCACCTATGGGAAACAAAACATATAGTCAGGGAACAGGATGAGTCAAGGAGGAAACAGTGCAAAGGACTACCCTACGCAGGGAGAAGGAGGAGCAAATGGTAGTAAAATGTCAGAGGTTGGGGAAGTAGCAAGAGACAGAAAGCGAGGACATTGAGGCGAGGAGCCCGATTCTGGAGAGGCAGCAAAGCAGGGGAGGAAAAGTTCCAGGCAGAGAGGCAAATCAGGAGTATGGGGAGCCTGACCTGGAAAGAGTGGAAAACAAGTATGGCGCAACATTCAAAGGTGAGGAGGAGGACGAGTGGTGTGGGACTGTTGGATGCCAGCAACAGTCACAAGAAAGCCCAGGGCAAATCAGGAGAGTTGTAGCATACCAGGTGAGGGACCAGGAACCTGTCAGAGGGGCAGGAAAGGGGGATATCGAAGTATATATTTTTTCTTTGGGTGGTCACGGGATAAGATTGGGAGTGATTTATTCTCTTTTCCCTTTCTCTGTACTTTCCATCCACGGTTTGAAAAGAGAAAGAGAGGTGAGGGTGAACCATGGGAAGAAGGGAACGGAACAAACAGTCCTCGTTATTAGATATACAGAGCCCCTTCCTTGGACAGAGGAAGGGGAAGATACCCAAACCGATGAGGAGATCCTAATTCCGGGATGACTGGGGAGATATGGTCACGATTTACTCACTTCCATTTGACTGGATAATCACACAAGGGTGAATGGGCTATATAATTCAACAAAGGTTGAAGACAAAGCAAGTGATAGAGGAAATCCATAAAGGAACAGAAAGAGTATTTTGTCTTCCTTACATATACCTTGGAGTTCGGGTCTTCTCCCAAGATTGCTGGTGGCATCAGTCCAAGAAGCCTAGGTAAAAGAAGAACCAATTAACCCCCATAAGACAGAGGATTTTTATGCTGAAATAACTTCAGAGTATTCTGGCAGACCAGAGACTTTTCGGCAATTTACCACTAAGTTTCTCATTTTTTTGACTTCTCATTTTTAAATACCTACATTAAAGGCAACAATTCAGAAATCCGTCAAGCCTCCTAAATCCTATTTCCGACCATTCCTCCAGAGTGTGTTTTTTAGTCAGTGGTCAGTGTGTGGGGTAGGAAAATCTTCATATATAGGATTGTGCTTCTTCATGAAGGTATAAATGTTATTGTGCATGCCACAATTAATTTGGTGTTGGGCTCATAATAGTTAATTGATTTTTTTGTTAGAAATTATATTACAAACTCAGGGATTTAAAAAGTTAAAATACATATTCCCCCGAGTTCTCACTCTAAACTTGCCATTTGGACCTCAAAGAGGGAAGCCAACCTGATCTCACTCTTTAGAAGCATTGGTAGTGCTCAGGCTTAACCTTGTAAAATAAGGCTGACTGGTGCACTGATCAAGAGCTCAAACAAGCAATGAATTCAAATGACTAAAATATGCAAGGTTTAAAGGATAAAAAATACTGGAAGAAACTGATAACGCAAAAAGCTTTAACTATGTCAGTGACAATGAATTATATCCTAGAGAGAATGATTAAATATTCTTAAACATAATGTCACTGTGGTTCCTTGAAACCAAACATTGGTAAGGTAGCCTGACTCACAAGTGAATGCTGTATGATAGCATATGTAGGTTTGATTGTGTCAACAAAGTTACCTTAAGAACGTAGGGGCAGATTTACAAGCTCCTTGCGTCATTTTTGCGCCGCAGTTGCATCACTTTTTGTGACACACCAGCAGCGTAAAAATGCGGCCCATTTACAACGTGACGCATCTAGGGAGATGTGTCACGTTGTAAAGCCCTGCGTCACATTATACCTGCGTCAGGTATAATGTATGCAGGGTGGGCGTTTCAACGCAAAAAAGCCTCGTAGAAGTGACGCAGTGAAATCTATAAGATTTCACTGCGCCACTTCTAGGACGCCACTGCGTCAAATTCTTACGCCTGCTTAAAGCAGGTGTAAGCAGTGACGCAGCATAATAAGGATAGGCCTCCCCCTGCATTGCTGGAGTTGCGTCGTGCTTGCGACACGACTCCAGCAATGCCTGCCTTTTGCGTCAACAGATGCGCCAGAATTTCTGACGCATCTGTCAATTCTTGCGCCATGGTGTGCCGTATTGTAAATACAGCGCATCCATAGTGGCGCAAGGGTTTCTCAGGGTGGCGCAGGGAAAGTGACGCATCTTTACAGATGCGTCACTTTCTTGTAAATCTGCCCCCTAGTATTTTAATCTCTCCATCCATTCATCCATAGGGTGCCTATGATATGTTTTCTGCATCAGTATTCTAGAGCATGGCCTGGGATAGGTTTTCTTGACAATGTCTATGTGCCCACTTGAGACAGAAAGCCAGATAGGCTGCAACCTCCTCTCAACCCACTGAGCAATATTTGAGTGAGGTGCAATAAAGCTGAGAGATATCACCGGGATAGTTAGTTGAGTCCACACCATCATAGAAAACCATAGCATAGAAATGCAGACTCAAAAACACTAGGAAACCAGTGATATCTTTTGAAGACTTATTTTTAAAATCAAAACCCTGACCCCCTGCATACAATATGATTGGTAACTATAAACAAATCTGCAAAAAAAAGTAGGCACATGCTTACTAGGAGTGGGAACAGTAAGTATACTGTAACATATTTCTTGAATCCACTCTCTTTATATCAGTATTTCAATTGCATCTCTTTAGCCAACTAAATTCATTTTAGCACCAAAGAAAGGGCCTAATTCATGTTGGTAAGATGACTCACACCTGCATAACTTGTGTAAACAATAATGCCAATGTTCTATAGCAGTGTCTGCTCTTCTGGTTGGCAGGTAGGCCGATAAGCTCATCCAGCGAAGGCTAAATGTACTCTCTATAGCCTATGGCAAATGTTGGTGATACGATTATGCATGGCCTGTCTCAATTCTCTGGCCCAAAGTTCCTCTCATCTTTATCACACCCGATTCTTAGGGGCATATTAACAAGCCAGGCGATAAAATGATCGCCGCTTTAGCGGCAGAAAACTGCCGCGGAAACGGCGATAATGGGCTTGATAATATGCTCTATGGAATTCCAATTGAAGCCCATGTTAGTTGTGAAGGACGTCTAACATGGGCTTCAATTAGAATTCCATAGAGCATATTATCAAGCCCATTATCGCCGTTATTATAGCGGCAGTTTTCTGCCGCTAAAGGGGCGATAATTTTATCGCCTGGCTTGATAATATGCCCCTTAGTTTCATCTCTTAAAAAACAATTCGTAGAAACAGCCTTCGCACCTTTCTCTTACATTCTGAGAAATCATTCTCATTGTTTAATAATAGGAAATGAGAAGTGAAATTATTAGCTTCAATGAAACCTTGCTCATAATTCAAAAACAATTACTAAAACTGAAATTTCGTTTCATACTTAATAACATGAATATATTCAAGCAGACTTGATTACCATGATGCAATGAACAATGGTTTGAGTGAATGTGCATTTTATATTTGACATTTATCTCCAAATAACCAAAATATATAATTCCATTCAAGAAGAGAAAATGAAAATGAAAAATCTGTATAATTTTTTGATGTCTGTTGTTGGCTGCAGGGTGTTGGAAATGTACCACAACGGCCCCTGGCAAATTCTTACTGTTCAGAAGTTTGAGACCCTTTCGCCCATAATTGTAGAAGGGGCACAAGGACAGTAACATCAGATTACCATGAAATGATATGCAAGGTCATCAGCTTTCTGGAAATTGAGAAATATCAAAGTGCTTTCGAAGGCTGTGGATGGTGTGCTTCTTTCGTAATATTAGCAGTGCTTTATGCCCATAAACATTTGGTGATTTGAGAGTATGCCTGAATTCACAAACACATACTGAATACGTGTGTTAGACCAGACAGCCTTAGGGTGATTTTCCCCCAAAAGTTTTGCCTGCTTGCCCCCAAATTTGTCAGAGTTTTGCTTCTGTAGTCCTTAGTACTCTGTGCACTTTATCACTGGTAACCAGTGCTAAAGTGCTTATGCTCACTCACCTAAACATGGTTTGATTAACATTCCCCTAATTGGCATATATAATTTATCGATAAGTCCTTAGTAGAGTGCACTACAAGTGCTCAGGTCTTGTAAATTACTACTTATTCGCCTGCCCAGGCTCGGCAATAGAAGGTCTGAGATATGTTCAAATGGCAACTTGAGTAGGTGATTGTGCCACCTACTCAAGTTGCCATTTGAACATATCTCAGACCTTCTATTGCCGAGCCTGTATGTGCAGTTTTAAACTGCAATGGCTACTTGGTAAGTTAAACTTCTTGCCAGACCCAAACCCACCTTTTTAATATATATATATCCCTTGGGTAGGTCCTGGACAGCCCAGAGGGTAGGGTGCAATACATTTAAAAAGCAGGTTTTATAAGCTTGACTTGTCCTGGTAGTGAAAAACTCTTACATTTGTGTTCTACTACGGCTCCGCCTACATCTCCCCCATAGAAAAACATTTGGATTACCTTATTACATTTTATAAGTCTAATTTCCATATGAGAAATTATAACTGATTCAAGTTTGGTGTGTATGGAATCTTAATTTAAAATCCTAACGTATGGTGAAGTCGGATTTTAAATTGCAATTGAGAAAATGCCACTTTTGGAAAGTTCATGAAATATAATTGGGTGACCCAGTGTCCCTCAGAACCTGGGCATCTAGAAAATATGCTACAATTGGTTCTGTTGGGAAAAAATGTCTTAACATTCCATCGTTAAATGTACAGAAATGAACAGAAACACACAAGAATAAGATAAATCAAAGTTAGTATATTGTACACTTTGTTTTTTTAGTTTTTTTTTAGTTTTGTTTTTGTTAGGCTGTCAACAAAACAAGTTCATAATTGGAAAGACAAGAACGTGACTTATAAGTAAATAGGTGAACTTAAGGTGACACGGTGTATGAGTGAAGACAATGTATACAGTGCAGTATATTTACAAAACAGCATGTAAAATGTATGAATCAATAGACAACCATCCCTAAGAGTGCAAATCTGCACAGGCCCTCTTTTGAATTCTGTTATTTTTCATCGGGTGGAGAATGTAGGGTATGGATTGTCAGAATCCGTCGACATTGCGACCCAAAATTGTGCGCGATTGCAACAGAGTCACCACGGGTCTTCTTCAGGACTAGGAACGGACAGGCTCAGTGATAGTGGTGTTGGATCCCACTTGGAGTCCTATCGCCAAATTAAAGATGCAAAATCCATCGTCCGGTTGGATTCAGTAGTAGTGGTGCAGGGTACCACATGTAGTCCTCAAAAGAATTAGGGGTGCAAAATCTACCGTCCGGTTGGATTCTTGGGGGAGATGATGCTTGATTAAATCAAACTTGTTCAGAGTGCAATCGGATTCCGTGGGTCAAGGCTTCAGCGAAGGTATCCTTGGAATGGTTACGTGGCCCTAATTTTGAGGACTACATATGGTACCCTGCACCACTACAACTGAATCCAACCGGACGGTGGATTTCGCATCTTTAATTTGGATGTGATAAAGTTTGGAGGACTGATGACCTGACTTATTGAGGAAGAGCATTGTCTTAATGATGGAGGGATCTTTGTCCGGGCAGCTGATCTTAGACAAACTGACATTGAGCTTAAGAAAGTCATAAAAATCTATGTCTAGAAGAATATATACTTGTTAGAGTACTCTGAAGGAAATCTGTATTTCTTAGGTGCCCAGGTACTTTAAGAAGTGGATGCCTTTTGACGCCAATGATTCCCAGAAAATAGTTTTCCCTGGATTTTGATATTTGAGTTTTACCATTTTAAACAGCTGAACATGTTCCACTGGCCTACAATTTTATAAGGTGTGAAAAAAGAAGATCACTCTGCTGGCAGTGTGCTAAAAAAAAGGTCTAAGTGCTCAGTCTACATTTCAAGTCACGAAAATAACCATAAAGCAGAATCACAATACCTAAAGATGAATTTATCTAATAATGTTATACTGCTGACGAGTATTTAAATTGAGCCAGTGGTTGCAGAGAGTGGGCACATGGCTCTCATCTTTGGGATACCGTGGCTTATTTTATATCATCTGAGTCTGGGGCACAGCAAGAGAGAGTAATAGGCAGAAAGAACGAGGAAGACAAAGATAATACAACTGTGAAATAAAGTGGTGAGGCAGAGATGAACAAGAACCTGCAAGAGTAGGAAAAGGAGACAGGAAATGTAGGATTATGAAATAAAAAAGAGGCATACAGTGGAATCTAGACTATGCTTACTTGGTATCTGGCAACCCTGCAGTGCCAGCCGCACATTGCTAAGAAAAACGTCTACAATTTAAACACTGGTGCTGACTAACAGGTCTTCTCGAAATAAGCATAGATTAGTAACTACTGAAAAGTCAGAACATCCGTGGCAAACTTACTTGTTTCAGTTGCACATCAGTGCTAGCAATATAAAATTCTGCAAAATGAAACAGCTGGAGTCTTACATCGTGCCTGTAATAGGAAACATTTAAAATCCAACAGGTCTCGTCTTTGAAAGGTCTTAGATGACTTTTTGGCCCTGACAATGCTTTGCATCAGTGATGAAAAGCAAAAAGAAAACAAAAGATTGTTGTCCAAGCTAGACCAAAACCAAACAAAAATGGGTGGTGCCAGGGTCATAACATATACGCATGCATGCATCACCACACAAAGATGCTTATGGGCTATGACGCCGTAGTTGAAATGTTGTTTTTACTTGATTGCTATTTCCAGTGCGTAGATGTATGCGCATACTTGTGTTACCATGAGTGTAATACAAATATACCATAGCCCTGCATTTGACAGGTTTTTTATGCTTACAATTTACTGCACGCAGATGCCCATCTCGGCATGTTAAGTGCCCCATTTTCTTGTTTTACGCGTTTGTTTCCCTGGTTTCTTGGGCCTTGGTTCTACCGAGGCACAAGGTGGCTGCCAACACTTTCTGGTTTGAAGTGTTGACAGCCAATTCGAATAAAGCTCGTGGTTGGGAGGGTGCGCGGATCCACCGCGCCTCTATATATCGAAACTTTTATTTTTTGATTTTCTCAGCAACTACTGAACGGATTTACACCATTTAAAAAAAGGGCGTTTCTGAACCAAGCACTACTTTTTGCCAAATTTGGTGTAATTCCGTTCAACAGTTTTGGCTGTAACCGTGTCTAAAGTTTCCGATGGAAAATTGATTTTTTTACCTCTATTTTTTGATTTTCTCTGCAACTACTGAATGGATTTACACCATTTAAAAAAAGGGGCGCTTTCCAAACTAAGCACTACCTTTTTGCCAAATTTGGTGTAATTCCGTTCAGAAGTTCAGGCTGTAGCTGTGTCTAAACTTTCCTATGGGAATTAACATGGAGAAAACACGTTTTGGTACCCCCCTTTTTCTCATACCCCACTTACCAAATCACCCCAAAACGTTCAAGATAGAAGCTGACCGGAGTGCCCCACTTGTTTTGAAAAGTTTGCGATGATTCGTCATCCGGCGCCAAAGTTATTGGGAAAACAAAAACGCTTTTCCTATGGAAATTAGGTCCTAACTATAACTACCTACTGGCGACCGCCAGTAGGTAATATATATATATATATTGCCGTATATGTTTCCTTTCTAAAGGTGTAAATAGGTATATATAATCCTAGAGTACTATACGTGTTTATGTGATTACTTATGTAAGGTAATGACATGTATATACAATTATAAAGCACGTCACGTGACCACCCGTGCTTCCCAATTCAGGGTAATTTCTGTGCACCAGATTAATTGCCTCTACGTATTTGTCGATTAGTGATGCAGAATATTAGCGATGACACAATATTTGTGTATTTAATTTCAATTTGCAATACAAACGCTTGCTAATTCATGCTATTAGTAACAGAGCTACAATTGACAGCGTGTTGAATGCATGGCACTATGCCAATCATAATGTCCACAAATAGCTGGTTTCCAGCCCATCATGTTGATACACTATTGTATATTTATCTTTGAACACTAAGGTTTACAATGATTTCGTTGGCATAGCATGTAACCAGCTATATAGTCATGAAATTGTATAATCTGGCATCATTTTTTCGACATTTAGAAATGGCCGCCAAAGTTACAGGCACCACTAGACAAACTTTTGTCTGTCGTTTATTTTCCCAGCTATGTAAAGTTCATCATGTTGATACACTTTTGTATATTTATCTTTGAACACTAAGGTTTACTATGATTTCGTTGGCATAGCATGTAACCAGCTATATAGTCATGAAATTGTATAATCTGGCATCATTTTTTCGACATTTAGAAATGGCCGCCAAAGTTACAGGCACCACTAGACAAACTTTTGTCAGTCGTTTATTTTCCCAGCTATGTACATACCTCCCATTTTGTGTACACTTCGTGTGATCAAGTCAGTTTCACTGACGAAACGTGTTACGAGTGACTAAATAAACAGTCAATTCTCCCTCCTGAGTGCGAGTCCTTCTGTGAAGAAGACGCTGTATGCTTATTGATTTACCGGGAGACCTGCTCGGTTTTTACTCGCCACCTGCCTATGGGACACGGATTCCGGAAAACAAGGTCGTTTTGTGGTAAATATATATATATATATATATATATATATATCCACAGAAAACGCGCGCTTCTTCCAGCAGCGTCAGACGGGCCACACCAACAGTGCTTCCAAAAAGTTCTTTATTAAAAAGACAAACAGGCATTACGCGTTTCGAATCCTGGGACTCTTAATCATATGCCGCTTGCTGCAATTACAGTGGGTTCGTTAGCTTTTAAAACGTAACTTGTTAGACATTGAGAAGGGCCAATTAGTCCAATTTAAAGGAACAGTTTCATTTCTTAAGTGTTATTCAGAATTTTATCACGTATTCGTATATTTAGCAGCAACGGTAAGTACAGTTGTTCATTCATTTTTTAGGTTGATCCTTTTAACCCCCAGTGGTTTCATATTCGATGTATTCCTTCAATGCCAAATTTAATTTCACTCTTAACTTTGTTTCCGGGACTACATCTCCCAAAATGCTCCACATCTGTCCTTATTACTTTTCTGGTGTCCATTGTCGATTTTGGCAAAACTTCACTAATTTTCCTGTGTACCGAGTGCAATACATGCTATAAAAGGAAAGTTCCATACCTCGGCCACAGTACACAACAAGGAAGTCCCACTACCACCGTATTCCTTTACAGCTTTCAGTTCGCCTTTCAAGGTGGTCTCAAGCACGAAGTGCATAGGAACATTCCTCTTGCAAATCCTGGCAGTAAAAAAGTTCATATCCCAAGTTGAGGCGGGCCTCACAAAGTGGCCCTTCCATCGAAGCTTAGTTCATGTTCAATGTCGCAGCCGGTGGGCATTCCTCCATATAAGCTTCAAGCTTCCAAAACAAACCCTCACATAAGGAATGCCTCTGCCTCTCGGATTCAGGGCCCGTTTCAGGTGTGTCAGACACCTCTTTAACAATGTATATATATATAGATCTCCAAATGAAATCCCAAGGTACAATCACCCTGGAGGAACACACAGGCATAGACTCAAAGAAGATAAAAAACGTTGTTTAATATCACATCACAAAGTCCAAATGACGAGTTTCGGCCGCCAGACTGTGGCCTTGATCACATGGCGCGCTGCAGTTAGATTACAGTTTAAGTAGGCATGTAAGTATTTCTTCTGTGTTTACATTCTTTGTATTTTTTTCATTTTTTTTCTAAACCCCAACGTGAGTTCTGACAGGATCCCAGACGGTCACATGCAAGTGACTCATGACAGACATAGTGTGTATTTGACTGACGTAATGGGCAGACTTTAAGTGAGTTGCATTCATGGGTCACCAGTACAAATTCCTGAAACCTGGGTAAATATATTAATATCTTCCAAAGCAAATTACTGCCTCAATTAATAATGTACGTTAGTGTAAACAATAATGAAACCACGCAAAGATAACAAATAGATCCTCAGTAGGCCTGGTTACAGTGTATGCATACATAGCCCCGAAACAGAGACAAGACAACAGGAAGAGCGGAATAAACTCCCTTATGGTGTAGTGGAGGAACAAGATTAAAAAATAAGGCCTAGCATATTTAACAGGGTGGACTGAAGTCTCAAAGCACAAATGCGTTACATGTCTGGTGTTGCGGTGGGCTATGGTCAGATTGAATGTGCAAAGAAGACAGTGAAGAAAAATGAAGAAAAACAAAGGATGAGCAAATAAATTGTAGAGGCAAGAAAGCAGTAGCGGCTCCTGGAGGGAGTGCTGTGGGATGGTGGGCGGGGCGGGGGAGGGGCAGGGTGGGGGGTAGTAAAGCCGACATACGGCCGAGCCATGGTAAGTGCATAAATAAATAAATGAAACAAATTACATTGCGCACGCTGCATCGCAATTTGGTCGTTGTTGTTCCCTGTTGTTTCTCAGTGAGGCGACTTTGGTGGATGTTTTACATGCGGCATGGCACATTGAGGGAACCCGTCCTAATGAGCCCAGAATCGAGTGGCACAGTGTGTGTTTGTTTCGAGGGATCGAATGATCTGGACCGCTGCGGCCACAAGAGGACAGTTGTTTGGACGCAAATGGGGCCATAACTTCACGGTGAGCTGCTATGTATTGACAAGGTGCCTCCTGAACCTGTCCGCATCGGAGTCTGCAGAAGACGATGGTTAAGCACAGGTGGGATTGTGGGGTCTCAGGAGAACAGACTCTAGTGACTGGTAGCTACCTACAGTGTCCAATGAAAGGGGATGCTGGGACTTGCAGTTTCCACGGGCCGTCGGGTTTCTTCCAATAGGAGAGATGCAATTTGCATTTAAATTGGGAACTGTGAAGAAGCGCCAGTACAATTATTTTGGCATCTAAGGAAGGCAGTAGCTGAAACGCGTCATGCCCAGGATACAATAAACCGACCTGTGAAAAGGCCGCTGTTTTTCCCTGTTGTTTCTCAGCGAGGCGACTTTGGTGGATGTTTTACGTGCAGCCACGACACGTTGGGGGAACCCGTCTTAACGAGTCCAGAATCGAGTGGCACAGTGTTTGTTTGTTTCTAGGGATTGAATGATCTGGACCGCTGCGGACACGAGAGGGCAGTTGTTTGGTCAGAAATAGGGCCATGATCTCATGATGAGCCACTATGTATTGACACGGCGCCTCCTGAACCTCTCGGTATCAGAGTCTGCAGAAGATGTTGCTTAAACACAGGTGGGATTGTGGAGTCTCAGGAGAACAGACTCCGGTGACTGGTAGCTACCTACCCTGTCCGATGAAAGGGGATGCTGGGACGTGCAGTTTCCACGAGCCATCCGGTTTCTTCCAATAGGAGAGGTGTAATTTGCATTTAAATTGGGAACTGTGAAAAAGCGCCAGTACTATTTGTTTTGCATCTGAGGAAGTTAGTAGCTGAAACGCGTCATGCCAAGGATACAATAAACCTACCTGTGCAAAGGCCGTTGTTGTTCCCTGTTGTTTCCCAGCGACGCGACTTTGGTGGACATGTGTATTTATATGTATGTCAAGCAGGGGCTGAAAAAAAGGGGGGTCAAAAAAGTGCATTTCCCATGTTAATTCCCATGAATATTTTAAACACGACTACAGCCCAATTTGCTGAATGGAATTACACCAACGTTGGCAGACAGCTTCATCTTGGTACAGAGAGCAGCCTTTTTGTGACTTGGTAGAATTACGTTCAGTAGTTTTTGAGATATTAAAGAAAATCAAAAGTTGACCATTTAGTGTTGCAAAGCCTACAAGACTAATATGTGACGCGTCACAAATACATGCACCAACAGGAATGCTGTGATTGGCTGGCCACAACTTGTGTACAAACTTGTGGCCACCATTTTATATAACGGGACACAGTCCCGGGTGGCTCAATTAAAGATTGGAAGATATAGACGGGGTGAGGGTAGAGGTACCCTGACCACACAGGTGTGATAAAGGGGTCTGTTAGGGACCCCTTATATGAACAAGACATTGAAAAACATTGATTTTCTCCATGTGCGATACTCATGAATTTGATGCTTTGCTCAGCTTGACCCCTCATGTAATATTCCCAGTAATATAAAAAAATGCATTCAAATACTCATTCAGATGCTAATGTACTCAAAGACCCACACAGACACTCATAGACCCACTCACAAACCCACTCATACACTCATGTACCCAATCAAATACCCACTCAGAGACTCATGCACCCACTCACAGACCCAAACAGATACTAATGCACCAACTCATAGACCCATTTAGAGGCTCACACACCCACTCACAGACACACCCGCACCCACTCACAGATCTACTCAGAGACTCATGTACCCACTCACAGACCCACTTATGCACCTACTCACAGACCTGAGAGACTCATGAAGACACTCACATACCCACTCAGAGACTCATGCACTCACTCACAGACCCACTCAGACACTCACACATCCACTCACAGACCTACTCAAAGACTCATGCATCCACTAAGAGACACATTGAGAAACATGCACCCACTCACAGATCTACTCAAATACTCATGGTCCCACTCACATGCCCACTCAGACACTGATGCACCCACTCACAGATAAACTCAGGCACTCATGCACCCACTCACAGACCCACTCAGAGATTCACACACCCACTCTGAGTCCCACTCAGATATGCTTGCACCCACTCGGTGACCCATTTACAAATCAACACATCCACTCAGAGACCCACTCAGACACTCTTGCACCCACTCACAGACCCAGTTAGAAACTAATGCACCCACTCACAGAACCACACAGACACTCAAACAGCCACTCACAGACCCACTCATACACTCATGTACATACTCACAGACCCACTTAAAGACTCATGCACACACTCACAGATCCACCCAGATACTCATGCACCCACTCACAAATCCACTCAGAGACTCTTGCACCGACTCACTGACCCACTAAGACACTCATGTACCCACTCATAGACCCACTGAGACACTCACACATCCACTCACAGCCCCACTTAGAGACTCATGCACCCACTCAGACACACTCAGACACACACACCCACTCACAGATCCACACAAATACTCATGGACCCATTCATATACCCACTCAGACACTCATGCACCCACTCACAGATCCACTCAGGCAATTGATATATATATCTCTATGCTTCTTCTGGTACATATACCACCTTACTCATGCTTTACAAATTGCCATTTGATAACTCAACGGCTGCCTTGTTGTGCTAACCTGCTTCCTTCTGCCCTCTTGTCTGGAGAAGAAGAACTGGACCTGAAACTTCATCTTGAACCCAGGAATCCAGAGTGCCTTAAAGGGCTAGTCTACTGTCCCCCTGATGTGAGCCTCAGAGACATAAAAGGCTTCCCTATAGCTCCTGGACCCGTTTTCAGCAAGTTCCGGACCCCCAAGGGATGCCCCACAGGCATCCCTTGGGGGTCCTGGACCCTTTGTGTGGCTCAGTGGGCTCTTAAATCAAGCTTTTGGACTCTTTACGACTGCGATGGGCCAGTTTGCACCAGAATGGCAATGCTCGCACTGAAAATCAGCACGAGCCACCACCAGTGCATCCCTTTGCACAGCAAGCATCGATCGCCGCGGAAGACCAATGAAGTGAGGCTCCAGCGTGCCCTTTTCCGACACCTGGCCTGCTCCTCGATCCATTCCAACCAACTCCAGTGACTCTCTCCTTGCTCCCTGGGATCCTCTTCACTGCGAACAGGATTCTTGGCACAAACTTGAGAAGGTAAACCTTCAGCGAGGCTAATATTGGACTGTATCCGACACACACTCCATCACTTCGGCCTGAACTTTTGAATGTGACCTGGTCCAGCGCAACCAGACAGCAGCAGTTAGCACTTTATATTTTTAGGGGCTATATTGCAGTTCTCGCTTTAAGAATTCATAGCTCTGGTTCTATTGATAGAATTTTTGTGATTTTGGACTTTTCTTAATTATTAAATGAAGATTTATTTTTGTAACTTGGTGTGGTATCATTTTGTGGTGTGTTTTTACTGTTTTACTGTTTCAAGTGTTGCACAAATACTTTACACATTACATCTCAGGTAAACTTGACTGCTCTGTGCCAACCTACCACAGGGGTGAGCACAGGTTAACTTGGAGTTGTTTGTGCCTTACCCTGACAAAGACTGTGGTTGCTGCGTGACCAGGGGTCACATCCCAGTCAACCAACAACCCTATTTCTTACACGTTTTTAGTAAACGAATCTACTAGAGGTCTATGATCCATTCTTACTTGAAATTTAGTTTCCATGCATTTATTTTCCAACATATTCAAAACCCCACCAACACGCTAGGGTTTCTTTCTCCAATATAGAATAGTTGAACTCTGAGCCTCTTTGTGGTCTGGAAGCCAAGACAATAGTTACCGATTTATGATTTTGATCTTGTAACAAAACCCCTCTAATACCGATGTACATAGCATCTGTCATATTTATTGAGTCACACTCTGCGAAATGAAGATAATGCTAGTGCATCAGCAATTTACCTCTTTATAAATGATCAAATTCTGATATATAATCATCATACCATGGATTTTCTTTTTTTAATTCTCTCAAATGTCTAGTTTTGTAAGAAAATACTCTGCCAAACCTAAAAATTATCTTAGTTTAATTCTTTTGGGTTAGGAGCATCCTCGATGGTCTTGACCAAACTTTGCTTTGGGCATATGCCTAGCTTACTAATGTTATGTCCCAAATAATAAAAAGAATTAACTTAAAATTTGCATTTGCCTTTTGTTATGGTTAGCCCATTCTCTTGTAAAATCATTAACACTTTAAACAAAGTCTCAGCATTTTCTATTTTTTGGCTTAACGAAGGCCAAGATATCGTCTTGAAAATGGGAAACATTATGTAAGTCCCTTAACAATTTGTGCATTATTCTTTGGAAATCAGCGGTGTGGAAATTAGCTCAAATAACATTATTTTGTAGCTAATTGCTCCTTCGGGTGTAATAAATAAGGTATGGTGTATGCTCGTGTTAGGTAAGGCTTCTTGGTAGTATACATTGAGAGATCTAAAGTACTAATCACTGTAGCACCATGTATCAAGGAAAACATTTCACAAATATTGGGCAATGGATGGCGAGCTACCCACACACAATCATTAAAACCACTCAAGTCAACACACAGTCTGATCTTACCATTTGGTTTATGTACCACAACCACTGGTGACAACTCAAAGGTTCTATCTCTTCTACAATATCCTTATAATATCCTGCTAACATAATTTTATCAATTCTTCCTTTAATGCCTTTCTCATGGATATATGAATATTTATTACTTTGTTGACTTTGGCAACAGCATTTTCCTTTAAAATGATAATTTGAACAAAGTTTTTAATAAGTCAAGTTCAGATGAGAATCCTAGGGAAATAAGTTATCCTATTCATAGCCTTATCCTCATTAAAATACACAATCAAATCACTAAATCCCAAAACCTGGTGTGGATGGTTGGGATTGAGAGTTCTCATAAAATCATAAGATCTCATAAGATCTCTTTGTTGTGGCCATCCTAACAGACATGACCCTTCTTTAGTAACATCTATCTTTCTGTCAATAGTCTTAGCCATATACCTCAATGTTGCAGTAAAGTACCCTAGCGAATTAATGGGTTTGTTTTCATATCCTACAAGTTTGATATCAGGTGGGTGGTAAGAGTTTCACATCGAGAAAAGAAATTCAATAAATCCTTCTGAATCAAAATATGCCTTGCCTCTAAATCAGCCAATACCTTTACCTGCAATCGCCACCATACAAAATGGTGCATCTTTTTTCTTCACATTAATTTCATACACCCGAATATATACTCATCAGGTACATTATCTCCCTGCTCCACTATTCTTACATGACTGAAAGTGGCTTAGTTTCATTTTACATTACCCTGAATCTTACTCTTGCGCATCCTCGCATAATGGCCCTTAGTTTTTCAATATCTACAAACCTGACCAATTTTTGGATATCGTTTAATTCGATAAATAAACCATAAGACCACTTTTTAAACATATGTATTCTTTCTTTTACCACAACCACATGCCTTAGGCTTGGTGTCAAATTCAAGTTTTTATCTCCAATACCTTTTCTGACTACTTGTACTTCATCTGCAACCTTGTAAGGCAACTCTATAATGACTAGTTTCATCTCTTCAAATTGATGTGCTATTTCAATTGCTTTTTCTAATGTTACATTTTCCTGTAATAAAAGCTTCTCTTGCAACTTAATATCACATGTCCTATGTACCTTTTGGTGTCTTATTGTTTGATCCCCAAAAGTACCATAATTACATTTAGTGGCAGGTACTCTTAACTCACTCACAAAATAGTCTTTTGATTGATTATGTATTTGCCAATCCCTAAAAATGTGTGCCTGGCAACCAATGTATTCACCTTTTCAAGCTGTTTAGTCATAGTTTAATACACATCCAACTCTTCCTCATCTTCGTCATCTAGGTCCAAATGTGGTGAACGACATAAACCTCACCTTCAGGGCCCCCAATTGTTTCTACAGAATTCTCAAATTCATATTTCCCTTGTCCCCAATCAAGAGATGGTTTGCGTGAAATGCTGAAAGTGCTGTAATACCTTCCACAGTACATATATTTGAGCTATTGGTTGATAATCCCCAGATGCACCGCCAAAATACTTTGTGAATCACTGATCACAGAAAAGTGAACCTTACAATGTTTGTCTGCTGTTGGAATATGGAGGTGTGTGAATCACAGTTTGATGCACACTGTACAGTGTAAACCACAATTGAATTGCCCACCATAAAAAAAGCTGTTCAAAGTGTGCAAAACACTGATCATGTAATCCACACTGGACTATTGCAAAATGGCCACTGTTGAGATTCTATCACCCATCTCCTTTCAGTATGAGCCTCTTATATACCATGGCTATGAAGTTTCATAGCTATGTGGCACATAGTTACTTGCCCTAATATGGCCTGCAAGACAAGATGATGCATTACCTGACCACGTCACATGCCCGGAATGCTAGCACTGCAGTCGAGATGCCACACTGACAGACTTCATATTATGCCATTGACGCAGTCGTTTCATGAATCTTGCCAATCTGCGGTGTATCAACTCCTTCACTACAGAGCTCCAGGCTCCTCTCCACGTTGCCCAATCATCACTTGTTAAAATACATTACTTGTGCAGAGGTGGGTTTATTTAGCACACAACAAAGTAGCTTACTCTCGGTTGAGAAATCCTGGTATAACTGACATTTGTGGAATCCAGAACATACAAGATTCCACAATGCATCACCAGGTTCCTACCAGAATGCCACACAATAGGTCTCATTGATCTCTCAGCAGCATGATCCAGTTTGTGCAGTGGTTCTTAACTTATCATCTTGTGGGGTAAATTAATCCCTCACCTTGAGTTCATTTGCACTATCTACACTGCATCCTTATACCTCCTACACAACCTACTTTGCCAGGTGAAGTCTACATCAGACATGATGCTACATAATAATGTATTAACAATGTTATTGCTGAGAACATATTCAAATCCATGGAAATGTGAACGTTTGTATGGAAGCCAACCTGACAGCCATTTCTATTAAAAGTTAGCTTTGTTACAGACTTTGCTCAGTAGTAAACCTTTATGGTGAGGCCCATTGTTCTTCTTTCACTGCTTCACTTACTCCTTTCCAATACTCTTAGGTGGAATAGAAGCTTTCAAGCTCATAGCAGAGACATATTTATGATATCCAGACTCCCCTGTGACTTCAATTGTAATAATATGTAAATCATTTTGAAAAGAAAAGTCTAATGCCATTGAGATGACAAGAAATTCACTGAATACTTTCTGTATGTAAGGAGATTCTTAATGTTCTAACCTTCATACATCAAATAGATTTAAGGGCACTCATGACTTCATTGATCAACATGTTTAATCACATTTCATTCTTCATCTTGTGCATTATTTGATCAGATTATATATTTTTAAAAGTCATATCTCAATATTATATAAATCAATGGTAATCTTCTCAGGAGAGTACTATTCTTGTGCCTTGAAGACACTGACAGAGATGTGGTGTTTCATTAATTCATACGTGATAGTTCACACATTAAGTATGTCAAACAGTGGCAGTCACCACTGTGAAGTTATATTTATGTCAGAATTTCCAGGTAAAGTGTTTTGTTTTGCAAATACTTGGGCTCCATTTGATAATTATTCATGAAGTATTCCATTAAAAAAAATATATCCACCTAGGCTCCTTCATAATCCATCAAGCGGGCCCATGAATTTCCTTTTTTTCTGTTTCCTCAATGAAACAGAAAAAGAAATGGCTGAATGAAATTACACTAAATTTGGCAAACAGAACTTTACTCAGAAAGATACATGTTGTAATTTGGTCTAAATCTGTTCAGCTGTTTTCAAGACATTAGTGTTTAAAGAGGGGCTTGGCTTGGGCTTGAAAGGGTTACAAAATTAGTTCTATTTGGATGTAGGTCTTGCACGAGTCCCATGGTAGTGAAAGTTATAAAAATAGGGCCTTCTGATTGGTCAATAAAGCTCTTTCTCCCATTAGCCATGTTGGTTCAGAGCAACTGGTCCCTGAGTACAGAGTGATCTGTTTGGCTGGCCGCAACTCAGAGGAAAATGTTGAGGCTGCCATTGCAGGATGTGGGGATTTTATTCCAGTGTCCTGATTTTTTTTTTATAAAGGGTATAATGGTACAGGTTAGTGACACCGTGATTTCAAAGGACTGGTCGAGGGAACCCAGAGTACTTCCAGAGCTTAAAATAAAAAAACAAAAGGTTTTTGGTCAACCAGAACAGTGGTACTCCTGTGGAAGCTCTTACACAGGCTCCCACCCCAAGGTACCATAGTAGTGCATAAGCTTCCCTACGGCAGATTGCATAACATTGCATTATCATGGGGTGGAAGCATTTGTGGCGGGTACTGCAGGAGTTCTAGAGTATCCATAAAAATAATAATAACAAAGACAAGAGAATGCAGGTTAAGCCCCTGTTGTGTGTTGGGTGCCCACAGGGCTTTTGGGCGCAGACAGTATGCAGTGGGGAGTTAGCTGCCAGCAGGGGGTTTGGGTGAAATTAGGGGTTGGATCTTGCATAGCTGGGACACTGGCTGCAGGTTACCCGAGTGGGGTTGGGCACGTTCTCAAGTTTGAATTCGATGAAAAACCCAGACATTCAGTAATTCACTAAACAAGCAAATGTTAAAGAGACATTAGAGTGACGTATTGTAATGAGATCTTAGTTTAAGTTAAAGAAAAACTAGAAATTCACTAAAAAAACACAAAGTTCAAAGTGATGTTCTAGTTTGGTGTTGAAACAAGATAACAACGAACGTTTTAAAAAAAGCATGGCATTGACCAGTTATAGTTACTATAATGTGTGACCCACTACGTAATGCATATGGGCCATAAATTACATCACCCATGCCATGTTAAATCACCGATGATTTCTCAGAAGACATTATCCAGTCATTGTGACAGCATCCTACAGAATTTGTGGACATCTGCAGGACAACCAATCATGTGATAATGGACATAACCTTTTCCCAAATGCTGGACCTAACGTGTATATGTCAATTCACCCACATTCAGTTTATGCTACTTTCTTTTTATAGTCTTCAAAGACCTAACAAACACAATGCATCTATAGACTTTAATTGGGTTATCTCCTTTTTAAACCTTGTACACCCTCCAAAAGAGAGTTTGTACTCTAGTCACCTTAATGGGTTTACCCTCTTAAAGACTTCACATTGACTGCAATTTTAAGTTGCGAGGTTAACAGGAATGCATTTACCTCTGAAAACACACTTTCTGTCAGGCCCTATGCAGAGCGCCTGTCGTTTGGTAAAATACACTACACATATTCCTGAAATGGACATAATAGCATACAACTTTACATTCATGCTCACAACCCCAGTGTGATATTTACAATCTATAAGTGTGACACCCCTACATTATTCAAAAATCAGACATGCTTCAAAATCTTCAGCGAAGCTCTGGAAATAAATATCCACGCCTTATAAACTTCCTCTGTACACAGAATTTTCCCATGACATTGTATTACAACTATTTAACATAGGCATGTGTCCAGATATTTACAAGTGGATAATCTATTGTCAACAGAAACTTCAGGCATTCTCACAGTTTTTTACCTTTAAGTCACAGCATAATTTGAAAGATACATCTAAAAATCCACTAGCTGGTGCGCTCATCACTTACCTTGTTTAACGTGGAGTACTCCTTTCACACAAAACCCTTCTGCCTGTTGGCCCTTGCCTGGTGGTGAGAAGGACTGGACCTGGCTCTCTACATTCAGAGAATCAAGTGACTCCTAGGGCTTGTTGGCTTGCCCCCTGTTCTGAAGTGTCAGGGACATAATTCAACTCTACTTCATCTGCTGGACTCTGCCAACTGTGAGACCTGTCCTGACAAGAGGTGCCAACCCTGTCCTGGGCTTTCAGTAGGGGTTCTGTAGCTGTCTTCTACATAAACCTACACAGTGCCTGGCACAGGGATGCTTTGGAGTGTACAGGGATTCTGTGGAGTCACAGAACTATGCTTGGGACCATAGAACCTTGGTTGGCAGGGACTGAATCATCCAACCACCTGAGGACTCATGTGCACCGGACCGACTAGCTATAGTGTCTCACTTGCCTTCCTACTCACTCACCGAGGTACAAATGATTAGACACCCCAGAACACAACACTCCCGACCCTTTCAGGAATCGCAGTTGCAAGACACACCCTTTCCCTCTCACACTCGTATTAGTCCACAATAAGATCTGACAGAGACATGAGAAATGTTTTAAATATTTTTTTACTTTTGTGCTCTAGTATGCAGTATACGTGCCACGATGAGTAATAAAATGCGGTCAGCGTAATAAGTCCTCCATAAACCCATTTAAAAGGCAGGGTAGCCTAGACCCTCCACTTCTAAGTGTGTTGTTACCTAGATTGTGCATAGCTACATGACAAAGTTCATGTTCCCAAACAACAGCTGAATTTGTGTGTTTTGTCCAGGTGCTGAGGCCTGACCAGAAAAAAATAACAAGGGGCAATGTTGTTTGAATTTGTCTACGGTGTGCAGACTAAATCCAAGAAAAGAACAGAACGCGAAAACAACGTTTGGTTCTGTGTGAAAGTACAGTGTGGCACAAAGCAAAATACGTTTGTATAGTAACGTGCGCAAAGCAGAGGCTTGTATGTAATTTGCTTGTACTAACATAGGAAAAATGACAATGGGCTTGCATGGGACATGTGACAGGAGACTCCATAGAGTCGACAGCACAAGTCAACAGCACCTTCATTGTAAGGGGTTCGACGATGACAATGGACACAACTGCAAGGCTCAACGATGATGCAGTGTTTTCATTGTAAGGGATTCATCGTCAATGTGGGACCCGTCTACATGACTCAAAACAAACGCAGTTGCTCCTCAATGTCTGTCATACCACTCACATGGCTCTTGTCTACAGAGACAATGCTGGACCTTCTACCTCTCCTAGGGTGGCATTTAATCAGGTAATTATAACTGTGAATCAACTGCAGCACCATAAGGGCAGCGGGTTGGGACAAAAGAATAAACAGAGAGGATTGCGTGCCTTCGAGTTCAGCCACCGTCTTCTTCGAGTCATCCATACATCTATTCTCTGTCCTGGAGAGCGCTGTCATGATCTGCACATCATTTAGTGTGTGGTGAGCTGTACTCCAAATGCAAGTAAAGAGGCTATTCAAAGAGGTTTTACAGCCAATGAGTAGTTCTAAAATATTTCCTCACGCCTTTGACATCTGTATGAACAGTCACTCACACAATAATGAGTCTATCGCTGCGTAGGCTTCCAATACTCAACTGTTACCATTGGAGTTGCGGCACTCTCAGTACAAGCTATATCGTGTTTTCACATCACAAACTAAGGTCCACCTTGTTTGTTCAACACTAGGCACAAGATGTGCAACAGTGTGCTTTTGGATTTACAGGCTACAGTACAATAAAAGATGGCACAAAAGAATGTCCCAGGGTGCTAAAACTAATGTCTCAGTATGCGCGTTAAATAATACCCTCAATGTCTCAATGTTCAAAAGCTGTCCTGTATCTGATTTTCAGCATCTTAAAAACAAGTCTTTGGTTGATACACTTTCCGTTAGTGCACTAATCTTAAGGATGGTACTTAACCATGTTTTATCCTTTTAGGAGCAGTGTTTCAGGGTTGGAGTTCGCTGCGTCACTGGATTTGCAGTGGAGAAGATGTCGGCAGCCTTGGAGATACGCAGGAGAGCCACAATGCAGAAGAAGCGCCGCTGGGTCGTGGAGACATTCAGGTGAGCCAGATCACTGAAGAGGATCCGACCTCTTCAACCAGTGAGTAAGCCAAGTAATGCCTCGTGGTTTGATTGCAGTAGCAGTACAGTTTCTAAATCTTATGATTCAGACGAAATATACACATAGTCATTTGCCTATGAGTCAGCCCAAATATCCCCATAGTCATGTGCATATGAGTCAGCCCAAATATCACCATAGTCATGATGAGTCAGCCTAATTATCACCGTAGTCATTATGAGTCAGCCTGAAGGCCCTCGGGGATGTTACTGTTTGTACTTAGGTGTTTTGATGACTGAATAGCCGAGGGCCCTGAGGGACAATTACCATGCCGAGAACATTGTCAAGCCTACGGGCAATGAGTCCCAGGAAAAGCCAGGGAGGCATTGAGATGTGTGCTTGATCCTGCAAGTTCCCTACACACAAGGTACAGGAGGAGTGAGAACACAAGGAGGTATGGGTCGGAAAGATTCTGTTGTCAGCGGTGCCTGCATAGCTTCTGTATCCGAGCCACTTTCCAACGCAGTCGCTTGACTTTTCTGATTTGACCCGGTCCAGCGCGACCTCAAGTAATCCTAAAGCGCTATTGACTTTTAAGCATTATAATTCAAGATGTTCTCTAAAAATTCATACCTCCTGTTCTATTTATTGGATTTTTGTAGTTTAGGCTTTTTTTGTTCTTTAAATTAAGCTCTATTTTTCTAACTTGGTGTGGAGTTTTTCACTGTTTTACTGTAATAGGTGTTGTACAAATACTTAACAAGTTGCCTCCTAAGTTAACCCAGACTGCTCTGTGCCAAGCTACCAACCACAGGTAATTTAGTTTGTGTTCCTCACTTACCCTGACAAGAGTGGTGGTCCCTGCTTAGACAGGGTGCCTACCTCTGCTAGCTGGAGACCCCATTTCTAACAATGGTTTAGTCCTCCTGCTATGTTCATCCTTCTGAAATAGGTAGGATTTTTTTTGTGCCGGTATTATTGTCCAGGAGTAAATTGTCACACTGTACAAACATAATAAACCAAAACTTAATGTAATGTTATTTAGTTTAATTCCCTGCCTCCATTATTTTCAAACGGAGGGTGTTACAGTAGCAGTGGATGGCCATGTGTGGTGGTGCACTTACTCCGCTTTGAGATAGACTAATTTACTACTGCTCTTGGTCCCTTTTGGCTGTATCAACTGTAGAAGTGCAGTTTATGAATAGGAATGGCCCTACTCTTTGCAAATAGGTGGACGTCACTCCCTAAACCCCTCCTTAGTCTTCTCTAAAACCCACCTTACTCTGCCTTAACGCATTGGCATGTATAATTCCTGAATAGCGAGTCGCAATGTATGCTATTTAGGAATTGCGACTCGCAATTAGGAAGGGGCGTTCCCTTCCTAATTGCATCCGCAAATCAATGTGCGAATGTTTTGTGACCGCAATTGCAGGTGCAGGTGCAAAACACTCGCAAATTACCACCCTCTTCAAGAGGGTGGTAATGCAGTTGCAATTTGACGGGGTCCCCAGGGGACCCCTTGGACTTTGTGTCTGTCTCCAAAAATATTTTTTAAGGGCAGGCAGTGGAAACAAAAACATTTCTTTTTTTTTAATACATCCCGTTTTCCATTAAGGAAAATGGGCTACATTTAAAAAAAAAAAACTGCTTTATTTAAAAGCAGTCCCAGACATGGGGGGGTGTGTTGAGCCCAGCAGACCACCATCCCTGGGAGGCCAGCCATTCTCAATGGGGTAACAATTTGCGAGAGGCTCATTAATATTAACACGGTTGTACATGCAAAATAGAGCCTTGCAAATTGCGAGTCGTAAAAGACTCGCAATTTGCCAGGCGCAATTTTGCACGTCGTACATCTGGCTCTAGACCCCTTAGCCTACAAGGCACAACAGATGTAAACCGTGAGCATTTAACTCGCTCAAGCACTGATGCAAATGAACAGAAATGAACTGTTAGTGCCATTTCTCCCCCACCTGGACTCCTACACACACACACACACACACACGCACACACACACACACACACGCACATGCACACGCACACGCACACACAAACACACACACACAGCTCTAAGAATAAGACACTTTATGCTTGAAAGTGTTCAGCAGTCTTATCCTGTTGCTTAGCAGAACTAAAATAACCAAATAAAATATTATTAAAACAGCACTAATGCATATTGCCTACAATTACATTAAAATGAACATTTCAACCATAGTTAAAATTTCATCTAGCAACCCAAAACTCTAAAACCTACTTTTATGTGCGATAATATTAGAGTTTGAGTAGTATAATGTGTATCTAGAGTTTATAAGGGAGAATCTGGGATCTGGTGTGTAGGATCTCTCCTAATAAGTGGTAGACTGGCAGGACTTTTATATTATATCTTATCTAAGATTGGAATTTCTGATATAACCTTAGGAATGTCTGACATAACTTGTGTGCATTAATATGCTAGTCATATACCAATTCAGACTAATTTGATTATGTTGTTTTTATTATCGAACCTTGAGATAGAGATAACAAGGCACATGTCCCAGACTGAAGTCACAACTGGTGTTCTATTGAGGTCATAGTATACACAATAAGGGCCTCATGTAGGTAGCCAAATACCGGTCGGTAACGGCCGAAATTCGGTAAATATCCCGTTACCGACCGGTATTTAGTCAAGTGAGATGTAGGAGGCCAAAAACCAAAATTCGGTAAATATGAAGCGGTAAATACCGATTCGTATTTACCGAGTTCTAAAATACCGATTCATATTTACCGAATACATATTTTCCGATTCGGTAAATATGAAGTGGTAAATATGAAGTGGTAAAACGGAAAAAGACATGTAGGTAAATTCGGTAATTTAGAAATCCATGAAATTCGGTAATTAAGAGTCGGTAATTAACACAGATTGAAAGCAGGTGGTAATAATCAACAGTGCATAAAAGAAATCCCAAAATGCATCAGCGTGGACAACATGGCCGCTCTGTATGTCATTGCAAGGCGTCTACGTCTACAGGCAGCAGGACTGAGGATTTGGAGACGGGAGGAACGCATTTACAGACAGTGCATCACACTATTCCAACTGACTGAGGATGAGATACATGAAAGGTACAGACTACACCCCCAAACCATCATGGACCTGATAAGGGACTTGCACCCACTCCTGGACCAGCCAACACCAAGGGCGCATGCCATACCACCACATGTGCAGGTACTCTGCAGCCTACATCTCCTCGCATCTGGCAGTTACCAGGGGGTGATAGCTGCGGTGGGCGGTGTATCCCAGAGTTGCCTGTCCCGTTTCTTCAGGAAGTACCTGGATGCCATGATGCAGAGAATGCACCACTACATCAGCTTCCCAAACACACAGGCTGAACTGCAGAAAACTAAAACTGACTTTTATCGCATGGCACAGTTCCCCCATGTAATTGGCTGTATTGATGGCACACACATCCCAATCTGCCCACCAGCTGCCACTGAGCACATCTACAGGAACAGAAAGTCCACCCACTCCATCAATGTGCAGGTTATCTGCGATGCAGGGAACATCATCACTGACATTGTTGCCAAGTTTCCTGGGAGCACCCACGACTCCTACATCTTCCAGAACAGTGGGATCTACACACGACTGCTTGCCGGAGAATTTGGAGAGGGATACCTGCTAGGTAAGTAACAGTGACGCACCATGAAACTTGCAAATCAAAGTGTATTGAGGCATGTGACTGATGGTTCCCTTTCACTCACCTAGGCGACAGTGCATATGCCGTGCGCTCATTCATCCTCACTCCCTACCTACACCCATCAACCCACAGTGAGAGACGATACAACGTGGCACACAAATCAACACGCAACGTGGTGGAGCGCACGTTTGGACTATTGAAAAGCAGGTTCCGCTGCCTCCACAAGAGCGGAGGCGCACGCCAGTACACACCCATCATCTGTTGCAAGATCATCGCCACTTGTGCAATGCTGCACAACCTTGCCACGAAGAGAGGCACAGAGGTGGAACTAACAGATTTTGAGGACAATGAGGATGATTCAGGACAGCCAGAGGCCAACGCAGATGGAGTGCCAACAGCAACAGATGGGAGAGTGAGACGGGCAGAGATCACATGCAACTATTTCTGAGTAAGTAAGGGGACACAGGCAGTTGTTGGTTGTCATGTAGTAGTTTAATATTGCGCCACTACGCCACGAAACCAAGATTATGCAATTCTGGTAACATTGCTTATTCACAAGTGTGAAGTCCAGGGTTACGTCACCCAATAGTCTATTGGTACGCGGTGCAGCATAAAAGTTTGCGGCCACGCGCTACATTGTGGGATGGCACGGATTCAGCCTCCTCACTGGTGCCAGCCCCATGCCGCCTGCTGCTCCTGCGTGTTTCTGGGACGGGGGTGTGATGCTGCTCCTGCTGCTGGTGTCCATGCTTTCAGCAGCATCCCCTGCACCACTTGTGGCCGCCTGACTGGTCAATAGGACCTTCAGGGCACTGGTGACCTGCACCATCCCACTAGTGACGTCACTGCTGCAGTGTGTCAGGCCCTCCTGCATGTTCACTGAGCGCCGGCACAGTAGTGATGTTGCAGTTGCCAGGCGGTTGAGTGCCCTCGTGTGCCTGTCTCCCCTCTGCCGTTCCCGGCGCCTTGCAGCTCTATCTGCGTCCAACTTGCTGCACAACAGCTGCATGGACTGTGACACGTCCCGCAGGCCCGCTGCCATGTCAGAAATCCCCGCCGCCATTGCGCAGATGTTCCTGTCCATGTGTTTGAATGTGGTTCTGAGTCCCCGCACATGCCGCTGTACTGAAATGACTGCCTTTGTTTGCAGGCGCTGTTGTTTTAACATGTTGGCCTCAAGGCCCCCAAAGACCCCATGGCTGAGATCGATTGGTGGTGGACTTTGCTCACGCGACCTGCGGCGCCGTCCTGCACCCGTGTCTTCTCCCTGTGAGGTGGAGGGCACAGTGGTATGTCTCCCATCCTGGGGCATAGTATTTTCTCCGGGCCCCTGCTGTCATCAGATGATGTGTGTAACACGCGCAGCCTGGCAGCAGCACGCCTCCTCGACCTCACTATTGCAGGCGGTGATGTGGCCGGTGACTCCAGCATGAGTGGTGATGCTGGCTTAGGTACTGGGGATGCTGGCTCTGTTACTGGGGATGCAGGCTCAGGTACTGGGGATGCAGGCTCAGGTACTGGGGATGGTGGCAGTGGCAACGCTCTCTGGCCAGAAATTGTGCTGCCCGTAGCTGAACTGGACTGACGGTGTGCCCCCTCTCCTGTGCCATCTGCAGTCCTGCGCGATGTTACGTCTGTGGACAGAAATGCAACATCAGCTCAGTGTACCTGAAGGCATGCATTGCAAGCATGACAATAAATTGATGTAACACTCTCACATTGTCCTCTGTCTGCTTTAGGCTAATGTCAGTACCATGCATCATTGTTCTGTGCTATTCTGTTCATGGTGGGGGATCCCTGACTACATCTCCCATAATGCATTGCCTGTCTGCAGTAAAACATGGACTGGAGTGGGATACTCATTTCACTATGGGGGATGTGGGTTCAGGGTAGGGGGGGCTACATTGCTGTGCATTCCTCTTACCTTGTTGGGTGGCGGCTCTGGCAGAGCTGTCGGCATCCCCAAGGCCCACGACACTCTCGGGCTCGATTGTCGACTGCACCAGCTCCTCCAGTTCGGTGAGGGCAGGTGCCCTGTTAGTTCCACCACCTGTCCGGCTGGCCTCCTTCTGGATGTCCCCCATCTTCCTCTTAGTCACGATGCGCAGGTCGTACCAGCGTTTTTTTAGTACGTCAATGTCCCTGTGGGTCACTCCCACAGCATTTACCTGCGCCTGGATTGCCAGCCAAATGGTGCGCTTCTCACACTCTGCCACTTGCAGGGATTGCCTCCCAAAAAGCTTCTGGTGCTGCTTCACCACCTCCTCCACTAGCACCTGGAGTTCCTTGGGGCTGAATTTCACCTTGCGCCTCCTTTCCCCTCCTGTCCTCTGGCTGGACATAGTGAAGTTTGGTCTCAACAATCAGGCACTGGCTCCCTGCCTCTCCTCTGCACTCCCAGCCTCTCCTGAGTCTGTTGATTGAGTGCACCTGCCTGGGTGTGGCCACTTCCTACTTGGGTGGGGTTTGGTTGCACAGGATTGGCTGTTTCAAACAGTCATGGGATTTCGTTTTTCCGATTCGGTATTTTCCGAATCGGTATTTACCGATTCGGTAAATACCACCTCGGATTTTACCGATTCGGTAAATACCACCGCGGTATTTACCGATTCGGTAAATTCCGATTCGGAAAATACCGAATGTTACCGATTCGGTAAATGTTACCGACTTGTTACCTACATATAACTTATCGATTCTTAAATACCGATTCGGTACGGTTCGGTATTTACGAATCGGTAAATTTTATTTACCTACATGAGGCCATTAGTGTCTTATCGTTGTCATTGTCTGAATCACTTGACACTTTAACAGGTACTTGGACAGACAAGGAGAGACAACATCTGAATCAAAGGCAGACATAAATAAATATGCGAAAATATAGAAAATGGAGTCTCAGCCTGCTCAAGGTGGAGTCAGGCTTTGAGACTTTAACTCAGTGAGAATTTAGGGATTTTATTATGACGCTACGACGGCGTAAACCTCTCAATCATATCTATGAGGCGATACAAAGCCAGTAAGACAAAGCAGTGCAAGTCGCTGCCTTGCCTTACTCTGCCTCAAGGAGGAGTTCCATGGGTGTTGCAGTGGGTTTTCCCACGCAGCACCCATCGATGTTGATGCTGCACCAGAAATACCTATTCACATAAACCTGGGGCAGCGTCAAAACCCTATACCTCCCCAGAGCAGGAATAACAAGGAGAAATATTTGTATTTCTCCTCATTTTTTCTACTTTCGATGTGTCCTGCGTTCTGCAAGACACATGCAAAGAGGAAAACACCTCTCTGGATTGGTTTTGTGCAGGAAGGGGCCCCTTCCTGCACAAAAAAGAATCTTGCATGCAACAGAGGCACCTTTGCACTATGGTGTAAGTGTGCCTACATTGGCGCCAGGCAGCAAAATTGTTCACCAGTGCAGGCGGAAAGGACGAGAATGCACCACATTTCATAAATACAGTGCTTCCTTCCCTTTCACAATGGCGGAGGGAGGCACAGCTAGAAGACTTGTAGTGCTGCCCTACGCCACTTCCTCATATATGAGGACCTTAGTTTCAAATAAGTTGGGAATGTTGTTTTACCTTTTCTAAGCTTCCAATGTATTTGAAATCAAGCTTGCGCTAGCCTTACCAAAAGTGTACTGCATTCTGTTTTCAAATGACGCTGCACAACACCACATGATCATTGTTGAGCTCTCATGTACCTAATCAAGGACAACCTAATTTTCCCAGACCGCTCTGAATACAATGTTACAGTTCCTGTCACCTGCATCCACTCTGGGAACCATCGAATCTAAAACAGTAGTATCATGAGAGAATCTTCAACTGTATCCTGTAGTATAATGTTTCTCTTTACCTGTTCCGCATTGGTGCATATCCTGAGAACTGTGTATTTTTGTAGTAATGTGTGAACTCTTTTGTCTAAATTCCTTTAGAGGGACCTGCATGTTTCACGTCAATAGAAACCCTATTTTCCCACTCTTAAGAAGCTGAATCTACACTAAATTTACTTTTGAACTTTACTGAGTTCCTTGTACTTATGATCTGTATATTTGCTGCTAACCTAATCAATACTATTTCAGGTATTTTACAAAATATTTTTCTACATAGAGCCTTGAAACTTTGACCTATGTCTGTCATTCTTATTGAGAATGTCACAGTCCTAGTTTATTACTAAGTCTTATAAAATGTAGAGGTGGGTGCAGTCGGGGAGCACCAAAGTCTATATAGGGACTACACAACTCCGTTCCGAGCCATTGGTTCCGATTGGATCGGATCCACTTTAAATAAACCCATTTGGCTATAGAACCTGTACCTTAATTGTTCAGGGGGTTTAGCACCAAGATCAAATTGACTCCGCCCTGTCCCGATGCTGGTTCCGAAGAATGAGGTAGCTGTAACCCGCAGAATGGCGTGAGTATGAATAGGGACTTATGCGCATGCGATAGGTGAATGAGCAGGGAGTCTCACGTCAGTGCATGTTTGGACCTGTAGCAGGTGCATTGTGGCAGAATTGAGTGCATGGACTTTGATTTAATCACCACATGACAGTAGTTCTTGGACTTTTTGGTATGGTAGTTACTGTGTTTTGGATGATTTTTTTTATTTAGATTTATTGCATGTATACAGCATAGAGTTTTAGAGAAATAACTCAGTTACATTTTGTTGAATTGTTGAACTGTCTGCTAAGGTGTGATGTACTGTGAGGCGCTACCAGTTACACCAAGATAACATTTCTATTGTGGGACCACATTAATTAAGCTCAGTGGTAGTTCATTTCTTGGTGCATTGGAGTAAACACGCCGCGTACAGCAACTCCCACAGGTTGAGATTCTGATGATGTGTGAACGTAGTCCTCTTGGTACTATGGAGGCTTCTGATTAGCGAAGCAGACAGAACGTTAATTGTGGTGAAAGGCGTTGAGAAGGGCTTGTCCGTTGTCAGGTGTTTATGCCATTTGGTGCCACTTGTTAAGACCCTGATCCGAAATTGATAGATGAATGGATAGAAGCAGCATCGGATGTTCAATGCATTGGATGGGGACTTTAATCAAATATGCAAATATTGGTAGAATGTCTATACTGGAACAAATTGAGGCATTGGATAAAGAGCTATCATAGGAAGAAAATCAGAACTACATTCAATAGCATACTTATCAGTAAATAGGAAACTAGGGAAGTATGACCAGGATATGAAAAATAAAAAGAGAAACTCCTACAAAATAAAAACAATAATGCACTGGGGCAAGTCTTCCTATTTGCTAAACGCTGCAACTCTAGGAGAAAAGAGATTTTGGAAAAATTCAATTCAGCAAAGACTGGAAATAGTTACAAATTCTGAAACTACCAATGGGTGTGACACCTCTCTGATGTTGACTCTATTACCTCTGATGGTTCAAATGAAATCAACAACACCACTGGCAATAGTGGTACATTTTTTAGACCAATATAGACTTTTGAAGAAGACACAAATTACACTTCCAGAGAAAGGGGCAGGCAAAGATGCAAAGGCGGAAAATCTAGAAGAAAAGACAGTGGAAGGAGCAACAAAAAGGAAGATGAGCCATGTTAGATCTGGCATCCTCACCATGGTTTCCCTTGAGTTATTGCCTTCTGACCTCCTGTTTTGTTGACTTCATTTTTGCGGGCTTTAGGATTCTGGGCACTTTACCACTGCTTACAGTGCTAAAGTGCATATCCACGGTACTCTAAACATGTTAACATTGACTTATCCACAATTGACATATTTAATTTAATTATAAGTCCTTAGTAAAGTACTTTTTAATTTCCCAGGGTCTGTAAATTGAATTGTAGAGGGCCTGCAGGACTGATTGTGCCACCCACTCAGTAGCCCTTTAAACATTGCTCAGACCTGCAATTGCAGAATCTGTGTGATCAATTTTAAACTACCATTTCGAACTGGCAAGTTTACCTACTTGCCAGGCCCAAGCCTTCTTTTTTATTACATGTAAGTTAACCTTAAGGTAGGCCCCAGGTTGCCCCACGGACAGGGTACAGTGTATTTAAAATGAAGGCCATGCACTTTAAGTTATACGTGTCCTGATTATGAAATACTCCTAAAATAATTTTTTACTACTGCAAGGCCGTTCTCCCCCATATGTTAATATTGGGTTGCCTTAAACACCTTTTAAGTGTAATTTCTAAATGAGGGCAGATATAAATTTAGAGTTAAGTGTCTCTGGACTCAACATTTTAAATCACAACTAATGGTGAAGTTGTATTCTAAATTGTAAGTCTGACAGTGTCACGTTTAGAAAGTTGACATTTTCTTGCTTTAACCAGCCTGTGCCTTTGTCTGTCACTGAATACACGTTTGGGTTGGGTGACAGCTGCGCTTTGTTCATACCCTCTAGATAGACATACAAAGGAAGAAGGGTTGGTACATTTGCATCCTGATGGCCCATCACTAGGCTGATGGGACTTCCTGAGATAGATTGAGAGGTAGGAGCTGACCTTTGCACATGATTAGGGCTGTGCCTGTCCCCACGCAAAGAGCAGCCTCCTCCCTGTAGGGTGTCTGGAGGCAGGGCAGGAAAGACAGGGACCTTGTGATCTTCAAAGGCCTCTTTAACGTCTCCCCCACTTCAAAGCCACATTTGGGGATAAGTACTAGACCCCTGTCACCACCAATTCAGAATGTTGCTGTAATGAAGAACATTCTGCCTGGAAGAAGAGCTGCTTTACTGTCGGAGGGACTACCACTTTGCTACCTACATTGATATGTTGACCTGTTGCCTCCTGATTGCTTTGCTACAGGTGGGACTTACACATTGCTTCTTGCTCTGCTGTATTGCCTGCTGCTTCTTGGAAGTAAGAGGGACTGGCACTGCTCTCTATATCCTTGAACACAAGCTTCTCCATGAGCTTGTTGGCTTGCCTCCTGTTTTCTGAAGTCTGAAGGACACAAAAGACTGCTTGCAACTCTGCTGGTGCTTCTGGACTATGCCATCTGTGAGTGCTAGCCTTGCCTTAGGTGCCCCCTCCAGTCCTGGACCTCAGAAGTTTGTTATGCAGCTGTTTTCTGCAAAAACCCAAACAGGTGAGAAAAATCTACGCATTGCTCGCCGACCCAGTGCCGAATCGATGATGACAAGGATCCCGACTGCGAGGCTGGACGACAATGCAGAGATGAATTTTCAACGCTGTGTGCGAGGCCCGCTTCCAACGCAGTGCCAGGACTGCAGGGAAAATTCAGACTCATAGTGTGCTCGATGCGTACGCTTTGCTCCATACAAAGTACTTTCTCAATAGGTCCTTGATGGATTCTCTAGCTGGCCCACACTCCATCATGGTCAGCCTGAACTTTGGATTTGCACCCGTCCCTCGCAATCTCAAATAACCTTTGACTGCTCGTAACTTCTTAGCACTGTTTCTACATTTAATCTTTAAAAATTCATATCTCATGTTCCATGTATTGGATGTTTGTCATTTTGGTCTTGTTTTACTCAGATATATATTCGCTATTGTTCTGAACTGATGTGGACCCTTTTTGGGGTTGTTTTCACTTTGTTACTGTGATTAAGTTGTACACAAATACTTTACACATTTCCTCTTAAGTTACGTCTGACTGCTCTGTACCGAGCTACCACAGGGTAAGCACAGGTTAATTTATGTTGTGCATCTGACTAGGACTGTGGCTCCTGCTTGGACAGGGTGTATACTCTGCCAACTAGAAACCTCCATTTTTTAACAAACAGACACAAAGGGGCAAATTTCCTGGAAAATGACATAGTGAGGCGCTGCAAGCCATCTTGCTGCACTGAGCTGCATCATCAGGGAAGTGTAGGGATGCATCGTATTTACAGCCATAAGTTGCACCCCTGGCTTTAATCTGTACTGAAGCACAATTGGCTGGCTAGTGCAAATGCAAACACCCTTGCACCATGATGCAAGGGTGCCTGCGTTGAAAGGATGATTGTTTTTCTGCACAAAAACAATCATTCTTGGTGTTCTCCTCCTTCTATGTGTGCGTCAGAATTCAGCACACCCACAAAGAGGAAAAAACAAAAGAGAAATAAAGGTATTTCTCCTCATTGGGCCACTTTGAAGATTTCCCTAGGGAGGTGTTAGAATCTGACGCCCATTTCATGCAGAAAAAGAGTGAAAGAGGGCCACATTTACAAGGCCATGAAAATCCATGCAAGGTGGCTTTGTGTGGCCTTGTAAATATGGCTCAGCTTTGTGCGCCACAGGAGCATCAAAAAAAGTGATGCTCCGGTGGTGCAGGGGTCTTGTAATATGCCGCAAGGCCCACAAAGAGAGGAAGCAGCGAACCAATCCTTAGAGCTAAAGGACTCAAAATTAACGGTTGCAAATTTAATTTCATATACTGTGAGCACTAAGGAACAAAGGGCTTTGGAGCTAGGCTCATCATATTTCCCCAGAAGAAAATTTTATTTTGTGGACACTTGCATTGATACATTCAATTTTGGAGAAGGCTTAAGCTACATACATCTTATCATTCACGCCCTAGGCTGACATCACAGAGAATACTGTGTCTTAAACCAGTTTGAAAATATGGACACTGAACAATTGACTACACTGTATAACTTGAAAAAGAAATGCTTTGATGACACAGAAACATATATTGATTTCCAAACACTTTTTGAATTGGATGTTGATACTGGAATTATCACAAGCTGGTTGGAATAATATTGTTTACATACATAGAGTCTTGACCCCAAGGAAGGGGCGATTCCTTTCAGCAGTCACTGTAAGGACTGTTGTAAACTGCTAGCAGTGGTCAAGGGTCTCTAGAAAGAAACTACTGATGATGGAGGAGAAAGTAGTGACAGAACCATAACAGGAAAGAGCTGGGCACAGAGCAACACCAACACTTGAGCTATATCAGAAACCTAATAAGAATAAGAAAAGGTACAAGTAAAGAATGTAAACAAGTGAAGCAAAATGACCCTAACATAAGCCAGACCATTTGCAATCTATTACTACTTTGGCTGACTCAGCGTAAACAGGGAAGCCCTGACTTGGAAGCTGTGGACTCCCTCATGAAGCATATATCCTCCATTACTGGTGGGGAAATCCCAGAACCAAATTCGCATTGCGCCATCTTAAATTGGAAAGAATCAAATATCCAAAATGGTGGATATTGTGGCAGACTGTTAAAAATGGGGTTTGTGGTTGACTAGGGTATGCCCCTAAGCCAGGGAGAACCGATGACTCTAGTCAGAGCAAGTAAGTTACACACCAAAGAAAACACATGCTCATCCACTTGGTAGCTGGGCAAGAGTGATCAGGCTTATACCAGAGGCAATGTGTAAAGGCAACACGCTCACACCAGAGACACAATAAATGCACCTCTCCTCCTATCTATCTGTGAGCTCCTCAGGAGACAGGGAATGGGAGGTGACACTGCTCCTGCCAATAGACCCAGCAAGGGACTCCCTATCTATTGGGTCCTCACTATCTACTGGCGTCCATGCCCAGTCATTTTCTTCCTCCTCCTCAGTCTCATCATGTCCACTGCCCTCCAGGGATGCAGATTTCTCAGAGTCCTCACTAATCTCGGGGTCTCCTCAGGGTCTTCTCTAACACACCACCACCCCTGGTTCTCTTTTAAGGCTGCAACCTGCAGAACCAGGGCCAGACTGGCCGTAGCGGGCACCGGGCAATCCCCCGGTGCGCCGCATGGGAGGGGGCCGATTTGGAGCCCCTGGGGGCCGTTTTTGTTACAGGGCCGTTTTTGCAGCATAGCTGCAAAATCGGCCCTGTGACAAAATCGGCCGACAACCAGCCCTGGCAAAGAGCTCGGCAGCACCCCCAAGCCCCCGTGGGGAGGGGGCGTCCAAGCACTTTCCCAGGGCCGATTTTTGTTCTCAGTCTGGCCCTGTGCAGAACCCCTAGAACTCCTTCTCAAAGTACTTCAACAGGTCATCTTCAGCATAAAGTAACCCCTTTCTGGCAAAGTACACAAACACAAGTGTAGTAGTATGATTCCCAGGTTCAAGAAAACAAGACAGGAGTAAACAATGAAAATGACCAATGAGAGAATCAGGAAAAAACACATAATGGTCTAAGTGCAGAGTAAATAGTGCAACACTGAGTTGCTGTAGTATCATGAAAATGTAAGTCCTTTGCTCATGGATGATCACAATCACTGTATGTTAGAAATGGGATTTCTGGTTTGTTAGGATATGCACTTAAGGCAGGCAGAATCCACCACTATAGTCAGGGCAAGTAAGTTACACACCAAAGATAACCTGTGCTTACCTGATTGTTAGGTAGGCAAGAGCGGTCAGGTCCTTCCCAAAGGCAAAGTGTAAAGAGTTTGCAAACACACTCACACCAACGGCACACTCAATTCACCACCAAGAGAGACTCCACACAGTATTATATAAAAATATGTTTCAGTGTTGCATATAAACATAGACCAACACAACATAAATCAGCAGTTACGTTACCTACTAGACAATTGCCTAAAACATCACAAAAGTAAAAAGAAGGACTGTGATGATGGAATACTTCATGAAAGACACATTACTGTGCAGCTATGCAGCCTCTGAAATACTACTCGTTATCCTGCCAGATTAAGGCACAAATATAACATGCATTATCACATCAGGGAACAACATTCAGTCTTAAATGTGGAACAGATATGAGTCACCAAGACAGCACAATATACTCATAACCAACAACAATCTCCCTCTCAACCAATAGGGCACAGCACTCCTGTGCTCCTAGTAGACATATTATGGTCATTTAGGAAGTGTTCTTGTTCAAAATATTTTATTGAATTTTATAATAAGAGATCAACAGCACAAAAAGAGCACTAAACGGTACTTATACAAGATCATTATTAATATTAACAATGAAATTTTATGTTCCATATAGGTACCCCAATATAGGCGCAGGTAGTCACCTAACCTTTCACCTATATTCTCCCTACCATTACACCACATAACGGTTCTTGGGACTGACCTTTTACCAAGTTACAGTTCTGCTTACAGGACGTAGGGTTTTCCCTGAAAACTTTCCCCATCCATCATGCATGAGGATTCTTGGAAACTCAGCTGGACTACCTTCTCCTGCATAATAACTATGTACAAGGGTCATTCCTTCCGTCATCCTAAGTCCGACAGGACACAGCAAGGTAGAACCCCTGAGGGTACCACTTTGGGTACATAAACACCATATCTTGCTGAGGTAGTAAGAATAGAAAAGGACTTCCATGCCGACACACTGATGCAAGACGCTGAGGTTCCTGCTCGCAGAGGTCTGACATCCGTTGCGGGGTGTCCATTTCGAGACCAAGACAGGGTCTCACAGTCTCTCACTTCAGGTAATGGGGTTGACCTTATCCTAGAGGGATTTGTTGTAACTTACCTCTTCCCATGCTCTGTTGGTACCTCCCCTTTCCCCCCTCTGCCCTCCCTCATAGAATGTTCTGAAAGTGCTCATGTTAGAATGTTGAGATGAAGAGACTCACGGAGACCGGGTGGATGGAATAAAGAAGCAAGTTCTTACCTGCATGGATTCTTCTTTCTTTATTTAAAATTACAACAGGATTCTTGGCTTTTTTATTTTTATTTAAGCAATTTGTAAAGCACACAAATACCCTTAGGTGTCTCGGAGCTGTGGACTAGGCAAGGGAGACCATGCGTGGAAGGGTTATTGGCTAAAAAGCCAGGTCTTTATTTGTTTGCGCAATGTAAGCAGGGTGGGACTGGCCTTGATGTGGAGGGGGAGCGTGTTCCATAATTTGGCGGTGGCGACCGTGAAACTTCTGTCGCCCCAAGATGCTTTCTTGGTTCGGGGAACCGTCAACAGGTTCGCTGCTGATGAGCGCAAGGATCTGCTGGGCTTGGAGAGGCAGAAAAGTTTCCTGAGAAACTGAGGTCCAGTGTCGCGGATTGCCCTGTATGCAATGCATAAGGCCTTGAACTTGGTTCTGCTCCTGATGGGTAGCCAGTGGAGCTGCCGCACCACGTTTGATATCGGTTTGAATTTAGGAGTGGCTGTCAGAATCCTAGCGGCTGCATTCTGCACCAGTTGTAATTTATTTATGACTCTTTCTTGAGCATTGAGGATTAGACCATTACAATATTCGACTTTTGACATGACTAATGTACTGATGAGAGTCCTGCCTGTGTTGGTTGGGAGGAATGATAGGAGTTTCTTTATCATCCTGATCACATAGAAAGATGCAGAGATGACTGCGTTGGCATGGTGCATGAATGACATTTACATCTATATACATGCTAGGTACACTTAGGTACATCTAGTTAGGGTTGCAACATAGGAGTACGCATTGTTTTTGCTCATGGTAGAAATCTACCATCCTTTTACTCTATTAGTGCTTCTAATGATGTATATCGGTTTCTGTCTAATGGTTGTTTCAGCACACCTATTTTACATTAGAATGACACTGGTTCAATAAATGCTTATTGAGAAACGTATCCACCGTTTATTCTGTGTATCTCTCTGACACAAAGTGAGCACAAGTGACTGAGCGAAAAGTATCGCACTGTTTCCATGATCCTGAGGGATCAGGGTTGTCATGTTCGATAGTTGCCAAGAACTATTCTCTCCTTGCTGAGATGGGTTTCTAGTGGCACTGTGAGCTAGCTGGTATACAGGCTAACATACCCCATAGGGGTGTCTAGAATAAGTCTGGACACCAATCCTAGAGTGTATGTTGTCTAAACACGCAGATCCCATATAAGTGTATAGGAACTACAAGACAGAATAAGAGTACCTATATACAAGGATTAAAAACGTCTGTAGTATGTAGTGAACAGAAATTGTTACACAAAATTAAAAGAAAGAGGAAGAGGTATAGATTATCATCCATTCAAAGATGAAGAAGAGAGCTACAATTAATAACTATAATACATCATATAAATATGTGTTAGACCTGGATCCTTGATGTAGTTTCCCCTGACTTTTTGCATCTTCCTGATGTATTTTTGACACTGTGCCGGAATTCGTTTTTGCTGGTTTAGATGCTTAGTGCCAAAATGCAAGTGCTCCCTGGTTAAATTGTAATTGTGATTGGTTGTCCATGATTGGCATATTTGTTTTACCAGTAGGTCAAATGCTACTAGTGGGCCTGCATCACTGGTTGTGCCATCCACAGGAGTAGCCCTAAGATGGTGTCTCAGGTCTGCCATCGTGGTGCCTGTGCACAATTTGCTAACTGCCATGTTGTCCTGGCCAGTGTACACACTTGCCAGAACTGACCCTTCCCTTTTCTTACACATTAGACACCCCTATGGTAGGCCCAAAGTACCCCCCTGGGCAGGGTGCAGTGTTAGGTGAAAGGTAGGACATGTACTAGTGTGGGTAACATGTCCTGATAGTGAAATACTGCCAATTACGTTTTTCACTATTGAAAAGCTTTCTTGCCCATGGGACAGAATGGGGAATGCTGTGTTACATGTTTACCTGCATATATACCCTAGGAGCAAGATAGAAATTTGGAGTCTGGTATCCCTGAACTCAGAATTTAATAACACATCTTTTAGGGAGAATGGTTTTTAAATTCAGTGTTTGAAAATAGCACTTTTAGAAAGTGGCTATTTTCTTGTTCAACCTTTCTGTGTGCCTCTGCCTGTTTGTGAATTGACTGTCTGGTTTGTGAGTGACAGGGGTTGGGGGTGGCTCCAGGGGGTTGGGGGTGGCTCCAGGAGGCTGGGTGAGTCAGCACTAGGCTGAATAGACATATCTGCATTTGGAGTTTTGGGAGGAGTAGCACCTTGGCCTGAATAGGGCTGAACCTGCCTTCCACAATGCTGGCTCCACCTCCTGCAGTGTGTTTGGTGGCCCGGGCCCACACTCACAAAGGAAGAAGATGTGCACTGGCAGAGTGCACCCAGAACTGGTTTGGACTGGGTCCAGGACCCCTCACACATGGAGAACAAAGACTTTTGGGGTATAAATATCAGAGCTGAAACCCCTGAATTTTAGACTACTTCGTGATCAAGAGGAATCCCTGGCAAAGAAGATCAGCTGAAGAGACTGAGGAGAAGGACTGCCCTTGCTGTGTGTCTGGGGTTGCCCTGCAGTGTGCTGTTTCTGCTAAGGAGAGATCTAAAGGACTTTGCTGTGTGCTGTGTCCCCTGCTTGAAGAAGGATTTTGCTTTGTGCTGTGTCCATCTAAAGAAAAGTCTCCAAGGGCCTGAGAAGAGCTGGCCTCCTGTTTCTGAAGTCCCGGGCACAGACGGACTTCACCCCCAGCTTCCCTGAAGTTTCTTACTGGGAGTTCCAGACTGCCAGCAGGGCTTGTAACAGTGTTTGAGGACTCTTTTGCTGTTGGAAGCTGGAAGCCCGACGCAACGAGAGAGAAGCGTGACGCTGCCGCAGCAGCCACCGTCGCATCACCGGAGAAGCGTGCCGCCGCCACAGAGGGTGCCATCGCATCACCGGAGAGGTGTCTCGCAGGGCTGTTGCATCGCTGAGGAAGCGCACCGCCGCTGACGACCGCCGCAACACCAGAGAAGCATGTCACCATCACCGAGGATGCCGTCGCATCACCGGAGAAGCATGTCACAGGGCCTGTCGCAGCTCAGAAGTTCACCAAGTTTGCCGCACTGCCGTCGGGCGTGCACGCATCGCATCTACGTTATCGCATCGCAACAAGAATGCCATTTTGTCTCATCGCACCGGATCGTCGCAGCGCATCAAGGCGCCATCTTAACGCATCGGAACTGGAGCGCAGGAAGAATTAATGAATCACCTTATCTGCAACTCATTTGTTTGTTTTGTGTTCTGGTGTGAACATAGGCTTCTATGGGAATTCACAAGGGCATATTATCAAGCCTATTATCGCCGTTTTAGCGGCAGTTTCCTGCCACTAAAGCGGCGATAATTTTAACGCCGTCCTTGATAATATGGCCCCCAATTTCTTCTAAAGTAATTGGGGATTCTAGCTTATCTTTGACTGATTGTGATATTTTCTGTAAACCACAATTGTGCAAAAAACCTGTCAATCAAAGAAGAGTCAACAAAAGGCGGTTTATTATATAAAAATTCGTAATAAGTTAAAAATTAATTAACAATATCCTTATGGGATAAGGCCACCTTACCATTAACACCATGGATCGCAGTGACATGAGTCTTATCTTTTTTTTACGGGTAAATCATTTGACAAAAATATACCTGATCTTTTAGCATTAAAGGAAAATCTGGCCTTATTATTGAAAAGTTGTATACCCACACGTCTACTTTAAATGGAGTTAAATTCATAGCGCAGTTTTTGTAGTTGTATTTTGTATGTGAGATCATTGAATGAAATAAATAGTCTTTATAATTTTTCAATTTGTCTGTCTAATTCTTTCATTTTAGCACGAAAAGATTTGTTTGCCTGACCCATAATGGTATTGGTGACACTGCTCATATATGCTTCAAATGTATCCTATTGTCTTATTAATGACACAGAATCTTCAGGATTAAAAGTAAAATAATACTGAAATGCAGACAAACGTTTTGGTGTTTTTTTTTCATTAAGAACAGTACGAGTATTCATACGCCATCTGAATTGAGTAGAAAGAGTAGGGGTAAATTGAAAAACAGCTGAAATAAGAACATGTGATTAGAAATATCTGTATTATGTATTAATGGGGTACAAATTGACTAAATTAATTGTCTGGATGCTAATAACTAATCCAGTTTTGAATAAGAATTATGAGGATTTAAGAAAAAAGTTTTTAAAAAATCAGTTGGATGGTGTAATCGACATATATCAAATAATTTAGTTGTTTTATAAAAGATTTGAAAGTAAAAGAAGCTTTAGGTGGGCGCTTTTTAGATTGTGATGCTCTATCTAACAAAGGATCACATATTAAATTAATGTCCCGTCCTATAATGAGTTGAACATTACCTAGTTTAAGTTCCTCTGTGGTAAAGAAGGATCATAATTTGGGATCATCATTTGTTGGCTCATAAACATTAATTAAGTAAATAAGTGTGGTATCAAACTTAATTTCAACAATCATGTAACGACATTCTGTATCTAAAAATGTACTCAACATTTGAAAATGTATTTGTTTTAGAAAAGAATAGCCACTCCATTTTTCTTATTAATTGCAGGAGAAGAAACTATAGTACCAATCAATTTTTCTGCATATATAATAAAACCTTATAATCAATATGCATCTCCTGTAAGAAACAAATGTCAGTTTTGTGGCTTGCTAAATAATCTAAAATGTTAATACGTTTAACGGGATGTCTTAAACCTCTAACATTTAAAGAAGCAATTTTAATATGATTGAAATTAGCCATATGTGAATAAAAAACAGCAGGAAAAGGACAGAACAAATACATATAGCACATCACAAGTAGCTCTAGATAAGATAAATGGGGAGAAAAGGAAAGACAAGGACAAACATACAAAAGACAACACGAAAACATAAATAGAATTATAGGATCACGTACACGCTTGACCAAGAACAGCCTGCTAGGAAAAAAAAGAGAAACGTCCATTTAGCTAATCTGAAAAAAAATTGAAATTTAGATTGAGAAGCAAAACCTAAAAAATTATCTAGAAAAATGAAAATAATATATAGAAAATAGATAAAGTCAAGTATTTGTAGCATTTGTTTCCGTGGACATTGATGATTGCTGATCCAAGAAAGCACGTAGTTCTTCTGGTCGTTGAAACGATTTCGAAACGCCATCTTTGCAGACTCTCATCGTAGAAGGATCGAAGAGACCATATTTGAAACCTGAGGAGCGTAGACGTGGTCTCTTTCAGTAAATTCTTTACGTAGTTGAACAGTTTCTTTGGCAAAGTCTTGGTGTATGTAGATTTTATTTCCATTTACCTTTAAAGATGGAATTTCTCTAGCTGTTCTCCTAATCATCACCAAATGGTTATGGCGTAAAACTTTGAATATCATTTGCCATGTTTTGCTATGACGAGGGTTTCTGTGAGAAGGAATTCTGTGCGCCTTTGTCTGTTTCGAATTTCTTTGAGAATTGCAGCTTTAATAGACCTGGCAGCAATTTTTCTAAATATTTCCTATAATCATGTCCATCCATGTCTTCTGGCAGATAAAAAATACGTAGAATATATTGATGGTTGCGATTTTCTAAATCTAACAACAATTGACTCATTAGCAAAGTATTTGCCACCATAGGGGCAAAGCTATCAAATTTAGCTTTATTATTTTGGATTTTAATTGAATTATCTGAAATTTTCATTGAGAGACTAGCCATGTCTTTATGAATATTCTTAACTTCTGATGCAATAGAGTCAGTATTTAGACGTACAGCTTGCAATTCTTCTAACAAAGTAGACATTGAAGGATCATTTGAGACAACAATCTTCGATTTCACAGGTGGTGGGAACATATTTTGGTTTTGTTTGTTACTCCCTGTAGAGTTGTTTTTGCCTTCCATTTTACTGAATTAAAACACGAAAATAATTTTCTCCCAGAGTTAAAATGTCCATGTAGAAATAAAAGGTGTTCACCAAGTAAAGAAGAGTGCAGCAGCTAAAACTGACTCTGGGAGTGGTTCCAGGCCTCTAGCCTGGCCGTTTCTGGAAGTAGAGCTCCACCCTCTGGACAGAAATTTCAGCTACATGGGAGCAGAGGAGCCGGTGAGAGCAGCAACCAAGGAAATTACTTTAAATTGTCTCAAAGATCCTCCAAAGATCCTCCAAAACCTGTCAAATTGAAGCACTGGGGAAAATGATCAGTATTCTGTATTAAGTATCAATTAGGCTAATGAGAGCTTCAGCAGGAGGCAGGCATCTTGGTTTGCCAAAGAAACGGTATGGTCCTATACCCTCGTACCCTTGTGGATGTTGGCGGGAAAGTACACGGGGAAAGCAAGGATGGTGTAGGCTGGTGTATCTCCATCGGTATGACACGTCTCGCCAACCAGACATCAGCGGAGTTCCACTGCTCCCGCTCCACCTTGGAGTTTCCCTGCACCTGCAACAACTCTCTTCCCCTGCAGATAGTGGTGTAGGAGAAACAGTGGGAGGGAAGGAGATCCTGGCCCACCACGAAAGAACTCAACATAAGCTTGACAGGTGCTTCTAGTGAATAGAGGTGCAAACACTCTTTTCAGCTATCGGGCTACCACCCACCACATGCTCCTTAAACCGGAAAAGACCACTTACCCCGCATTGATCCCGGCAACTCCTTGTAACTAAAGTAATCCTGAAGCACCTTGACTACATTTTTAAATAAAGTAAGCATGGAGCGCTTGACTTAACTACAGGGTGCAATGAACTATAATCATCAGGTCTCTCCTGAGACATTCACGGAGTGCAGAACCCACAGCACTCAGGTAGTGCTGCAGTTTAAAGGAAAATGTAGTCAGACTCAATGCTGACAGCACGGTGCAAGAGAAGTTGAAAACACACCCTGCTTCTCTTATCCAAAAGTAGCACGTCGCTTGAGAACACTGGGCAGAGCAGGGTACAGGCAGGCAGGCCTGCACAAGGGTCCTCAGAGCAAAGTGGCATTACTTATCTCATGTATCAAACAACAAGAAACTACCATGACTAAGTCTCTGATTCTTAAAGAAGGTAGAGGCACACTATGCCGATTACCTATGTGGTATTGGGCATCTAAAAAAAATGTAAGGACTGTCCTCACACACTACCACGCGTCATGCTTCAAAATTGGCAGTTCTCGCTCTTTAAAAACCGCAGTTGATAAAGAACGGGCCTACACCTGGAGACAGGGAGGCACTTCTATAACTAAGTGGAGACCAGTTCCTAGAAAGTGAGTGAGTGATGCTAAAAATAGATGCAAATGCTGTATGAAAACTTTAATTGCGCAGAATTTGCTCAATATTAAAACTAATAGTGGGGACTTGGGGGATTAGTACCCCTTCCCCATCAGTGCTGCCAATATATTTCTGCCATTGTGGCCAGGAGGCTCCATGGCATTCATCAGGGCATGAGAGAAAGGGCTCCGATCTAGTCTATAAGAGACTAAGATGAATCCAGTTAGGTAGGTTGACTTTGGTCCAACTCTACTACGAAACTTCAGAAAACCTGTAAAAATATATCACAGTACAAGAGAAAGTTTTAACTCACACTGGAAAGGTGAGAATCAGACTGAAAACAAGCATAAGGTACATTGAAATACATGTGGTAGTGAGCATACGTGTGACTGCAAACGTCGTGCTCAAAGATAAAAACAGTTGCGAGTCACAGATCTGGGTCGAATCCATCATCATTCTTTAGCTCACTTCGCCACCCCAGTTCAGACACAGCTATACAAATCAGTCTTGACCCTGTACCTCTAGGGAACAGTCCAGATTGAACTACCAAGCCATGTCTTTCCTGGACCGGAAACAAGCATCCTGGGACTGGTTTCGGGGAAACAGCCCTCATCAGCCAGGCTAGCTTGAATCTAGTGGCAAAGTGAGCAAGGGACCCACGTCTGGGCATACCCGGCCAACTTACGGCGAACAAAGCAAATGCAAGGAGATGATGGACGGAGCGCTGAAACTTTTCAGACACTCACCCCCAGTCACAGATCTGGGTTGAATCCATCATCGTTCTTTAGCTCACTTCTCCACCCCAGTTCAGACACTGCTATATGTAAATCAGTCTTGACATTGTGTCTCATGGGAACAGTCCAGCCTGAACTGCCAAGCCATGCCTTCCCTGGACCGGAAACAAGCATCTTGGGACCAGTTTCAGGCTAACAGCCCTCATCAGCCAGACTAGCTTGAATCTAGTGGCAAAGTGAACAAGGGACCCACATCTGGGCATACCCTGCCAACTTAGGGCGAACAAAGCAAACACAAGGAGACGATGGAAGGAGGGCTGAAACTCTTCAGACACTCACTCCCAGTCACAGATCTGGGTTGAATCCATCATCGTTCTTTAGCTCACTTTGCCACCCCAGTTCAGACTCAGCTATACGCAAATCAGTCTAGACACTGTGACTCATGGGAACAGTCCAGCCCAAACTGCCAAGCAATGTCTTCCCTGGACTGGAAACAAGCATCCTAGGAGTGGTTTCGGGCTAACAGCCCTCATCAGCCAGACTAGCTTGAATCCAGTGGCAATGTGAGCAAGGGATCCATATCTGGGCATACTCTGCCAACTTAGGGTGAACAAAGCAAACACAAGGAGATGATGGACGGAGCGCTGAAGCTTTTCAGACACTCACCACCAGTCACAGATCTGGGTTGAATCCATCATCATTCTTTCGCTCACTTTGCCACCCCAGTTCAGACACAGCTACATGCAAATCAGTCTTGACTCTCTGCCTCATGGGAAGAGTCCAGCCAGAACTGCCAAGCCAGGTCTTACTTGAACCGGAAACAAGCATCCTGGGACCGGTTTTTGAGTAACACCCTTCATCAGCCAGGCTAGCTTGAATCCAGTGGCAAAGTGAGCAAGGTACCCACGTCTAGGCATACCCTGCCAACTTAGGGCAAACAAAGCAAACACAAGGAGACGATGGACGGAGCGCTGAAAGTATTCAGACACTCACCCCCCAGTCACAGATCTGGGTTGAATCCATCATCGTTCTTTAGCTCACTTCGCCACCCCAGTTCAGACTCAGCTATGTGCAAATCGTTTTGACACTGTGCCTCATGGTAACAGTCCAGCCCGAACTGCCAAACCATGTCTTCCCTGGACCGGAAACAAGCAACGTAGCATCCTGTGACCGGTTTCGGGCTATCATCTTCTTTATTAGCAAAGATCAATATATTGTTTGGTTTTGTTATGCACAGCAAAATATGGGCTTAGGTATAGGAATAATGAATCACTGAGCTATGAAGCCCTTTATCCTTTATCATGTATGTATTGTTATTGTATTTGTTTTATATTTGCATACTGTCATTAGCATTCATAGATATGACATTTTTATTTATTAGTCATGTTGTTTTTGTGAGGTTGTGTGTTATAATTGTGATCTACGTATTACATTTGTTTATGTTTAATTTTATTTTTGGTTTGTGCCTACCTAAGTATTAGGTCCAACTTCCAGATAATAATTTCGTTTATGGAAATTGGTATGTGATGAGCCTCATCAGTTATATGTAATCCGTGTACCATTTCATTATTTTATTTGTTTTTTTTATGCGATTGTGTTATATGTTATTTACATGTTGGTATTTATGTTGTTGTTTATGTGATTTACTACAGCCCTAATGAAGTTCCAGGAGTGTATGGAACAAAACCCGTTGGCTGGATTTTTACTGTTGTGGGTGAGGAGAGATAAGGGGCTCTGGAGTACGCAATGGTGGCCGGCGACCTTGGGCAGCGCCCCCACCCCTAAGTCGGCTGTGAAAAATCTTGGGGTCTGGCTAGATTCCACTCTTGGGTTTCAGGAGCACACTAAGAAGGTTGCAGGCACCTGCTTTGGCCTACTTCGGGAACTGAGGCCCATGTTGGGTTTCTTCGATCCACTCACCTGCCAGTTGATAGTCGGCCAGTTGATAGTCCAGGCGACTATTTTGTCCAGACTGGACTACTCTAACTCACTCATGTTAGGCACTAACAAGGCAGAAGTGACTCGTCTACAGCGAGTCCAGAATGAAGCCGCCCGAGTCCTGTTGAGGCTCCCTAGAACTTGTTCTGTGACGGATGCAATGCGCCGTCTACATTGGTTACCCGTGTCCAAAAGGATTGAATTCAAAACGCTATGCCTGACTTTCAAAATAGTAAAGCTTTTATCCCCTAAGATTCTGTCTAATCTGCTGGTTCCTCATGTACCCACCCTCCAGCTACGCTCTGCTGAGCAATATTTGGCTACGGTCCGTCGGGTGAAGTGCCTCAGAGCTGGGGGCCGGTCCTTCCGGTATCTAGCTGCTAAACTGTGGAATTCCCTCCCTATTCAGATTTGTTGCCTGGAATGCTTGCTATCCTTCCGTAAGGCCACCAAAACCTACCTGTTCCCCTTGGTTTAGTTCCTAGCTTTCTACTGACACTGCTACCAGTACCGGGACGCCCCTTCGCTGAGGCAGCTGCGCGCCATATAAGAATACCTAACATAACATAACATAACTTCATTTTATGATTTCTTTTTTATTAGCAATCTTCAATCCAACCTTTCTTCGCATCACCCTTGGATGTAATCTTCATCCAGCATGATTTCAATTTTACCCACCATGGCAATCATGTGAAGATGGCTCATTACCCTACGGTAACTTAAATGAGCTGCCGCACTGGTGCTGTTGGTACCATACAATAAACCCAATTTATTCCTGCTCATGGTCCTTCCAGTCACTGCAAACATTCCTCTACTTCAAGTGTAAAGCACTCAGACTGCGACTCTGTTACTGTCAAGAACTCATCAAACAATTCCTCTTGCCTTTGGACATCTATAAAATGTTTATCTATCCAAGGCAATGCCTGTGTTGGGCAAAAATCTCCCTCCAACACTTACGAGAGCCTCATTAAATGTGTTACTATCTCTTTGAATTTCTTGGGGTAAGAGTTTTGGTGAAGACCTTAACAAAACTTTTTGTTTGCAACCAGATTTTATTGGGTTTTAAAGACTTCAGCTTGCATGAAACATATTCATGCCGTACAGTGTACATAGAATCGACATACTTGCTCTCTGGTGCGCTTCAGTTAACGTCCCTTATAACTAAATTGCCCCCCTTGAGTTGCACCTGAGTTGGTGTAATGGTGTCACTGGGTACTGCTAGATCTTTATAAGTCATTTCTTTTATTTCAATGCGTTGGAATGCCTGTTAAGTCTGGCACTATTGTTCACCCTCTCTCCTCTCTTGTTCCCGTGCTGTCAGCTGCGGGGAGTCCGTCCCGCTGGATCCCTGTCCAGCAGCTGTTAATTCACCTACAAGGCGTTCCCATGCCTTCGCCCTGTCTATTTTACCTATCCCTCGGCTGGCTTCTCTGAGTAAGAGCCTACCCTCTGCACCCACCCATTTTTTGAGTTCCATTTTCATGCTCCTATCTGTGGTCCCCCTGGTGCTTTCCAATTCCTAGCTATCTCTCTCTTAGCCAGAACATAGGAAAGGTCCTGAGACTTCCCAGTCGTCTTGTTTTTGGCCGTGTGTGGGAACCATCCTACCAGATAGTGCTCTGGGGTTTGTGGAAGCTCTTTGTCGATGAGGTGTCATATCTCCTCCCAGAACTTTTGTAATGTGTGGCAGCTCCAAAACATGTATAAAAGAACAGCCTGAACTAGTCAAGTAGAAGAACCTAACCTAGGGGGATGGGAGGTGTCAGAAAACAAATTGATTCTGAAATACACCAAATGTAGAAAAAGGAAAGCTCCAAAACATGTGCATTATATGTGCTTCCCTCTCTCCACATCTCGGGCATGCTATGGTCTCTGTCCCAAAGTATTGCTTAATGTGGCACAAGGTGAGGTATGCTCTGTGAAGTATGTAAATGTTTATTCATTTAAATCATGCATTTCTAGACACTTTTGGGGTTTGTTCTAGTATCATGTCCCAGTCTTTCTCTGGGATCTATTTCCCCAGATGCTCCTCCCATTGTAGTCTCAGGCGCTCTTAGCAGCTTTTGCATATCCTGCTTGATCGCCTTGCAGAGGCAAGAGACTGTTTTGATCTTCGCTGCCGATAATGCAACATATCTACACCCTGCAAGTGCCTGAGGTTCCGTGCCGCCCGCAACTCATTGCTCCCTGATCCTCCTAGTAAGTGCTCCATGTTTCAGGTACTGGCCTCCCAGCAGATCATACGCAGCTTCCAATTCTTCAAAAGGGAGCAGCATTGAGTCTTCGTATAGGTCCCCCATTACTTTCAAGCCTGCCTCTTCCCAGTCCTCTAGCCCTGTCCAGTGCTCTCCTTGATGTAGACAGCGAAGCATTGTCATTGGCAAGTATGGAGAGTAAGGGATCCTAGCACCCACTCGTCCCAGGTACCTAACCCAGTATCGCACTACTACCCTGGTTTCTGCTGTGTCTCCCAACGCGTTGCTCCGCACTTGCAGCAGTATCTTTGCAAGGGTTTGGCATCTGGTGCAGATAGATATTGTTCCCTGTCTAGGTTTCGTTCGGCTGCTAGCCTTTGGATCAGCCATTACAGCTGATCTGCTAAGTAATATCCCTCAAAGTTGGGGACCGCTAAGCCTCCTTCCGCTGAAGAGCTCTGTAACGCCACACTTCTGCATCCTGTTCCCCATAAAAGGATATCATCATTGAGTGGAGGTCTTTGAATGTTGCTCGCAGTATCCACTCCGTGAGAACCCCAAAATAATAAAGCAGCCTCGGGAGTACCACCATTTTCAAGACTGCTACATGTCCAGCTACTGATAACGGCAGTGTCCCCCAGTTTTCCACTGAGGACCATACTGTGTGTATTGCTCTATCGACGTTACCCTCAAGCAGCTCGGCTGAGCCATGATATATTTTGACTCCCAGGTATGGCAGGCAGTCAGGTTCCCACTTCAAGTTCATCAAGTCAGGCTGTGGGGGGGTATTAGGCACCACAGGGTAAAGTTTAGACTTCTGCCAGTTGATCTTAAGACCAGATAGGTGGCCAAACTGGGCCAGCATACCCCATGCCACTCTCAACTCTGCAGCTGTGTTACTAAGGAATATCAGGAGATCGTCTGCGTATAAGGCTTTAGAATGTCTCACTTCCCCTGTCCGTAAGCCATTGTAGTCCTCCCGCTCCTCACCCTGCACTCCAAGAGTTGCATGGCGAGAGCGAACAGCATTGGAGACAGGGGCATCCCTTCCTCATGCCCTTTTGTGAGATAGTTTTCCCAGTAAGCACTCGGGCTGTGGGGGTTGCATATAGTAAGCATACCCACACAAGAAAACCACCTCCCAGTTCCATCTTAGACAGGACCTCATTGAGGTAAGGCCACTCAAGGTTATCATTGACCTTCTCACTTGCCACTGCGAACACCACCGCCTCTTGCTTGTGATACTCGTTGGAGTCCATGACAGCCAGGAGTCGCCAAATATTTATGGCCCTGTTCCGCCCTGGTATAAACTCTGCTTGGTCTGCGTGGACCAGTTCTGGCATATGGGGTAAAAGACGCATCGCTAATATCTTGCTTAGGATTTTATAATCCATGTTCAGCATGGATAGAGTTCTGTAAGCTGTTTAGTCGTGCGCCTCTTTGCCAGGCTTAGGCACCGGGTTGATGAGGGCCTCTCTAGTGCTCTCCGGCAGTGTTCCCGCCCCTCGTGGTATAGTGTGACCAGTCGGGGTATCAGTTCCTTCACATATGCTGCGTAAAATTCGTCCAAGAGGCCATCTGTGCCCGGGGTCTTGTTCCTTGCCATGCATTTGATGGCAGCCTTCACCTCTTGCAGCGCGATGTCTGCTCCTAGATGCTCGGTCTCCTTGGGGCTCAGCCTCCTCATCTTCAGTCCTGCAAGATACTCCCAACCGCCGCATTATTGCATTCTATTGATCTTTTTTAAATAGAGCATCGTAGCGAGCGACGACCTCATTGATCTTTGCCTGAGTGTAATGTCTAATCTCTTCCTCATCTTCTATTTCCACCAATGGTGGGCTCCTACTCACCGGATTTGCCAGCCACGCCAAGAGAGATCCTGATTTATCTCTTTCTGCATCGGTGCGCTCTAGGTACTTTTATAATCAAGGCATCTAAGCCTCTCTGACTGCCTTGCCATCTCATCTTTGGCTTCGAGTACTGTCTGTTGGAGCTCTAGGTGCTCTAGCTATCTATGCTCTAGCCCTCCAAGGGTTATCTCTGCCCCCCTACCTCTCCCAGAAGGATGCGCCTGACCCCTGTAGTGCGTGTCATACATTGGCTTCTCAAGACCACCTTGAAGGCGTCCCACTCTGCGTTCGGCGAGGAGGCTGTCCCTGCTTTGGCCGCAAAGTATTGTATAATTTCACCCCTGAGCTCTTCCTGAAAACCTGGTCCTCTAGAGTGTCGGGGTGGAGCCTCCATGTGGGGATCGACGGCACAGGGTGCACCCATCTGAGGGATAGGACTGCAGGGTTACGATCCAATATCGTGTGCACAAGATATTCCGCTGAGATAACTTGGCACTGCATGTCTGCTGTACATAAGAAAGCATCTAGGCGTGCGTGTACCACATGGACCACGGAAAAGTAGGAGTAGTCACTATCTCGGGGATGTAATGTTCTCCAGGTGACACTCAAACCCCAGCTCACTCGCCATGTATTGAATGCTTGTGTGGCATCAGGCAGTGATTTAGTTGTGTGAAGAGCGACCCTTGACCCTGTTCCAGGCCGGTTGCTCCCCACGCCGCACAGCTCCACCTGCTGCGCCCATGTCCCTGCGCCTAGATCTCGCTGCTGCTGCGAGTTCGAGGCCCTCCTCCACCCGCAGGCTCCCGCCTGCGCCTCATCCCTGGTGGCCCGGTTGTGAGCCGTATGTATCTGTCTGCTCGCTCTTTCCCTTTGTATTCCTTTATTTCCTTTTTGTATTTCTTAGCTGTAAATGTACTGTATTTGTATTGTAATTGTGCTGTAGTCTGTTTTCTACTGCCTCTGTATTTCGTTCTCTGTCCGTTTTTCATCTTCAGCCCTTCCTAGTGTTTTCAGCCTTCTCCTCTCCTGCCGCTGCGTCCCCTGCGGCACAGCCCCCCTCGCTTGCCCAAGCACTCCTGCCTCCCAGCTGCTCCTCCCTCCCACCTCCCCTTCATATGACAGCCGCTGCGAGGCCGCGCCTTAGGCAAGCTCGTCTGTGCCCGTCCATGCCTGGACCGTGCCCAATGCCAGACCCCCTGGACCCCGCGAATGCCAGGACGCCCACCGCCACTACGAAGCCAGCACCCTCCATGCACTCAACACCGGCCGATCATACATCTGCTTCCAGGCCACCCTGATGGGCACCCAAAGACCCTTCTCCTGCCGGAACTGCAGCTACACCAGCCTCCAGGCCCCCACCATGCCCACTGGGGTAGGCCGCAACAACCTCCAGTGCATGCTACTCAACACTCGCTCCACCCGCAAGCATGCCATCGAACTCTGGGACCTACTCGACTCCTCCTCCCCAGACGTCGCCTTCCTGGCGGAAACCTGGATGAACCCCTCCTTTGCACCCGACATCACCATATCCATTCCTGACAGCTACAAGATCACCCACAGGGGCTGCACTAACGGAGCAGGAAGAGGAATCGCCATCATCCACAGAAACACCCTCAGAATCTCAACCAGCACCGATGACACCTTCAGCACCGCCGAACACCAGCACTTCCATATCCACATCGACCCCAACACCACCCTCAGAGGAACACTCATCTACAGACCCCCCGGCCCCCAGTCACAATTCAGCGACTCCATCGCCGACTTCATCAGCACGCATGCCCTTGTGTCCACGGACTACATCCACCTAGGTGACCTGAACTTTCACCTCGAGAACACCAACGACAGCAACTTCACCACCCTGCTCGACAACCTCACCAACCTCGGACTCAAACAGCTCATCGTGACTCCCATCCACTCCGCTGGACACATGCTCGACCCCATCTTCTCCGCCAGCAACCATGTCACCTTCAGCCACACCACCGAACTCCACTGGACTGACCACCGCTGCATCCATTTCACCTTCAAGAAGCCCACCGAGCACCACCACACTCAACGGGCCCCCCACCGCTGCTGGAACAAAGTCATCAAAGACCAGCTGAACACCACCCTCACCCGAAACCCACCTACTGACACCACCGACACCGTCATGGCCGCCCGCAACCTCAGGAAATGGATTGATGACTGCGCCAACACTCTCACCCCGATCAAGAAACCCTCTGACTGACGCACCGACAGAAAGGTCACCTGGTTCACCGCCGACCTCCAGGCTTCCAAGCAGGCCTGTCGCAGGCTCTAAAAGAAGTGGCACCAGGCACAGACTTCGGACAGCAACGCAGCCTACAAGAGCACCATCTGCACACACCACCAACTCATCCGAACCACCAAAAGGACCGACTTCAAAGAACACATCGACAACAACGCACACAACAGCAAAGAGCTCTTCAACATTGTGAAAGAATTCTCCAACCCCAGCGCCAACTCCAACGACATCCTGCCATCGCTAGACCTCTGCAACTCCCTAGCCACCTTCTTCCATCGCAAGATCACAGACATCCACAACAGCTTCAACAACCAGGCCCACCCGACAGATACCGACACCTCAGACTCACCGCCCCCCAGCCACAACGTCCCCATGCTTTCCTGGACCCACGTCAACGGCGAAGACACCATCAAAATCATGAACACCATCCACACCGGCTCACCATCAGACCCCTGTGCGCACCGCATCTTCAACAAAGCAAGCTCCGCCATTGCACCCCATCTCCACAAGATCATCAACAACTCCTTCGAGATCACCACCTTCCCAGAGAGCTGGAAGCACACCGAGATCAATGCCCTACTCAAGAAACCCAAGGCGGACCCCAAGGACCTCAAGAACTTCTGGCCCATCTCCCTACTCCCGTTCCCGGCGAAAGTAATCGAGAAGATTGTCAACAGGCAACTGACCTCCTTCCTCGAAGAGAACAACATCCTGGACCTGTCTGAATCCGGATTCCGCAGCAACCACAACCCCGAAACAGCCCTCGTCGCTGCCACCGACGACATCAGAGCCCTGCTGGACAACGGAGAAACCGTGGCCCTCATCCTCCTGGATCTTTCGGCTGCCTTCGGCACCGTCTGCCACCCCACCCTACGCACTCACCTCCACAATACAGGGATCCGTGACAAAGCCCTGGACTGCGCCTCCTCCTTCCTCGCCGGCAGAACCCAGAATGTCCGCCTCCCTCCATTCCGATCTAAAGACACCAAGATAATTTGCAGCGTACCCCAAGGATCGTCCCTCAGCCCGACACTCTTCAACATCTACATGGAACCACTCACCAAGATTGTCCGATCGCACGACCTCAACATCATCTCATACACCGATGACACCCAGCTCATCCTCTCCCTCACCAAGGTCCCCACCACCACCAAAGCCAACCTCCACGAAAGTATGTAGGACATCGCCAAATGGATTAAGAACAGCTGCCAGAAACTGAACTCGAACAAGATGGAGGTCCTCATCATCGGATCCACCCCCTCTGCCTGGGATGACTCATGTTTGCCGGCCACACTGGGAGCTGCACCGATGCCCACCGACCACGCACGCTACCAGGGGGTCATCCTGGACTCTTCACTGTCTATGACCCAGCAAGTCAACGCCGTCTCCTCCTCCTGCTTCAACACCTTCAGAATGCTCTGCAAGATCTACAGATGGATCCCCACCGAAACGAGTAGGACGGTCACCCAGGTCCTTGTCAGCAGCAGGCTGGACTATGGCAACAACCTCTACGCGGGAACCTCAGCCAAACTCCAGAAATGACTACAACGCATACAGAACGCCTCTGCATGCCTCATCCTCGACATCCCCTGCCCCAGCCACATCACAGCCCACCTGAATGGCCTGCACTGGCTCCTCATCAACAAGAGGATCACCTTCAAGCTCCTCACCCACGCTCACAAAGCACTCCACAATGCCGGACCAGCGTACCTCAACAAACGACTCACCTTCTAAACACTGAACCGCCAGCTTCGCTCCGCTGACCTCGCCACCATCCCCTGAATCCAACGAGCGACCGCCAGCGGCAGATCCTTCTCCCACCTCGCCGCCAAGACTTGGATCACCCTCCCCCTCCGCCTATGACAGACCCAGGATCTGCTGACCTTCAGGAGACTTCTCAAGACCTGGCTGTTCGAGCAGTAGCAGCACCCTTCCCCTCCCCAGCGCCTTGAGACCCTCATGGGTGAGTAGTGTGCTCTACAAATGGTCTGATTGATTGATTGAAGAAAGCTGACTATTCTGCGTTGGGGGCGTAGACACTAACTATGCTTAGTTCCCGGCCCTCTATTTGCCCCCGTATTGCTACATGCAACCCTCTGGGTCTACCAGTGATTCAGTTTAACTGAAATGGGAACCCCACTTGGATCCAAATTAACACCCCCATGCATATGCCGAGTATGTACTGTAGTAGAGTTCGCACCTCGAGCGTCTCTGAAAGCGGATCCCTCTTTCTGCGTTAGGTTTGTCTCCTGCAGTAGGGGTATCTGGGCTCCCTGCCTTCTGATGTAAGAGAGGACTTTATGTTGTTTCGTCATTGTGTGCATACCTCTAATGTTCCATGTCATGCATTTATATTTCTGTAGATCATCCATTAGGTAATTTCACAATTCTCTGCCCTCCTCCCGCCCGACCATTGCTGTCAGACTGTTTTCCCCATCCAATCCGTGCTGAAACTCAAGGTATCCCCCTATGCAAACAATAAACAGTTCCCCCAACTCTTACTCCCCAGGATAAGTATGGACCTTAACAGAACTTAACCCTAAGAAGCTAAACAGAGCAGAACTGTGTACTTTTCTTTTTAGATGGGCATCTTATCTCCCTCTATCACTTTCTTGTATGAAATAAATTGCTTTTCCCACCTTGGCAAAGATATAGGTGTTGACCTTTGTCCAGCAGAAATTAGGGCAGTTGCTCAAATTGCATTTTTTTTCAAAATTACTCACATCAGTGGATTCTATTTAAAAAAATCACAATTAGAATCAGTGCCACTCTAAATTAGCATCTTAGACAACAGTGGAAGCAGTCAATAATTGTTTACATTTCTGCATATCTTAATCCAAATTTGCAATACGTATGTATGGATATCACAGATAGTTGGTGAAGTCCAATGACATGAATGGCTCATGTGTGCATATCACAAGTAGGGGGTGAAGTCCACTGACACGTAATACTCATGTGTGCAGATTACAGATAAACAGTGAAGTCCACTGACACGTAATACTCATGTGTGCATATCACAGATAGACAGTGAAGCCCACTGACATATATGGCTCATGTGTGAATATCCCAGGTAGGGGGTGAAGTCCAATGATATGCAATGTTCATGTGTGCATATCACAAATATTTGGTGAACTCTAATGACATGTTAGGCTCATGTGTGCACATCACAGGGAGGCTGACGGGCAGCTTTAAACAATGGAATGCAATTTCTATGTGTATATAACAGGAGTGACAATATCCAATGATATGCAATATACATTTGAATATCTCAGATGTGAATAGTGCATGAATGTAATAAAAGCTTACGTCGGTTCCAGTGCATTGGACCAGCACAGTAGATTCCCTACTCAATACTCGGTACAGTAACGATGACCAGCCACACTTCCGACTGAAGACATACATTGACGCAAGCGGCACAGGAATCAAAGCTCCATTCTAGAAGTCCACCACCTCCAGTGATCTGAGTTTCCACTGGCTTCTTGTGGTGAAGAGCAAGGAAGGCATAACCTCCTGGAGCACCACACTCGTTGTTAACTCTTTCTAAAGGTTGGAACTGCTGTTGGGCCCTTTATGCTGTGCATTAAGGACAACATTCTAGCTGAGGGGAGCTTGCCCCAGCTCTTCCACCGACCAATAGATAGAAGTGTGTTGACCACAGCAAAGGTAGGCAGATTGGAAGCCACCTCCCCACCCTTAAGAGGAGGCACAGTGACAACAACAGTCATTTGCAGCAGCTGGCAACTACGCCACAAAAGTCCCCGAAATCATGGAATTTTGAAACAAAAATGGTTTTGGGAAGGCTGCATCCACCCCAGTCCTGATAACCACATTAAGACGCAGTCCATCTTATCCTCGCTGCCAATATTTAAAATAGAAGACCAGGTGAAACGTTGTCTTTTATACCAAAACATTAACATAAGCAAGGAGTATCAGCATTCATTTTATCCAGAATGGACCTCTGCAATATACTGTAGCTAGGTCAACCAGAATCTCATGTGTGTGCATTACAGGGAATTCAAAATCTGCCTGTTATAACATTAAGTGATCTATGGAAATTCAAGCTTGTGTATTATACAGTAAGGGAACTGAACTTGTTTCTAGTAAGACCGAGAATCCTGCTTGAAACTCTCTCTTTGATGTTTTGAGTGTTCTGGAAAACCAACAAAACTTCTCTAGCAATCAGATTAAAATGCTATGTGGCTCACAGAACTCTCCGTTCCAACTCAAAACTATTATTTGTTGTACCCTGTGGTGACGATACCAATTTAAGAAGCCATGGATGGGTGGTGGAGCTCTTTTATACACGCTGACTTAGAAATAGTGTTATCACTGGTGATGTCATTAGTGATGCAGTCAATGATGTCATGTGTGAGTTCAATACTTGATGACATAAGCAATTCAAGGGGGGTGGCACAAGTTATGTTAGTGGTAATGCATAAGTGATGTGATCCATATTATTAGTTATGATGTCGTCAATGAAGTTCTATGTGATGTCATTCTTCAACAGAATGAGGGTGATAGTTATAGTTTGTACAGTGAACCAGAACTGTCAAATTTCAGTGTTTTTATACATTAGAGGCAGAACCATGTACAACTTTTTAACTCAGTTTTTTCAGGAAATGTTAATGTTTTTAAAAGATTTGTAATAAAAAAGGAAGCATTCAATTAAATTGTGTGTCTTTGCATAAGACAAATTGAACAAATAATGATTTCTTACGTCTTTGACAATTTTCATACCTTACTTCTTTGGCTTCCCTTCATGCCTAGTTTAACGGCCCCTGCTACAGAGTAGAGGGCCTGTACCTGTATGAAACACCCACTGCCCCTCCACACCTTTGGCACCATTTGTGACTACACATCCCTGACTTTAGCCATGAGTGTAAGTGAGTGAGTGCAGCTGGGAATCAACTATCCACTGCGTTGGACACCCACCGCTCACTCTGCCTCTTCCTGCTTCAGGGTGTAGATATCTCAGACTGTATATGTGAATGTGTGTCACACTGAGTGCCAGTGCTGATGATGGTGGGCCTCTCTTGGCCATCCAATACCTCACTGCATCTTTCCCTCCAGTGGACATTTCATATACCAGATTGTACCCTTGAGGTTTTATCTCTGACTGTCTGCATCAATTTGTACCTGTGCTGAACTCTCATTGCTTAATTATTGCTTTGCCTCAATGAACTTGTACCTGTTTTAAGATCTCTGACTTCAGCCCAGAGTTAGTGTCCCAGTGAGTGCTGGTCTGTGTGAAAGTAGGTCTGTGTTGGACAACTACTACCTCACTGTACTGTTCAATACTTCGGGGCCGGAATATTCTAGATCTATTTCAATGTGTTAGATACTCAAGGTCCTAAGGACAGCAAAAAGAATCAGCAAAAATGGGAAGCAAAAGGCAAAAAGATGAGGAAAAAACCACCCTAGGGATGCCAAGTCAAGCACAATAAAGGACCATTTTCATGCTCTTTGTTCCCTGTTGGACACCCACTGCCTTAACTTAACTCTCAATTCTTCACGTTACTTTGTGTTACTTTGCCTTAATCTTAATATTGGAAAATACAATGTCAATTTATGCATATCAATGAACTCTCATCACTGTTTTCAAATCCACCCGATATGACTTCCCCATCAACCCCGAGTCAGAAATTTGTGGTCAGGCAGGACTTCCAACCTAGGCCTGAAGCAACCGGTTGAGAGACCACAGGTGGGGTGACACGTAGCTCGTAGACAAACGCGTGAGCAGGAAAACCCCAGATCAATCCCACAGATAGGCAGCAAAACCACAATGGTCAAAGAAGATTGGCCCCAATGAAAACACATTTTGTTGGAGGGGTGTGTGTTGCCTAAACACCATAAAGTTAGATGCCACATGAAGTTAGCAACACTCAGCCAATCAGAGCACATCATGTACACTACACACAGTTATCATGGGCTCCCCATCCCGGACATCTGGGCACGTACCCACTGTGCCGCACTGTGTCCACACAAGGTTGAAACCCACCTGTGCTCCATACCAGGTGGTCAGATTTATGACTCCATGACTAGGCTCAGATTCCCTCCTTTGCCCACTTTGATAATTGGCAAAAAATTGACAAATGTTACTGAGTAACAACTCAATAGCATGGTGTAGAATGGTACATTTAATTCCACACTTTCAGGCCCTAACGGGTCGTTATTATGGCCAGTAGACACTAATGGATGACATGCTCATTTTCTCAGCTCCACACTTGGGTTCAAATCAAGCATACCCGATCCCTGATATTCTCACACATAACATTCTGGCATTGTTACTACCTTTTCAGTGGGGAAATTGTGTCAACAATGGTTCGAACATTCCACACTGTCTTCAGTGAAACATCGTTCTCTCCTGTCGTAAGACATGACTTTGTCAATTTTCTTTTAGGTCCCAAATCTCCACATTCTAAAAAAATTATTTATGATACTTTGAAGGAAATTTGGAAATTGCCCCAAAGCTGCCGCATGTTTAAGACAAATGAACCAATATAATTTGAATAAAGGGCTTACGGCTGTTGATAATTGAATTAATACAATGTCTTTTCGTATTTATAATCTGAATAACATTGTGTTGTCTGGTATTGATATTATGCAGAGTGATATGTCAACATTGTATCATGGGCAAAGTCAGCTTAGATCTAATATGCAGGTTAGCTGGCTGTTTCAAACCCTTAAAAATGGTCGCGTACCATGGCGCTTTATGAATTGCAGTAATTTGTACTTGCCCTTTAATTTAACATGCAAACAACAACTGATGCAACCTACACAATGCTACATTTAGAGAAGTTAGAGCAACTCCCATTCACGATAGCTGAGACCCATTTGGCTGTCTAGTTAATATATGGCGTTTTCTTGTTACCTAGTTTGACATTTCAGTTCACAGCATGCATGAAACATTTTTCTGTTTCTAGATATGAACCCCCAGGAGGCAGCTTCATTCATGAGTTATAGTCACTTCCCTATTCCTATTGTTGGGAACGTGCCAATAGGGAAGTTTCCCTACTGAAGAGTAATGTGACTCTTCTGTTGGATATTCACTAATTTGAAAACATGTTAAGATCCACAACGCATGTAGGGCCCGATTCACAGAACTAACTTAAGACAAAATCCTAAACTTACTACCATTTTGGTACTCACAGAAGGCACTTACTCATTTCGGTATTCACAGAAGTTAGTAGTCCTAACTTTAGGACTCCTAAATGCCTTCTGTGAATACGGAAAGTCTTAAAGTTAGGATTTTGCTCAGTTTAGGAGTAGTAAAGTTAGGACTCCTAACTTTAGGACTCCTAAATGCCTTCTGTGAATACCGAAAGTCTTAAAGTTAGGATTTTTCTCAGTTTAGGAGTAGTAAAGTTAGACTTTACTACTCCTAAATTGAGAAAAATCCTAACGTTAAGACTTTCGGTATTCACAGAAGGCCTTTAGGAGTCCTAAAGTTAGGACTACTAACTTCTGTGAATACCGAAATGAGTAAGTGCCTTCTGGGAATACCAAAATGAGTAAGTGCCTTCTGTGAATACCAAAATGGTAGAAAGTTTAGGATTTTGTCTTAAGTTAGTTCTGTGAATCAGGCCCGTAATGCTTCAGCGGCAAATCTGTCCTGTTATTTCATTCTTCCACTTATTACAGTCCTTACAAGTTGGAGTTATGTAATGCTTAATGATCAAGACTGTTGTGGAATGCGAGCTGGAGTCCACTACATCGTGTCTGTTTCCCAGCTCGTCACTTGTTGCAATATAATGTTGCTCACTACGCATGGGATTGTAGATAGCTCGTTGTGGCCTTCCATTCCAACTTTGACGGCAGATCTCAACAAGTTAAATAGACTAAGAGCCTAATTGTTTCATAAAGAGGTAGCTCTCTCATCTGCTCGTGAAATCTTCGAATGGCAGGTGGCTAGCGAAATAGACATTGTTTAACACTAACCTCCACCTGCATTTTGGTGATTTAGTGCAACAAATTTTTAACGCATCTAACATGACCGGTCTCACACATTTTTTTAAGATTGTTGGTTCCAGCCTAGTTAGTTCATTCCAAATTGTCTTTGGAATAATACCAGCTTTTATTCATTTAATTTTTTCCAGTGTGTTCGGAGGATTTCCACAGCTGTTATTACTCATTTGCGGCATTCTCATCCTGTTTCTGCCACCCCGCAATGGATGTTCCATTCGCAAGTCCCCTGGAACAACAAATGCTCCAACACTATTGTGAGTGCATGCTTCAGTATTTTGGAAATTTTCTACTACATGAACTGGATCTTGATTGGTCATTAATTTTCCGCCTGCCAGGTTTACCTGAGTAAAATACGTGTTTTGCTCCTTGTGGTGTCCGATTGAATGGGCGCTGAATATTTGCCTGGCTTTGAAAATTCTCCCTGACATGGACATTGAACTGCTGATGAGTCCCTTTGCGACCCAATTTTCATGACGTTCCCTTGGGTTTGCGGCTACTCCACAATACAAGGTCGAAGCCAGTCACTTTCAAGGAAATGTGTGCATCGGCGCATGGATCACAGAATACAGGCTGTACTAACACAGATGCAGGTTACCAGGGCTATCTCTTCATCGGCTTTGACTGAGGATCATATCTGTTTTTTGGAACTTGTAACTTGGGCTGTCAACCAATCATCTTCTGCAGAGTCGGACTCCTGTTTGTGCCATGGCCTATGAATTTGCATGTGACATCATCTATTTCTCTGAAGCAACATCATTTGACCCTTTTTCAAAATTGACAATTAATTTTTTAGCTTTTCCAATATAATTTTATGCATTATGCTTTGATGTCTGTTTATCTTTCAAATAAATGTATATTTTTAAGTGATTTATCGTGCCTTTACCTTACCATAGAGAGAGTGTTGTGCGTCGCTTGTATCGCACATTGTCCTTTTCTCTATGTTAGCCTAATTTTGCTCGATGTAGGCTGCTTTTGTTTTGCACACATCACTAAATATTACACTTGCTTTTGTGCCACATTGGATTTTAAAAGAGAACCAGCACATGTTTTCACATTTTATTCTTTCCTGGGATGAACAGCCTAGACAAGGTCACACAACATTGCCCCTTAATTATTCTCTCTGGGCAGACACTAGCACCTAGACATAATAAAAGAGTGCAGCGCCTGATATGAATACACATATCTTGTCATATAACTTGGACAGCGTTCTGGAAAACATCAAACACACACAGGGGCTTATGTACAAGGACTTAACGCCACCAGAAAGTAAATTTGTAAGATGTTCTGATGGCGTTAATTCCATCGCCTTATTTACAAGGCAGCGTTAAGCTACTTAACATGGCTTAACGCTGCCTTGTAAATAAGACCCCCTTTCCCGCTGCACTTAGTGTGAAAGGGGTGGGCAATGGAAGTTGCGGTGGGCGTTCTGCTGCAACACCCATTGATTTTGACCCTGCCCCCTATTTATTTACAAGCGTGGCGTAAATATGGGGCAGCGGCAAAATTAAGAGCAAAAAATACCTGGGGGCAGATTTACAAGCCCCTTGCGTCACATTTGCACCGTTGTTGCGTCACTTTTGTGACGCAGCGGCAGCATAAAAGTTGCGGCCCATTTACAACGTGACGCATCTAGGGAGATGCGTCATGTTGTGAAGCCCTGCGCCACATTAAACCTGCGTCAGGTTTAATGCATGCAGGGTGGGCGTTCCCTCGCAGGAAGACCCGTAAAAGGAATGCAGTGAAATCTACGAGATTTCACTGAGTCACTTTTACGTCCATGCTGCGTCAAAACTCTGCGCCTGCTTGAAGCAGGCGTAAGAATTGACGCAGCATGTTAGGCATAGGGCGGCCCTGAGCATTGCTGGAGTTGCGCCGTGCTTGCGACATGACTCCAGCAATGCGTGACTTTTCCATCAATAGATGCGTCAGAATTTCTGACGCATCTGTCAATCCTTTTGACTGTATTGTAAATACGGCGCATCCATGGTGACGAAAGGATTTGGCATGTTGGCGCACGGAAAGTGACGCATCTCTACAGATGCGTCACTTTCTAATAAATCTGCCCCCTGGTCTTAACATGGTTTTTTCAGTTTTTATGTGTGCTGCATTGTGCAGCACACCTGGAACAGCAAATCGCCATGAATTATTGTTTATGTGCAGGAAGGTTTTCCTTCCTGCACATAAAAAATAATTTAAAAAAATAACGATTTGTAACTTTTATGTGTGCTGCACATTGCAGCACACATAGCAGTTACTAATCCCCATTCTGCATTGTTTATGTGCAGGATTGGACATCGCCCTGCACATAAACAACCATTCCCCTCAAAGCGGTCACCCTTGCACTATGGTGCCCCATAGGCTGGCAGGGACTTTTGCAAGAACACAGGTTGAAGCTGGGTGGCAAGTGACACAACACACAGGGGCCTTTCCTGGGAGTTTTATGTGCCAATGTCCAGGATACTGATGCCCCTTCTGCTTGTTCTGAGTCAGAATGAGTGCAACTGCCCACCTCTGCCATCAACTCTGCCCCTGATGCTGGCTTTTCCTGCTTGGATTGAGATCTGGAAATGTTTTTTTAATTATTATTTCGTGCAGTTTTATATAGTGCAAAGTTGGCCCAAGGACATTAACCACTTTACATGGGCACCAGATTAAAAACTCATGCTGTTGCTACGCCACTGCAACAAAAAATATATCAGGTACCTCTGAATGCAACATAAATCCACATGTGCTTTTTTGTAAATGAAAAGAAACACTTCTAAATGAAAGGATTTCTTCATCTCGGGTGTGTCTCTACAGCAGTGTACAGACTTATTTCTCAAAAGTGATCATTACACCTGCTGTGGGTGTATTGGTTAGACACGTAGAATCTCTTTGTTTTTATTCACTGATCTTCCTTTTACTAAATTATTTTGAAGTTGATATTAACAAGTGCCAGTGTCCCTGCAGGTATGGGGCACGTGCACTACTGCCCAGAAGCTTTGTGAAGTTTGCTGATGTCACAGTGTGAATGATGCGTTCCTCATTGTGACCTATTCAGCTGAAACCGTAGCAACCTCTATTGATGTGATTCAAGTCACCAGTGTCTCGCTGCTGTCACAGCGAAGACTGCAGGTTCCTGGTATCTTCTGAGTCAGTTTACTAAATTTAATTGGTAGGTTTTACGTCAATTTTATTGATCAGGATTTTGTCCGAGCCAAAGATGAGACAGAAGTTATGTTTACCTAAATGATTTTGTTCCAGTATACAATGAGATAGAAGTTAATTGGGCTGTTAAGTTTACCTATGTAAAAGGTGGTGTTTTAGAAGATTTTAGTTGGGCCTGATAAAAAAATGACTTTCTGATGTTACAGTACTGGCCTGAACTATAATAAATAGTTATAACGTTGACTTTTGTCAAAATGTGCAGAAACCTGTAATGCTGGAAAGTAAACCCCTACTTGTGAGAGCTCGCCCTGTTGATTGACTGCTTGTGGAGAGATGTTTCAATGTTTGATAAATTTCTGTATTGGGAGATTCCACTGTATGTGGGATATGAGATGTAATTGTTTTGAGACTGAGGTCTTTTCATGTAGTTGTAGCAGTGACATTTGTTCATTGGAAGTGTGGAGTGCTGTCTCTCATGTTTAGCCGCCTTTAATTGCATTCACCAGAATCCACTGGCGGGATCGAGTTATTTGTGTTACCAGTTTCTTTTTGCTGGTGCCCAATCTGCGATTGCCTTCCAACCAGGAATGTCCCCCGGCACGCCTATACTTTCCTATTCCTTAACAAAGTATGTCCCACAGGGTGGACACTCAGCACAGATGTGAGAGCTTTGATGGAGGGACATATGTTTCGCTGTACGCCGGGAGATGGTTTGCACAATAACAGTCACTAGTACCTGGTGTTCCTCCCTACCATAGACAATCAGGGGACTCGTTTACAAATTTGGATGCAGGTGCCCTGTGTCAAAACAAAAGGGCAGGAATGCGCTGTATCTTTAAGACAAGGCACATTCCTGTCCTCTTGCACTGCGCTGGCGCACAATTGTCTGCCTTGCTCCAGCACAGGCTCATTTGCACCATGTTGGAAACCTCTCTGCGTTGTAGGAATTATTGTTTTTGTGCATGAAGGGACACCTTCCTGCACAAAAACAATGAATGGAGGCCTTTTCCTCCTTCTATGTGTGCTGCAGAAAGAATTACACATAGAAATAAGAAAAAACAAGGAGAAATAAAGTTATTTCTCCTTATCACGCCTCCGCTGGGGTTGCGTAGGCTTTTAATGTAATCCAAACTGTACAGCATCAAAATCCATAGGTTTTGCAACGGAACACCCACCGTGACGCCCGTGGAAGGCCTTTTTGACGCAGAGTAAGGCAGCGCAGTGACTTGAGCTGCCTTACCTTACTTTATATCTATGAGGCCATGAAACACCATGCAAAGTGGCTTTGCATTACCTCGTATATATGGGTCTATACTCTGCACCAATGGTGTTTAAAAAGACGTGCTGCACCAGCGGCGTAATGGGCTTGTAAACCCCCAATTATTTAATTTCAAGTCACAGTTGTGCTGTATTGCGCTATGTGCAGTTTGGGGTAGCCTGCTCTCACTTTCCCATGCTAAGTACAAGTCTGCTTTTCTGAACTGAGTTGCTTTGAGAAGTTTTTAAGTTGTAATCATTGATGTGTGGGTTATCAGTGTGGGAGTGGGAGGGAAGGGATTTGGTTTAATTTACAATTTTGGTTTGGCGGCATTCTCTGAGGAGTGACGTGGCTTTAACTACTTAACATTCATTAATCCACTGTGAATCTACATTTGCATCATGTTGTTTGATATGTGCTATGTTTCTCCTTACAGGTGGCACATACAATTAGGTGTATGACATTGAATGTGCAGGAACTTGGTAGCCCTAAAAATGCAGATTTAATACTTGCATATTTTGAAAGTCACAGGGCAGAAGTGACTTTTCTACAAGCAATGCACCTGACCGTGTGACAGGGCTAGCTTTGTGCATCGCTGGGGAACCACAAATCGCTTCTTTAGCTCATACATGTTTAGGGTTGCAATATCTATCCATAAAGCATTGCATTTCTCATTTAATTATATTAATTTAAACTCCTAGAGCAGGATTCCTTTATCTAGCTGGCTTAATTTGTGACTCTTCCATCACACTGATAAACTCCTACACACCTAACTACGACTTCCAAAGTTTTCCGAGAACATTATACAGCATTACTGTAGACATAATGAAATCAGTGTTACTTTGGGGTGACTTTAACCAAGTTCCAAATTCCGAACTCGATAGCAGACACATGACTAGCACTCTAGCAAAGTACAAGCCTTGCAACGATCCTACAAAAAAAGTATGGAGATAAAATTGTAAGCAAACTTGTCTAGTTTCTATCAATCTGAGGCACAGGCTACTACATTTCAACATCCTCAGTAGACTATTTGGCAGCCCAAAACTATTGCACCTTATGGGCAATGCTCACGAGTTTCCGTCAGTCAGAGGCGCGTGCTCATGCCGTTCAATATCCTTGGTAGACTATCTTATATTCCTAAACAATTGCACCCAATGGGCAATACTTGAGCCTCAGGAGGGAGCTCGTGCTGCCTTGTTAACCTGGCACCGTTTATGCATCTTGCTTCCTACTGCTCCCCTACCTCCAGTGGCGTAACACAGCACCCGCAGCCCACACGGAGCGAGGGGCCCTCAAGCTCCAGGTGGCCCCCTCAGCAAAGTACTCTGACCAGAGAGCTCCCCATTTAGTCGTGAGGGGACCCCTCCAAATACCTTGCAGGGTGGCGCCCTCAGATTTCGTTGCGCCAGTGCCCCCCACCCTCAATTCACATGTTCTGGGTAGAACCGGTGCCAGTTCTCAACACTGAAGTGAGCGCTTTTCTGCTCTCTGCTCCTCTCGCACTGCTGCTGAGTTTTGTGGAGGATGTCCTTCAATGCATGTGATGGCTGGTGATGCTGCTGCTTGTACTGGGAAGGCGGTGAGTAGCTGAACGTGCCTCAGTGCTCCCATATCAAAGATTAATGACTGGCTGCATGATGCTGTCTTTCATAATGAGCATGCTGAGGCATACATAGCCTTACAACCACCGAGACTACCCCTGAGTGACATTTGGGGTGCTTTTAGTGAATATATGCTGGGAGGAAAAGAGTCTGATGTGCACTTCTTGCATAAGAAGATAGCCCCGGGCATTAACGATGATGGTCTATAGTGCTGTACAGTGCTTTCCTGTTATGTGTATTGGAGGTGACTTTCCGCGTAGGTGCGCAGTGGTTTTGTACTGTGCACAAGTCACCCACAACAATAAGGTTAATACAGTTGTTGTATGTGCCAATATGTCGCCATCTTTTTTCACCTACTTTGGAATAACTTTCTACCCACCTGTCTCTCTCACTGCCATCTGTATCACGACCCTGACTTTTTTTGGTTGTACCTAATTTTTCTTTCCTTTTGTTGTCTGAAAACTTAAATAAACAGAATTTGAAAATAAAAAATAAACTAATAAGCACCAGGTCTTGCAGATAGATGTTCGTCATTGTCTGAGAAAATAAAGAAAAGAAGCCCCTCGAAGGCCCCTCTCCCCCAGAGTGTGGCTGTCATGTTCCACAGCCCCAGCAGGCACTCAATGACTCAGGTTTTCAACTAGCAGAACTGGAACCTATGGGTAGTGACTGCTGATATGGGCTGTTGAGTGTCAGTATTACAAGTGATCCTATGTGGACAGTAGTATGGAAGCAGACAAACCCCGAAAGTCTGGTAGGAATGTTGGCAAGATCACGGATTGAAAGTAGGTGGCAAGGGACTCAGGACACAGCTGGTTTCCTGGGCGCCTCCAGTGCCAATATCCAGGGCTCCGATGCCCTTTCTGCTCGTTTACAGTGAGAAGGAGTGTAGCTGCCCACTACCGGCTTCAACTCAGGCACTGAAGGTGGCTTTTTCACCCTAGGGTGGGATCATAAAATATTAATATTATTATTGTTTGTAGTTCTACATAAAGTGAGCTTGGCCCAGGGGCATCAGACCACTTTATTTGAGCACCGGATTACATAAATCATGCTGTTGTGGTGCCACAGGGCAGCTGTGAAATAGTTAAAAAAAAGTTATCAGGAAATGAATTAAATGCAACATGAATCCAAAAGTTATTATTGCATTTTCCCTGGATGTTTTGTTGGGACACCCAAAATCTCTTTGTTTTCATTAAATAATCTTCCTTTTAATAATTATTGTTTAATTTTATATCAACAAGCGCTAGTGACCCTACAGACATCTATTTATGGTTCATCCTTTCTTGAATTCAGAAATTCAGTAGTGCACCGTGATTGATAAATTGACAACAAATACAAAATTAAAATCTATCTAGTAATTCATTAGAAATAGGTGAACTGCCCTGTACCAGTCCTCCCTCGTTGCCATGGCATTAGGGCATGTGCACTGCTAGCCTCAAGCTGTGTGAAGCTTGCTGATGTCACAGTGTGAGTGATGCTTTCCTCACTGTGACCTATTCAGCAGAAGCAGTTAAATAGCTGCTGATGTGATCCAAGTCACCAGTGCCTCCCGCCTTTTCAAGCAAAGACTGCAGATTGCTGGTGTCTTCGGGTACAGTGTACTAATTTGTTGGTAGGTTTTTCTTCAATTTTTTCATCAGCATTTTCTCCCAGTATAAGATGAGACAGAAGTTATGTTTTACCTAAATGAAAATGTGGTGTTTTAGAAGATTTAAACGAGGCCTGATATAAAATGACTTCTGATGTTATGGTACTGACGTGAACTTTTTAAATAGTTAGAAAGTTTACATTTGTGAAAATGTGCACCAAATTGTAATGCTGGAATGTAAAGTCTTACTTGTGAGATTCCACTGTATTTGCTGAGAGATTTTAGAGAGATGACGCAAGGTCTAAAATGCTTCTATGTTGGCAGATTACACTTTATATGGGATATAGGATGTGATGTTATTGAGATGGGGGTCTTTTCAAGTAGTTTTTGCAGAGATATGTGTTCATTGCATGTGTGGAGTGCTATCTCTCAGGATAGACCACCTTAGCTGAGATTGCTTACGTTCACCAGAATCCACTGCGGGATGAAGTTATTTGTGTTGGCAGTATTGTTATTGCGGGTGCCCGATCCTACCAGCGGGTAAGCCTGTGTGCCTTAATTCACAAACCTAAAGTTTACCGGTTTGTGTAAATTTATGCTGTTTCAGTGTTCACAAAACTACATTTTAATATTACATTTATGAGTGCCATGACTGTGCAGTCGAGGCGGAGAACTTTGCACATAAAAAGTTCAGCCTGTCCTATCTTTTTTATGAGTTCACTGTTCCGATTTCCGAGTCTGTGTACTTGTAAACTTATTAATAAAATGCAATTCTGTGAATACTGAAAAAGCATAAACTTACACAAACGTATCATTTTAGATTTGTTTATCAGGCACTGTATTTTTTTAAGTGGACTTCTGTAGAGCTCACATCATCAGATAATGAAGAGAATAAAGGGCACTTTAAAATAAATCAACCACTTTTTTCATTGACTAACCCCTCATCAACCCCTCATCAGTCAGGCAAGCTTGAATCCAGTTGCACAGTGAGCATGGAAACCCCGTCTGGGCATACCCAGCGCAATTAGGACAGGAAAGCAACAGACACAGTTAATGGACGGAATGCGGAACAAAACAAACATTCACACCAAGTCAAGAGATCTGGGTTACATCAATCATTCTTTTGCCCACCATGCCACCTCAGTTTAGGACCATGCATATGCAAATCAGTCTTGACCCTGCTACTCATGGGAACAGTCCAGCTCAAACTGCAAAGCAAGGTCCATCCTGGACCGGAAACAAGCATCCTTGGACCTCATCAGCCAGGCTGGCTTGAATCCAGTGGCACCGTGAGCCCAGGACCCACGTCTGGGCACAAATGGCGCACTTAGGGTGGGAAAGAAAAAGACACACAAATGATGAATGGAATGCGGAACAAATCAAACATTCACCCACAGTGTTGGGAGCTATGGATTCATTCCATCATTGTTTTGCTGACTGTGCCACCTGAGTTTAGACCCAGACAATGCTCACGAGTTTCCGTCAGTCAGAGGCGCTGGCTCATGCATTCGACATCCTCAGTAGACTATATGTCACTCCTAAACTATTGCACCTTATGGGCAATACTCACTTGTTTCTATCAATGAGAGGCGCAGGCTCAGGCCTTTCAACATCCTCAGTGGACTGTATTCACCCCTAAACTATTGCCCCTTATGGGCAATGCTCACGAGTTTACGTCAGTCAGAGACGCGTCCTCATGCCTTTCAACATCCTCAGGAGGCCATCTTATATTCCCAAAGTGCACCCTATGGACAATACTCTTGCCTCAGAAGGGAGCTCCAGCTGCTCTGTTGACCTGCCTCATTTTATGCACCTTGCTTCGTACTGCCCCTCACCTCCGATTCACATGTACTGGGTAGAATTGGTCCCGGCTCTCAATACTGAAGTGAGCGCTTTTCTGGTCTGTGCTCCTCTCGCACTGCTGCTGAGTTTTGTGGAGGATGCCCTTCAATGCAGGTGATGGCTGGTGATGCTGTTGCTTGTACTGGGAAGGCGGTGAGTAGCTGAACGTGCCTCAGTGCTCCCATATCAAAGATTAATGACTGGCTGCATGATGCTGTCTTTCATAATGAGCATGCTGAGGTATACATAGCCTTACAACCACCGAGACTACCCCTGAGTGACATTTGGGGTGCTTTTAGAGAATATATGTTTGGAGGAAAAGAGTGTGATGTGCACTCCTTGCATAAGAAGATAGCCCCAGGCATTAACGATGATGGTCTATAGTGCTGTACAGTGCTTTCCTGTTATGTGTATTGGAGGTGACTTTCCGCGTAGGTGCGCAGTGGTTTTGTACTGTGCACAAGTCACCCACAACAACAAGGTAAATACAGATGTTGTATGTGCCAATATGTCGCCATCTTTTTTCACCTACTTTGGAATAACTTTCTACCCACCTGTCTCTCTCACTGCCATCTGTATCACGACCCTGACTTTTTTTGGTTGTACCTAATTTTTCTTTCCTTTTGTTGTCTGAAAACTTAAATAAACAGAATTTGAAAATAAAAAATAAACTAATAAGCACCAGGTCTTGCAGATAGATGTTCGTCATTGTCTGAGAAAATAAAGAAAAGAAGCCCCTCGAAGGCCCCTCTCCCCCAGAGTGTGGCTGTCATGTTCCACAGCCCCAGCAGGCACTCAATGACTCAGGTTGTCAACTAGCAGGCCTGGAACCTATGGGTAATGACTGCTGATATGGGCTGTTGAGTGTCAGTATTACAAGTGATCCTATGTGGACAGCAGTATGGAAGCAGACAAACCCCGAAAGTCTGGTAGGAATGTTGGCAAGATCACGGATTGAAAGTAGGTGGCAAGGGACTCAGGACACAGCTGGTTTCCTGGGTGCCTCCAGTGCCAATATCCAGGGCTCCGATGCCCTTTCTGCTCGTTTACAGTGAGAAGGAGTGTAGCTGCCCACTACCGGCTTCAACTCAGGCACTGAAGGTGGCTTTTTCTCCCTATGGTGGGATCGTAAAATATTAATGTTATTATTATTTTTTTTTAGTTTTACATAAAGTGAGCTTGGCCCAAGGGCATCAGACCACTTTATTTGAGCACCGGATTACATAAACCATGCTGTTGTGGTGCCACAGGGCAGCTGTGAAATAGTTAAAAAAAGTTTATTAGGAAATGAATTAAATGCAACATGAATCCAAAAGTTATTATTGCAGTTTCCCTGGATGTTTTGTTGGGACACCCAAAATCTCTTTGTTTTCATTAAATGATCTTCCTTTTAATAATTATTGTTTAATTTTATATCAACAAGCGCTAGTGACCCTACAGACATCTATTTACGGTTCATCCTTTCTTGAATTCAGAAATTCAGTAGTGTACCGTGATTGATAAATTGACAACAAATACAAAATTAAAATCTATCTAGTAATTCATTAGAAATAGGTGAACTGCCCTGTACCAGTCCTCCCTCGTTGCCATGGCATTAGGGCATGTGCACTGCTAGCCTCGAGCTTTGTGAAGCTTGCTGATGTCACAGTGTGTGTGATGCTTTCCTCACTGTGACCTATTCACCAGAAGCAGTTAAATAGCTGCTGATGTGATTCAAGCCACCAGTGCCTCCTGCCTTTTCAAGCAAAGACTGCAGATTGCTGGTGTCTTCGGGTACAGTGTACTAATTTGATTGGTAGGTTTTTCTTCAATTTTTTTTCATCAGCATTTTCTCCCCAGTGTAAGATGAGACAGAAGTTATGTTTTACCTAAATGAAAATGTGGTGTTTTAGAAGATTTAAACGAGGCCTGATATAAAATGACTTCTGATGTTATGGTACTGACGTGAACTTTTTAAATAGTTAGAAAGTTTACATTTGTGAAAATGTGCACCAAATTGTAATGCTGGAATGTAAAGTCTTACTTGTGAGAGTCCACTGTATTTGCTGAGAGATTTTAGAGAGATGATGCAAGGTCTGAAATGCTTCTATGTTGGCAGATTACACTTTATATGGGATATAGGATGTGATGTTATTGAGATGGGGGTCTTTTCAAGTAGTTCTTGCAGAGATATGTGTTCATTGCATGTGTGGAGTGCTATCTCTCAGGATAGACCACCTTAGCTGAGATTGCTTACGTTCACCAGAATCCACTGCGGGGATGAAGTTATTTGTGTTGGCAGTATTGTTATTGCGGGTGCCCGATCCTACCAGGTGGTAAGCCTGTGTGCCTTAATTCACAAACCTAAAGTTTACAGGTTTGTGTAAATTTATGCTGTTTCAGTGTTCACAAAACTACATTTTAATAGTACATTTATGAGTGCCATGACTGTGCAGTCGAGGCGCAGAACTTTGCACATAAAAAGTTTGGCCTGTCCTATCTTTTTTATGGGTGGAGTTCACTGTTCCGATTTCCGAGTCTGTGTACTTGTAAACTTATTAATAAAATGCAGTTCTGTGAATACTGAAAAAGCATAAACTTACACAAACGTATTATTTTAGATTTGTTTATCAGGCACTGTATTTTTTTAAGTGGACTTCTGTAGAGCTCACATCTTCAGATAATGAAGAGAATAAAGGGCACTTTAAAAAAAATCAACCACTTTTTTCATTGACTAACCCCTCATCAACCCCTCATCAGTCAGGCAAGCTTGAATCCACTTGCACAGTGAGCACGGAAACCACGTCTGGGCACACCCAGCGCAATTAGGGCAGGAAAGCAACAGACACAGTTAATGGATGGAATGCAGAACAAAACAAACATTCACACCAAGTCAAGAGATCTGGGTTACATCAATCATTCTTTTGCCCACCATGCCACCTCAGTTTAGAACCATGCATATGCAAATCAGTCTTGACCCTGTCTCTCATGGGAACAGTCCAGCTCCAACTGCCAAGCAAGGTTCTTCCTGGACCGGAAACAAGCATCCTTGGACCTCATCAGCCAGGCTGGCTTGAATCCAGTGGCACCGTGAGCCCAGGACCCACGTCTGGGCACAAATGGCACACTTAGGGTGGGAAAGAAAAAGACGCACAAATGATGAATGGAATGCGGAACAAATCAAACATTCAACCCCAGTCTTGGGAGATATGGATTAATTCCATCATTGTTTTGCTGACTGTGCCACCTGAGTTTAGACCCAGACAATGCTCACGAGTTTCTGTCAGTCAGAGGCGCTGGCTCATGCATTCGACATCCTCAGTAGACTATATGTCACTCCTAAAATATTGCACCTTATGGGCAATACTCACTTGTTTCTATCAATGAGAGGCGCGGGCTCTAGCCTTTTAACATCCTCGGTGGACTGTATTCACCCCTAAACTATTGCTCCTTATGGGCAATGCTCACGAGTTTACGTCAGTCAGAGACGCGTCCTCATGCCTTTCAACATCCTCAGTAGGCTATCTTATATTCCCAAAGTGCACCCTATGGACAATACTCTTGCCTCAGAAGGGAGCTCCAGCTGCTCTGTTGACCTGCCTCATTTTATGCACCTTGCTACGTACTGCCCCTCACCTCCGATTCATATGTACTGGGTAGAATTGGTCCCGGCTCTCAATACTGAAGTGAGCGCTTTTCTGCTCTCTGCTCCTCTCGCACTGCTGCTGAGTTTTGTGGAGGATGCCCTTCAATGCAGGTGATGGCTGGTGATGCTGTTGCTTGTACTGGGAAGGCGGTGAGTAGCTGAACGTGCCTCAGTGCTCCCATATCAAAGATTAATGACTGGCTGCATGATGCTGTCTTTCATAATGAGCATGCTGAGGTATACATAGCCTTACAACCACCGAGACTACCCCTGAGTGACATTTGGGGTGCTTTTAGAGAATATATGTTTGGAGGAAAAGAGTGTGATATGCACTCCTTGCATAAGAAGATAGCCCCAGGCATTAACGATGATGGTCTATAGTGCTGTACAGTGCTTTCCTGTTATGTGTATTGGAGGTGACTTTCCGCGTAGGTGCGCAGTGGTTTTGTACTGTGCACAAGTCACCCACAACAACAAGGTAAATACAGATGTTGTATGTGCCAATATGTCGCCATCTTTTTTCACCTACTTTGGAATAACTTTCTACCCACCTGCCTCTCTCACTGCCATCTGTATCATGACCCTGACTTTTTTTGGGTATACCTAATTTTTATTTCCTTTTGTTGTCTGAAAATGTAAATAAACAGAATTTGAAAATAAAAAATAAACTAATAAGCACCAGGTCTTGCAGATAGATGTTCGCATTGTCTGTGAAAATAAAGAACAGAAGCCCCTCCAAGGCCCCTCTCTCCCAGAGTGTGGCTGTCGTGTTCCACAGACCCAGCAGGCACTCAATGACTCAGGTTGTCAACTAGCAGGCCTGGAACCTATGGGTAATGACTGCTGATATGGGCTGTTGAGTGTCAGTATTGCAAGTGATCCTATGTGGACAGTAGTATGGAAGCAGAAAAACCCCGACAGTCTGGTAGGAATGTTGGCAAGATCACAGATTAAAAGTGAGTGGCAAGTGACTCAGGACACAACTGGTTTCCTGGGCGCCTCCAGTGCCAATGTCCAGGACTCCGATGCCCTTTCTGCTCGTTTACAGTGAGAGCGAGTGTAACTTCACACTACCGGCTTCAACTCAGGCACTGAAGGTGGCTTTTTCTCCCTATGGTGGGATCGTAAAATTTAATGTTATTATTTTTTTTTTTTTTAGTTTAGCATAAAGTGAGCTTGGCCCAAGGGCATCAGACCACTTTATTTGAGCACCGGATTACATAAATCATGCTGTTGTGGTGCCACAGGGCAGCTGTGAAATAGTTAAAAGAAGTTATCAGGAAATGAATTAAATGCAACATGAATCCAAAAGTTATTATTGCATTTTCCCTGGATGTTTTGTTGGGACACCCAAAATCTCTTTGTTTTCATTAAATGATCTTCCTTTTAATAATTATTGTTTAATTTTATATCAACAAGCGCTAGTGACCCTACAGACATCTATTTACGGTTCATCCTTTCTTGAATTCAGAAATTCAGTAGTGCACCGTGATTGATAACTTGACAACAAATACAAAATTAAAATCTATCTAGTAATTCATTAGAAATAGGTGAACTGCCCTGTACCAGTCCTCCCTCGTTGCCATGGCATTAGGGCATGTGCACTGCTAGCCCCAAGCTTTGTGAAGCTTGCTGATGTCACAGTGTGAGTGATGCTTTCCTCACTGTGACCTATTCACCAGAAGCAGTTAAATAGCTGCTGATGTGAATCCAGTCACCAGTGCCTCCCGCTTTTTCAAGCAAAGACTGCAGATCGCTGGTGTCTTCGGGTTCAGTGTAGTAATTTGATTGGTAGGTTTTTCTTCAATTTTTTTTCATCAGCATTTTCTCCCAGTGTAAGATGAGACAGAAGTTATGTTTTACCTAAATGAAAATGTGGTGTTTTAGAAGATTTAAACAAGGCCTGATACAAAATGACTTCTGATGTTATGGTACTGACGTGAACTTTTTAAATAGTTAGAAAGTTTACATTTGTGAAAATGTGCACCAAATTGTAATGCTGGAATGTAAAGTCTTACTTGTGAGAGTCCACTGTATTTGCTGAGAGATTTTAGAGAGATGATGCAAGGTCTGAAATGCTTCTATTTTGGCAGATTACACTTTATATGGGATATAGGATGTGATGTTATTGAGATGGGGGTCTTTTCAAGTAGTTCTTGCAGAGATATGTGTTCATTGCATGTGTGGAGTGCTATCTCTCAGGATAGACCACCTTAGCTGAGATTGCTTACGTTCACCAGGATCCACTCCGGGGATGAAGTTATTCGTGTTGGCAGTATTGTTATTGCGGGTGCCCGATCCTACCAGCGGGTAAGCCTGTGTGCCTTAATTCACAAACCTAAAGTTTACCGGTTTGTGAAAATTTATGCTGTTTCAGTGTTCACAAAACTACATTTTAATAGTACATTTATGAGTGCCATGACTGTGCAGTCGAGGCGGAGAACTTTGCACATAAAAAGTTCGGCCTGTCCTATCTTTTTTATGGGTGGAGTTCACTGTTCCGATTTCCGAGTCTGTGTACTTGTAAACTTATTAATAAAATGCAGTTCTGTGAATACTGAAAAAGCATAAACTTACACAAACGTATTATTTTAGATTTGTTTATCAGGCACTGTAATTTTTTTAAGTGGACTTCTGTAGAGCTCACATCTTCAGATAATGAAGAGAATAAAGGGCACTTTAAAAAAAATCAACCACTTTTTTCATTGACTAACCCCTCATCAACCCCTCATCAGTCAGGCAAGCTTGAATCCACTTGCACAGTGAGCACGGAAACCACGTCTGGGCATACCCAGCGCAATTAGGGCAGGTAAGCAACAGACACAGTTAATGGACGGAATGCGGAACAAAACATACATTCACACCAAGTCAAGAGATCTGGGTTACATAAATCATTCTTTTGCCCACCATGTCACCTCAGTTTAGAACCATGCATATGCAAATCAGTCTTGACCCTGTCTCTCATGGAAACAGTCCAGCTCGAACTGCCAAACAAGGTCCTTCCTGGACCGGAAACAAGTATCCTTGGACCTCATCAGCCAGGCTGGCTTGAATCCAGTGGCACCGTGAGCCCAGGACCCACGTCTGGGCACAAACGGCGCACTTAAGGTGGGAAAGAAAAAGACACACAAATGATGAATGGAATGCGGAACAAATCAAACATTTACCCCCAGTCTTGGGAGATATGGATTAATTCCATCATTGTTTTGCTGACTGTGCCACCTGAGTTTAGACCCAGACAATGCTCACGAGTTTCCGTCATTCAGAGGCGCTGGCTCATGCATTCGACATCCTCAGTAGACTATATGTCACTCCTAAACTATTGCAACTTATGGGCAATGCTCACTTGTTTCTATCAATGAGAGGCGCAGGCTCAAGCCTTTCAACATCCTCAGTGGACTGTATTCACCCCTAAACTATTGCTCCTTATGGGCAATGCTCACGAGTTTACGTCAGTCAGAGACGCGTCCTCATGCCTTTCAACATCCTCAGTAGGCCATCTTATATTCCCAAAGTGCACCTTATGGACAATACTCTTGCCTCAGAAGGGAGCTCCTGCTGCCCTGTTGACCTGCCTCATTATATGCACCTTGCTTCGTACTGCCCCTCACCTCCGATTCATATGTACTGGGTAGAATTGATCCCGGCTCTCAACACTGAAGTGAGCGCTTTTCTGCTCTCTGCTCCTCTCGCACTGCTGCTGAGTTTTGTGGAGGATGTCCTTCAATGCAGGTGATGGCTGGTGATGCTGCTGCTTGTACTGGGAAGGCGGTCAGTAGCTGAACGTGCCTCAGTGCTCCCATATCAAGGATTAATGACTGGCTGCATGATGCTGTCTTTCATAATGAGCATGCTGAGGTATACATAGCCTTACAACCACCGAGACTACCCCTGAGTGACATTTGGGGTGCTTTTAGAGAATATATGTTTGGAGGAAAAGAGTGTGATGTGCACTCCTTGCATAAGAAGATAGCCCCAGGCATTAACGATGATGGTCTATAGTGCTGTACAGTGCTTTCCTGTTATGTGTATTGGAGGTGACTTTCCGCGTAGGTGCGCAGTGGATTTGTACTGTGCACAAGTCACCCATAACAAGGTTAATACAGTTGTTGTATGTGCCAATATGTCGCCATCTTTTTTCACCTACTTTGGAATAACTTTCTACCCACCTGCCTCTCTCACTGCCATCTGTATCATGACCCTGACTTTTTTGGGTGTACCTAATTTTTCTTTCCTTTTGTTGTCTGAAAATGTAAATAAACAGAATTTGAAAATAAAAAATAAACTAATAAGCACCAGGTCTTGCAGATAGATGTTCGCATTGTCTGAGAAAATAAAGAACAGAAGCCCCTCGAAGGCCCCTCTCTTCATTATCTGAAGATGTGAGCTCTACAGAAGTCCACTTAAAAAAATTATGTTCCACAGACCCAGCAGGCACTCAATGACTCAGGTTGTCAACTAGCAGGCCTGGAACCTATGGGTAATGACTGCTGATATGGGCTGTTGAGTGTCAGTATTGCAAGTGATCCTATGTGGACAGTAGTATGGAAGCAGAAAAACTCCGACAGTCTGGTAGGAATGTTGGCAAGATCACAGATTAAAAGTGAGTGGCAAGTGACTCAGGACACAACTGGTTTCCTGGGCGCCTCCAGTGCCAATGTCCAGGGCTCTGATGCCCTTTCTGCTCGTTTACAGTGAGAGCGAGTGTAACTGCACACTACCGGCTTCAACTCAGGCACTGAAGGTGGCTTTTTATCCCTATGATGAGATCGTAAAATATTAATGTTATTATTATTTTTTTTAGTTTTACATAAAGTGAGCTTGGCCCAAGGGCATCAGACCACTTTATTTGAGCACCGGATTACATAAATCATGCTGTTGTGGTGCCACAGGCCAGCTGTGAAATAGTTAAAAAACGTTATCAGGAAATGAATTAAATGCAACATGAATCCAAAAGTTATTATTGCATTTTTCCTGGATGTTTTGTTGGGACATCCAAAATCTCTTTGTTTTCATTAAATGATCTTTTACTTAATTATTGTTTAATTTTATATCAACAAGCGCTAGTGACCCTACAGACATCTATTTACGGTTCACCCTTTCTTGAATTCAGAAATTCAGTAGTGCACCGTGATTGATAAATTGACAACAAATACAAAATGAAAATATATCTAGTAATTCATTAGAAATAGGTGAACTGTCCTGTACCAGTCCTCCCTCGTTGCCATGGCATTAGGGCATGTGCACTGCTAGCCTCAAGCTTTGTGAAGCTTGCTGATGTCACAGTGTGAGTGATGCTTTCCTCACTATGACCTATTCACCAGAAGCATTTAAATAGCTGCTGATGTGATTCAAGTCACCAGTGCCTCCAGCCTTTTCAAGCAAAGACTGCAGATTGCTGGTGTCTTCGGGTACAGTGTACTAAATTGATTGGTAGGTTTTTCGTCAATTTTATTGATCAGGATTTTGTCACAGCCGAAGATGAGACAGAAGTTATGTTTACCTAAATGAAAATGTGGTGTTTTTGAAGATTTTAATTTGGCCTGATATAAAATGATGTTCTGATGTTACAGTACTGGCCTGAAATGTATTAAATAGTTAGAAAGTGTACTTTTTTGAAAATGTGCACCAAATTGTAGTGCTGGAATGTAAAGTCTTACTTGTGAGAGTCCACTGAATTGATTGAGTGATTTTAGAGAGATGATGCAAGGTCTGAAATGCTTCTATGTTGGCAGATTACACTGTATATGGGATATAGGATGTGTTGTTATTGAGATGGGGGTCTTTTCAAGTAGTTTTTGCAGGAACATGTGTTCACTGCAAGAGTAGGCACTGGTGAGTGGGACCACTGCCTGCTCTTAAAAATATTTTTGCAAACATTCTTAAAGGGGAAGAGGTACCTTAGGGACCTCTGCCAATTTGAAAATGTGTTACAACCTACTTGAAGTAGGTTGTAAAATTTGAATGTTTTGCGGCCTCATTTTGGTTGCAAAATATTCACACATACCACTGCGATTTGGTATATTAGGAACGGATGGCCTAAACTGCCCTAAACATGCCCCTTCCTAATACCAAATCGCAAATTCAACTTGTGATGTGGTAATAGATCATCAAATTGCAAATTGGGGCTTTGTACATTAAAAAAAAAATGGGGGAGAGGGTCGCAAATGGCCAGATTTTGCGATTCGAGCCATTTGCGACCTCACATAAGCTTTGCACATCTGGCCCTAAGTGATTTAAGAAACAACACTTCTGTTTCAAGGTACATTATAATACACAAGGTTAACATGAAAATAATGTAAGATTATATGTCAGAGACTGATAAGGACCACAGGTGGCCATTCCTGTCCTACAATGGCTCCTGACCTATACAAAGAATGAGACTGTATTTGCCCTCCCGGGTAAAGTGGCCACCTCAGGCATATAATTTCTCAGATGGAAGCAGCTACTATTGGCCAGTCTAAGGCTAGCACATTGCAGGATCTATAACTGGACTAGTGGTCTTCTTTGGCTTATAGCCTGAATGATTGTGTATGTTTGACTGAAAAAACTGACCCTCTCAGTCCACACCATGAAAAACTCATATAGTTAAATCAGGGCAGGTCTTATATTCACTTTTATTAGTTAATGTGACTGATTTCAAATACTAAAGTGAACTTACAGTATTTACCTTTCTCCTGTCATTACAGTTCTATAGAGTTCTGCGAGAGTTCAGACAGCTGATTGTTTGAAAAGTAACTAACCACTGCATTATGGGCAGAATACTCTGCAAAATCTGGACTCTTTAGTAATTTTGAGTGCAAGATCAGGCCAACCAGTGTCCACAGGCATGTCCCTGCCCCCAAATACTTAACACAATGGGAAATGTTCCATCAATATTCTAATCTGTATTGGATAAACTTAAAATGAATTTCCCACAAAACCAGCCAAATTCGACTCCAACAATTGACTTTAAATTGGCAAAACTGCAGCATTGCAGCTGATTCAAAATTGAGAAAATCAAAGCAAACATGGGAAGTTGTAGTCTCTGCTGATCCACTACTATCTCGTATAAAAGCAAGATTTGAGTGCCGTTGCTGTGATACAATTTGCAACAGCAACAAACAGGATAGAGATACCAAGCTACGGTTCACCTAACGTGATCTGAGGCAGACCAATGCTTAACAAGATTTGAGATGTCACTGTCCAATATAGCCTACAGCATGCCACAGAAAAGTAAAAAACAACCAAACCCTGTGAAAAACCCTGAGCTTGTAGGGGAAGATCAATCACCCACCTCAACAATGAACCTATTGCCTTTGGCAAACGAGTCTGCAAATACAATAGCAACAAGAAACAGACTAAAAAAAAGGGGGACTTTGCTGCAGCAAAAAACAAGGACACTAGCTGCGCAATGATAAATTAAAAGAATAATTTAGGTCATACCTTTTAAAAAAACAATCATATTCATATACTAATCATGTTGAAAGCAGTGATCCAACAGCATCAGAGGAGCATGATATTGGACCACCCCAGTCCTCACCCACCGCCATCAAGATCTACTGGCTAAGATGGAAAAAACATTCAATTTTATCATGAACACAACCAACAATACCCCATAATTGGGAGTAAGAGCCAAATCAACAGAATAAAAGAATGAAAGGGATCTCCTGTAACTAAATCCATTGCGATCTGCAAGGTACTGCAATGCATCCTTTTCCTAAGGCACAAGAAAGCTGCAGAAATAGTGCAAAAAATATCCAACAAACACCCCATTTCTATTCCCGCTCTATCAGTTCATCAAATTGTGCTACCTAAATCTGTGGAAGAGTCCTCTCCTCATCCTCTGCATATAGATAGGCCTTGCCTGTGCAATTCCTCAAACTTTTTGAGGGAAGGAGTACTACAATTAACCCAGAAAGATTACCACACCAAACATTTTTGCTCCGCCAGTTCCAAATTGTCATTTCCAGTCTCCACTATCCTGTCATTGTGTCCCTTTTTGCCTTGGACATGGACCAGACCGGTATAGTCCACAGTACATTTGTCATTGCCGCCATATGTTTTCCAACTTTATTGGGGCAGCCCTTCCACTCATAGACCTCCTTTTCCGCCAGCATGTACCAATCCATGTCGTTTTACCCAGAGGTCATATTTTGAGACATATCAGATCTTCATTTCTGGACCACATTCCTTTTTGCTACTATCAAGAGTTTTTGTGTGTGGGAGGTGTGTTCAGTCTCCCCAGATGCTGAGTAACTCTAGCATAGGATGAGTTTTTCCTGGGATCCGGTGACGCAGCTCTGGCATGCCCATACAGCCTTCCAGTAGCCAGTTAGCATTGGGCAGTCCCATATTGTGTGGAGAAATGTTCCCAATCTGCTGGATCCCCAGGCACAGAGATCTGACCCTATTTTCCCCATCTTACACAACCTAGATTTTGTATAGTATGATCTATGTAGAAACCGCAGCTGGACCAGGTAGAAACCAGCTCAGATCGCTATATCTCAGGGGCACTAAGTAGCAGCTCCCACCCCCCTCTTTAGCTTCCTAGGACATTTGGGTAGTTGTTGAGTAGCTATAAGGAGGTGAGTTGGCTTACTTGGTAAGGGGTTCTGACTGCAGGTGGTCTTCCAGGGGGGAGGCCTCTGCAACCTCTGCTCCCACCGCTATGTGAGTAGACATAGCATGGTGCGTCTGGAGCTAGGTAAAGCCCCTGTCTCAGCCATCTGGCAGTCCTCCCAAAGGAAAACCCCAGTGTATCAGCCTCCCATCTCGCCACAAGTCTCCCAATTAGCTGATTCATACCCTGTCCCATCTCTCATATCTCTGAATTCTCCCCACTTTAGCCAGTAGCATACTGTCCCACAGAAGGGTTTGATTCAATAATGCCTTCTCCCATACAAATATCAAGTGGGCTCCTTCCATGTTCTCTTCATGGACCTGATATGTCGCGGCAGTTCTGCCCTTGTCTCGGATCCATGCAGTGCTCTCCCACCCTCTTGTTCCCACCAGGTAGGATTGCATGGTTATCACCTCACTTTCATACCAAGGATTGAAGGTCAAGCAAATGGTCCCACATCTGATGCTTAATAAATTGAACAACAAATCAAGGATAGGCGACACAGTAGTTACTCATTTACGAGATAAGGCATTGGGATTTCAGAAACTTGGGACAACCATACACAAAGTCTTTCTTGCAAGTAATGTATCAGGGGTGGCCACATCTCTTCAGATTTATGCCTTGTTGGAATTTTGCCATAGGTATATTTTTCCATTGCCTATAACTTCCAGAGTTTTCCCGCCCATTCTTCAATTATCAGAATAAGAGGAGATTTCCATTTAAGTGCTATGAGTTGTTTGCTGCCAGAGTCATTGTGAAAGTCAGTCTCCGGTCATGTTTTGATTTGCATTTAATCTCAGGTGGCCTCATATTAAATACCAGTAAGCAATGTCTTGCTTAGCAACGGCATAGCCACCCATAGTTTTTGTCATCGCAATGAGGAGAGTTGCATTTTCAAGGACTTTTGCCAGTGCTTCATAAAAGACCACTCCGGTGCATTGCCTACATCTATCAAAATAGCTTATATATTGGAAATGAGCCCGGTAGGACCATCATACATAGCAAAATGCTTTTTCCGGACAGTCAAAGGTCTAAGTGCTGCAGCTTTATTCTTAGGGTTAGGACCCCAATGTTGCAACTAGAATTAGTGGATGCGGTCTGTCTCTTTGAGTTATTATTCTTGCTGACATTGAAGGGTTTAATAATGTCAGACCCATGAAACTAATCTAGTAGCATCAAGCACTCCCTTCCATCCAGCGTTCAAAGTCTCTCTTACCAAAACCTAGAGGGAAATCCAATGGCGTAAAGGGAGATGGAAAGGAAGTCAGAGTTATACTATCACACTATCATGGCTGGTTTCAGAAGTTCGGAGTAATGGCAGACTGTCTTTCTTGGGAATCCACAGAACAGCTAATGGGGCATGATTCATCACAGTGGCATCAATATGGATTCATTGGCGTTCAGTTTCATGAAGGGACCATTAAAAAAAATGTGAGTTCAGAGGCCTAAAGGTATTTCTTAATATCTGATAACCTCAATCCGCCTATGCATTTGTGCTCTTTCAATATTTACTCGAAACCCTTGCTTTTTTTCACAGCTTTATAAAGGCATTGATCCCTTTTTTCCTATTCCCTATGTCACACTTTGGGGGAATCACTATCTGTGCTTGAAAAAGGTAAAGCAATCTCAACAATACATTCTGTTCAATTACTGCCACCCTGCACATCCATAAGAGAAAGAGATTGCTTCACTTGTGTAAATCTGTAGTGATAGCATTAGACAGGTGAAGGTAGTTTGCCGCACACATCAAGTGGTGCATTGGAGTAATATGGACTCCTAAATATCCAGGAAAGCATGTGGCGCTATGTTGAAGGACCCCAGCCACAAAAGGTTTTCTGGTGCCCAGTTTTTGATCTTAGGTATGAGGCTAAGAATATATTGTTGTTGACCTTGATTAGGAATAAAGACATTGAGTATAACTAGAACTAGTGCGAGTCCCTAATGTCTACCCCCAAATAAATATAGCGACCTTCTGCTGGGCCCATAGTACTTTGTTTTGAAAGTGTTTATGTCTTCCAGTGATTACGCCCCTTTCTTACTAGCCGTAGCCAGATAGTACTGTGTGGGTATAAGCAGTGTTCCATAAGTTAGTGTCAGAGGTTTCTCAAATAGGTCTCTTAAAGATACACCACCTCCGGAAAAACCTCTGGTATACCCTCCAAATCTTGTGTCACTTAATAGGGGAATGTAATCCTTCTAAGTTCCATGTGACTACTTTAACCATGAAATAATAGAAGGGTTGCGATATCATGTACCTGTTGTGATATTCAAATCTAACTGGAAGGGCCAATGTGTCGCACTGGATGTCACCATTAATATAATGCTATATTTCAAAACATACTCCTATTCCTTCACCTAGAGTCCCTTCCCTCTCCCACAACCCCAACCTTCCTTAAAAACTCCCAACTTGATGGGAAGAGGAACCAGCACATCACTCTCCCAGTGACCCTGCCATCTCCGTCCCCTGCCATGTACCCTACCATCTCCATACCCATGGTACCCCCCGCTGCCTACAGCTAGAGCGGAACCCTCATCTCTCATATTCATACGAAAATACACTGGGTTGGACGGGTGTATCAGTTCAACAGTTTGGTCCACCGCACTCGGACTGTCACTCCTATAGGCACATGTAGGGTTCAGGACTTTGGCCTTGCACCTCTCTAGTTAGTTCCTGACATATAACGTACGTCTGGTGAGCCTTTCTTGGTCCAGTGAGAGGCAAAGGTGCTCTCCATGTACCCATAGCAAACCTGTGGCCCCTATCAAAGCCACTGTCTTTGTAAGTTTTTTGAGGAATCCAGAGGGTAGCAACAACTTTCTCCCACTTGGCTCTCAATTTCCAGGGTGGATTCACTTCCTCCCTCGTTGTTGATTGACGGCCATCTCTTTGCTCACTTGGGAGGCTGTCATCGGTCTTTTCAAAGGGACTTGAGCTGCTTCTTGACAGACTCAAAACTTTCTATGCCTCCTCTACAGCGTGGAACATATCAGACTTAGAGTAGTCTAGCTGAAACCACAATATAAAGGGACAAAGTCACCTATAGCATATTTGCCATCTACACAGCTCAGCAGTCACTGAGAATAGCATGCATTGTCTGTTCAAGGTCATATGTGGAAGATCCTGGATGAGATCTTGGAATATTAGCTAATCTCAATTTGAGGATTCTTGCATAAATATGTTCTTTAGCTGGGAGGACCCTAGCTTGACGAAGTCACATGGGCGGGTGGCTGGCTCATCCGTGGATACCCCACTCTTTGTGCCTAGATTATGGGAATCACATGCATTGGGCTGTCCTTAATTACAAATTAGGAAAGGGACTTACATTACAGAATAATGTCATTACTTTCCTCTTGTTACAAAACTTTCCGAATCCGCACATTATCTTGCTATGATCAGTCTTCCAAATCTATACATTTGTCCCATAGCGCCATCATTTCTTCAGCAATCTGATATTGAAAATCCAGTATGTTCTTAATCTCTTTTCTCATGGTGACAATGCCATCTTCGTTGGTTTCCACATGGTGCCATGCGTTGCCACTCAGTGCCTACATTTTCTTAGTCATGTCAGAGACCAGAAGCTAAGTTTGCTTCTAGTGCCTACGTTGGTGTTGTCACCAAATGCGAAGGTTTTGGAACTTGTAAAAGAGTTTGGACAGGGTGGTAATTTTGAACATTGTGCCCAGCCTAGTATAGCCGGTGCAGGGCCCTCCAGTTCCTAACCTCATTCCAGAGGCTGTCTAAAATAGGGTATAGATGTTTTGATAGGAAGTCTTCCTTGTTATCTGTTACATATTCCCCTAAATATTTAGATCACTCCAGAACTATTTATATGATTTATCTGTGCCTCACCTCCCAAGCCAACCTGTTGATGGATGAAATAGGGATTTTTCCAAGTTGATGCTATATCCTGAGTATGTGCCAAAAATCTGGAAAATTTGTAGTAGCCTGGAAATGGTGTCATTAGTGCGTTACACATACAAGAGTATCATCACCGTACACAGAGTTTCTGCTCTACCAGTCTTCCTACCCTCCCAGTCCTCAAACCTACTGGTCTTCATGGATCCAGAAGGCCAGGGGTTCCAGCGAAAGCACAACTAGCATTGAGGATAGCGGCCATCCCTGCCTTGTACCACTCTACAACAAGAAGGAGGCACAATATAGTACCATTTACTTTTACCCTCGCCATTGGTTGAATATAGGAGAGATTTATCATCCGTCAGAAGCAGAGGCCTATGCATACTCCTCCCAACACTAGATTCAGGTATGTGCACTTCAGAATGGAGGAGGCTTTTTTGGAGTCAAGGGATAGTACAGCTGTGTGATCTCTCAATCTACTCCGGCAGCCATAGAGGCATGTGATGTTCAGAGTAAATTTTTTAGTTAAAGAGACTTTTATTGCTTCTTAACATTTGTACATTTATATAAATCCATACTTTCAATATGTTGGTTTTATTATTTTATATCAATAACTCTCCCGGTGCCCAAAATTCCATCCCTCAATTTTCCCACCCTCCCCCCGAGCCGCATCATACATCAGTGCAGAATCAACCACAGAAGATCCTGGTCAGCAAGACATGTCTTACCTACATTCACAGTCCCACATAGTTAAGCAGCTTATTTTAACAATTTGTGTTAAGAACTTATAAGCGATATCCTTTCTTTAGTTCCCATTCCTATTCTGTGTTGCCCCGGTGATGCCAATGCAGATGAAGTGTCCGGTTCCCTCATACAGTCCACCAAAGCCTACAACATTTGTGCCCCTTTAGGGGAGCTACGGCCTCATTTGGCTGCTCAGAACAGCACTCCACTTTTATATATTGCCCATCTCTCAAGCTGACCGTGCCAGGCCTTTGCTCTGGGCCCCCCGCTGCTTTCTAATTCTGGGTAATTTCCCGCTTTGCCAGTATTAGAGCCAGGTCTAGAAAACTACATGTATCCTTAGTCTTAGCTATGTTAGGGGATCCAGCTTAGCAAGCAAAGACTCATTGAAAAAGGAAGCCCCATCAACGTAATAGCCACAACAGTAGGACAATTTCTACCCAGTATTCTGTTAAGGATGGATAGAACTATACCATATGATAGGTCTCTGTCCCCACTGTTCAACATCTGGGCACCCAGCTTCTGCTGCCTGAAAGAACTTGTAATGTAAACAGAAACATTCACACATACTATATTTGCATTCTACGCAGCTCAACAGTCACTGAGGATAGCATGCGGCCTTTGCTAAAAGTCACTTGTGAAAGAACCCAGGACTTCCTAGGCCTCCCCTACAGCATGGGACATATCAGACTCAGAGTCTATCTGAAACCACAATATAAAGGGAAACATTCACCTATAACATATTTGCCTACTACACAGCTCAGCAGTCACTGAGGATAGCATGCATTGTCTGTTCAAGGTCACGGGTGGAAGATCCTGGATAAGATCTTGGACAATTAGCTCATCTAATTTTCCTGCTTCTTTCATAATTATGTACTTTAGCTGGGAAGACCCTAGCTTCACTATAAAGTCATACGGGCGGGCGCCTGGTGCATCCGTGGATGCCACACTCTATGTGCCCAGATTATGGGGATCTCATGCGTTGACTATCCTTAATTCCAAATTAGAAAAGAGACTTACAATACAGAATTATGTCATTACTTTCCTCTCACTCCGGAGCTTTCCGGATCCGCACATAATCTTGCCATGATCAGTCTTCCAAATCTGTACACTTATCCCTGAGTGCATCATTTCTTCAGCAATCTTACATTGAGAATCCAGTATGTTCTTAACCTCTCTTCTCATGGTGACAATGACATCTTCGTTGGTTGCCACGCGGCGCTACACGTTGCCACTCAGTGCCTGAATTTTTTTAGTCATGTCTGAGAGACCGGCAGCTAAGTTTGTTTTTAGGGCCTATGTTGGTTTTGTTATCAAATGGCAAGTTTTGGTGCAGGTAAGAGAGTTTGGACAGTGTGATAATTTTGAACATTGCGCCCCAGCCTAGTGTAGCCGGTGCAGGGCCCTCCAGTTCCTAACCTCGTTCCTGAGGCTGTCTAAAATGGGGTACAGATTTTTGTTGTTGGTTTAAAAAAGAATTTATTCCAATTTTTTAATGCATATTCAACCAAAATACAATTATAAGACAGAGTGCCATGTCTGCCCACCCCCACCCACCCAAGCCATCCCCCACGGCCCCACACAAATCAAAATCTATATAATACAATCCAGAAGAAATCCTTTTGAGTTAATTAATCCATATTATATTTACCTCTGAATTCATTATATAAGCTAAAATAGTTACCGAAAAAAGTGCGTAGATGACATAAAGTGCTAAGTGCCAAGTGGAAACTGCATATGCAACACGGTTTAACCCAGTAATAATCTTCCGGATGTACATATTTATCCTCAAGGTGTATTGCATAGATCAAAATATATTTATACACAGATAATATTCCCAAATAGTCGGAGATACACAAAATTTATTAAAAAAGTGTCCAGTGCAAAGTGCGAAGTGCAAGATGCAGCAGCTCGGCCATAGGCAAGACCAATTAAGCTTGAGAATTCCGCATCCTAAAACCCTCCAATTTCATTATGGATTAAAAAGGAGAAAAAAAAACATCTTGGGGTCTCCCACAAGTGAATAACATTAGTGTACAAAATACAGAATATACATTTTACAAAATATACAGTACAGATAACTATTTTGCCCAAACTCACAGTTTTGCTACCTGGATTCAACTCCCCCCATACTGCAAAGTTGGGTGGTGAGCCAACTTGGTTAGCAGATCCCAGATAACCAATCCCTTTTATTTGGCGCAAATTACCTTCTTGGCATATATTGCTTCCTCCAAATTGTGGATTGAGTGTAATCGGGCCAACCACTGCTGGACGGAAGGGGGATTGTGATCTAGCGATGCGGAAGCAATGCACAGCCTGAGTATAGCCATAGCAATAAAAATCAGGTCCCCTCCCTTGTTTCTTTCTATGATATCTTGTACTCCCAATAAAATCCTAGGAGGGGTTAGAGAAACATTCCGGGAAAAAAAAATCTTAAAAAAGCTTGTAATATCTTACATCAAAATGTCCAAGCTTCCCACAAGTTGCTAACATATGTACAGAATCAGCTCCATGTTCAAGACAACGGGGACACTTGGTACCTTTACCATCCCCCTATTTCACAATCTTATTTGGGGTATAATATGAAAAAAAGCAAGTTTTATAAATCTGGACTTGAAGATTAGCAGATAGTAAATCACTTTGTGCGAAGAGGAGGGCTTGCTGGAAAGCATTATCCATGATGCCTAATTTCATCTGCCATTTCTCGGAGATCTTACTCAGGTCATTCAGCATTAGGCTATTGAGGATACCATAGATAGTCCCTATTCGTGGCACGTTATTCTCGGCTAATTTCTCCATAAATTCGCACTTGACAAACCCCAAAGACCCACCTCCCTTGCGTTATAAAAAAATCCTAATGAATAAATATAAAAAAAACTCCTTATGGCTAAGGCTAATAGCCATGACCCCGTCAAAGGAATAGAGAGCTCACAATTTATTAATCTCAGCTTTAAACCAGGTTGCAAAATAGTGTCCCCCAAATATATCTGGCAGGTTCTTCTTGTTTCTTGTGGGAGTTTAATAATTCAATCTGCCAATCCCTAGTAGTTCACAGACTGCAGTAAAGACTGTATAGGTCCCAATGAGGGTCTTCAACCTTACTCTCTTGAAATATCCCAATTCTGATTGCCGCCACAAGCAGCTGCAAGCTTCTGGACCGATCAAGAGCTCAAACGGAGAAAGAAGCTCTGTCGTTAGAACTTGGGAGTGATCCTGCAGCAGTACAGGAGAAAGCTGCATAATAGTGGCCCAACAGTTTAGCTTTAGATTTGGTAGCGACCATCCACCTCTCTCCCTGGGGAGTGATAGGTACTTTAAAGATCTTCTAGTCTGAAGTAGGCACCTAAAACTGCGTAAAAAGATGATAAAATTTCTTTAACATTGAGTTTGTAAATTCAAGAGGAATAGCTCTAAAGAAATATAACATTTTCGGGGAAAAACATCTTTAGAACATTGCACCTGAGGCTAAAGGGGCTACATTTTCTTCCACAATCATATCGTTGTTGGACAAAATATTCACCCACAGATATCTCACATTGCTAACCACCCTATGGTCAGCCCAATTAATTTTCTCGTTCACAATAATCAGAGTTTTTCTTTGTTTAAAGCATAGCCCGAGACCTCTCTGAAGCTTTCAGCCTCCGGTTCAATTGCTTTGATTGCCCTTGCAGGATCAGAGGTAACCAGCGCTAAATCATCGGCATAAGCCATAATTTTAGTGTCAAATCTGTGCCTATGTATTGGAGGGATCCTAGAGTTTATTTCTAGTTTTTGATAAATAGGTCAATATACATTGGGAAAAGCAGAGGGGAGCAAGACAGCCTTGGTGGGTCCCCCGTATTATTGCAATTGCTCTGTCTGTGCCCCGTTTATCAAGATGCTGGCCACGGGGTTTATGTATATTGCCTTAACAGCCTGAATAAAACCGGGCCCTATCCCCATTCTCTGCAGGATGGTCCACAGAAAAAGCCAAGAGACCCGATCAAAGGCCTTTTCGTCATCCAGCAAATTTAGCGCCATCGGGTCACCTGTAACCTGAATTGCATCGAACTATGTGATAGATCTCCTTATATGATAAGTAGTGCTTTTTTTAGGAATAAATCCATGCTGCCATCTAGATATACTAGTCTATGAATTACTACCGATAGGCAGGCGGCTGATATTTTAGAATATGTTTTGGAGTCTCTGTTAATTAAGGTTATTGGGCGATAAGAGCCCATTTCCTGGAGAGGTTTGTCTTTTTGGGGGAAAATGATGATTTTTGCTAACGACCATGACGGAGTAGGGGACGAGCTATTACAGATTTGTTCAGACATGGTTTTAAATGTCTCTTTGATTTGATCAATGAAGCCTTCATAAAATTCGACCGGAATAAGGTCAGAGCCTGCCACCTTCCCATCAGGTAGACTAGTTAATGCAGTAGCAATCTCCCCCCAAGAGGGGCAGCCTTCTTAAAATTCACGATTCCCCGGGATCAGTCTGTATATCAAAATTGGATCTAAGTTATCGATGGCGCTTTGTCTAGTCAATACTTCACCTCCCCCTTTCTTGGTATATAGAGCTTGGTAGAACTGAAGGAAAACTGTTCTGATACTCAGATACTGCTCATATACTACCCCAGCCACTGGGTCTCTGATTGAACGTATCCCATTATTAGTGATTTGTTGTCTGGTTCTCAGAGCTAACTGATGGCCAATTCACTCACTAAATTCGTGTACCTTTTCCCTAGAGGCGGCCTACTTGGAAGTTGCTTACTCAGCTAAGATTTCACCAATTGCTGTCCTGGCCGTCGCAACCTCTAATTGTGCCAAGTCTATTTCCTTCCTTTGTTATACTGCCCCAATCAGTTTTTCTTCAGAGCTTGCTAACTTCTTTTGGAGCTCTTGAAGCAAGTGTTTGTCCTCTTTATTCTTCCTTGATGAAAACTGGAGTGTTTCCCCCCGTATACGTGCCTTTAAGGTGTCCCAGACCACTCCTATTTGAGAGGAGCCATTATTTCTTTGCAAAAACTTCCGGGTCCCCCCTTTCATGTAGTCACAATATTCCTTATTAAATAAGAAAGCTCTCTCAAAATTCCAGGCAGAAATTTCTTTGCTAAGGTGTATCCCCTTGACCCCTAAAATTAAAGGATTATGATCTGACATGAATCGGGGGGACAAGCTCAATATTGACATCCTGACTCAGTGAGGCAGATACTTAAAAAAATAATCGAATCAGGCCTGTGACTGATGTGGGGCAGAATAATAGGTGTATCCAAAATTGAGCGGTCTCAGATGAGACCATACATCAATGAACATGAAATAGATTCCTAAGTGCCTGGAAAACTGTGAGTTTTCGACCTGTATAAGACTGTTGGCCATCCGTGGCCCGGTCACAGGTTAGATTAATGTTCAGGTCCCCACAAATTATAATGGTGGGAGGCCAGTGTGCCAGTTCCACAATAAGACAATTACCCCAGGGTCGTCTGCAGTGCTACCGTATATTGAGCATAAAGTAAAAGAGGGCTTAGATAAAGGCCTACACTCAGTTAGGACCCATTTCCCATGACGGTCTGCCTTAGTTTGGATAGTTTGGAATAAGCTGCTGTTTCGGACTAGAATGGCTACCCCTCTAATACGTGTACTCTGTGAAGTCACTCCTTTCAAAGTATATCCCAGCAAGGTTTAGAGATACGCCTGTGCCCCTGCAAAGTATGTTTTTTTGAAGGCAGACGAAATTCGCCACTAACAATCGTAATCCCTGTTAAACCTTCTGACTTTTCTGTGAATCATTTAGCCCACATACATTAAGAGTGACAATTCTAAAATACGCTAAGTTTGACATTCTGGATTATCTGAGTTTCCACTGTTATTTTGCAGATAAAAATGCCTTTCCTCTCACCAGGAGAAATAAATCAAAGAAAACAAAAAGAAACTACATAGCTGCAACAGTAAAACCACATTTCGACATACACAAGCATGATTCATTGTGTGGACCCCTCCGTCTAACCCCATTACCTCCAACCCCCTAGATCCCTTCCAAACTCCCCCTCACCATCACCACCTCCAGAAACTGAGCAATCAGGACTTGCCTGAATGATGGACACCAAAATAGGATGCCGCCACCCAACCCCACTGTGTTAGCCAAAGAAGTATATCGGACGTTAGGCCGAGCACGACCAGTCTCAAATTGGTTTGGGTTTTTCTTGCTTTTGCCACGACCCCCGCACTCTGGTCCCACTTCTTTTTTTTTAAATATACCAGGTGAGGAAAGCACGTCAACCCACAGCATCTGAATCAAAAATATGCGAAGAGTGCTGACTTTACCCAGGTTTTGACTTAATTTCATTAAGATAATCCTGAGCCTTAATTTCCGAAGTAAAGCTGCGAGAAGAGCCATTTAAATTAATTGTAAGCTTAGCCTGATTCATTAAATTAACTTGGGCTCCCATCTGTTGAAAAGGGACAAACAGCTGGTGAAGACGCCATCTGCGTTCAACTGTAGCATGAGTGAAATCTGGTTTAGCAAAAAAAGACACCCCTTCAAAGATTTTTTTGAGTTCGGACGAGCATGTTCATATACCCATTGTCTTAGTAGAAAGTTGCCAAAATAGACCGAGATGACTCTGGGTTCTCTCCTTCGTTAGAATGCTGTTTCTTGTTCGTGAAAGGAAATGTAGAAAAAATGCGGCAGCAGCCACCAGCAAACATTCTAGTGAAATCAGGCTGTCGCTCCCTTTCTTGGATCCGCAGGAGAAATGCCGGCGTCCGCCCAGCGCGAGGAGCAGCAGCTTTCTTAGCAGAGGCCAGGCTACAGGACGCACAGCCAATGGCCGATTCCCTGAGAGGCACAGTGCGGGCGACGAGCAGCGTGATGAACTATTCGGGCGCCATCTTGCCCACAGGGGTACAGATGTTTTGATAGGAAATCTTCCATGTTATCTGTTACATATTCCACTAAACATTTAGGTCCCTCCAGAACTATTAATATGATTTCTCTGTACTTCACCTCTCAAGCCAACCTGTTCATGGATGAAATTTACAAGTTGATGCTATATCCCGAGTATGTGCCGAAAATCTGGAAAATTTGTAGTAGCCTGAAAATTGTGTCATTAGTGCGTTACACATACAAGAGTGTATCATCAGCGTATACACAGATGCCCTCCCAATCTTCCTCTCCTCCAAGTCCTCAAGCCTGCTGGTCTTCATGGATCCAGAAGACCAGGGATTGCAGAAACAGCACAAATAGCATTGAGGATAGCGGCCATACCTGCCTCGTACCCCTCTACGACCAGAAGAAGGCATAATATAGTCCCATTTACTTTTACCCTCGCCATTGGTTGAATATAGGGAAGCTTTATCCTCTGTCAAAGCAGGGGCCTATGCATACTCTTTCCAATACTAGATTCTGGTATGTGCACTTCAGAATGGTGGAGACTTTTGTGGAGTCTAGGTATAGTACAGCTGCGTGATCTCTCAATCTACTCTGGCAGTCGTAGAGGCATGTGATGTTCAGAGTAGATCTATTTGTTAAACAGAATTTTATTGGTTCTTAACATTTGTACATATATATAAAGCCATCATTTCAATATGATGGTTTCATTGCTTTATGTCAATAACTCTTCCAGTGCCCAACTTTCCATCCCAACTCAACTGTCGCATCCTCCTCCTGAGCCGCATCATACATCAGTGCCCCATCAACCACAGCAGGTCCTGGTCAGCAAGACATGTTTTATCTACATTCATAGTCCAACATTGTTAGGTAGCTTATTTTAACAATTTTTGTTAAGAAGTTATAAGCGAAATACTTCCTTTAGTTCACATCCCTATACGGTGTTGCCCTGGTTGAAGGAATGACCCAATTAGGGCCACCAGGTCACTTTCGACCTCCTCTAGCCTTCCAATAATGTAGAGTCGATGATGCATTAGAGAATACTAGCAAACTAGTTTATTCACAGAGTACACTGCAGTGGAGTCCAATCTGACCAGCCTCCTATGATGGCTGACTAGGAGAATGACAAGCATAAAGTTACATAATGACCCGCCTACAAAGGAAAAACACTGGTAGATGTCGTAATACAATGGGGATACAGAACATACGTTTTGATTCCTTAGCCAGGCACAAGTTATCCACTATCCAAGGTCGTCTGGCCTATCCTCCCCTCTAGACAGGTGGGAGAAGGCCTCTATATAACAGAAAAGGCATGCGTTAATGAGCAAGTTTCAACTCTGGAGAAACGAAACTTAGCAAGGGCCATTTCTCGTAAATAAGCAAGTAACAGTTTCGATTATAATACAAAATGGCGTCTTCGAGAACTAAAATGATGGCACGTATGTCAACCTAACTTGCATAACATCTACACTTACTAATAATGTATGAATATAGCAAGAACCTATTTCAAGATAGCTACATGAATGCTAACATAATGTCAAGTAAAATACGACTAATATAGGAGTAAAACATTTTAAAACTATCAGACCCCCCCATTTAGCAGAAAGGGTCTTTACAATTCTAAGGACAAGTGGAACATGAAGTTCCAGTAACAACAAGTCACAAATGGACATATATATATTCGCTCTACCAATTCCGGTTATAGGAATATGCCCGACTGGCTCACTGGCCGTTCGAGTTTGGGCTCCCGGAAGCCCCAAATTTTCATCCAATAGTTCTCCGCTGCTACGCAGAAAGCACTCGGACACCCAAGTATGCTGAAAAAAGTTTTAATAGCTATTATTATATATATATATATATATATATATATATATATATATAATATATGCATAGCGAGTACATGAAAGGAAAAAAAGGTCATTATATATTAGCAGTACAAGAAATATCATGAGCAGAACCTGAAAGGGAAGTAGTTGAATTAAAAACATTTTCATCAATTTGAATAATAGTATCAAGCTCCTTTTGAAGCACAATGGTTGCATTGGTGTCATGAATGGAAACACTTTTTGGAGAGGGGAAAGTAGTACAGTACGTACAGCATCGAGGGAGTCACTGAATCAGAACACAACAACAAATTAAAAGTACAATCAAATATATCACTTTTTCGACAATCCAACCCCAACCTCCAAATATAGACCAACTTGTGTTACCGCTTTCCATTCCTCAAACATTTTCCAGGATATAGAATATGCTGAGTGATATTCCTTTTCATATTTGTGATTCCGACCACACACTGCCCTCATAATATTGCACATGCACCACCATTCTTAGCTAAAATAAAGTCAACTGCATATCTTGTTTGTTCAGAGTATATGCACATACTTTATAACTGAGTGGTAATGTCCCGTAAGGCTGCCACTGTAGAATTAGATAAAATTTGCAACTTACACCCAAAATACTCTCTAGCTCGTTCGACCCTGGCCATGGCAGTGCCACTGAATGTAATAATAGGTAGAGGAAAGGATATATCCAAAAGTGATACCATTACCATAACTATTAACTTCCAAACCGGTAACGTCCTCACAAAATTCCTTGGTCAATGTTCTTTTTACCCATCTTATATTTGGTAGGGGTTCCCCAAGAGTTAGAACTATTCCCAAAGGTACATCCTCAGTACCGTTGTACATATTAGAATACGTACAGTTTGAGAAAAAAAAAACCTGAACGTGCATAAAGTGCACCCTGATAATCTAATGGAGCATATCTATTATTCCTTCCCTTCATACTGGGATCGTATTTTCTTCCTAAACCAATTACATTATTGTATGCTACTTCTCTAGAGCAATTGAGATACAAAGAAGCATCAGTACTATTTATTACAGGGCAACACGCAGGATAAATACCTGCATTTTGAGGGACAGTCAGATCATGAATCGTGCCAACCCATCAGGGTGATATTTCTTTTACCAAGGTACCGATCACCACAATACATTTCGGGCATGTATCCTGGGTACCCTGTCCCCGTTGGCTTTCTATAGTATAAGCAAGGTCCAGGATATCCCAGGCCAGATTCACCTTTCGCCTCTACGAAATGGGGAGGACAAACATGTGTATAATTTACCAATGATAATGGATAAGCGGTCCATAAACTTGTAACAGAATCAGTGAGATAACAAGCTGTATTATTTCCAAAGAATTTCCGGTATGTGTCTAAGAAAACATTGCTATGCGGAGTTCTTTAACTACGATCTGAGGAAACTGTCTGATATAAAACACATGATGAGGGAACTCCAGAACACTCCAATGCCCAGAACAGCACCCTTCCCACCAGGAAAAACAACAATATGACTACAGTTCAAAACATTTTCTTCCTGAGCAACCATTCAAAACTGATCTACCCCGGTCGCGGGGAAACAAAAAACTCTTCATCTTCTACACGGGAACAACCGAAAAGATACATGATTAACATGAATCTACAAATGAGATCACCAGAGACAGAGATGTCTTGTAATGGAAACAACGATGGAAAGAACACAAAAATTGAAAAAATATAAAACTGTTGAAAAGATCAGGGCCTGTTACAAGCCTCCCTGGCAAGCTTCTATTGTTCAATCCTCAGTGGTGATATCGAGCACTTCACGGTGGAGCCACACTGTTGCAGCCCATCAGCAAATGTTCACTGTTCTCAGGCTAGGGCGCTCTCCCTTCTTGGAAAATACCCTCAACTTATCCCGTCCTGCATCACAGACAGTGCACCAATCTTCTGATCCCTAGTCTTATGGGGAAAAACAGAAACAAGGGGCATTTTCACTAATCTTATCCACAAAGTCAATCAATGCTACACTTGATTCTATTTTGGTACACTATCCTTCCATCAAGGACGCAAATTATACCTTTCTACTCCAGGTACTGTCTCATCACGTAGAAGAATCTGAAATTCAGGGGGTGTTGGAGACCGAGACTTAGGCTCCTGCGGATCAGATATAGAAGAAGCCTGGGCAGCCCTAATTTCTGGGGCAACTGCTGCTGTCAAGGCTGCCTCGCTCTTTTCCTCTGTCTGCGCTCAAGTGAGCTGGGCATCGGAAAAGGGAACAAAACATGGAACCTACTCCATTTCGTGGTCCCCCATCCACTCTTAAACCCATCGATCATAGGGAAGGGGGAGCGGCACTCACCGGCGGTATGGATCCAATGTTTCCGGCTGTCCACTCTCACTGCCATCCTTGTTGTAATAAGGACCAGATATGGTTCTTTCCACCTGGGTTCCAAGCTGTATCATCTCTGGATAATTTTCACAAGGATGTAGTCTCCTGGCTGTATGATATGCCCGTGCCCCTCCGGTGCTGGAGGCAAAGCTTCATGTATCTGTTGATGAATGGAACGCAAACATTTAATGAGATTATAGAAATATCGACTAACAGGACAATCAATTTCTTTTTCGGTCTCAGGACGGCCCTACACATTTGCGGGACGGCCAAAGACCACCTCATAAGGCGATAATCCAATTCTAGAATGGGCTGTGATTCTGGTGGACAATAGAGCAAGGGGTAATGCATCTGGCCATTGCAACCCAGTACTTTCCTTAATCTTAGCCAATTTTAGCTTGAGACTACCATTATACTTTTCAACTAAACCTGCTGACTGGGGGTGATTGGCTGAGTGGAATTTTAGCTTGATGTGCAGATCATCGCACACCAATTGGATCACTTTTGCATTAAAGTGACTTCCATTGTCACTCCAAATCAAACGGGGCAACCCGTAGCGCGGGAAAAACTTCTTAAGAAGAGCCTTCGCCGTCACCATGGCTGTGTTTGCTTTCGTTGGGTAAGCCTCAATCCATGTTTGCTTTCATTGGGTAAGCCTCAATCAATTTGCTAAATGCACAAACCACCAATAACACATATTTCAAATTATTAACTCGCTGTAGCTCTATGTAATCCATCTGGAGTACCTCAAAAGGGAAATAAGGGGGTGAAAATGGCCAGAAGGTGTAGGGGTACCCTTCCCAGGATTGAGTTTCAAACAAATCATGCAGTGTTTCACTAAATTAGTAGCACATTTTGAAATATTGTCATTTTTTGCCTTTGGCACTATTATGAGCCGGACCATGCGCAATGGTATCTACTGGAAGTACATATGCATCCATCTCTGTCGGACTTATCAGTCCAGCATCCTTCGTCATCGAGACACCCTGTACTCTCCTGCCACACTGCCAACTCCTCAACTGTTGCCTCAGTCTGAACAGGGAACGCCTAAAGGCGCTTGCCACGCCCACTGCGAGGCCACGCCCCCTCCACCGAGTACAAAATCGCTGATTGAGAGCGGATTTGGCACTCTTGCGCTGTGATCCTCTGAGGCGGAAGCCGGAGGACTGTATTTGACATTGTTTTTAAAATTGCACTGTCCGCCACTTACATTGGTTTTAAATTATCACTGAGCTCACCTGTTTAAAAGCGCCGATCTGAACGCGCTCTGACAACCCTTCGGGACCACACCTGAGACAGCGACCCAGCGCTGAACAGGGAACGCCTAAAGGCGCTTGCCACGCCCACTGCGAGGCCACGCCCCCTCCACCGAATACAAAATCGCTGATTGAGAGCGGATTTGGCACTCTTGCGCTGTGATCCTCTGAGGCGGAAGCCGGAGGACTGTATTTGACATTGTTTTTAAAATTGCACTGTCCGCCACTTACATTGGTTTTAAATTATCACTGAGCTCACCTGTTTAAAAGCGCCGATCTGAACGCGCTCTGACAACCCTTCGGGACCACACCTGAGACAGCGACCCAGCGCTGAACAAGGAACGCCTAAAGGCGCTTGCCACGCCCACTGCGAGGCCACGCCCCCTCCACCGAGTACAAATGTGTATGCCATACCAGCGCAGCTGACGAGCGCAGCGGGAGCGCCGTTTGCGTGCCTAAGGCGCGCCTAAGGCAAGCCCGTCTGCGCCAGTCCGCGCACGACCGGGCCTAGGGCCAGAACCCATGCCGAATTCCACCGCCACAAAGGTAAGCTACTCTCGCAGAGCGCACCTCAGCCTCAGACCCTCCAAAAACAGCACCTGTCACGTAATGCACGACAATAATGGTCCTTTCACCAGCTGCGATACGTGTAAACCAGGAAAGCTACTCCTTCCCAAACCCTCAGCCCCACCCCCTGTCCTTAAAATTTCGACACTAAATTGCAGATCGCTTCCTAAGCATGCCCTGCTCATTGACCACCTTATTGTCGATCTTAGCCTGGACATACTTTTCCTTACGGAAACGTGGATCACCGAGCACTCTAACTCGGATATAGTACTGGCTTTACCCCCAGGCTTCCTTATCACGTCGCAACCACGCCCCTCAGGCAGAGGAGGTGGACTAGCTATCATCCACAGGGATCACTTCTCCTGTCGATCCAACGAGATTCATACCCAGGAGTCAGAGAGCTGCCTTTTCACGATCCAGTTATCCTCGACTAGCTCCCTGTCAGGCCTCCTGGTGTATCGGCCACCCGGCCATCCCGGCCCCTTCTCGGCCACCCTTTTGGAAACCGTCTCTTCCTCGGCCCACCTGACATCTAACTTCCTAATAACAGGAGACCTGAACATGCACTTCGAGGACCCCTCAGACACTGGCGCTTTGGAGCTTATTCGCGACCTAGCAGCTTATGACCTTCTCCTTGCCAACACCGGGGCAACACACACGAAAGGGCACCTACTTGATCCAGTGTTTTCTAATATCCCCTCTCTCCAATTCATTAATTCCCAACCACTGCCATGGACGGGCCATTTTCTGGTCACAACCCACTTACCAGGGGCTTTTAAGAAACCCCAAAAACCCACCACCCTCACCAGAGACAGATCGTGGGCCAAACTCTCGGTGGAGGACTGGTCCACAGCCGTGGACTCTTCGACCCCTAGTCTCTCGGAGGACCCCTCCACCGCTGATACCCAATTTAGAGAATGGATCTCCTCCTCCCTCGACAGTATCATCCCCATAAAAAATCGGGAATACAAAAACAAGACAAAGGGCCATGCCCCATGGTACAACTCTGAACTCAGAGCTCTCCGCAAAGAGTGCAAAAAGGCAGAGAGACTGTGGAGAAAGGACTGGCTCCACAACAATAAGGACTTGTACAACCGCTCGGTAAGACGATACAAATCTGCCCTAAAGCTAGCCAAGGCCGCATTCTACGACAATAGAATAAAAAATGCCACCAACTCCTCCAAAGAATCTTACCTGATAGTCAAAGAACTTCTTAACATCCCTGTGGCACCCGCTGCCTGCTCCCCGCCCCCAGATAGAAGCAAGGACCTAGCCTCCTTTTTTGTCTCCAAAATATTGCGTATACTGGACTCCCTCCCGACCATCAGCCCCCATAACCACTCGGGCACGGAGACCTGCACCAATAGCCCGCAGCTGCAGTCTTTTAGAGCAGTTTCTCTTACGGAAGTCACCTCCACGCTGGCCAAGATGAAAAGCGGATCCCCCCTTGACCCAGCCCCGGTTAGATTCCTAAAAACCGTGTTACCTAATATAGCCCCCTCTATTAGGGATCTCATCAACACCTCCTTTTCCCAAGGCACAGTGCCCCCCAGCTGGAAGAACGCCGTTGTCAAGGCATTACTGAAAAAGCCCCAACTTAATCCGGACGACATGGCCAATTATAGACCCATATCACTCCTTCCGTGCATCAGCAAGATGGCCGAGAAACTAGTGAATGCGCAGTTATCCCAATTCCTTGAGACTAACAAACTTCTTCGCCAATCTCAAACAGGATTCCGGCCCGGCCATGGCACGGACACTGCCCTCCTCTCTGTCATCGAGGAGGCAAGGTGCATCCTGGACTCGGGAGGATCAGTGGCAGTGATCCTCCTGGATCTCAGTGCCGCCTTTGACACGGTGGATCACCGTGTCCTTCTCCACCGCCTGTACAGGGCTGGAATCACGGGAACTGCACATACATGGATCAACTCCTTCCTATCCGGTCATTCATTTCAGGTGTGGGACGGCAATTCACGATCAGACCCACTACCTCTCTCGTGTGGTGTCCCTCAGGGGTCTTCGCTTAGTCCCACCCTGTTTAATGTCTACATGGCCCCCCTTGAAGACATCGTGACCCCTTATGGGATAAAAATAGTGAACTACGCCGACGACACACAACTTGTCGTCTCTTTGTCACACCTTGATAAACACCCAGACAGCCTGCTGAACTGTCTCCAGGATATTCACTCCTGGATGTGCGATTCTTCCTTGAAGCTGAACGGTGCAAAAACGGAAATCATGCTCTTGGGCAACAAATGGACCTCCATCCCACCATCAGTATGGCCGGATGCTTTTGGTGACATCCCCAAACCTAAAAAAGAGATTAAGACACTGGGGGTGTGGCTTGAACCTGACCTCACCATGAAGACCCAGGCAACCAAAACTGCGGGAACTTGTTTTGGCCTCTTGCGGTCAATTCGTAAGATTCTCCCCCTCCTTCCTCCTCTCTCCAGGAAACTATTGGTTCAAGGGCTCATCCTAGCCCGACTGAACTACAGCAACGCCGTTTACCTCGGCGCACCCGAATTTACCCTGGCCAAACTCCAACGGACCCAAAACGCGGCGGCGCGGCTCATCATGAACCTTCCTCCCAGAGCCTCTGCCAAGCCGGCTCTCAAAGCTCTTCACTGGCTCCCTGTCCGCCAGCGTGTTGAGTTTAAAGCCCTGTGCACCACCCATAAACTTATCAACGGGGTCGGTCCAGCAGTCCTGAAAGACATGATCACCCCCTACAGGGCTTTCAGACTCCTCCGCTCTGACGGCGAACATCTGGCCACAGTCCCTAGGTTTAAGAAGGCACGCACCGGTGGCCGACGCTTCTCTGTCAAGGCCTCTGTAGGTTGGAACTCTCTTCCTCGCAAGCTGCGTCTGGAACCCTGTCACGCTCTTTTCAGAAAAAAAATAAAAACCTTCCTGTTCCCCAAATAGTTCACTCGGTCTTCCTCTCTTGGTTCACACAAAGTTATAGCGCGGGGATGCCTACGGGTCACTAGGCGCTTTATAAATCGCAAAATAAATAAATAAATAAATAAATTTCCCTAACACTCTGCAACGAATTCTGAAACCTAGCAACATCCGGTACCCATCTAGCAGGTCCTGCCACAAACATTTTCGTTGTTCTCGACCTGGCTGCCTCTTTCGCTACCTTATCTGCAAAGGCATTTCCCCGCCCGCATCATCAGTAATTGCTTTATGAGCACTACATTTCACTATTGCCAGTTGTTTGGGAAGAGTCAAAGCTGTCAAAAGACTCTCTATCAACGGACCGTGTTGTATCTTGGACTCATGTGAAGTCAAGAATCCTCTCTTTGCCCTGATGTGTCCAAAAATATGGGCCACTCCGAAGGCATACTGGCTGTCAGTATAGATATTGACAGTCAGCCCTTCACTTAATTCACATGCTCGCAAAAGAGCTATTAGCTCCACAGCTTGTGCTGATTGGTGAGGAACACGTGATGTCTTAACTACAGTGCACAGCGTAGTAATAGTAAACGCCACTGTAGTGGTGCCATCTGACAATTTGAAACAAGAGCCATCGATATATATTTTCCTTGAGGGTCAGATAAGGGAACATCAGTCAGGTCCACCCATCCCTTCGTCTCCTCCCCAGTATGAAATAAACAATCATGGACATCTTTGTCCTCTTCTTCCAAAGGGAGGGGTAGTAATGTGGCTGAATTCAATGTGGCACATCTTATGATAGTAATATGAGGTGCGAATAATGTTAATTCCTAACCAGTCAGACGAGCACTGGGAATCATCAAATCAAATTAAATCAAATCATGGGATATTTATTAAGCGCACATATCACTACAAAAGTCTCATGGTGCTGGTGGATAACTCTTGAGATGAAATAGATTTGGTGCAGTTAGATGTCAAGCAGCCATGTCTTCAACTTCCTACGAAAACAGTTGTGATCAATTATAGCGCATAGATGAAGGGGAAGTTTGTTCCAGAACGTAGGGGCAAGGAAGGAGAAAGATCTGCCTCCATTTGTGGTGGTGCGAATTCTAGGAGATGCGAGGAGTGCTGAGTTACTGGATCTCAAAGTTCTGCCAGGTAGACACCAGCTTAACTTTTTGGCCCAAAAGCCCGGACCTTTTACGTACATTTTCTTATGCGTTAAGCAAAGAATCTTAAAACGGATTTGTTTCCTTACAGGCAGCCAGTGTAGGAGTTTCAGATTGGGTACCGATGGAGATCTTGGTGTGAGATTGAGTACCAACCTCGCTGCGGTGTTCTGCAGAACCTGCATCCTTGAAAGAAGGTTTTCATTAGTGGCTGCCAGCAAGGCATTCCCATAGTCCATATGGCTAATAATGAGTCCCTGGACTAGGGGTTTTCTCACCTCCAGCAGAATCCATTTAAAAACTTTGCGCAAATTACACATGATGCCAAAACAGGAGCTGACTGTCTTATTATTGTGGTCTTTCATTGACAATTTATTGTCCATTTGAAAACCAAGATTACGCACCGTTGGTGTTGGAGAAGGACAGGGGCCAAGGCTTGTGGGCCACCAGTCATGTGACCAGTGCTCATGAGCCCTGCCATAAAGCATTATCTCAGTGTTTCTTCCATTTAGCTGCAGATGGTTGGTGCACATCCAATTATCAATGTGAGACATACAGTTCCATTTCCATTGGATCTGGACCAAGAGTGATCAGAATCTGAGTGTCGTCAGCATACGACACAACATCAAAGCCATAGGATCTAAGCACTTTGGCCAGAGGCGTCACGTAAAGGTTAAAGAGTGTTGGGCCCAAAATAGAGCCCTGTGGTACTCCCATCCTGACTGATCTACTACACAAGATGGTATCTCCTAACTGTACTATTGTAGTACGATCGGTAAGATAGGTTCTGAGCCACTGTAAAGCCTTTCCCCTGACACCAATCTCCCAAAGCCGACGTTCAAGAATGTTGTGGGAGATGGTGTCAAACGCTGCTGATAGATCTAGCAGCACGAGGATAGATGACAGCCCCCTGTCCAATGCCCGTCTGATGTTGTCCGTTACTTCCAGCAGAGCAATTTCGGTACTATGGGCTGCCCTAAAACCCGATTGTGAGGGGTCTAGCAGTCCGTGGCTCTTAAGGTGGTCAACGAGCTGTTTGTTGACCAGTGACTCGAGCATCTTACCGAAGTGAGGGAGCAGCGAAATTGGGCAATAATTAGAAAGAAGTTTATGGTCTGCGGTCGATTTTTTTAATATGGGCCTGACTCTGGCAGTTTTCCATATTTTAGGAACTTCCGATTTTGACAATGACTTGTTAAATAAGTCAGTGAGGCTGTCTAGCAAAGCTGGAGTTATGATTGGAAGGATTTTTGGTGGCAAAGGATCTGTAGGAGAACCTGATTTTACTTTTATAATAGCTTTGGTCACTTCTTCAAAACTACACTGGTTAAATTCTTCCATGATGTGAGGGGGATCAGAGGCAGTTAAGGAAAGATTTCCTGAAACATTGATAATATTTCGTGGGGGAAAGGAATTATCAATTGCTATGATCTTATCATCGAAAAATTTGGAGAGGGAATCTATCCAGTCCTGAGAGATAGATGATTGCGTCTGAACAGGTGGAGTAGAGAATTCTTTTAAGATTTGATAAAGCTCTTTGAGTTTGCTGCCTTCTCAATACAATTTAGGAGAAATCATTTTTTTGTCCGTCTTATGTTTTCCATATACTTGTGGTAAACATCTTAATATGATTCCCTGTCTATAGGGTCTTTAGTTTTTCTCCATTTCCGCTCCGCAGTCCTACAAGAGAGCTTTGCTGACTTTAATTGTTCTGTGAACCAAGGAGCGGCTCGGGTTTTGACTGTAACTTAAGTGAGAGGGGCAATTTTGTCCAGTGCATTAGTTATTGTTATTTCTAGGGAAATTGCTCTTTGATCAATATTGTCATTTAGACTGGTTTGAGTTGAACTGAAGTAGGTAGTAAAAAGAGGTAAGGTGACTTTACGCCAAGGTGCTGCGTCTTTGTTTTGTTCAAAAGTACATCCACAGCATGTGGTACCATTACTGTGAGATCGTGATTAAGGACGAGCCCTGCTGATTGTCGTATAGAGACTGCAGCAGTCACCGCAGACGCAGATCTTAAACAACTCAGAGGGCTCTGGCGACAGGGTCAAGAGTGGTAGAAAAATACGCACACGGCCTCTGCTTACCTCCAAAGGCTTGTGTTAAGACCGACACACACCCAGCCATTTTGTGTATGTACAGCACGAAAGGCTTCTTATAATCAGGCGTACCTAGCACAGGTACAGAGCAAAGCGCAACTTTCATTGTTCAAAAGCATGCTGACATTCATGCATCCGGGGCAAAGGCTCATGCACATCTTTAGCTGTTAAGCAAAGCAGAGGATGTATTAATAAAGAAGAAGCGGGTATCCAATTCTGAGAATACAAGGTGATGCCTATGAAAGCACACACATCCCTCTGAGTCTGAGGGACAGGCATCTTAACAATGGCATGAACTCATACAGGTGTTAGCCTCCGACCCTCCTTCGACAGCAGGTGACCTAAATAGTTTTTTCCGTCCGACGGGGACAAGGCAGACAAAGAAGAGAGACTCAGATCCACTGGGAAGAAGATCAGAACCCAGGAGCATACACACAAAGCAAGACCAAAGAACAACAAGCAGGACCCATCTCCAGCCAAACCTAATAACCAACTTCTCTTATGTTCTCACACAGACAGAAGAAGATATTCTCAACAAAGATCTAGGTTTTGTGCCTACAGCACAACTTGACAAATTCAAATTACACTGCAAGATGGCAGAGTTTTTTTGGAAATTAAAACTCCAGGCATTCTTCCAAAACCAGCCTAATGAGACACTAAATGATAAGCAAGGCGACACCAACTTCAAGCTCAAATCTACATTTATCCCTTCCCCGAATGTCATACCAGTGGAAATAACTGTATTTGAACAAGCAGTGTTCAACGAGATAGAAGCTACTCATGAGGAACAAATTCAAGAACACCAGTGGAAAAGAATTTGAAGCCGTACAGACCCTGAAAGCCAATGAAAACATCATCTTAAAACCAGCCGACAAAGGCAGGGGCATAGTACTACAAGACAAAGATGCCTACCAAGAAGAGTGCCGATGTCTACAGAGTGATACCAAAAATTACAAACTGGTGGAACAAGATCCAAGTGGCAGTTTGAAAAATAGGATCCGGAATATGGTGGAAGATGCGCAAAAGTTAGGTCAATTTAGCAAACAAGAAGCCCAATTTCTAGCCGATAGCACAGGCAAGATCCCATACTTCTACACAATTCCAAAGATTCACAAAAACAGAATTCCACCACCTGGCCGCCCCATTGTGTCGGGCATAAGTTCATTGTTAGAACCTCTCTCGCGGTTTTGTGACTTTTTCCTCCAACCAATCGTGCAGACAACATCTACCTACCTGAAGGGCACTAAGGACCTACTGGGACAAATTAAAACCCTCTCCTTCAATCCTGCAACATAATTTCTGGTCAGTTTGGATATAGAGTTTATACATCAGTCTACCTCAAGATAAGACACTGAAAGTACTGGAAATATCACTAAACTCTATAAGTTGGGACTACAACACCCCGAAGTCTTTTGTGTTGAAATGCGCAGAACATGCGCTCAAACACAACTTCTTTGAGTTTGAATGAAACCTTTTAATACAGTCATACGGTACGTCGATAGGCAACACCTTTGCCCCCTAGAGTGGCCGGCCTATATGTCTTCAATTTTGAAAAAACATACCTTTTTAATCCCAATACACCATTCTCTTCAAACGTGATAATTTTTAACAGGTACATTGATGACATTTTTCTCATTTGGGAAAGGCCCAGAAGACTCGCTACAGACTTTTCTCACATGGCTGAATGGTTGTGATTAACCCTGGGCAAAGTACTATGCTACGCTTGTGTAGTTTTCGAAGTTTGCGCTACTTCGCACTACGCTATTGCACGTAGCACAGTGCAAAGACGCGTAGCGTAGTTCAGCGGTCATTTTTTGCTTGCTTGCGGTCCTTAACGTCAAGTTGGCGACCACGAGCAAGCAAAATGACATCCCGGCGAGACTTTTTCCTCGTTCGCGATCAACAACATCAAGTTGCCGATCGCGAGCGTGGAAAATAAACCACCCGACGAGATTCTCAACGCGAGGAGGTCAGGTTTCTCATTGCGAGTGGTCGCGTATGCTCGCGACCGCTCGCGATGAGAAACTACCAGTCCGGGTTGAGAAAGCTGTCGCTCGAGTAAAAATCTACTCGAGCGGCAGAAAACTACAGCTCGCACTGTGCAAGATGCCGTTTTCAATGATTGCACAGTGCCGGATGCTTGTCCGCACTGTGCAATCATTGAAAACAGCATCTTGCTCAGTGCGAACAGCGTACTACGCAGTTCGCGAAGTGCTACGTGTAGCTCGCGTAGTGCGAAGTGCACTTTGCGTAGCTACGCGTAGCGCTACTTCGTGAACTACGCCCAGGTTTAGTTGTGATCCCAACCTGATGTTCACTCACAGCATCACTTTCCTTGACCTGGACATAATGGCCACGAGTGGTAAGCTTGAGACAAAAACTCATTTTAAGGAGACAGCAAAAACTCTCTCCTCTATTCCACCCCATCCACCCCAGAACTTTGAGAGAGAATGTGGGTGAAAGGTATGAAACCTAGACCTTTGGTCCAGGCCAGCACTCTCCCCACCCCGCTGCAGCCTCGAGTCCTCCGCTGCGCAGGGTTCGCGCCTGCATGCCGCCAGTCTCTAGGTGATTCAACTTCTTTCCGCATTCAGCCAGACTCTTAACTTTTAATGTTATAATTTATTGTGCTTGTTTCTTGATTGTTTTTCCTCCACCCGGTTCCTGCCGCTGCTGCCCCTGTTGCCCCTCCCACTCTGTCACAGCCCCGGCTCCCACCCCCCTCCCCTACTTAATGGCAATGGCTGCGATGGGAGCGTGTGTGAAACCTAGACCTTCGGTCCAGGCCAGCACTCTCCCCACAGCTCCGCCTCACCGCCACAGCCTCGAGTCCTCCACTGTGCAGGGTTTGTGCCTGCAGCCTGCCAGTCTCTAGGTGATTCAACTAGTTACGCATTCCACCAGACTCTTAACTTTTACTGTGTTACAATTTATTGTGCTTGTTTCTTGATTGTTTTTCCTCTGCCTGGTTCACGCCGCTGCTCCCCCTGCGGCCCCTCCCACCCCATCACAGCCGCCACTCTCTCCTCCCTACCCCAGGTTCCGCCCCCTCCCCTACTTAATGGCGATCATTGCGCGGTCGCACCGCTGGCGCGCCGAAGGCAATCCCGTCTGTGCCCGTCAGCATCCTGAAAGTGGCCAGCTCCAGGAACTCTGGATCCACGACCTCCCACCGCTACAACAATGCCGCCCTCCTCGCACTCAACCCCGAAAGACTCAGAGACTGCCAACTGGCATCTCCAGCCTAGACCCACGGCCAGTTCTTCTGCCACCACTTCCGCCAGACAGTTTCCTCCACCCGACTCCCGGAACCACAGACGCCGCTGCCAACGACGTGCTAAGGTGCATCCTCCTCAACGTGCGCTCCGTCCACAAACACGCCATGGAAATCTGGAACCAACTCGACTCTCTCTCGTCCGACATAGCCTTCTTCACGGAGACCTGGACCAATGCTGCGTCCGCTCCTGACATCAACATTGTCCACAAGAACACCCTCCGACTCACCAACTCCAGCGAAACCTTCGCTGCCGCCGAACACCTGCACTTCCAGATCCAGACCAGCCCCAACACCACACTCCAAGGAACCCTCATCTACAGTCCCCCAGCCCCCAGACACCCTTCGCCACCACCATCACCGACTTCATCGCACCCCACTCCATTGCATTAATAACCTACATACTCATCAGAGACCTCAACTTCCACATACACAACCCCAGCGAACCCAACTCCAACACCCTCCGCGACAACCTCGCCAACCTCGGACTCAACCAACTCATCACCACGCCCACACACAGAGCTGGACACAATCTTGATCCCATCTTTGCCGCGGTCAACAGTGTCCACTTCAGCCACCCAATGCAACCTCCATGGACCGACCACCACTGCGTTCACTTCACAGTCAACACACCCAAGGCACCAAACCCTCCCCCCACCTACCTCGAAGGAACTGGAGCAAGGTCACTGACGAGCAACTGAGCTCCACCCTCGCCCAAGAAAACTCGCCTGGACACCCGACGCAAATGCCGCATCCAAAGAACTCCACGCCTGGATCTCCAACTATGAGGACAAACTCGCCCACTACAGAACCCCGGCGAACAATGCCCCAGGAAAGACGCCTAGTTCACCACAGATCTCCAAGAAGCAAGATGCACCTGCAGACGCCTGGAGAAGACCTGGAGGAAACACCAAGACAACCGAAAACTACTCCACCTACAAGAACGCCATGACTAACTACCACAACAAAATCAGAACAACCAAAAGGAACTTCATCCACAGCAAAATCCTCACCAACGCCACCAACTCCAAGGAACTCTTCACCGTGACCCAGGAATTCACCAACCCATGCAGCGAAGCCACAGACATCACCCCATCTCAAGACCTCTGCGACAAACTTGGGAGCTACTTTCACCTCAAGATCAAAAAACTTTACAACAACTTTGTCGGCCACATGCAACACGCTACTGCCAGCTGCCAGTCCCCCAGAGACAACACCCAGCCCACCATCACTGACTGGACTCCAATCACAACCGAGGACACCCCCACGACCATGAAAAGCATCCACCCGGGAGCCCCCAACGACCCCTGTCCCCCACACATCTACCACAGAGCCGCTGACACCATTGCACCTACAATACAACAGACCATCAACACCACCTTCACAACAGGCACCTTCAAAGACAGCTGGAAGTGTGCAGAAGTCAGGCACCTGCTCAAGAAGCCCACGGCTCAAGGCCTCAAGAACTACCAGCCCATCTTGGTCCTCCCCTATGCATTCAAAGTAGCAGAGAAAGCTTTCAACAGGGAACTGACACGGTTCATCGAAGAAAACTCTATCCTCGACCCATCCCAATCCAGATTCCGGAGCAACCACAGGACCAAAACCACCCTTCTCGCCGCCGCAGATGACATCCGCACCCTCCTGACCAAGGCCACTAAGCAACCCTCATCCTCCTCGACCTGTCCGCAGCTTTTGACACTGTCTCTCACCGCACTCTAGTAGCCAGACTACATGAAGCCAGCATACAAAGGACTGCCCTGGACTGGATCTGATCGATCCTTACCAGACGAAGCCAAAGGATCAGAATATCACCCTTCCACTCTGCCCCCACGGAGATCACCTGCAGAGTCCCCTACAGATCATCGCTGAGCCCGACCGTCTTCAACATCTACATGGCCCCCCTCGCAGCCATCGTCCAACAACACAGCCTTAACAACTCACCCAGCTCATCTTCTCCCTGACCAGAGACCCCACCACCGCAAAACTGAACTTTCAAAAAGGAATGCAAGACATCACAGTATGGATGACCAACAGCTGCATAAAACTCAACGCCTACAAAACAGAAGTCCTCGTCCTCGGAACCACCCCCTCAGCATTGGACGACACCTGGTGGCCTACCACCCTTGGGAGCCCTCCAACCCCCTCAGACTCCGCCAAAACCCTCGGCATTATACTCGACTCATTGCTCACCATGAACAGACAAGTCAACGCCGTCACCTCCAGCTGCTTCAACACCCTCGCATCCTCCACAAGACCTTCAAGTGGATCCCCCTGAGTCAAGAAAGACAGTCACCCATGCACTCATCACCTGCAGACTGGACTATGGAAATGCGCCCTACGCCGGCATCAACAAGTCCCTTCCCCCCAAACTTCAGACCATACAGAACACCACAGCCAGACTCGTCCTCAACATACCTTGTAACAAACACATCAGCTAACACCTACGGACACTCCACTGGCTCCCTGTGGAGAAAAGAATCACCTTCAAGATCCTCATCCACGCCTACAAATGCCTACACAACAACGGACCCAAATACCTCAACGACAGAATAAACTTCCATGTACCCAAAAGGAACCTCCGGTCTGCCAGTCTCGCACTGGCCGAAACCCCTTGCATCCACAGAGCCAGAGCAGGCCGAAGATTGTTCTCCCACATCGCAGTCAGAACCTGGAATTAGCTACCAGCAGAAATCTGACTCACCCCCAACCTGAACACCTTCAGGAAGACCCTCAAGACCTGCCTCTTCGGCTAAACGCATCTGCACATCCCCCACCCCCTCAGTGCCTTCAGACCCTTACGGGTGAGTCGCGCGCTTACAATTCCCTGATTGATTGATTGATTGAGTGAATCTGCCATATGGACAATATCTGCGATTATGTAGAAACTGCACTGGTCTGCAAGATTTCAAAGACCAAGCACAGTCACTAACGCTGAAACTGAAGGAACAAGGATACCCCAAAAGGTTCATCAACACGGCAAAAAAGCAAGCACGCAATCAAAATAGAGACGACCTGCTGTAACAGAAACAACGGACATCGTCCGCAATCCCTTTGACTTGTTTTGCCACCTATAACCCGGTCTCCAATCAAATATCACGGATTACAAAAAACATTGGAAGATACTGAACACCAGCAAACTTAATTTGGACAAGCCCATACTTTCTTACAATAGAGACAAAAGTCTAAAGAACAGCCTAGTGTCCACACGCCCACAGCAACACATCAGGCAACTTAACACTGTGTTAAATGCATGGGGGCTTCCTAAAGTGACAGGTCATTTCCCATGTGGAAATTGTAGGGTCTGCCATTTGACCAAACCCACAAAGAATTTGGAACCAGGAAAAATCTGGCACGTACGGAAACATACAAATTGTAATCTGCTGAACGCAATTTACCTGATTACATGCCCGTGTAGGCTGAAATACATTGGCATGACGAGCCAAAAGATAAAAACACGGATTTGGGAACACCAGAGTAACGTCTGATGTAAATGCAACACTACACGGATGACCAACCACTTTCTCAAAGTCAGACATACCACCAATGACATGTATTGAGTATTAATAGAACAACTTGACCCCAACACTACCAATATCCAAAGTCATCTTCTTGAGAAAGAACAATTGATTTATCGTTTATCTACCCATATACATGGGTTTAACAATAACATTCCATGGAATGGCCTTAATAAATACCCATGATCCCATTCCTGACATTGTGTACAAACAATCTGAAACACACAAAAACAACCACACAAATACAAATTCTGTGTAATACATCATTAGCAAGCGTATGCGGTGAAGACCCGTCCAAAACACAGCTACTCTTGTTTCCCTGTTTTCCTTTTTATATCAATGGTCAGATCACTGCACTCTAAGTAATCTTGTAATTCCGTATTAATACATTTATTTACAAAGCAGTTATCACACAATACCACAACTATACAAGTCGCATCCGGTGGCGTTCCCCGCATTCTTTGTGAATGACACTTATTGCCATCCAATACCATGTCCATTTGCTCAGCCGCTCATGTTATGATAACAGATAACTTAATGTTTACTATCCCACGTCAGACGCATACTCTGGTATGCGCAGACGCAACCATCATTCTATTCAGGACACACACTATACTTATTTGCAAACATTCTGGAAGTGTGTTGCATGTATATTGTATGAGTGTTGTACACGTGATTGAACGACTCAATAGGTGCTCCTGGCAACCGCACTTCTAGGCAGTGCATATATAAGAAAATGACACCAGACACGGTTTTTTACTATATCTGTTGTTTGTCCTTTTCACTGTTCCTGCTTTGTCTTACAGGTTTTATCCTACCAGTAATTAGGTGTTGTAGCACAGATGGGTAGCATTCGGCTACCCAGTTGGGAACACTATGATGAAGCATGCCACCAACTAGGTTGGTGGGTGAGGGTTCTTTTTACAAACCTAAGTGGTGCCTGGCACAATAGATGTAGCAGAGTTGTCTCTAGTGGGTTTGTCCACGTTGTTCATCAAATAAGTACCTAGGGATAAGGACGTTCCCAGTATTTGGTCATTACTCTCTCCTTTGTTTTCTACATATACGACCTAAATAGGTTACCTGCTGTTGACAATATTGGAATTTTGAAAGGGACTCTTTATGTCCTGTATTTGCCAAATGCATTAATAATTGTACCCTGGCCTCCCGACAACCCTCTTCGGTATCAGAGACTATCAGAATATCATCCACATACTGCAATAATACGTTACCTGAGGGAAGACAGAGAGTCCAATTGACTTTTCAAAGCTTGGCTATAAATACTGGGACTTTCTGTATAACCATGAGGAGCTTGACAGAATTGGAAGCTTCTATCAGCCAGAGTGAATCCAAACAGATACCTACTGTCTGGATGGATAGGAATAGTAAAGAAAGCATTTTTCAAATCATTCACAGAAAATAATTTAGCTGTGGAAGGAATCCTTGTTAAAAGGACAGTAATATCAGAGACTACCGGAAATGGAGGGACAACTATCTTGTTTATTTCTCGCAAATTAATCACAAAACGATAGACATCAGGATGTGCATCAGGGGAATCCACAGTTACCTTTTTAGGAATAGGAAGAATAGGGCTGTTGCACACATTCGCTACCGTCTCCTCAACCAAACCCATTTAATCAAGTCCTGCATAATCTGCATCAAAGCCTGTTCCCCAGCCTGTGATATTTTGTATTGGGGAATATGAGGGAGCACGGTATTATCTGTTACCTTTATAGAAACAGGTGGTATCTGCAACAACCCTACATCCGTATCCCCTGTGGCCCACAATGAGAACGGCACATCTTTAAATTCAGCAGGAAGCGGTGCATCTTTCTCCAAAAACTGTTTTACACTAACCACATTAGGTCCAAGAGTCATATAAACACCATCCGGAGAACAATAAATGGTGGAATGTAACTTCTTTAACAAATCCAATCCTGATAAATTCTACCCACAATTTCGCGTAAACAAAAATGTGGAGTCCACAGTAAAAGGACCAACAGTCAAAGCAAAAGGTCGGGAAATGGGCACACAACCGGTACGCCTGAAAAACCTACTGAGATATTATTCGGCCAGACAGGGTTGTCCCGGGGACCAGCGAACGAGAAACAGCGCTATTCATTGCACCTGTATCCACCCAAAATTTCTGTGCCGAACCATTCAAATCTGCCGTGACATAAGGACCATGCTGATCTACAGGAATTTGGACTGGTCCCTCACCCAGTCCCTTGCTGTCCTAGCAATAGGACATCCCTGCGGTCTCATCCATATCATAATCATCATGATAGTACTGCATTCACCAGGGTTCAATGAAATGATTCTGATTTAAACAGCCCCCTGAGGATGCACCAGCTTGATCCTCATCCCGAAAAACATCCCACGGCCCCTTCCACCTGAACCCCATCCCCTGGGCACTGCAAGTTTCTGTAACAGATCTTAACACTAGCTTTGCCAAAGTCCCTCCTTTTTACACTATGCTCACTGATTCAGCCCCAGGGGCTCACCACCCCTACCAGCACCCCGTGACCTTTGAGTGCCTTGGCCCCTTCCAGTCCCCCTTGCAACCTGCTGTAACAACACCCTTGTCTTCAAATCCTTACTCTTCTTCTCTACCTTGTCCTTTTCCTCATTTTCTTGATGCTCATAATACTGAGCCATACTCAATATCACTGAAAGGGAGGAAGTAGTCCGAGTACTCTCAAAAGCTTGCATCCGAGCTGCAATTTCAGGAAGCAAATTTGTGTAACAAACCTATTAAAAAACAAACACCGCCTTCGACTGACAAATCCTGCCCACTGAAATACAGGAACACCCCTTCAAAACAAGTGAAAAAATCAGACACACTCTCCTGTTTCTTCTGACGACATGCCGTTAACTTGTCCCAATCGACACGTCTAGGTTGGATAAGAGAATGCCTATAGGTAATAATGCAGCTTGGCAAAGCCAAAATTTCAGGTTTAGGGTTTTCACCAGCCTTTTTCTTCTCATCCCATGCCCTAATCTCATTCCAAGTGCCACCCAGCTCCGCTACATGATCCTGCGTATGCACCTGCCGCCAAATGTCCACTGGCACTAAAAGCCCTAAAAACATCTCAATGTCTGCTAAAGTCATAACTGACAAGGAGGCGGCCTCTGTTATTTCTTTATAATATGTGGTCGGATTTTTTCTAGGGTCCAGTAACTGACTCTTAAGATCAAGTACCTCACTTCTCTTCCATGGGGTATAGACCCACTGTTCCTGAAAATGAGCCTCACCTGCTGCTAAACAACATCTTCTCTCTGATTTCGCTACTCTGGGATCTTGGGGTGAAAAACAGGATGCACCTCTCTCATTGGAAATGGGTACACAGTAGTTGGAGTTTGGTGATATAATCTTTTCAAATAACCAACAAGTATCCCAACATTATTGAAAACTTCTTCAGGGCCATATCAGCTGAATAAACACGGTCTCGAATGTCATAAATAATTTGAGGAGCCGTACCACCAACATATTGTTTCCACAAACCAATCAATGTAGCCGATATACGCTGAAGGGCATGCTGCTGCACAAACAGCTTGAAATCT